>NC_081406.1:530467956-531150873 GCF_030272615.1 Cryptomeria japonica | reverse complement strand
GTTTCAAACGCTAAAATGTTTGTTAGACGCGCTAAAACATATTTCTTTGAATTTTGTTGTGAAATTTTCTTGAAATTTACGCGCTACACTGTGATTTTGACGCGCTAACTGGTTTAGTGGATGCGCTAAAACAGAGTTTCAACGCGCTAAAAGGTTTGTTAGACGCGCTAAAACATATTTCTTTGAATTTTGTTGTGAAATTTTCTTGAAATTTACGCGCTACACTGTGATTTTGACGCGCTAACTGGTTTAGTGGATGCGCTAAAACAGAGTTTCAACGCGCTAAAAGGTTTGTTAGACGCGCTAAAACATATTTCTTTGAATTTTGTTGTGAAATTTTCTTGAAATTTACGCGCTACACTGTGATTTTGACGCGCTAACTGGTTTAGTGGATGCGCTAAAACAGAGTTTCAACGCGCTAAGATGTTGTTCTCACGCGCTAGATTGCCTTGATTTTTCCTCTTGGTGTTTTTATGATGTTTTTGATTTTGTTGAGAGATTTATCAAGTAGGATGGATGATTTTCTAAAATACAAAATGTAAACACGGCATACAAAGTATAATCATTTTACTTAATCTAACATAAAGTGTATGTTCTGTCGAGGATGTTTTCGAATCCCCAATGTTTTAACAGGTTGGATACAAGATAAACACTTCAGAAAGACTCTTTATTCAAGGGTCATAAGCAACATCATAGCTCACTAGTCTCGATACTCCGTCAGCTCAAACAGCCGTGTCACCCCCTAGAGGGCGCCCGTTTTTTTGCCTTTTGCCAGAAGTTAACCCAAAGTGAATTGCTTCACAGTTGAGTAGTTATCTTGGGAGATATATGGTGAGTAATCTTGTGGGCGGATTCTTCCCCACCCTTGCACTATGATGTTACAAATGTTTGGATACTGACTCAGCTCAAAGTTTCTAATGCTAAGGTTCTTAATCAGGCTTCCTATTCGGCCGTCAGTGATAAACTCCCTCAGGAGGCTTCCCAACCTTTAGAACAAAGGCTTTACGTATCTCGAGGATACTGGGGGAAGGCTAATCGCTGCGCGCAACCGTTGAAAAGGACTTTCGTCACTTTCCACATTTGATTATAGTGGGTTGGAATTCTTGGCGTCAAAGCCGTTCCCCACTTAGGTCGTTCCCTTCACACCGGCCATAAACGGCTTTAAGAGTTGAGTGCAACTCCTCGGGAAGGCAGGCCTGCTAAAGGATTTATTGCTTGAATAAAAGAAAGCATAAGAGTGGTTTGGCTTTTTGGTCACCCAATTAAGGGGAGAGCATATACCTTCCACTTTCGATACACGGCAGATAAGTTGTTCTTTTTAGCCTTCAAGACAATGGTTTGCTAACCTCTATTTGAAGATGTTGCTCCAATCAGCATGGTGTTCTTTTTAACCTTTTATAGCAATGATTGTTTAATCTATGGAAAATAGATCGTCAACAAAGCAAATTTCGATATTCGAGGTCAACGAAAAGAAAAACGTTTTGCTTCTAAAACAAATCTCCTCGCCTTTCCTGCAAGAAATTTGTTAAAAATCCTGCAAAAGAAATTTGTTAGTTTGTTTCGGGGGACTTCCACAAGTCTAAAATTATTTGTTCGGTTACACAATCCTTTTGTGGGTTTTGTTGTTGATGCGCTACAGAACAAACTGTACGCGCTACAATATTCAGTGGATGCGCTACTGTCCCGTTTGTATGCGCTATCCTGTTTCTCCGAAACGCTACTTTGTGGCTTTGATGCGCTAATTTATGGTCTGGTATTTCAGAGACCTGTTCTTCGGGAATTTTGGAATTTAATGCGCTAACTGTCCGTGATGAGAGCATATATAAAATGATATGAAAGCTTGAAACAATTTGAGCATAAGTGTGATGCTTCAAATTTGAAAGATGATTGTTAAGAATGGAGGAATGAGAGCTCTATTTATAGCACAAACAGGGCAATGGATGGCCAGGATTGAAAGGTTTAATCAAGGGCCAGGTTTTGAAAGTTTGGGGATCCATGTGCACAATTGGCACCAATGAAATAGTGACAAATGTCCACACCAGATTGGGTTGAAAGAAGAGGTTGGAGGCATTAAAGGCCTGAGGAGACCTCATGGTTATCTAAAGGCTAAGGGTCAAGTCTAAGTTAGGTTTACCTACTGAATTAGGATCTAATCCAAGGATAAACCTTTGTGCAAATGATTAAGAGATAATCATGGTCAAAGCATTAATGACCTGATGAGACCCTTGGGTTGGATAGAGGTTGAGTCAAAACAAATGTTTTAACCATGTGGGAGGGTTTGAAATAACCATTAATGGTTATTGGAGACTTTGGGGATTAAGTGGTTGAAGGTTGGAAGCCTTCAATGGTTTTCAAAGACTTTAGGGTTTTAGTGGTTGAAGGTTGAAAACCTTCAATGGTTATCCAAGACTTTGGGCCATTTGAGAAGTGACCTCCCTTTGCTTAGGGATGTGACAAAGTTTAGAGGGGATTTAGGTTAATTAGAATTGATTAGAATATTCTAGAAGGGGTTAGGAAGGGGTTTGGGATTTTGCAAGTGGATGGGGAGGATAATAGGATTTAATTGAATTATTTGATTTTCATTCAATTTGGTTGTAATTAAATAAATTTGATTTATTCGATTTAGGATAACTATTTAATTAAATTTGAATTTAATTAAAAATGGCTAGGGGGATTTAATTGAATAAAATGATTTATTCATTAAATGGTATAGTGAATTTAATCAAGTGATTTACTTAATTAAATAGAAGAATGTGGATAATTTAATTAAATTGGATTTAATCAAATAGGAAAATGAACATAAAATATTCATTTAGGAATATGGTCATTTTTATACGTCTACATTTTGCCCCTCTTTGAAGTGACGTGTGTGCACATGTTAATTCAAAGAAAATGATGTGTTTTTGTGTTTTTATGATCAAATGCAATTTTTGTGTCGCTCTTTTGATTTGCCAGTCGTGTCTCAGTTTTGATGCGATGCCCCAGATTCGATGTTTGATGTGATGCCCCCTCGGGAGATGAATCAAATTTTTTTATTTTTTTTTGTTTGGAAAATTTTTGATTTAAATTGATGACGTTCGTATGATGTGTAGGATTTCATGTGTGTAGTTAGTGTGTAAATTGATTCATCTCCCGATAAATTACAAGTGTTTTGGTGTAGGGGAGACCACGACCGTATTACAGGCCCAGTTAATTAACCCTAATTGTATTTTCCTCCTATAAAAGGGGAAAAGGGCTTGATTTGAATTCATTTGTGCTTGTTGACTTGGAAGAAAAGAAAATTTGCTCTGGATAGAAAATGCCTATTCCGTATCACAGACACCGTTTCGAGCGCGTTCGGAGATATCGGAGACCTGCAAAACTCTTCAAATAAAAAAAATGATAGGTTATTGGGGTTCGTGCCCCACGGTGGGCGCCAGAAATGTATGTGGGAAAAATGGATTGTTAAAACTAAATATGTGAAAAATTATGATAAATATCAATCCACACACACACACAGGACTTCTTGATGCAAGCTATGGAGTAACGATGCGTTACTCAGCTTCCCAAGGAGGGTCCCATGGTTCTCTATCTCACAATGTCCCTCAAACCAATGTTTTGCTCTCAGATTACTGAGCAAAATGGCTTAGGGATGGCAAATATGAGAACGAGAGAGATTTTAACTAATCTTAGTATGAGATGTGTTATAAGCTAGATGAGATGCTAGAAATGCAATAAACTAAATGGTAAGATGACGAGGTTAGTATGAATACTATCCTAGCATACTATATTTAATCTGTGATTGAGCTAAAATGATAATGAACTTATTCTAAACATGCATGTTCATGATTAATTCTGATCTAAAAGAGGCTAAATGAAGAGCATATATAAAATGATATGAAAGCTTGAAACAATTTGAGCATAAGTGTGATGCTTCAAATTTGAAAGATGATTGTTAAGAATGGAGGAATGAGAGCTCTATTTATAGCACAAACAGGGCAATGGATGGCCAGGATTGAAAGGTTTAATCAAGGGCCAGGTTTGAAAGTTTGGGGATCCATGTGCACAATTGGCACCAATGAAATAGTGACAAATGTCCACACCAGATTGGGTTGAAAGAAGAGGTTGGAGGCATTAAAGGCCTGAGGAGACCTCATGGTTATCTAAAGGCTAAGGGTCAAGTCTAAGTTAGGTTTACCTACTGAATTAGGATCTAATCCAAGGATAAACCTTTGTGCAAATGATTAAGAGATAATCATGGTCAAAGCATTAATGACCTGATGAGACCCTTGGGTTGGATAGAGGTTGAGTCAAAACAAATGTTTTAACCATGTGGGAGGGTTTGAAATAACCATTAATGGTTATTGGAGACTTTGGGGATTAAGTGGTTGAAGGTTGGAAGCCTTCAATGGTTTTCAAAGACTTTAGGGTTTTAGTGGTTGAAGGTTGAAAACCTTCAATGGTTATCCAAGACTTTGGGCCATTTGAGAAGTGACCTCCCTTTGCTTAGGGATGTGACAAAGTTTAGAGGGGATTTAGGTTAATTAGAATTGATTAGAATATTCTAGAAGGGGTTAGGAAGGGGTTTGGGATTTTGCAAGTGGATGGGGAGGATAATAGGATTTAATTGAATTATTTGATTTTCATTCAATTTGGTTGTAATTAAATAAATTTGATTTATTCGATTTAGGATAACTATTTAATTGAATTTGAATTTAATTAAAAATGGCTAGGGGGATTTAATTGAATAAAATGATTTATTCATTAAATGGTATAGTGAATTTAATCAAGTGATTTACTTAATTAAATAGAAGAATGTGGATAATTTAATTAAATTGGATTTAATCAAATAGGAAAATGAACATAAAATATTCATTTAGGAATATGGTCATTTTTATACGTCTACATTTTGCCCCTCTTTGAAGTGACGTGTGTGCACATGTTAATTCAAAGAAAATGATGTGTTTTTGTGTTTTTATGATCAAATGCAATTTTTGTGTCGCTCTTTTGATTTGCCAGTCGTGTCTCAGTTTTGATGCGATGCCCCAGATTCGATGTTTGATGTGATGCCCCCTCGGGAGATGAATCAATTTTTTATTTTTATTTTTGTTTGGAAAATTTTTGATTTAAATTGATGACGTTCGTATGATGTGTAGGATTTCATGTGTGTAGTTAGTGTGTAAATTGATTCATCTCCCGATAAATTACAAGTGTTTTGGTGTAGGGGAGACCACGACCGTATTACAGGCCCAGTTAATTAACCCTAATTGTATTTTCCTCCTATAAAAGGGGAAAAGGGCTTGATTTGAATTCATTTGTGCTTGTTGACTTGGAAGAAAAGAAAATTTGCTCTGGATAGAAAATGCCTATTCCGTATCACAGACACCGTTTCGAGCGCGTTCGGAGATATCGGAGACCTGCAAAACTCTTCAAATAAAAAAAACGATAGGTTATTGGGGTTCGTGCCCCACGGTGGGCGCCAGAAATGTATGTGGGAAAAATGGATTGTTAAAACTAAATATGTGAAAAATTATGATAAATATCAATCCACACACACACACAGGACTTCTTGATGCAAGCTATGGAGTAACGATGCGTTACTCAGCTTCCCAAGGAGGGTCCCATGGTTCTCTATCTCACAATGTCCCTCAAACCAATGTTTTGCTCTCAGATTACTGAGCAAAATGGCTTAGGGATGGCAAATATGAGAACGAGAGAGATTTTAACTAATCTTAGTATGAGATGTGTTATAAGCTAGATGAGATGCTAGAAATGCAATAAACTAAATGGTAAGATGACGAGGTTAGTATGAATACTATCCTAGCATACTATATTTAATCTGTGATTGAGCTAAAATGATAATGAACTTATTCTAAACATGCATGTTCATGATTAATTCTGATCTAAAAGAGGCTAAATGAAGAGCATATATAAAATGATATGAAAGCTTGAAACAATTTGAGCATAAGTGTGATGCTTCAAATTTGAAAGATGATTGTTAAGAATGGAGGAATGAGAGCTCTATTTATAGCACAAACAGGGCAATGGATGGCCAGGATTGAAAGGTTTAATCAAGGGCCAGGTTTGAAAGTTTGGGGATCCATGTGCACAATTGGCACCAATGAAATAGTGACAAATGTCCACACCAGATTGGGTTGAAAGAAGAGGTTGGAGGCATTAAAGGCCTGAGGAGACCTCATGGTTATCTAAAGGCTAAGGGTCAAGTCTAAGTTAGGTTTACCTACTGAATTAGGATCTAATCCAAGGATAAACCTTTGTGCAAATGATTAAGAGATAATCATGGTCAAAGCATTAATGACCTGATGAGACCCTTGGGTTGGATAGAGGTTGAGTCAAAACAAATGTTTTAACCATGTGGGAGGGTTTGAAATAACCATTAATGGTTATTGGAGACTTTGGGGATTAAGTGGTTGAAGGTTGGAAGCCTTCAATGGTTTTCAAAGACTTTAGGGTTTTAGTGGTTGAAGGTTGAAAACCTTCAATGGTTATCCAAGACTTTGGGCCATTTGAGAAGTGACCTCCCTTTGCTTAGGGATGTGACAAAGTTTAGAGGGGATTTAGGTTAATTAGAATTGATTAGAATATTCTAGAAGGGGTTAGGAAGGGGTTTGGGATTTTGCAAGTGGATGGGGAGGATAATAGGATTTAATTGAATTATTTGATTTTCATTCAATTTGGTTGTAATTAAATAAATTTGATTTATTCGATTTAGGATAACTATTTAATTGAATTTGAATTTAATTAAAAATGGCTAGGGGGATTTAATTGAATAAAATGATTTATTCATTAAATGGTATAGTGAATTTAATCAAGTGATTTACTTAATTAAATAGAAGAATGTGGATAATTTAATTAAATTGGATTTAATCAAATAGGAAAATGAACATAAAATATTCATTTAGGAATATGGTCATTTTTATACGTCTACATTTTGCCCCTCTTTGAAGTGACGTGTGTGCACATGTTAATTCAAAGAAAATGATGTGTTTTTGTGTTTTTATGATCAAATGCAATTTTTGTGTCGCTCTTTTGATTTGCCAGTCGTGTCTCAGTTTTGATGCGATGCCCCAGATTCGATGTTTGATGTGATGCCCCCTCGGGAGATGAATCAATTTTTTATTTTTATTTTTGTTTGGAAAATTTTTGATTTAAATTGATGACGTTCGTATGATGTGTAGGATTTCATGTGTGTAGTTAGTGTGTAAATTGATTCATCTCCCGATAAATTACAAGTGTTTTGGTGTAGGGGAGACCACAACCGTATTACAGGCCCAGTTAATTAACCCTAATTGTATTTTCCTCCTATAAAAGGGGAAAAGGGCTTGATTTGAATTCATTTGTGCTTGTTGACTTGGAAGAAAAGAAAATTTGCTCTGGATAGAAAATGCCTATTCCGTATCACAGACACCGTTTCGAGCGCGTTCGGAGATATCGGAGACCTGCAAAACTCTTCAAATAAAAAAAACGATAGGTTATTGGGGTTCGTGCCCCACGGTGGGCGCCAGAAATGTATGTGGGAAAAATGGATTGTTAAAACTAAATATGTGAAAAATTATGATAAATATCAATCCACACACACACACAGGACTTCTTGATGCAAGCTATGGAGTAACGATGCGTTACTCAGCTTCCCAAGGAGGGTCCCATGGTTCTCTATCTCACAATGTCCCTCAAACCAATGTTTTGCTCTCAGATTACTGAGCAAAATGGCTTAGGGATGGCAAATATGAGAACGAGAGAGATTTTAACTAATCTTAGTATGAGATGTGTTATAAGCTAGATGAGATGCTAGAAATGCAATAAACTAAATGGTAAGATGACGAGGTTAGTATGAATACTATCCTAGCATACTATATTTAATCTGTGATTGAGCTAAAATGATAATGAACTTATTCTAAACATGCATGTTCATGATTAATTCTGATCTAAAAGAGGCTAAATGAAGAGCATATATAAAATGATATGAAAGCTTGAAACAATTTGAGCATAAGTGTGATGCTTCAAATTTGAAAGATGATTGTTAAGAATGGAGGAATGAGAGCTCTATTTATAGCACAAACAGGGCAATGGATGGCCAGGATTGAAAGGTTTAATCAAGGGCCAGGTTTGAAAGTTTGGGGATCCATGTGCACAATTGGCACCAATGAAATAGTGACAAATGTCCACACCAGATTGGGTTGAAAGAAGAGGTTGGAGGCATTAAAGGCCTGAGGAGACCTCATGGTTATCTAAAGGCTAAGGGTCAAGTCTAAGTTAGGTTTACCTACTGAATTAGGATCTAATCCAAGGATAAACCTTTGTGCAAATGATTAAGAGATAATCATGGTCAAAGCATTAATGACCTGATGAGACCCTTGGGTTGGATAGAGGTTGAGTCAAAACAAATGTTTTAACCATGTGGGAGGGTTTGAAATAACCATTAATGGTTATTGGAGACTTTGGGGATTAAGTGGTTGAAGGTTGGAAGCCTTCAATGGTTTTCAAAGACTTTAGGGTTTTAGTGGTTGAAGGTTGAAAACCTTCAATGGTTATCCAAGACTTTGGGCCATTTGAGAAGTGACCTCCCTTTGCTTAGGGATGTGACAAAGTTTAGAGGGGATTTAGGTTAATTAGAATTGATTAGAATATTCTAGAAGGGGTTAGGAAGGGGTTTGAGATTTTGCAAGTGGATGGGGAGGATAATAGGATTTAATTGAATTATTTGATTTTCATTCAATTTGGTTGTAATTAAATAAATTTGATTTATTCAATTTAGGATAACTATTTAATTAAATTTGAATTTAATTAAAAATGGCTAGGGGGATTTAATTGAATAAAATGATTTATTCATTAAATGGTATAGTGAATTTAATCAAGTGATTTACTTAATTAAATAGAAGAATGTGGATAATTTAATTAAATTGGATTTAATCAAATAGGAAAATGAACATAAAATATTCATTTAGGAATATGGTCATTTTTATACGTCTACATTTTGCCCCTCTTTGAAGTGACGTGTGTGCACATGTTAATTCAAAGAAAATGATGTGTTTTTGTGTTTTTATGATCAAATGCAATTTTTGTGTCGCTCTTTTGATTTGCCAGTCGTGTCTCAGTTTTGATGCGATGCCCCAGATTCGATGTTTGATGTGATGCCCCCTCGGGAGATGAATCAATTTTTTATTTTTTTTTTTGTTTGGAAAATTTTTGATTTAAATTGATGACGTTCGTATGATGTGTAGGATTTCATGTGTGTAGTTAGTGTGTAAATTGATTCATCTCCCGATAAATTACAAGTGTTTTGGTGTAGGGGAGACCACGACCGTATTACAGGCCCAGTTAATTAACCCTAATTGTATTTTCCTCCTATAAAAGGGGAAAAGGGCTTGATTTGAATTCATTTGTGCTTGTTGACTTGGAAGAAAAGAAAATTTGCTCTGGATAGAAAATGCCTATTCCGTATCACAGACACCGTTTCGAGCGCGTTCGGAGATATCGGAGACCTGCAAAACTCTTCAAATAAAAAAAACGATAGGTTATTGGGGTTCGTGCCCCACGGTGGGCGCCAGAAATGTATGTGGGAAAAATGGATTGTTAAAACTAAATATGTGAAAAATTATGATAAATATCAATCCACACACACACACAGGACTTCTTGATGCAAGCTATGGAGTAACGATGCGTTACTCAGCTTCCCAAGGAGGGTCCCATGGTTCTCTATCTCACAATGTCCCTCAAACCAATGTTTTGCTCTCAGATTACTGAGCAAAATGGCTTAGGGATGGCAAATATGAGAACGAGAGAGATTTTAACTAATCTTAGTATGAGATGTGTTATAAGCTAGATGAGATGCTAGAAATGCAATAAACTAAATGGTAAGATGACGAGGTTAGTATGAATACTATCCTAGCATACTATATTTAATCTGTGATTGAGCTAAAATGATAATGAACTTATTCTAAACATGCATGTTCATGATTAATTCTGATCTAAAAGAGGCTAAATGAAGAGCATATATAAAATGATATGAAAGCTTGAAACAATTTGAGCATAAGTGTGATGCTTCAAATTTGAAAGATGATTGTTAAGAATGGAGGAATGAGAGCTCTATTTATAGCACAAACAGGGCAATGGATGGCCAGGATTGAAAGGTTTAATCAAGGGCCAGGTTTGAAAGTTTGGGGATCCATGTGCACAATTGGCACCAATGAAATAGTGACAAATGTCCACACCAGATTGGGTTGAAAGAAGAGGTTGGAGGCATTAAAGGCCTGAGGAGACCTCATGGTTATCTAAAGGCTAAGGGTCAAGTCTAAGTTAGGTTTACCTACTGAATTAGGATCTAATCCAAGGATAAACCTTTGTGCAAATGATTAAGAGATAATCATGGTCAAAGCATTAATGACCTGATGAGACCCTTGGGTTGGATAGAGGTTGAGTCAAAACAAATGTTTTAACCATGTGGGAGGGTTTGAAATAACCATTAATGGTTATTGGAGACTTTGGGGATTAAGTGGTTGAAGGTTGGAAGCCTTCAATGGTTTTCAAAGACTTTAGGGTTTTAGTGGTTGAAGGTTGAAAACCTTCAATGGTTATCCAAGACTTTGGGCCATTTGAGAAGTGACCTCCCTTTGCTTAGGGATGTGACAAAGTTTAGAGGGGATTTAGGTTAATTAGAATTGATTAGAATATTCTAGAAGGGGTTAGGAAGGGGTTTGGGATTTTGCAAGTGGATGGGGAGGATAATAGGATTTAATTGAATTATTTGATTTTCATTCAATTTGGTTGTAATTAAATAAATTTGATTTATTCGATTTAGGATAACTATTTAATTGAATTTGAATTTAATTAAAAATGGCTAGGGGGATTTAATTGAATAAAATGATTTATTCATTAAATGGTATAGTGAATTTAATCAAGTGATTTACTTAATTAAATAGAAGAATGTGGATAATTTAATTAAATTGGATTTAATCAAATAGGAAAATGAACATAAAATATTCATTTAGGAATATGGTCATTTTTATACGTCTACATTTTGCCCCTCTTTGAAGTGACGTGTGTGCACATGTTAATTCAAAGAAAATGATGTGTTTTTGTGTTTTTATGATCAAATGCAATTTTTGTGTCGCTCTTTTGATTTGCCAGTCGTGTCTCAGTTTTGATGCGATGCCCCAGATTCGATGTTTGATGTGATGCCCCCTCGGGAGATGAATCAATTTTTTATTTTTTTTTTTGTTTGGAAAATTTTTGATTTAAATTGATGACGTTCGTATGATGTGTAGGATTTCATGTGTGTAGTTAGTGTGTAAATTGATTCATCTCCCGATAAATTACAAGTGTTTTGGTGTAGGGGAGACCACGACCGTATTACAGGCCCAGTTAATTAACCCTAATTGTATTTTCCTCCTATAAAAGGGGAAAAGGGCTTGATTTGAATTCATTTGTGCTTGTTGACTTGGAAGAAAAGAAAATTTGCTCTGGATAGAAAATGCCTATTCCGTATCACAGACACCGTTTCGAGCGCGTTCGGAGATATCGGAGACCTGCAAAACTCTTCAAATAAAAAAAACGATAGGTTATTGGGGTTCGTGCCCCACGGTGGGCGCCAGAAATGTATGTGGGAAAAATGGATTGTTAAAACTAAATATGTGAAAAATTATGATAAATATCAATCCACACACACACACAGGACTTCTTGATGCAAGCTATGGAGTAACGATGCGTTACTCAGCTTCCCAAGGAGGGTCCCATGGTTCTCTATCTCACAATGTCCCTCAAACCAATGTTTTGCTCTCAGATTACTGAGCAAAATGGCTTAGGGATGGCAAATATGAGAACGAGAGAGATTTTAACTAATCTTAGTATGAGATGTGTTATAAGCTAGATGAGATGCTAGAAATGCAATAAACTAAATGGTAAGATGACGAGGTTAGTATGAATACTATCCTAGCATACTATATTTAATCTGTGATTGAGCTAAAATGATAATGAACTTATTCTAAACATGCATGTTCATGATTAATTCTGATCTAAAAGAGGCTAAATGAAGAGCATATATAAAATGATATGAAAGCTTGAAACAATTTGAGCATAAGTGTGATGCTTCAAATTTGAAAGATGATTGTTAAGAATGGAGGAATGAGAGCTCTATTTATAGCACAAACAGGGCAATGGATGGCCAGGATTGAAAGGTTTAATCAAGGGCCAGGTTTGAAAGTTTGGGGATCCATGTGCACAATTGGCACCAATGAAATAGTGACAAATGTCCACACCAGATTGGGTTGAAAGAAGAGGTTGGAGGCATTAAAGGCCTGAGGAGACCTCATGGTTATCTAAAGGCTAAGGGTCAAGTCTAAGTTAGGTTTACCTACTGAATTAGGATCTAATCCAAGGATAAACCTTTGTGCAAATGATTAAGAGATAATCATGGTCAAAGCATTAATGACCTGATGAGACCCTTGGGTTGGATAGAGGTTGAGTCAAAACAAATGTTTTAACCATGTGGGAGGGTTTGAAATAACCATTAATGGTTATTGGAGACTTTGGGGATTAAGTGGTTGAAGGTTGGAAGCCTTCAATGGTTTTCAAAGACTTTAGGGTTTTAGTGGTTGAAGGTTGAAAACCTTCAATGGTTATCCAAGACTTTGGGCCATTTGAGAAGTGACCTCCCTTTGCTTAGGGATGTGACAAAGTTTAGAGGGGATTTAGGTTAATTAGAATTGATTAGAATATTCTAGAAGGGGTTAGGAAGGGGTTTGGGATTTTGCAAGTGGATGGGGAGGATAATAGGATTTAATTGAATTATTTGATTTTCATTCAATTTGGTTGTAATTAAATAAATTTGATTTATTCAATTTAGGATAACTATTTAATTGAATTTGAATTTAATTAAAAATGGCTAGGGGGATTTAATTGAATAAAATGATTTATTCATTAAATGGTATAGTGAATTTAATCAAGTGATTTACTTAATTAAATAGAAGAATGTGGATAATTTAATTAAATTGGATTTAATCAAATAGGAAAATGAACATAAAATATTCATTTAGGAATATGGTCATTTTTATACGTCTACATTTTGCCCCTCTTTGAAGTGACGTGTGTGCACATGTTAATTCAAAGAAAATGATGTGTTTTTGTGTTTTTATGATCAAATGCAATTTTTGTGTCGCTCTTTTGATTTGCCAGTCGTGTCTCAGTTTTGATGCGATGCCCCAGATTCGATGTTTGATGTGATGCCCCCTCGGGAGATGAATCAATTTTTTTTATTTTTTTTTGTTTGGAAAATTTTTGATTTAAATTGATGACGTTCGTATGATGTGTAGGATTTCATGTGTGTAGTTAGTGTGTAAATTGATTCATCTCCCGATAAATTACAAGTGTTTTGGTGTAGGGGAGACCACGACCGTATTACAGGCCCAGTTAATTAACCCTAATTGTATTTTCCTCCTATAAAAGGGGAAAAGGGCTTGATTTGAATTCATTTGTGCTTGTTGACTTGGAAGAAAAGAAAATTTGCTCTGGATAGAAAATGCCTATTCCGTATCACAGACACCGTTTCGAGCGCGTTCGGAGATATCGGAGACCTGCAAAACTCTTCAAATAAAAAAAACGATAGGTTATTGGGGTTCGTGCCCCACGGTGGGCGCCAGAAATGTATGTGGGAAAAATGGATTGTTAAAACTAAATATGTGAAAAATTATGATAAATATCAATCCACACACACACACAGGACTTCTTGATGCAAGCTATGGAGTAACGATGCGTTACTCAGCTTCCCAAGGAGGGTCCCATGGTTCTCTATCTCACAATGTCCCTCAAACCAATGTTTTGCTCTCAGATTACTGAGCAAAATGGCTTAGGGATGGCAAATATGAGAACGAGAGAGATTTTAACTAATCTTAGTATGAGATGTGTTATAAGCTAGATGAGATGCTAGAAATGCAATAAACTAAATGGTAAGATGACGAGGTTAGTATGAATACTATCCTAGCATACTATATTTAATCTGTGATTGAGCTAAAATGATAATGAACTTATTCTAAACATGCATGTTCATGATTAATTCTGATCTAAAAGAGGCTAAATGAAGAGCATATATAAAATGATATGAAAGCTTGAAACAATTTGAGCATAAGTGTGATGCTTCAAATTTGAAAGATGATTGTTAAGAATGGAGGAATGAGAGCTCTATTTATAGCACAAACAGGGCAATGGATGGCCAGGATTGAAAGGTTTAATCAAGGGCCAGGTTTGAAAGTTTGGGGATCCATGTGCACAATTGGCACCAATGAAATAGTGACAAATGTCCACACCAGATTGGGTTGAAAGAAGAGGTTGGAGGCATTAAAGGCCTGAGGAGACCTCATGGTTATCTAAAGGCTAAGGGTCAAGTCTAAGTTAGGTTTACCTACTGAATTAGGATCTAATCCAAGGATAAACCTTTGTGCAAATGATTAAGAGATAATCATGGTCAAAGCATTAATGACCTGATGAGACCCTTGGGTTGGATAGAGGTTGAGTCAAAACAAATGTTTTAACCATGTGGGAGGGTTTGAAATAACCATTAATGGTTATTGGAGACTTTGGGGATTAAGTGGTTGAAGGTTGGAAGCCTTCAATGGTTTTCAAAGACTTTAGGGTTTTAGTGGTTGAAGGTTGAAAACCTTCAATGGTTATCCAAGACTTTGGGCCATTTGAGAAGTGACCTCCCTTTGCTTAGGGATGTGACAAAGTTTAGAGGGGATTTAGGTTAATTAGAATTGATTAGAATATTCTAGAAGGGGTTAGGAAGGGGTTTGAGATTTTGCAAGTGGATGGGGAGGATAATAGGATTTAATTGAATTATTTGATTTTCATTCAATTTGGTTGTAATTAAATAAATTTGATTTATTCAATTTAGGATAACTATTTAATTAAATTTGAATTTAATTAAAAATGGCTAGGGGGATTTAATTGAATAAAATGATTTATTCATTAAATGGTATAGTGAATTTAATCAAGTGATTTACTTAATTAAATAGAAGAATGTGGATAATTTAATTAAATTGGATTTAATCAAATAGGAAAATGAACATAAAATATTCATTTAGGAATATGGTCATTTTTATACGTCTACATTTTGCCCCTCTTTGAAGTGACGTGTGTGCACATGTTAATTCAAAGAAAATGATGTGTTTTTGTGTTTTTATGATCAAATGCAATTTTTGTGTCGCTCTTTTGATTTGCCAGTCGTGTCTCAGTTTTGATGCGATGCCCCAGATTCGATGTTTGATGTGATGCCCCCTCGGGAGATGAATCAATTTTTTATTTTTTTTTTTGTTTGGAAAATTTTTGATTTAAATTGATGACGTTCGTATGATGTGTAGGATTTCATGTGTGTAGTTAGTGTGTAAATTGATTCATCTCCCGATAAATTACAAGTGTTTTGGTGTAGGGGAGACCACGACCGTATTACAGGCCCAGTTAATTAACCCTAATTGTATTTTCCTCCTATAAAAGGGGAAAAGGGCTTGATTTGAATTCATTTGTGCTTGTTGACTTGGAAGAAAAGAAAATTTGCTCTGGATAGAAAATGCCTATTCCGTATCACAGACACCGTTTCGAGCGCGTTCGGAGATATCGGAGACCTGCAAAACTCTTCAAATAAAAAAAACGATAGGTTATTGGGGTTCGTGCCCCACGGTGGGCGCCAGAAATGTATGTGGGAAAAATGGATTGTTAAAACTAAATATGTGAAAAATTATGATAAATATCAATCCACACACACACACAGGACTTCTTGATGCAAGCTATGGAGTAACGATGCGTTACTCAGCTTCCCAAGGAGGGTCCCATGGTTCTCTATCTCACAATGTCCCTCAAACCAATGTTTTGCTCTCAGATTACTGAGCAAAATGGCTTAGGGATGGCAAATATGAGAACGAGAGAGATTTTAACTAATCTTAGTATGAGATGTGTTATAAGCTAGATGAGATGCTAGAAATGCAATAAACTAAATGGTAAGATGACGAGGTTAGTATGAATACTATCCTAGCATACTATATTTAATCTGTGATTGAGCTAAAATGATAATGAACTTATTCTAAACATGCATGTTCATGATTAATTCTGATCTAAAAGAGGCTAAATGAAGAGCATATATAAAATGATATGAAAGCTTGAAACAATTTGAGCATAAGTGTGATGCTTCAAATTTGAAAGATGATTGTTAAGAATGGAGGAATGAGAGCTCTATTTATAGCACAAACAGGGCAATGGATGGCCAGGATTGAAAGGTTTAATCAAGGGCCAGGTTTGAAAGTTTGGGGATCCATGTGCACAATTGGCACCAATGAAATAGTGACAAATGTCCACACCAGATTGGGTTGAAAGAAGAGGTTGGAGGCATTAAAGGCCTGAGGAGACCTCATGGTTATCTAAAGGCTAAGGGTCAAGTCTAAGTTAGGTTTACCTACTGAATTAGGATCTAATCCAAGGATAAACCTTTGTGCAAATGATTAAGAGATAATCATGGTCAAAGCATTAATGACCTGATGAGACCCTTGGGTTGGATAGAGGTTGAGTCAAAACAAATGTTTTAACCATGTGGGAGGGTTTGAAATAACCATTAATGGTTATTGGAGACTTTGGGGATTAAGTGGTTGAAGGTTGGAAGCCTTCAATGGTTTTCAAAGACTTTAGGGTTTTAGTGGTTGAAGGTTGAAAACCTTCAATGGTTATCCAAGACTTTGGGCCATTTGAGAAGTGACCTCCCTTTGCTTAGGGATGTGACAAAGTTTAGAGGGGATTTAGGTTAATTAGAATTGATTAGA
Source organism: Cryptomeria japonica (assembly GCF_030272615.1). Taxonomy (NCBI): domain Eukaryota; kingdom Viridiplantae; phylum Streptophyta; class Pinopsida; order Cupressales; family Cupressaceae; genus Cryptomeria; species Cryptomeria japonica. Next base: position 531,134,077 of record NC_081406.1, on the reverse strand, counting down.
ATATTCTAGAAGGGGTTAGGAAGGGGTTTGGGATTTTGCAAGTGGATGGGGAGGATAATAGGATTTAATTGAATTATTTGATTTTCATTCAATTTGGTTGTAATTAAATAAATTTGATTTATTCAATTTAGGATAACTATTTAATTAAATTTGAATTTAATTAAAAATGGCTAGGGGGATTTAATTGAATAAAATGATTTATTCATTAAATGGTATAGTGAATTTAATCAAGTGATTTACTTAATTAAATAGAAGAATGTGGATAATTTAATTAAATTGGATTTAATCAAATAGGAAAATGAACATAAAATATTCATTTAGGAATATGGTCATTTTTATACGTCTACATTTTGCCCCTCTTTGAAGTGACGTGTGTGCACATGTTAATTCAAAGAAAATGATGTGTTTTTGTGTTTTTATGATCAAATGCAATTTTTGTGTCGCTCTTTTGATTTGCCAGTCGTGTCTCAGTTTTGATGCGATGCCCCAGATTCGATGTTTGATGTGATGCCCCCTCGGGAGATGAATCAATTTTTTATTTTTTTTTTTGTTTGGAAAATTTTTGATTTAAATTGATGACGTTCGTATGATGTGTAGGATTTCATGTGTGTAGTTAGTGTGTAAATTGATTCATCTCCCGATAAATTACAAGTGTTTTGGTGTAGGGGAGACCACGACCGTATTACAGGCCCAGTTAATTAACCCTAATTGTATTTTCCTCCTATAAAAGGGGAAAAGGGCTTGATTTGAATTCATTTGTGCTTGTTGACTTGGAAGAAAAGAAAATTTGCTCTGGATAGAAAATGCCTATTCCGTATCACAGACACCGTTTCGAGCGCGTTCGGAGATATCGGAGACCTGCAAAACTCTTCAAATAAAAAAAACGATAGGTTATTGGGGTTCGTGCCCCACGGTGGGCGCCAGAAATGTATGTGGGAAAAATGGATTGTTAAAACTAAATATGTGAAAAATTATGATAAATATCAATCCACACACACACACAGGACTTCTTGATGCAAGCTATGGAGTAACGATGCGTTACTCAGCTTCCCAAGGAGGGTCCCATGGTTCTCTATCTCACAATGTCCCTCAAACCAATGTTTTGCTCTCAGATTACTGAGCAAAATGGCTTAGGGATGGCAAATATGAGAACGAGAGAGATTTTAACTAATCTTAGTATGAGATGTGTTATAAGCTAGATGAGATGCTAGAAATGCAATAAACTAAATGGTAAGATGACGAGGTTAGTATGAATACTATCCTAGCATACTATATTTAATCTGTGATTGAGCTAAAATGATAATGAACTTATTCTAAACATGCATGTTCATGATTAATTCTGATCTAAAAGAGGCTAAATGAAGAGCATATATAAAATGATATGAAAGCTTGAAACAATTTGAGCATAAGTGTGATGCTTCAAATTTGAAAGATGATTGTTAAGAATGGAGGAATGAGAGCTCTATTTATAGCACAAACAGGGCAATGGATGGCCAGGATTGAAAGGTTTAATCAAGGGCCAGGTTTGAAAGTTTGGGGATCCATGTGCACAATTGGCACCAATGAAATAGTGACAAATGTCCACACCAGATTGGGTTGAAAGAAGAGGTTGGAGGCATTAAAGGCCTGAGGAGACCTCATGGTTATCTAAAGGCTAAGGGTCAAGTCTAAGTTAGGTTTACCTACTGAATTAGGATCTAATCCAAGGATAAACCTTTGTGCAAATGATTAAGAGATAATCATGGTCAAAGCATTAATGACCTGATGAGACCCTTGGGTTGGATAGAGGTTGAGTCAAAACAAATGTTTTAACCATGTGGGAGGGTTTGAAATAACCATTAATGGTTATTGGAGACTTTGGGGATTAAGTGGTTGAAGGTTGGAAGCCTTCAATGGTTTTCAAAGACTTTAGGGTTTTAGTGGTTGAAGGTTGAAAACCTTCAATGGTTATCCAAGACTTTGGGCCATTTGAGAAGTGACCTCCCTTTGCTTAGGGATGTGACAAAGTTTAGAGGGGATTTAGGTTAATTAGAATTGATTAGAATATTCTAGAAGGGGTTAGGAAGGGGTTTGGGATTTTGCAAGTGGATGGGGAGGATAATAGGATTTAATTGAATTATTTGATTTTCATTCAATTTGGTTGTAATTAAATAAATTTGATTTATTCAATTTAGGATAACTATTTAATTGAATTTGAATTTAATTAAAAATGGCTAGGGGGATTTAATTGAATAAAATGATTTATTCATTAAATGGTATAGTGAATTTAATCAAGTGATTTACTTAATTAAATAGAAGAATGTGGATAATTTAATTAAATTGGATTTAATCAAATAGGAAAATGAACATAAAATATTCATTTAGGAATATGGTCATTTTTATACGTCTACATTTTGCCCCTCTTTGAAGTGACGTGTGTGCACATGTTAATTCAAAGAAAATGATGTGTTTTTGTGTTTTTATGATCAAATGCAATTTTTGTGTCGCTCTTTTGATTTGCCAGTCGTGTCTCAGTTTTGATGCGATGCCCCAGATTCGATGTTTGATGTGATGCCCCCTCGGGAGATGAATCAATTTTTTTTATTTTTTTTTGTTTGGAAAATTTTTGATTTAAATTGATGACGTTCGTATGATGTGTAGGATTTCATGTGTGTAGTTAGTGTGTAAATTGATTCATCTCCCGATAAATTACAAGTGTTTTGGTGTAGGGGAGACCACGACCGTATTACAGGCCCAGTTAATTAACCCTAATTGTATTTTCCTCCTATAAAAGGGGAAAAGGGCTTGATTTGAATTCATTTGTGCTTGTTGACTTGGAAGAAAAGAAAATTTGCTCTGGATAGAAAATGCCTATTCCGTATCACAGACACCGTTTCGAGCGCGTTCGGAGATATCGGAGACCTGCAAAACTCTTCAAATAAAAAAAACGATAGGTTATTGGGGTTCGTGCCCCACGGTGGGCGCCAGAAATGTATGTGGGAAAAATGGATTGTTAAAACTAAATATGTGAAAAATTATGATAAATATCAATCCACACACACACACAGGACTTCTTGATGCAAGCTATGGAGTAACGATGCGTTACTCAGCTTCCCAAGGAGGGTCCCATGGTTCTCTATCTCACAATGTCCCTCAAACCAATGTTTTGCTCTCAGATTACTGAGCAAAATGGCTTAGGGATGGCAAATATGAGAACGAGAGAGATTTTAACTAATCTTAGTATGAGATGTGTTATAAGCTAGATGAGATGCTAGAAATGCAATAAACTAAATGGTAAGATGACGAGGTTAGTATGAATACTATCCTAGCATACTATATTTAATCTGTGATTGAGCTAAAATGATAATGAACTTATTCTAAACATGCATGTTCATGATTAATTCTGATCTAAAAGAGGCTAAATGAAGAGCATATATAAAATGATATGAAAGCTTGAAACAATTTGAGCATAAGTGTGATGCTTCAAATTTGAAAGATGATTGTTAAGAATGGAGGAATGAGAGCTCTATTTATAGCACAAACAGGGCAATGGATGGCCAGGATTGAAAGGTTTAATCAAGGGCCAGGTTTGAAAGTTTGGGGATCCATGTGCACAATTGGCACCAATGAAATAGTGACAAATGTCCACACCAGATTGGGTTGAAAGAAGAGGTTGGAGGCATTAAAGGCCTGAGGAGACCTCATGGTTATCTAAAGGCTAAGGGTCAAGTCTAAGTTAGGTTTACCTACTGAATTAGGATCTAATCCAAGGATAAACCTTTGTGCAAATGATTAAGAGATAATCATGGTCAAAGCATTAATGACCTGATGAGACCCTTGGGTTGGATAGAGGTTGAGTCAAAACAAATGTTTTAACCATGTGGGAGGGTTTGAAATAACCATTAATGGTTATTGGAGACTTTGGGGATTAAGTGGTTGAAGGTTGGAAGCCTTCAATGGTTTTCAAAGACTTTAGGGTTTTAGTGGTTGAAGGTTGAAAACCTTCAATGGTTATCCAAGACTTTGGGCCATTTGAGAAGTGACCTCCCTTTGCTTAGGGATGTGACAAAGTTTAGAGGGGATTTAGGTTAATTAGAATTGATTAGAATATTCTAGAAGGGGTTAGGAAGGGGTTTGGGATTTTGCAAGTGGATGGGGAGGATAATAGGATTTAATTGAATTATTTGATTTTCATTCAATTTGGTTGTAATTAAATAAATTTGATTTATTCGATTTAGGATAACTATTTAATTGAATTTGAATTTAATTAAAAATGGCTAGGGGGATTTAATTGAATAAAATGATTTATTCATTAAATGGTATAGTGAATTTAATCAAGTGATTTACTTAATTAAATAGAAGAATGTGGATAATTTAATTAAATTGGATTTAATCAAATAGGAAAATGAACATAAAATATTCATTTAGGAATATGGTCATTTTTATACGTCTACACTCATCATCCCTATCAAGGCTAGTCATGAACCATATCAAATGGGTTCCTCCACTTTCATTCAAGCTGGTCTACTTCATGATCCTGTCATTCCTTCCATACCATAACCTCCTCAAAATGGACTCACATCTTGTTTTAAAAGCAACAAGTATCCTATTGCTAAAACAATTTTTGAAAACATGCATTATCAAGGCAAAGGGTTAGGCCTACATGGACAAGGTATATTAAAACCCCTTCAAATCAAAGCAAATCTCAATCATCATGGCCTTGGCTACAAAAATCACTCTCAAAACATTGGTGTCCCTGCTAAATCCCACATTCATCCATCCAAATCCAAGCATACACAGTCCCTATCCTTCAAATCCATTCTAGGTTCTTTTATTCCAAAATCAAAGTCTTCCTCTCTTCCATCCATATTACAACCCTACATCCCTCCATCCACTATTCATATGACCCCTAGCTCACAATCCAACTACCCTATCATAAATCAAGACCAGCAAAGGCATACATATTTGAGCACCTTCTAGCCATCTACCTACATCAACCCATCCAAAAGACCTCCATATCATTCCTATTCATCCATTAATCCCATTACCTTTAGAAGTAATTTGGATGCCACACGTAAAATCCATAAGTGCAAAAATCCATATCCATCAAAAGATCAACATGTCCCATTTAAAAGACATGTAAAAACAAAGAAAAATGTGATAAAAAAGCAAACAACAATACCCAAAAGGCCACAAAGGCCCATTAAGAAAAAATAAAAATTCAAAACTATGTGGGTTCCTAAATTAATCACAGAAGTAATGCATTCCAAAGAACCAAAAAGAAAAGAAAAATCAAAATCAATGCGGATTCCCATAAAAGCATTGCATTCCAAAGTGTAGCATCGTAAATTGTACGCACTTGCTAGGGTGGTACAATTTCACACCTAGTTTAGCACCCACCTTGGCGCATTTTGCATTTTGCATTGCATTTCCCCTTTAGCACTTAATTAATTAAATTAATTAGGTCTAAGGTTCTATTTTATCATCTCCCACATCATAAAGTTGGGCCCTTTTCATTAAAGTGTGCCTCTTTCATTTTATTCTTCCAATACATCATTTAATCCAAAACCCTAATTAGGTCCTATTTTGAACTTGGGGGCTTGATTTCGAGGGTCAAAACATCTCGAAATCACCTGTAACTTCGGGATTCTCTCTAAAATCATCATATCCGACGGCCCTGAAAATTTGGTGAAAAGTTGTCGGGACCGTGGAGCTCGATGCACATGGTCCCGGACATTTTTCCCGAAATTTTGGGAGCACGATCCAATCATAAAATAAAGCTTAACCCCAAGAAATTGGCGGGATATTCAATCTCTAGGTCGGCCAAAAGTTGAAATTAAGACCTAGGGTTTCATATATAAGAGCTCTCTTTCTTCATTTGAAAGGATCCGGATTTTTTGGTTTTCAGGGACCTTCTATGCAACGAAAGGGCAGATCTTTGAAGAATTCAACAACATTCAACATTCTTCTATCAAGCATTTATCAAATTCATTCATCCACTTGGGGCTTGGAAGACATTGAAGAACAATAGGAGATTACCGACTGAAGATTGGCTTGTACTCCTCCCTTGAGGGTTGGGTATGATTTCATGTTGTTTTCATGTCTTTGCATAAGCTTCAATATATCCTTTATTCATGCTTTAGATCACTTTGCATCTTGATTTAGAGCATTTACATTATCATTTACAAGCAATTAGGGTTTACTTTCTAGGTTGCTCTAGTTTGCTTTCTTGCATTTTAGGACCTTGCACACACACTAGGTCTGCACACACAATACATTTTACAATACAACTTGGCTATTCATGGAGGTGGAAATCACCGAAGCGGGGGTTTGACTAAGGCAAAACCCTATATAGCCACCCAAACACCTTTTCAGATATAAGTGCAGGTTTCGGGACTCGGACGACGCCGCAAGTTACAGATCCGGAAGAAGCAGACGGAGACCAAACAACACACCAAGTTTCAGAGCAAAAGACCAGGACAGAGGCGTGGAGCGCCCTGGTCCTGCCAGGACAGGGGCGTTGGGTGCCCTGGTCCCTAGGACAGGGGCGCTGGGCGCCCTGGTCCTCCTGACAGACAGCATTTTCAGCATTTTTGACAGCTTTTCCAAAGTGCAAAAACAGCAGTTTCCGGAGTAGTTTCAGGGGCAGAATCAGGACAGTGGCGCCCGCGCCCCCGTCCCGAACATTTTCAGTCAGATTTTAACTCCAGGTACGCATTTGCATTCTTGTCTTGTCCTTGTGTTTACAGCTTTTCATTATTTAAGTTCAATTCTGCAATCTTGTCATTAGTTCATACTTGCACTTTGGGGTTAGGGATTGAACTTGCATCATTTCATCTTTCAATTACAACAAAGGAATAGAAATCCTAATAGGTAGCCCGTGGCTCTCTCTTCCACAAGAAGAAGTAGCCAATTGTGTGATACCTCTAGGCTCTTTCGTATTCCACAAATGTGTGCTTGAAAGTGAGATTAGGGCATGTTTGCTTAGTGTCACTTTTTCTCTCAACACATTTTGGTGAACCCGACGTGAACTCCAATCTTCTCTAATTCTGATTTATGTTTTCAAATTTGAGTGTTTTCAAATTCAAATTTGTATTTAAAAGTTTTTAATTTCTTGCAAGATTTAAAAATTTAGAGGAAATTTTTGCTAAAACCCTAATTTTTCAATTCAAAGTTGAACTTGTGGATAGCTTAATTGGGATCAATAATTTCAAATCTGATTTAGGAACTCATTTGAATCATAAATTTCATTTTCTAAATCTACATTCTAAGTGCTTGCATTGAACATTTTCTTCTATTTTGCATGTGTTATCATTTGAAAGAGGAAAATTGTTGTCATGATGCATTCATTTCATAGATGTGATAATGGGTTGGCTTCCCTTGTTTCAATTTTTCCTTCTCCTAAAGAACCTCCCCTCATCTATAACAACATTTTAGTGTCTAAAAGAGTTGCTACCAATCCCTTTGAGACTCTCCCATGCTCTAAGGATGAAGACTTTAAGAGTGATCTTGACAACTCTCCTAAAATGTGCCCTTCCTATTTAGCTATCCTAGAGGAAGAGAATGATATCATAAACACCTTTCTTAATGTTACTTCACCTTCCCTACATGATGCCTCTCTAAGTGAAAAGGTATTGATGGACATTGACTTATTTTCTCCTAAAGTTGGTCCTTCCAATGGGGGCATGTTAGTGCAACAAGAGGTTATGAACACTTCTTTCAAAGATCTCCTTCCTAAGCATGAATCTTTGGAGAAATATGTTCATGTTCCTCCTAAAAAACACTCCCTTCATGAGGATCCTTTTGTGCAAGAAGATGACATTATCCCTACATTTCCTAGTGATGGCATTTCCTTTTCCAACAAAATTCTCACTAGAGATGATGAATTAATGATAAATGCTTATCCTTCTCCTAAAGTTTGTCTTACCCATAAGCATCCCTTAGAGAAAGAAGATGAAATAATAAGCAATTTCCTTAATTCTCTCTCCCCTAAAGATCATATTGAAGATATTTTGAGGAAAGAGGATGAGTTTAACACATCTATTGATGCTCTCCCTCCTAAGGATGAGGAATTAATAAACAATGTTATCTCCTCTCCTAAAATTGACAATACTTCAAACATTCCTTTCAACAACCTCACTATTTGGGATGAACCATTAGAAGAAGGTATAGATTATTCTTTACCCTTAGCCAAAGGGGATGAAATCAAGATTGAAAACTCCCTTGATAGTTTCTCACCTTCCTTGAATATCAATTATTCTCCCTCTAAAAAAGCATCTCCCTCTCCTCAACTTGGTTCTACTCATAAGGATACCCTAGTTAAAAGCAAGATGGTTAACATCTCTTTCAAAGATCTCCCTCTCAAAAGTGAGACTTTAGAGAGTAATGTTGATCCTTCTCCTAGAGAGTTTATTCCCCATGTAGGTCATTTGATGATAGAGGATGATATGACCTTTCCTCTTCCTACTAGAACATCAATGCCTATCCCTTGTCTCTCTCCTAAAATTGATAAAATTTTAGTGCAAGAGAAGACTATCAATAATCCTTCCAACACTTTTGTTCATTCCTCTAAACCATCCTCAATCAATTTGATACATGTGAATGAGATGCCTAACAAACCTCTTTTTACTATCCAAGGTGCTTGTTCTTCTCAAAATTCTCAACCTTTAAATAAGCCTATCTTAGTGGTTCAAGGTGGTTATGCTAATGATTCTTTTTGCACTCCTAACAAACCTATCATTACTATGCAAGGAGGTTATTCTACTAAGAGCCCTTATGAGTATGCTAAGCAAATGACTAGAGAGAGTTATCATGCAGTTGCCCATACCTATAACACAAGAAACAATAGGCAACCTAATCCTCCTCCAGTTATCCCAACTTCACTTCCTCCTTCCCAACCTATTCTTCCTCAAGCTCCACGGATTTCACAAGTTCTTGGTAAGGAATATGATCTCATAGAACAACTTAAAGCTACCCCTGCTAAGATATCCCTTTGGGATTTGATTCAAACTTCTTCCCCTCATCATGGAATGTTACAAGATGCCTTGAAATATTTGAATGTTCCTCCACCTAATACATCTAGTAATATAGTATCTTTGGTTAACTCTGTGATGAATCCTAAAGCTCAAATTGTGTTCACACAAGATGAGTTGCCTACTAGTGAAATTCAACATCAATATGATCCCTTGATGATTGTGGTTATCATAAATGACACTGCTATAAGACGAACACTGGTAGATAATGGTTCTGGCCTTAATGTGTGTAGCATTAATCTATTGCATAAGATGAATGTGGATACATCCCTTATTGAGCCTGACTCTCATCCCATTCAAGGCTTTGATAATGTGGCTAAGTCTTCATTAGGTATTATCACCTTACCAATCACAGTGGGACCTGTTACTTTGCCTACTCCTATCCATGTTATGTCGGGAAATCTAACATACAACTTGTTATTAGGGAGACCTTGGATTCACAGGATGCAAGTTGTCCCCTCTACATTGCATAGACAAGTTAAATTCATTTATAACAATAAGACATATACCTTGATAGGTGATACTAATCTTCAGGCTTGTTTGCAAACATCTACTTCCAAAGGGAGTTCTTCTAAGCCTTCCTCTTCTAGTGATGACTCATTAAACAAGATACCTATAGATGAATCATCACCCTCTAATAATCAAAATTCTTTGGATGAGCCTAAAGCTCCTGAAGAAGATCCTTCTCAACTTGAATCTACACATGAAAAGGCTTTTGATCCTGAGAAGGTTCTCGCAGAAGACGATTGGGGATCTCTTGATTTTAATCCCACCTTTGTAGGTGAGTATAGGGTTCCTCCTAGAGAGCTTAAACTTAAAAAGAAGGAAGAAACTAGAGATCAATCTGTCTTACATGAACCTATGAGCAATAATTTTGTGGCTGCTTCTCAAACTTCTTCTCCTCACACTTCTAATTCTGAAGAGTTTGATTCTTTGTCTTATGAAAAACCACCTTCTCTTCCTGAAATGGCTGATCATTATGGTCGTGGTTTTCGCATTTTTGCTAAGCATGGGTATCATGGAAATGGTTGTGGTGCTCATGAACAAGGGATAAAAGTTCCTCTAGAGACTAATTTTCACAATTATGCCTTTGGACTCGGCTATAATCCCTGCAAACGTACCAAAGCATCTAAAAGACCATCTCTTAATGTGAATGCTATATTTAGTAGTGATGATGATCTCACTTCAACTAAATCATCTTCTACTTCTATCAACTCTCATTTCCCTCATAAGGAAATCTTGGCGATGAATAAATCTCTTTATGACTCCCCTCAAATTTCTAAATCCACTTATGAATCTTTATTTCCTATTCATCATAAAGTCCTTTCCTCTAGGGATAAGGCTCTAATAAATTACACTCATCCCTCTTCTAATATTTCTTGTGACTTTTCTTCTTCAATTTTTGTCACTTTATACATGTTTTTGATCTCACTTATAGTTGAGCATTTAACATGTCATATTCAAATACCTCATTCAATCTATCATGTCTTTAAATAACATTAATGGCTGTTATGTTGCTCATCATTATGTGACATTGGTAGCTCATTTACTGGGGGCTCATTGTCATTCATGATGGTACAATTTCAAGTGCAATCATATTTTTGAAGCAACATAATAGCCTAATTTTCTTGTTCCTATGGGGACAAGAGTGATTTCATACATCTCTTCTTTTTATGGTTAAAATTTCCCTTTGGGGTAATACTGTGGAAATATTGATCATCTTTTCTTTAGAATCCTCTTTTCCTAGATATGGGAGGAGATGTGTATTCTCTTTCTTATCCTACCCACTTCTTGTGGGGAGCATTTTTACATACACTAATGTCTTGCTTGCATGAACTCATGTGAGTATGTAGTACATTTTGCTTATGTCTAAATCTCTCCCTAGAAGATTGTGTAAGTCCTTCATCCTTGGGAGGCAATGATCTTTCCTTATTTTTATCTAAGGATCCACTTTTTCCTATTTTGTGGATGGTGTGGACTTTATTACTTGATGTTATGCCTTGTACGCATTTGTTGTTGTTTGTTCAAGGATTCTCTCTTACAAGAGGTGTAAGTCCTTGACTACAACCTCTTTTGCACTTGGTAAAATACATCCATAATGAATTCACTCTCCCAATTGGGTTAAAAAGAGTGTCATCCTTCATTAAGAATCACTTTCACCTCGCAAAAGAAGGAAGTATTGCATTCTTATTCTCTTCTTTGACAATTCTTCGCGGGATAGGTATCTTTTGTACAAAGATCTCTTCTCCTCTAAGGATCTCCTTTACACATACTACAAGATATCTCTTTTCAACTATCTTATCCTTGCTTAAAGAGTGCAAAACTCTCTTGCTTGGATCTATGACATTGTTGCATTTTTGGGGTATCTTCTTTTGTGATGAAGGTAGGTATCCTTGTTCTAATTTTCTTATGACATAAACATTACACTTTTTGAGCAATGGGTCATTCTCGGAACCAGAGCACAGACTCTTAGAGCGAGATGTCATGCTTTTGTACTATACATATACAGGTTGTAGCATACTCGGGCATAGACTCCTATGAGGTGCTTCTAACCTCCCTTACACACACATGAACGAGGTTGAGTGGAACTAGCAGCATAAGGTTAGACTTTCTCACTCTCCTCCCTTACATGGATCACCTAGACAGACTCTAGGGGCTAGTTTTCCATGTCCTTTTTCCATGGATCACCTAGACAAGATCTAGGGGCGAGAAGTCCATGTTTTCTCTCTCACTATTCTTCTCATGGATCACCAATGTGTGTATTCATGCTTTTTTCCTTTCTTTTCTTCTCTTTGCATTTTGTTTCCATTTACATCCTTCATCTTGTGTTAGAGAACTCTCAAATCCTCACACTCCTTGTTGTGTTGGAATTGAGATTTAGTCCTCTTTCTTACCAAATGATTCTCCATTAGTTTTTGATCTCATATCAAATCTTCTTGTGAGCATTTGTCATCAATTTTCTTTAACAATTCGAAGTGGTAAACATGATACCCTGTTTCAATTCACTAAAATTAGCAAGCCGAAACAGGGGGGGGCATATAGCTACCCTCGAATTTTCATCACCTTCCTTAGTAAGCATTAGGTGATTTTGTGATCTAACATGTGGTTTTGTAGGTTGTGGTTCCTAACTGTGTACTGCAGATACCGCTGGGGGCTTCGTTCGACAGACTTATGGATATATCCTTTTTCAAATAATGTTTACTTTTCTGTACTTTAGCTTGCATATGCACGTAGTGTTCATATGACCGCTAAAGTGGGGGCTAAATGTAGCGTCGTAAATTGTACGCACTTGCTAGGGTGGTACAATTTCACACCTAGTTTAGCACCCGCCTTGGCGCATTTTGCATTTTGCATTGCATTTCCCCTTTAGCACTTAATTAATTAAATTAATTAGGTCTAAGGTTCTATTTTATCATCTCCCACATCATAAAGTTGGGCCCTTTTCATTAAAGTGTGCCTCTTTCATTTTATTCTTCCAATACATCATTTAATCCAAAACCCTAATTAGGTCCTATTTTGAACTTGGGGGCTTGATTTCGGGGGTCAAAACATCTCGAAATCACCTGTAACTTCGGGATTCTCTCTAAAATCATCATATCCGACGGCCCTGAAAATTTGGTGAAAAGTTGTCGGGACTGTGGCGCCCGGTGCACATGGTCCCGGACATTTTTCCTGAAATTTTGGGAGCACGATCCAATCATAAAATAAAGCTTAACCCCAAGAAATTGGCGGGATAGTCAATCTCTAGGTCGGCCAAAAGTTGAAATTAAGACCTAGGGTTTCATATATAAGAGCTCTCTTTCTTCATTTGAAAGGATCCAGATTTTTTGGTTTTCAGGGACCTTCTATGCAGCGAAAGGGCAGATCTTTGAAGACTTCAACAACATTCAACATTCTTCTATCAAGCATTTATCAAATTCATTCATCCACTTGGGGCTTGGAAGACATTGAAGAACAATAGGAGATTACCGACTGAAGATTGGCTTGTACTCCTCCCTTAAGGGTTGGGTATGATTTCATGTTGTTTTCATGTCTTTGCATAAGCTTCAATATATCCTTTATTCATGCTTTAGATCACTTTGCATCTTGATTTAGAGCATTTACATTATCATTTACAAGCAATTAAGGTTTACTTTCTAGGTTGCTCTAGTTTGCTTTCTTGCATTTTAGTACCTTGCACACACACTAGGTTTGCACACACAATACATTTTACAATACAACTTGGCTATTCGTGGAGGTGGAAATCACTGAAGCGGGGGTTTGACTAAGGCAAAACCCTATATATCCGCCCAAACACCTTTTCAGATATAAGTGCAGGTTTCGGGACTCGGACGACGCCGCAAGTTACAGATCCGGAAGAAGCAAACGGAGACCAAACAACACACCAAGTTTCAGAGCAAAAGACCAGGAAAGGGGCGTGGAGCGCCCTGGTCTTGCCAGGACAGGGGCGTTGGGCGCCCTGGTCCTCCTGACAGACAGCATTTTCAGCATTTTTGACAGCTTTTCCAGAGTGCAAAAACAGCAGTTTCAGGGGCAGAATCAGGACAGTGGCGCCCGCGCCCCCGTCCCGAACATTTTCAGTCATATTTTAACTCCGGGTACGCATTTGCATTCTTGTCTTGTCCTTGTGTTTACAGCTTTTCATTATTTAAGTTCAATTCTGCAATCTTGTCATTAGTTCATACTTGCACTTTGGGGTTAGGGATTGAACTTGCATCATTTCATCTTTCAATTACAACAAAGGAATAGAAATCCTAATAGGTAGCCCGTGGCTCTCTCTTCCACAAGAAGAAGTAGCCAATTGTGTGATACCTCTAGGCTCTTTCGTATTCCACAAATGTGTGCTTGAAAGTGAGATTAGGGCATGTTTGCTTAGTGTCACTTTTTCTCTCAACACACAAACAAAAATAAAAATCGACATCCAAGCTTGCTATTCCAAAAGATTCCTTCAATCGTCCATCTACAAATCTCCCACTTTCCAAATCTATTTCTCCTTCAACCATCTTGGGTCCGTATGCCCCAAAATCCATATCCACTCCTCCCTCAAAATATCAAAATCCAAGATCCACTTGTACTCTATCACTCCACCAGCTCTCAAGGTGTGTGCCAACATTCATCTTGAAGACATTTCCATCCATCCTTGCGCAAATCTTCCAACATCCTATCTATTATCCAACACCTATTTTGCATCCTTCCAACCCTCCCATTCAATCCTTTGCATAAATTTTTCATTTATGAAATAGGCATTTTTGTAATTTTGTCACTCGTTCACTCACACTCAATCTTATGTTTCATCAATTTCCTAGATATATATTCATGAAACACTTTAGAATCCAAGGTTGTTCCTTTTTAAAACTATCTTATGGTTGGGATTTGTACTCGACTTGGAGGAGAATCACTTATTGTATCTTGATACCAACATCGTTTGACTAGTATATCTCACACACTTAATCAATTGCTCTAAGGCATTGTGGTTTCTTAGGTGAAGACGTGGCTAGTGAAAAATCTAAAATCCTACTCCAATGCCACTATAATTATCAAACCTGTGTGAGCTTCATTACTTATGAGCCAATACAAAAAAGAGTAAATGACAAGAGAAAAAGCAATATCAAAAGATCAAAACAAAAGCATGAGCAAGAAAAGAAACACCAAGAAAAGAAAAGCAAAAATGCAATGAAATGTAATATCAAAATGTTTGGATTTGGGAACATGAGAGTAACTCCATTTGGGATATGGACACTTGGTTGGCAACGGAGAAATATTTGTGAGATTACAACAATAACCTTGTTGGGGCTATAGACGTCTGCTAGCAATGAGGCTCTATCCAGGATGCTTTTGAAGTCAGGATAACTCATGTAGCTAGTCACGTCAGATTCTAAGGATTACAATGATCATATGAACTAGAATGAATGCATTTGCATACACATGGTTAATCAAAGACAAAGTTCCTTGATCCAACTTGGTATTCTTCTTCTCTTCTGAGTATATTTCCTAGTTACTAGATATGTTCGGTGGAATTTTTCGAAGGTTCTAAGTGTGGGTTGGGTTTCTATCTTTGAAATGTTAAAGAACATTTATTCAGGTGGCGCTATATGTTCTAAATATTTTACACATCAGCCTTTTGCAAGTGGATACCTCTATATTTGGGGGCAAGTTTCATCCATTCTATCCTTCCTACGTCCATCTTGTTTTTCCATCTTTGATCTTGACAAAGTTAAGGATCTTCATAAGCATTAGGCATCCTATTTGCTTCACCTTATCCATACTTCTAGTCCATATCCCTTATCATGTTTATTCCTTCCGTCATCCATTACTACCTATGATCTTGTTTCTCCTAGCCATATCTTATCTCCATCCATATCCCTTTTTCCATCCTTGATCTTGATCAAAACTAAGGACAAAAAGAAAAATGCAAAAAAATGGTTTCAAAAAGCTTTGACATGCCCCTTCATGTGGACCACATGCCATTGTCTTCCATTATCAAATCCATCAGCTTGGAAACATGTTATCCATCGCGAGATAGTCCTTGGAAACCAATGCACCTTTGACTCCATAATAAGCTAGCTCCATCTTTCTCCTATCCATCTCCCCCTCAACAATTCATCAATTCATCAATTCATAATATTCCTTGCCTTGTGAGACATTGGGGGCAAACAAATACATCTTGCTCGTAATCCAAAAAATCCAAAAAATTAAATAATGATCTTGAAAAATTAAAAAAAATCTTTCAAAATCCAAAAAAAAACTAAAAATATTTCAAAATAAAAAAATAATCATAAAAAGTCCTAAAAAATCCAAAACAAATTCAAATAATGTCTTAAAAAAATCCAAAAAGCATCAAATAAACTCTAAAAATCATAAACAATCAAAAACTCAAAAGCAATCCATCAATCACAAAACATTTGAGCAAACACAACTAGAACATCATGCAAAACATTGAGCTTAACAAATCATGTATCTACAGACAAACTACCAAAATAGCCTACAACTTAATTGATCAACTGCCTATCAATTTAAGCATCCTTATCACACAATGTGTCTTTACGGATACATCGTTCCTAAAACAGGCACCTATTAGATATCATGTCCTAATGGATACGTCATTCCTACAATGGACATCCTATCAAACAATCATCAAAATAAGAAACACTTATCCTTGGCAAGAAGATCAATATGGTTGTTGACTCGTTTGGTCACGTTAGTCTTATCTTTTATTTGATCTATCCTTATTAATTGGTGATAGGTCATATTTCTATGCTACTTGAGGATGTTCATAAGTGACTAGAGGAGGAGGGATGTTTCATGATCCTTTTTCTTTGTTTGTTGTATGTGGTGTGAACCAATGAATTTCTAGGGAAATGGTACTTCGGGTGTTTGTGTTGGTACGTTCATTCAACAAATATCCTATGCAAAAATGGAAGTCAAGGATAACTATGCTTGTGACAATCGCACATACCTCGACCCTTAGTGCTACACCTTGAATGGAGGGGTTCACTCCTTGTTTGCGATGTGTTTGTTTCTACAATGGGATATCATTCGCACCTTGGTTCCTTATACCCTGGTGTACAGAGCTCCATTTATACATAGTAAGGCTTAATGATGAAAATGTTGCGCTATAATAAAGACACAATAATTTATGATAGTTTCATTTCCTCATATCAACTATTATATCAATCAATCAATTCTATTTCCTAACATTCTTCACTTCTTACTAATCATTCTTCATTTCATCATATTTAATTTATCATCTGTCTTATATAGGATATGTCCTTCCTAAAACTAAAGGTGATCATCTATCTTTGTCTTATACAGGATGTATCCTTCCTAAAACCAAATGTTTTGATCATCTTTGTCTTATACAAGATGTGTCCTTCCTGAAACAAAACTCGATCTTAATCTTATCAATTTGATCAATCCAATCAATTTGATCAATCAATCAATCAATCTACAAATAACTCCTACCATTTCTTCTACCCAATTAAACCCATACATGTCATCAACTAACCATTCTTCTATCTCTCATACAACATTCTTCTTCTTTCGAGAGATCATCCATGCCTTTAATGGACAAACAATCTCTTGAGGGGGCATCCTACCTCCATCCCTCGGCATACTGGGGCATATTTTTCACTTTTTCTTTGAAACAATGTTGTTCCAACATTGTCTCAAACATGGGCAAATGTAGACAGCTAAAAATGTCTCATTACTAACACGCTAATTATTTGTCCTAATTAATTAAATAATTCTTTAATTACTTAATTAATCTGATTTTTGTTCTTCTAAACTAATTTAATCATCATATTCCAATTATTCAGCTTCCATCTTAATCATTAAATCATTTAACCTCATCTTCTTTATATTAATTAAATAATTTTATTATTTAATTAATTTTGAATTAATACCGTTTAATTAAATAATCTTTATTATTTAATTAAAATCGATTTCTATTAATTAAATAATTTCTTTAAGTTATTTAATTAATTCATTCATTCTTTTCTAATTCAAAATTTTAAAATTTCTCAAATGCTAATTTCAATTAATTTCAATAAATGTGCATTTCATTTCATGATTTTGAAAATCCAAATGCAAACCAAATTTGAATTTCAAGTCAATTTCTTACAACACATGTCAAAAATCCTAACTGGAACTGACTTCCAGTCTAACTAGCAATCACCTTTTTTTGACTGGACAATTAATTCAATCAACTTTCCAATCAATTCAGTTATCTCCTCAATTAACTTAATTAACTCTCCAAATCAACTTTTTCTAACAAATCAATCTATTTAGTTGACTAATCAATCTATCCAGTTCATTGATCAATCATTCAGTCAACTCATCAATCAATGAGTTTATCTCTCAATCAGTTTTGTCTCAAGAAATCCCAACCATTGATCAATTATGTTCTTAAATCCATATCTCATTTTCAACAACCACTTTCTTCAAAATTATTGTGTGAATCTTATGCATGAATTCTAGCGCAACACTAACAACCACACAACATGATAATGCAAAAGAGCAATGGAAGTTATGAATCGAATCGACAAAAGGGGGTTTTAGATTAATCATGTTTTGTTGATATCCTTTCTATTTCATTGTGTAGCATCCTAAATTGTACTCGCTTAAAATTTTGTTTGCATTTGGGCCCTCACCTTGGCGTTCGTGCTCCGAGGCCTGAAAGGGACTTGTTTTTTCTCATGCTATGTAAATTTATCACCATTTTCAATGCACACCTCATCTTGCCCTTAATTGTGGTCTCTAATTGGGCAGGACCAGGGTGTGGCGGCCTGATCCCCTCAGGACCAGAGCGCCTAGTGCCCTAGTCCTCCCAATTAAGAGCCAAATTTGGGCCCCTTAACAATCATGAAATATGAGCGGGAATTCTAGCTTTGTGTCGGCTCATGTCAGAAAATTAAATTGACAAGAAACTATAAAAGTAGGTCTACCCCTCTCATTTTAGCATTCACACATATGAAATTCAATCCGAAGTCAAGCCATCAAGCATTCAAGTTCAAGCAAGCAAGCAATTAGTCTTCTTTCAAGCATTGGAGAAGAGATAAAGTCAAGATTCCAACAATGGAGTTGACATTCATGTTCTATGCTATTGAAGACTTCATGAAACACTAATTCCATGTGGAGACAAACAAAACTTCACAAGGAGATATAGTGATGGGCATTTAATCATGTTAATTTTAATCATACTTTCTACTTAAAACTTTTAATATTTTATGAACTAATATGTCTAGCAGCATACTTAATACATGCATATTTACTCCTTTTTGCTATTATATTTTGTTAATTAGGAAGTATATTAGAAGTAATATTTTGTGACTAAATATTTCACTTCTTGCTTATTAATGGAGATGAATGTCCAGATATTTAGAATAATTATCCTTATATTTTGTTATATTTTATTGAATGGATTCTTGAATGTGTTTGAAGTTAACAAGCAGGCAAAGAGTCGTGAAGTTCAGTTTAGCCAATGCACAAATAATGATCACTCCTGATTGCTCTAGCCGGAGATATGCCCTTGATCTCCTCTGAATCAGTTTTATTGGTTGTTTCTATGATCTTCAGTTTCTACATGAAGTTATTAATGTAATGATAAGTCTTCTTCAGTTCAGTTCATAGTTGTTACTCTGTTTTAAGCGGGTAACCTTGTTTTTGAATTTGAATAAAGGATGTGTATAAATATCCCTTCACTTTCTTCAAAAAGATAGTTAGTCAAGTAGTCAATAAGTTAGCCAGCAATAGAGTCTTCTACTTTGTAATCCGCAAACCTGTTTTACTTCCTTTTGGAAGTACATTTCAATGAAAATTTAAGGTTGATCCAAGAGTAACTGTGTTTCAAATTCCACCAGAGGAAGAGTAGGACTCGCTTGACTAAAGGGAGGTGATCCTTGCGTGATTTCATTTTTATTCCAGTTCTACTTATTGATTTCATTACATTCTGTTTAGTTTAATTGTGATGAATTTTTAAGTAAACGGAAAATTGATTACATGAGTCATAGCTATTTACTTTCATGCAAAAGTACCTTAATTGATGAATGCATGTTAAGAAATCTGAGTTTTATAGTTTTGTTTGATTTCACTCAGTAATGCATTTCATTTTTACAGTAGATATTAATATGATGGATTTAAAATCAAAGCAAGAACGGGGACATTATTGAACTAACCCATGAAATTATTTCAATATTTGTTAGAATATATTCTATTTCCTATAAACGCAAGATAGATTTGATTTACTGCAAGCATAAAATAGATTTACCTTTCAACATATAATTTATAATTTAAATTCATAGGAAATTAAAAATTGTTTTAGTTTTGGATAGATAATTCCATGGACAAGTCATGATTATGCCATGTTCAAACTCTCGGTTTCAGATCTAAAATCTTCTTTAGGATAGTTTAGTTCCTTTAACTTAGATTACTCAATCGTAGAAGAGAGATCTTGATAGCTCATGACGGAGCATGACCGAACCTAGTCATTGTTTTATAGTAAAAAATCCTCCAACATTAATCATTTCCTTATCACAGACAACTTTCAGACACACCCAATCCGATATTGAGAAGAAATTAAATGGTGCAAGTTGTGACATCAACGGCCTTGCCCACCATTTTTGGTGCCATTATCGAGGAATAAAATATATTTCTACCAAGTTAAAGCCTTAGTGTTGATAAGGAAATATTCAATCAGTTGATGAGACGAGCTACAGATCCTTTTTGAAGATTTCTTCCAATATATTACAATCTTTATCAATTGCAAGACGATCGACAAGACAATTTTGAAGAACAAATTGAACAAAAACAACACGAAGAGATGGATGATCGAGTAGAAGTGGTTAATCCACAACCTAATAGGACATTTTCATATCCTATTAACTTGAGCATAGGAGATCATGAGCCTCCTATGAAAAATATTTCACCATCAGTCTTACCAACCTTTAGAGGAAAAACTTCTGAAGATCCTAACCAATTCCTTTTTGAGTTTAAAGTCCTTTGTTAGACTTATGAATATACATCAAATAATTAGAAGCTAAAGTTATTTTATTCTACCTTGAGAGAATCAACATTGTGATGGTTTATGGGTTTATGAGTTGGTTCTATCTCAACATGGCAAGAAATGGAAACTGTGTTCTTAGATAAATACTAAGATTATTGTCGAGTAAGGGATAGGAAAGAAGAGTCGTTTCAAATGAAGCAAATGGAAGATTATGCTGATAGGTTTATGTTCATATATAAAAGGTGTGTTGAGAGACTCAATCAGGACATTAGCAGGACAATTTTCTTAAGAGGATTCGATGATGAATCAAGAGAAGATTTAAACTTAATGGGGAAAGGAGATATAAATAAACTTCCTTTGGAGGAGATTATTGATATCTACAAAAACTACTCTAGGACTAGGGTTGGGACTAGGGATTTTAGGAGAAACAAGGCTTCACCACTTGATGTAACTAAAGTAATGGAGGAAATAAAAAACTTGAAAACTGATATACTCCTCCATCTTAATACTCAGGTAGACAAGAAAAACATTTAACCCTTAGCTATCTATTGTTCAAAATGTAGGGGATAACATCTTTTGAGATAATGTTCATTAAATCAGATTGATCTTTGTGAGATCTATGAAAAGAACCTACAACAAGTTCTTGTAATATTTAGGATTCAATTCAGGACAATATGGCCCTCAAAATAATTGGAATTCAAATTAATGATAAAATCCTAAATCAATGGAATCCTTATTTTCTAATGCAACCACATCCTACATCTTGGGGACCTCCTGAGTGGATTAATCCTCAATAGAACCAACCATAGTGGCAACCAAGTCAACAACAATGGCAACCTAATCCAACTTTGTGGCAGCAAAATCAATCCCAATTCCAACCGTGGCAGAACCAAGCTCCAAAGCAGCCTTGGGGACAACCTCCACCTCTTATTACTAGACCTAATACTGCTAATGAGAAGGTAAACCAACCTATAGCTCAACCTATGCCAAATCCTAAGAGCAAACATCCTCAACAGATATTTGGGGTTGATACCAATTCTCTTGGTTTGAATGTTATAGAAGTCAATGATATCCATTTAAGGAACCATAATGTTTCTTCAAAATCTGATGCTTTGGTAGATAAGGAGGATAAGAATGAGGAAGCTTGTGAAAAATATCAAAATCCTAATAAAGTTAAGGAAGTTATTGATAAGGCCTCTTATCCAAAACATTTGAAAACTAACCAAGTAGCTCTTGATTCCTGTCGATCGGATCACATTAATATAGAAGATTCTCCACTCCTCTGTGAGATAAAGAAAATCAATATAGAGATTCCTTTGTTGCAAGCTATTAAAAACATAGCAGAACATAATCAAATCATTAAGTCACTTTGCATAAAAACGACTGGAAGAAAGAGGAAATTTCCCTCCACGATTCAAGTAGGAACTAAACTCAATGATAAATTATCAAGGAGATTGCTTCCTCAAAAGTATAGTGACCCTGGGAGTCCTGTAATTACATTAACCATAGGAGGATTTTAGATACCTAATGTGTTGATTGATCTAGGAGCTGACATAAATGTTATTACTACAATCACTGTGGAGATGTTGGGAATACAAGGAATTCAACCAACAACAATTGTGCTTCAATTGACAGATGAATCTACTACCAAACTTGAAGGTGTGTTGGAAGATGTTATAGTTACCACTGATACATGGGATTATTCATTAGATTTATTGGTACTCAAAGTTATGAATAAGGCATCAGGGTATCTAATCATACCAGGAAGACCTTGGTTAGCAACTGCAACAACATTGATAGATTGCAGATCTAGAAGTATGACTATTTAGAATGGTCAGAAACAGAAAGAGTTGACACTTTACCCTCTATCTAAGACAACATTTCATTCTGATACTAAACATTGGGTTGATGATGAGATGGATTTAGAAGGGGATGGAGTGGTTGAATTAGGCATGGTCACTTTATCTGAACATGTTGAAGAGTATGAGGAGTATGTTGAGCAGGGAGAAAAATTGGATATTGGTAAAGGACTCCTTGAGGAGATTAAAGAATGTTCCTTTCATAAAGAAATTAAGAAGAGGAGTCACAAGGATATTTTACATCATGATATGTCACATCCTTTTCCTCTAAATACACTAATTGGAGATCCAACTGAAGGGAAAAGTGATACAAAATAAATTTTAATCTCATCAGGCAAACCTCTCTTCATTAATTCATCTTTGCTTTTGACTCAAGAAGAGAAATTAAAACTCACTTTGGAAAAATATATAGAAAATTTTTCTTGGGATTATAAGGATATGAGAGGAATACATCCTTCAATCTATACACATCATATTTACACTGAAGATGTCAAGCCTGTGAGACAAGGACAAAGAATAATTAACCCAACCTTGAGGGATTTTTTAAAAATAGAAATAGAAAAATTGTTGCAAGTAGGGTTTATTTACCCAATTTATGATAGTCAATGGGTTTCACCATTGGTCATTGTGCCTAAGAAAAATGGGAAGTGCTGTGTTTGTGATGATTATAGGGAATTGAATAAAGCCACTAAAAAGGATTATTTTCCTTTACCATTTATTGGTCAAGTTTTTGATAACCTATGTGGTAGTAATTATTTCTCTTTCTTGGATGGTTTTAGTGGTTATAACCAAATACAAGTGGCTCCTAAGGACTAGGACAAGACAACATTCACATGTCCTTGGGGAACTTATGCATATAGAGTCCTCCCATTTGGGCTCTGTAATGCACCAGCCACTTTTCAAAGAGCTATTCTAGCCATTTTTGCCGACTTAACTACTTCATGCATAGAGGTGTATACAAATGATTTTACGGTTCATTAGAAAACATATGATGAGTCACGATAAAGTTTGAATAAAGTTTTGTAAAGATGTAAATATCATAGGCTATCATTGAATCATGAAAAATGTTCTCTTATGATGACATAAGGAATTATTTTGGGACATCATATTTCCAAGGAAGGCATCAAAGTTGATCCAAAGAAGGTGGAAGTTATTCAACAAATTGAAATACCAAAGACTCAAACTGATGTTAGAAGCTTTCTTGGACATGCAGGGTATTATAGAAGATTTATTGAGGGGTTTAGTAAAATTGTTGAACCATTACTCATATTGCTTAAAAAGGTTGTAGAGTTTTCATGGACAACTGATTGTCAAACATCTTTTGAAGCTATTAAACATTTCCTAACCACCTCTCCTATTATTAAAGGACCTTTTTGGGGAGAACCATTTCACATTCACCTAGATTATTCAAACTTGGCCATTGGGGCAGTCTTGGGACAAAAAGATGAGAATGGAGCAATGCATGCTATCTATTATATTAGCAAAAAATTGAGTCCAACAGAAAATAATTATACTGCAACCGAGAACGAATTTTTAGTTGTTGTGTATAAAAATTAATAAATTTAGACATTACATTACTGGTTATAAAGTTTTTGTTCACATAGATCATGCAACCATTCCGTATTTGCTAAACAAAGTTGTTGTAGGAGGCTGAATAATAAGATGATTGTTTCTTTTACAAGAATTTGACATTACCATTGTGGATAAACCATGTAAAGATGATGTTGTTGCTGATTTTCTTTCCATAATGGTTTTGCAGGGAAATAGTGAACTAGTAAATGATGCATTTCCATATGAACACTTGTTTGCCATCTCAATTCAATTACCCTAGTTTACTGATATTGCAAATTATCTTGTAACGGGGAAGTGCCCAGATCATTTCAGTCTTAAGCAAAGGAAAAGATTAATTTGTGAAAGTTCTAAATTTCAATGGATTGATGGCCTTTTATTTAGAATGTGTCCTAACCATATTTTTTGTAGGTGTGTACAAGAAATTGATGTTTATGACAATATACATGCATGTCATAATGAACCAGAAGGAGAGCATTACTCGATGATTAGAACAGTTCACAAGATCTTGGGAGCAGGTTACTTTTGGCCTTCCATGACTAAGGATGTTTCATTTTATGTGAAACATTGTGATGAATGCCAGTGCATGGGAAGACCGACAACAACAATGGAGATGCCACTTAAACCTCAAATAGCTCTTGAACCATTTGAAAAGGGGAATATTGTGGGACCTGTTGATCCTCCTTCCAACGGATGCCATTATATCTTGGTCTACACAAACTATGTTACAAAATGGGCCAAAGTGAAAGCATTGCCAACAACAAAAGAAGATAAAGTAGCTGATTTTTTATACAAACACATTCTTCAAAGGTTTGGTGCACCTAGAGAGATAGTATCTAATCAAGGACCACAATTCATGTCTACCATGATAAAAGCCTTCATGCACAAATACAGAATGACACACCAAAAGTCTTCACCATACCACCCACAGGCAAATGGACAGGTGGAAGTCACCAATTGTGAGTTGGAAAATATAATAACAAAAATTGTTTCTTTGAAAAAATCAGATCGGTTATCATTACGATTCCTTAGTTGGATATCATTTACTTCAATTACATTCAAACTAGGAGGATTGATATCAACATTAAATGCTTGTTGAGGACGGTTATTTTTAGGATTCGCTATTGGTTGTGCTGGAATATGTGGTTGGTTGATCTGTTCATTGGCAACATTTGGACCAGTGATAAGAGGTGGAGGTTGTCCCCAAGGTCGCTTTGGGCCTTGATTTTGCCATGGTTGAAACTGAGTTTGGTTTTGTTGCCATGGTTGTTGATTTTGTTGCCACGGTGGATTCCACAGTGGTTGGTGTTGGTATTTTGGATATGTTGATATGGTTTTGTCATTGATGTCAACACTTATCAACTCTGGCACTTGGAGAATTGGCAATGTTCGCCAGCAAGCAAGTGACTTATGCACAGTCACTGATATCTTGTTCACCGACAGGATATATTGTTCATCGACACTTGGAATGACATGGAAAACACTTGGTTATGTCGAAGACATCGTTTGGACACTTTGCCTTGAAGATTTGTTCATTGGTATATTCATGTTTGCATATTTATTGTTACTGACAAATAGGTCCAGGATAAGCACCGACAGGCTTATCTATTCCAGATCATCACCGACAGGCTTATCTATTCCAGATCATCACAACACACTATGGAGATGATTTATTAATGTTGTAAATGCATTAAGCTGACATGTCGAATCAAATATTGCATCGGTTATTGTTTTACTTGTAAATTGTTTTATTGTAATATCTTTTGTAAAGCCGACCTATACATTTTGGTCCTAGGCTTCGGTATATATGTAAGATCTTATTTGTAAGATCAATATGCGATTGGGAAAAGGATTATAATAAGGTATATGCGAGAATAAGTAGAGCTATACATGCAAACATC
Source organism: Cryptomeria japonica (assembly GCF_030272615.1). Classification (NCBI taxonomy): domain Eukaryota; kingdom Viridiplantae; phylum Streptophyta; class Pinopsida; order Cupressales; family Cupressaceae; genus Cryptomeria; species Cryptomeria japonica. The sequence continues at coordinate 531,108,237 of NC_081406.1, read as the reverse complement.
ATTTGAAGGTAGAAGGAAGGTTTTTGTGAAGACATATCAGAACTGAACCGGTACTTAATCCAGCATATGAAGATGCTATTTTGAGCAATACATAATTATTGGATTTAACCATCCAATTGTAGTCAGTGTGACTCCTATTTGTGTTTGAGCAGTGAACTCTAGGCGCTTGGCCTTTCTGCATGTGCAAACCCCCTATTGTATACACATACTATCTACAGTAGTACCATCTGATTGTGGGTAAGGTTTCCCACCATGGTTTTTCCCCTTACAGGGTTTCCACGTACAAATATTGGTGTTATGTGTTGTGGATGATATTGTCTTTCTGTTTCATGCATTAATCTTTACCGGTACTGCAATTAACTGATAAACTGTCTACCGACATTAAGTTTGGTTTACCGGTATTAAACATTAAGATTGGTTAAGTTGTTTTGGTTTAAATTCATTTGACAACTGATTCACCCCCCCCCCTCTCAGTTGTCTTCAGGACCTAACAGTTGGTTCCTTTGATTCCATTGCAGACTAATCTATTCAGGAGGTCCCCAAGATGTAGGAGGTGGTTCCTTTGGAGGGGGGGTCCATTGATTGTAGTTTCAGTTATTCCTAGGACCATATTGCCCTGTGTATGCATTAAAACCAGTATTCTACGATCTTTGACCCACATAATTGAGTTCTTCTTCAATTATAGGTGGATTTTTCAAACGATTCTTAATTTCCAGTAACAGATTGCAAGAACTAGTAGCATTGCTTTTCTCACAAATTTCACAAAGATCAACTCGGTTCATTGGACACTCCCTTAAGAGATGTTTCCCCCTACATTTTGAACAATATATGGCTAAAGGCTCAGTGTTTTTCTTCTCTACCTAAGTATTGAGATGGAGTATATCAGTTTTAAAAATTACCAACTCTTCCATAACTTGAGATACATCAGGTCCTAAAGATTTGTTTCTCCTAGATCCCCTGGTTCCAATTCTTGTCTTGGAGTAATTTCAGCAAATTTCAATAATCTCCTCTAAAGGAATCTTATTAATATATCATTTACCCATTAAGTTCAAATCTTCTTCTGATTCATCATCAACTCCTCATAAAAAAATTGTTCGACTGATGTCATTGTTTAGACCTTCAGTACACCTTTTGTACACAAATATGAATCTATCAGTGTAATCCTCTAAGATCTCATCTTCAAATTGCTTCATTTGAAATAATTCCTCTTTCCCATCTCTCACTCGACAATAATCTTGATATTTTCCAAGAAAACCGTTTCCATTTCCAACCAGGTAGATATTGAACCAACTCATAAACCCATAAGCCATCTTAATGTTGATTCCTTCAAAGTGGAGGGGAATAACTTCAACTTCTGATTATCGGATGTATAGTCATATGTCTGACATAGGACTTTAAATTAAAAAAGAAACTGATCAGGATCTTCAGAATTTTTATCTCTAAAAGTTGGCAATACCGAGGGTGAAATTTTTTTCATAGGAGGTTCATTATCTCTTATATTCAAATTAATAGGATATGGGAACATCCTATTCGGTGGAGGATCTTCAACTTCCACTCTATCACCCATTTCATTATGTTGTTGTTGTTCAAATTGTTTCTTGTTTTTCTAACTCATTTCTTTGTTCTTCCTGCAATTGTTCAAGGTTATAATGTCTTGGAAGGAATCTTCCAAATTGATCTCTAGATCTTCTCATCAATTGCTTGAATCTTCCTTATCAACACCAAGATTCTAACTTCAATAGCCATATCTTTTTAGTTCCCTAGCAACGACACCAAAAATGGTGGGCAAGGTCGTTGATGACACAACTTGCACCATTTAAATTCTTTATATTTGTAGCGTCCTAAAATTGTGACATTGTAATTTCGACTGCATTTCGGTCTTCACGATGGCGACGCAACACGCAACCTGAATGGAGACCCCGAAACCTAATTATGACACCAAAAACTGCATTTTCTTGCACCCTGGCCTGAACCTCCTTTGCACCCTGCTGTCCCGAGAGGTGGGACTAGAGCGCCCAGCGCCCTGGTCCCTGGGTCCTATTTTGGGCCCAGTCTCCTATGGGGCTTCGGGTCCTTTTGTTTGCAATTTGGAAAATAAACTTTCCTGGTCGGCCTAAGGTCGGGAAAATCGGTCTATTAACCCTAATTGGCAAGTATATAAACTACATTTTCCTCTTTCATTAGAGATGATGGGAAAAGGCGTGGAAACTATACTCAAGCATTCAAGCATTCAAGCATTCCTTCAAGCAATTGATCATTCTAAGTCTCCATTCAAGGCTAAGTGTTGCATTCAAGACAAGGATTCAACCATTGAAGAGGAGATCACTTACAACACATTACATGCTACAACATACAACATACAACAAACAACAACATCTATACCTTCGCACATAAGGATACAAACATCCTTACAACAAGGTATTAGTACTTGTTTTACATTATAGACATTTACATTTACAGCATTGCTCATTTCTTGGTTAATTCCAAAACCGGGGTTTGACCTAAAGGCAAACCCCTAATCCCTAACCCCCCAATCGTCTTCGCTTTTCTGTGTGTAGGTTGCAGGTACGCGGCTGAAATTGAAGATTTGGAATCCTTGTGCAGAGACGAACAGATCCCCCTTCATTTCGCGGATTTTTCGGAGGACCATGGCGCTCGGGCACCATCGTCCCAGCAACTTTCGCTCAAATTTGCAGGACAGCGCCGTATCGACATTTTACTGCTAATTCTAGGTCCGCAGCTCCATACTGTATTCCTATCTCAGTTTATAAGCGAATCTTTCTCACTTTCTATGCATTCCTAGCTTAATTCTCTATCAACATTCTTTACAAAAGAGGGTAGCCTTGCTTTCTTAACCCTTGAAACACATTTAGCATCCAATCTTGCATTGCGTGGGATTGGATCTTGTGGGTTTCAACCCCTCTTTTGAATGTAAAGTCTCTCCCCTAAGTGAAAACCATCAACCCTAGTGAATCTCCCTTCTCTCTCCTCGGAGTTGGAAGAGGGGAGAGCAACTAGGGTTCGATCGCGATTTTTCGCTTTACATTTTGGTGAACCCGACGTGAACATCCTTTCTGACTATTCATAGTTAGATCTGAAAATTGGATTCCTTGATTACATTTCCATGTTTGATCTTTTGCAAAATTTTAGAGGTTAATTGCATAAAACCCCTAAATTTTCTTTTTAGTAATTAAGCTTGTGAAATGTCTAAATGTTAATGCTTGTTTCAGATCTACCCTTCTATTACAAATTATCAATTCATATTTGTGTTTTAATTCTGAAAATTAAGTGGTTAAGTGTCAAAACCCTAATTTTTGAAACCCTCTTGATTCGACCTTTGTCCGACAATTTCACTTATCAAAACATCTCCAAATCAGCTGTAACTTTGGATTCCGAAATAAAATCACAATATCTTTCATCCCTGAAAATTTGGAAAAAAGTTGCGAGGACCGTGTGCACTCCGAGCGCCATCGTCCCCGACATTTTTTCCGAAATTTCGGGAGCTAGATCTTACTGTATTTTCCTGCTAAAACCCAAAATTTTGGCTGATTTTATCAAATCTAACACTTCCAAAATTAAAGTCAAAGTTGGTCTTGTGATTGCTTGGACTAACGCTTCTAATCATTCAAAAATCATCGAAATTGAAATTTTGTGTCAAAATTGTTTTCTTACTGTCCTAAATCTGAAAAGTGTGTTTGCATTCATTCGAAATTTCAGTGCTTTATTCAAATTCTTGCAATTTGTGACTTTTGAAATTAAGTGCTTAATTACAACAACTTTGATTTCCGCTTTCAAAATTGAATTTTGCGTGAAATTGAGTCAACTTTTGAATTTCAAAATTTGCATTGCTCTTAACATTCCCTCTAAAATCATAAAATTCAAAATTTCAGTTTCCCTCTCTTTTTCAAAATTCAAATTTTGCATTTTTCGACAATCTTGATAGGGTTCAATTTTGAATTTGCAACTTTAATTTGGCCTATCTACAGATCGTAAAATCACTCAATTTTTTCAGATTGGCTTTAAAATCATCATACCTTTCATCCCTGCAAATTTCGAAAAAAGTTGCAAGGACCGTGTTGCACTCCGAGCGCCACGGTCCCAGACATTTTTTCCGAAATTTCGGGAGACTGTCATGATTGCATTTAACAGCTTAAATCTAGAAGATTGGCTGGTTTTACTGAAATTTGCTACCTCTAAAAATTCAAAATCTTCTCTCTCTCTAGTGCATGAGTTTTACAACAATAAGCCCTACTTACACTATTCCCGTTAGACGAAGCCTTAGAATTAAGTCCTTCCAAGGTTTAATTACTGAGGAGATGGAACCTAATTTGAATGGTCTTTTTAACGAGGACATGGGTAATTCCTCTAATCCTCTTAATGATGAAGAAGCTCTCCATGAGGTTTCTGTAGAACAACTTTCAAAATTGGATAACCAATTTGACGATTTTCGACAGTGGATGTCTCAAGAATACCCTGATAGTCAAGCTCTTCCTTTAATTGAGGGTCTAAAACGTATGCTTCAAAGTGATAAGAATGGAATTGATATTTTGCGTGGTATTGCACACATTGTGGATTCGAATGTGATGCCTATGAAGAGTTGTGCTGAAACCTTAGGTTATACACAACCTCCTACTCAAGACAATCATTCTATTCCTTTGACGACTCCTATTGCTAGTATACCTACTTTTACATCAAACATAATGACTACTTCAATACAAGACATTCCTCCTATGATCACCAGTCATGGGGGCAATCCCTCTTCTTCAATCAACCCTCTTCCTTCATTCAATCCGATTTCTTCATTCATTCCTTCAATGAGTGTCCCTATTATATCTCCACAAATGAACATGACGCAAGGGGGCAATTCATTCAATCATTCCATTCCTCCTTGTAGTGTTCCTCCTGTCCAATCATATCCTATGACTAATTATCATAGGATCCCACCACCTTACTCTTTACCTTCTTTCAATAACATAACACCTCCATCTCAATCTAATACATCTAATATGAACTCTTCGACTGAAGCGACCATTAACAATCTTGCACAAACTGTCTCTTCTTTACAGCAGCAAATTGCCTCTATGAATCAATCTAAGTTTAGTGTGCCCACATTTGATGTTGCGAGCCCACTTTCTCTTGACATTGTTCGAGCTATCCCCCCTAAACATGTTGAAATTCAGCATTTGGAGCTTTATAATGGTAAGGGTGATCCTCTAACACATGTTAAGACCTTTCAAACAATATGTACTAATTTTGCTTATGACCAAAGGTTGCTTGCAAAACTGTTCACTAGAACATTAAGAGACAAAGCCCTACAATGGTATTGCTCATTGCCTTCTTATTCTATTACTTCTTTCGAACAACTTGCAAATGCTTTCATTCAACAATTTCAAAACAATATAAGTCCTAAAGTTACTTTGATTGATTTAATGCATTGTAAACAAGGTGTTAAAGAAAAAGTGACTGATTTCATTGGTAGATATAAGCATTTGTATGCTCAAATTTCTTTTCCAGTGCCTGACAATGATATTCAAAGAATCTTTATTTCTAATTTACAAAAAGATATTAGAGAAAAACTCTTGTTTTCTGAGTTTACTTCTTTCCACCAGTTGTGTGCAACTCTTCACAATTATCAACTGACTGTGAGTCAAATGGAACAATCACATCCTATGGCTCTGAGTGATAAGGGTGATAGCAGTCAACAACCATTTGGGAAGTTTAAACCGAACAGAGATTCCATCAAATTCAATGAAAACATCATCAACAACAATGTGAATGCAGCATCAGGTGTGCCTCCTATTTCTAAGTTTTTCAAGAAAGAAAGAAAGTATACTCCTTTGAATGAATCATTGCATAGTATTATGAATAGGTTATTGGAACAAAATGTGCTTACTCTTCCTCCTATAAGGCAAATTGATCCTGCAAAGATTAATTAGCCCTATTTTGATAACAAATCTTTTTGTCAATTTCATCATCAGCCTGGGCATGATACTGAAAAATGTTTTTCTTTAAAGGGTAAAATTCAAGATTTGATTGATAATAATACTATCTCTGTTTCTGGAGTGAATGATAAAGGCAACACATCTGTAGCTCCTCCTAACCAAAATCTTCAAATTTTCACTGATCCATTACCTTCTCACACCTCTAATGCGATTGATACTACTGATTCCTCTGTCTCACCTGATGATCTTGTGTCCATGACTCCGAATGTGATTAACTTTGTAGAGCAGCAGAAAATCCCTAAGGAACCTTCCATCACATTTGATTCCAGTGAAACTATCAGGGCACCTGATGGTCCTTTATATATAGTTGCAAAAGTCAAGAACACACCTTGCCATGGAGTGCTTATTGATCCTTCTTGTATGGTTAATGTCATTACTGAAGAATTTATTTTTACTTTGCAATTGAATCAAGTTATCTATGACAAAACAGATGTGGTTGTGAAACTATTTGATGCATTTTCTTCTCCTGCAATTGGTTCTATTACATTGCCTATTGAGGTCCATAACAAATCCCTTGATGTGAACTTTGCTATTATTCCTTCATCTGAACAATTTCGTGTGAAGCTTGGCCATCCTTGGCTATCTTCCATGAAAGCTATTGCTTCTCCTATTCACAAGTGTTTGAAATTTCCCCATAATGGTGAAGTTGTTACTGTCAATCATAGTCTCTTTAAACCAACTGAAAGAACTTCTAGCGTTCCTATTGATTACTTTTGGCCTAAACAATTCCAATCTCTTCCTCCATGAAGTGATCATCTTTTCAAATCTTATCAAAAGTGGAAAACAGATATGATCCTATCTCTAAGTGAACCTAGAACACCTAAACTTGATATTCCTATCATTCTTGAGAAGGAAGTTCTTCCTTTGAAAGATAAAACTAATGTCTTTCCTCAAGAAGATTCCCAACCCATCCCTATGGATGTGACTATGTCTATATCTAATAACCTTCCTAAAAGTAGACCTATCCCTCCTCGTCATGATGGACTTGGTCTCCTTCCTAAACCAAAAATTCCTCCTTTATATGGAGCAGTTCCTCCTCCTTCCTTTTATAGAGAGAAGAGACCTTCTTCTTCTCCTATTATCCAGCCTAAGAGACCACAACCTAAACACCCAAGTGATAAGGATGAGAACATTCCTCCTCCTCAATCTTCTTCACTTCCTACTAAGACTAGACGAAATCGTTCTGCACGTGAACGCCGACGAAAGCGTCGTATTAGAGCTCAAGCAGCTGCTTCTCAAACTTTGCAATCTCCAAAAACACCTTCAACAAGCATTATTCCATTTTCTCCTCAGCCGGAAATTGAGCCTAAATCTCCTAAACACAAGATGCATGATGGTCTTGATCCTGTGCGAGTTAAAGATCCTATTTTTATAAATCTTGATGATGACATAGATGAAAATGTTATTCATGATGCAGATGTTTCTCCTGTTCATTCTGATAGTGAATATGAACTTGTTGATATTGATAACCATTTATCTAATGAATTTTCTAAAGCACTTATCCTAGCTCCTAGACAAGAACACCGCGGCTTGGGATATGAACATAGCCCTTGTTTGGATCTTGTGATAGCTCCATCTGCTGTGTTGGATGTTCCTCCTCTAGCGTGTTCCCTACCTTCCTGAAACATTGATCAGCAAGATCGGGGGGTAGATGACGTGCTAGACTAGTTACATTAGCATAGCAGATTCTCTCCTCCTCTCTTGTGTTACTTCTTCTATATGTTATTCTCATTCCTCTATTTGTTGTCCTTAGTGTTGTCTACTTGAGGATGATGCAAAGCATTGAGATCTCTCGATCTCTCTCATGTTGACTCAAAAGACACATGTGTTCCCTTCTTCTAGGTGACCTTCCTTGATTGGGGAATGAAGAACAATTATGCATACATACATATGATATACATGAATTATCATACAGCATACTGACCCCGAGGAAAGCGAAGTCACCTCGTGCTTTGTGTTTTGTATCTATTATCCTTGGGTTTATCTCACACTTGGGGGCTAAATCCTTGCGATAACGTGCTCCTTTCCTTTCTCATTTCTTATATGTATCACTACCTTAAAGCAATCACCCCCGGTGAGGCGTGTGCGATCGCTTTAACATAGGGGGGCATACATCCCGTCCATATCTTTTCAAGATACTTGAAAATTTCTTGACAAATTTAGCTTTGCCTTGAAAATTTTTGATATCTTTCTTGCATGACTCATAGTGAGGGAACCTTACTACTGACAGTCATGGTTCTCCCTCATGATCTTCCCTTTTACTTTGTCAATCGAAGTCGTAAGATCCTTAGTCCACTGGGGGCTTGGTGTATCTTGCCTCCTTGACGTGGTGAAAGTCTTTCAATGTTGTTTCCTTGTACTTTACCGGAAGTATGAGTGTACGCTTATACTCCCGCTAAAGTGGGGGCTAAATGTAGCGTCCTAAAATTGCGACACTTGCAATTTCGACTGCATTTCGGTCTTCACGATGGCGACGCAACACACAACCTGAATGGAGACCCCGAAACCTGATTATGACACCAAAAACTGCATTTTCTTGCACCCTGGCCTGAACCTCCTTTGCACCCTGCTGTCCCGGGAGGTGGGACCAGAGCGCCCAGCGCCCTGGTCCCTGGGTCCTATTTTGGGCCCGGTCTCCTATGGGGCTTCGGGTCCTTTTGTTTGCAATTTGGAAAATAAACTTTCCTGGTCGGCCTAAGGTCGGGAAAATCAGTCTATTAACCCTAATTGGCAAGTATATAAACTACATTTTCCTCTTTCATTCGAGATGATGGGAAAAGGCGTGGAAACTATACTCAAGCATTCAAGCATTCAAGCATTCCTTCAAGCAATTGATCATTCTAAGTCTCCATTCAAGGCTAAGTGTTGCATTCAAGACAAGGATTCAACCATTGAAGAGGAGATCACTTACAACACATTACATGCTACAACATACAACATACAACAAACAACAACATCTATACCTTCGCACATAAGGATACAAACATCCTTACAACAAGGTATTAGTACTTGTTTTACATTACAGACATTTACATTTACAACATTGCTCATTTCTTGTTTAATTCCAAAACCGGGGTTTGACCTAAAGGCAAACCCCTAATCCCTAACCCCCCAATCGTCTTCGCTTTTTTGTGTGTAGGTTGCAGGTACGTGGCTGAAATTGAAGATCTGGAATCCTTGTGCAGAGACGAACAGATCCCCCTTCGTTTCGCGGATTTTTCGGAGGACCGTGGCACTCAGGCGCCATCGTCCCGGCAACTTTCGCTCAAATTTGCAGGACAGCGCCGTATCGACATTTTACTGCTAATTCCAGGTCTGCAGCTCCATACTGTATTCCTATCTCAGTTTATAAGCGAATCTTTCTCACTTTCTATGCATTCCTAGCTTAATTCTTCTATCAACATTCTTTACAAAAGAGGGTAGCCTTGCTTTCTTAACCCTTGAAACACATTTAGCATCCAATCTTGCATTGCGTGGGATTGGATCTTGTGGGTTTCAACCCCTCTTTTGAATGTAAAGTCTCTCCCCTAAGTGAAAACCATCAACCCTAGTGAATCTCCCTTCTCTCTCCTCGGAGTTGGAAGAGGGGAGAGCAACTAGGGTTCGATCGCGATTTTCCGCTTTACAATATTATCGACTCAGGGTGTGTTTGAAAGTTGTCTGTGATAAGGAGGATCTCAATTGGGGGTTTTGCACTGTAAAACAATGACTGGGGTTGGATCATGCTTGGTCAAGAGTTGTCAGGATCTATTCAAAACTATTCCTATGACTATGGTTTAGAACTAAAAAGACACTTTGTAAATGTAACTAAGAAAATTAACTATCTTGCAAAGAGTTCAAATCTGATACTAAGGGTTCGAACATAACAAAGTTTAAGATATAAATCATGGAATTGCCTAATCACAAACTTAAAAAACTTTTATCTTCCTATGAAATGAAATTTATCACTGTGCTGGAAATGAACCTATTTTATGCTTGCTGAAAGTGAAATCTAAATTACGTTTGTAGGAAATAAATCTAAATTATAATTGCAGAAATGAAGTCAAACAAGAAAACAGCTAAATTCCATGAGTTAACCCAACAATGCTTTTGTTCTTTTCTTAGTCCCAGATTCTTCATCTTACGAAAATGAGAAACTAAATTCATTTACTATAAAGAAACTAAATGACAACATAAAACTAAAACTTCTAACATGCATTCATCAAAACAATATCTAAATGGAGATTAAATAATTACAACTTTTGAAGTTTAACACTTAATATAATCAAAATGCACCAGCAAAGAGTCTAAACAATGTAAGATAAATTCCAAAGCACAAAACTAAACATGAAAAAGAAATAACACAAGGATCACCTCCCTTGGGTTAAGCGGGCCCTGCTCTTCCTCTGGTGGTATCCTAAGTACAAGAATTCTTAGATCAACTTCTGATTTTCATTGAAATGTACTTCCAACAGGAAGTAAAAACAGACTTGTTGCTTACAAAATATGGAGCTCTACTGCTGGCAAAGTTACCGACTAATTTTCTTATTACATTATACAAAACTCAACTGGATATTTATATATATATCCACTTTTATTCAAATTTAAACTATTGTTACCCGCTTAAAACATAGTGATGCTCTGCAAAAAGGATTAGAAAATCTGTTTGATGGCAACACACACAAGAGCACAAGAAACAAACGTTAGTGTTAGCAACAAAAGATTATCCTAAACAGGCATATCAAGAGAGATATTAAGCATGAAATAGAAAGCATATAAACATAAAATGAAATAGCTAATCAAGATGCTCATAGTTGCTCCTCCCTTGTTCCTCTCCTCTCCAAGTCCCAAATGAGTGTAGCTCTCAGCAGCTTTTTGCACTATGGATGCTTATGGAGGATTGAGATTTAATACTAAGCTTCAAATATGAAATGAAAAGCTAAATACTATGCTAGAGTAGATAGTGATGCTATGAAAAAGCTCTATGCTAATGCCAGTATAACAACAATACTCTAAAATGCTTCCTTTTTTTGCTTGAGGAGAAGGGTTCTATTTATAGAAGAAATAGGGAAATGAAGGGTTAAGATTGAGTGGTTTAATCAAGGGCCAAGTTTGAAAGTTGGGGATCCATGTGCACAATTGGCACCAATAAAATGGTGACAAGTGTCAACATAGGATTGGGTTGAGAGAAGAGGTTGGAGGCATTAAAGGCCTGAGAAGACCTCATGGTTATCTAGAAGGTAAGGGTCAAGTCTAAATTAAGATTACCCATTGGATTAAGAGTTAATCCAAGGATAAACCTTTGTGCAAATGTTTAAGAGATAATCATGGTCAAAGCATTAATGGCCTGATGAGACCTTTGGGTTGGGTAGAGGTTGAGTCAAAACAAATGTTTTAACCATGTGGGAGGGTTGAATTAACCATTAATGGTTATTGGAGACTTTGGGGATTAAGTGGTTGAAGGTTGAAAGCTTTCAAAGGTTATCCAAGACTTTGAGCCATTTAGTGGTTGAAGGTTGGAAGCTTTCAAAGGTTATCCAAGACTTTGAGGGTTAATTTGTTGAACACACAAAGCATTAATTGCTTTTCAAAGACTTTGGAGTCTTTGAGAAGTGACTCCAATTTGCTTAGGAATGTGACAATATTTAAGGGATGAATTTAGGCTAATTAGGAAGGGTTTAGAAGAATCTAGAAGGGGTTTAGGCATACAAGTGGATTTTGTAGGAAAATGCAAGTGGGAAAAATTTTGGTATTTTCAATTAAAATAAAATCATTTATTTCAATTAAATGGTGTAATTTGCATTTGGATAAATATTCAAATAAATATTAATTTATTTAAATGAGAAAAATGAAGATAAAGCATTAAAATGCTTGAAGACTTTGAGGGAAACCATTAAAGGCTTGAAGACTTTAAGGAAAACCATTAAAGTCTTAAGAAGATTATAGAAGGAAGCCATCAAGTTTGAAGACTTTAAAGCCATCAAGTTTGAATACTTTAAGGGAAACCATTAAAGGTTTCAAGTGGGTGAGGATAAATAGGATTTTAAATAAATAATTTATTTAAAATAGTTGTGCAACTTGTTTTTGTAGGAAAATACAAGTGGGTGGAGGATAAAGGTGATTTAAATAAATTATTTATTTAAAATAATTGTGCAACTTGCTTTTGTAGGAAAATACAAGTGGGTGGAGGATAAAGGTGATTTAAATAAATGATTTATTTATTTAAATGTGAGAGGTGGGATTTTGGGGGATTTAAATAAATATTAATTTATTTAAATGTGAGAGAGTATTTAATTAAATAAATATGATTTATTTATTTAATTAATGGTCTGAATTTGGTTAAGTGAATTAAATCAAATAAATTGAATAATTTATTTAATTAATAGGAGAAGAGGGTTAAGATGAATTAATTAAATATTAATTTAATTAATTATTAATTGATGGTTAAATAATCAAATAAATACTAAGTATTCATTTAATTAAGTGGACAGATTTATGTGACTACATTTGCCCCTCTTTGAGACGGTGCGGTTTATCGCGTCGTTTCAAAGAAAGAAAAAAAGGTGTGAAGAAATGCCCCATAAAATGTAAATTTAATGGGTGGTATGCCCCCTCGAGAGATGGGCCGAATTTTATTTATTATTTTTTTTAAAAATCGGGCGATCTCTCGAAAAAGAATGAAAAGTGGAGGGGAGGTAGAATAGAAGAAATTAGAACTAATGATGAAAGAATGGGAGAAAATGGAGTGAATATGAAGAAACAACAAGCCAGCGAGTACCCTGAGGTCATGCAAGAGATACATAGCAGATGTAGTGTGGGGTTTGGATTGATGCTATACAATTGATCAAAATTGTTTGGACAATCTGGTGCAATCGGTTTAATTGCCCCGGTCAAGTCAAAGCATGACAGTTGATGTCAGTTGGTCGCTTGGACATGATAAAGTCTGAGTAAGTGAATCAAAGTGACCTGATGGTGACTTAGACAATTGATGTAATTGTCCGATGAAGTCAAGGTATATGAAGCAAAATACTCGTTGAGACGTAGACAATTGATGTAATTGTCCGTTGGATTGTGTTTGATTGGTTGATCAATTGATAGTGTGTGCGTGTGATGGATGATTATGGTGAATCATAGCAGCCCCGTTGAGACTAGGTCATTATGATAAATGCCTGATGTAGTCTAGGATTACCATAATCGATTACCTGTTGAGACCCGAAGATACTTGATCAGAGTATCTGTTGATAGTCTAGGTGTGTGGGAGTCGATGTATCTGTGTAGACAGAGTAACTTGCTTGATTGTGTGGATGAATGAGGATGGGAAACACAATCCCTCCTATTAGAGATGGATGGTGATGAACGTGGCTTGATTGGGTTGATGGGAAACGATGAAGGATATGTGATGTTGATTATTGAGATGGGGAGGGTTGGGGGGGTTCGATGTTAGAAGAAATGGAGGACCTATGACTCATTCCTATGGAAGAAGAGGAAAATAGAGTATGCATTATTATGACTATGTATGCATGATATGCAACTATTATGAATGTATGGATGGGTGGAATGCAACGGAATGCAGTATATACAGATGAGATGGAATGACGATCCATAGTGCTCTATTTTCATCATTGAGCTTTAAAATGTTGGAAGAGAATACAAGCATCTTGACATAATGATTCAAGATGACCTGAGTATTCCTTACATGGATTTTTATATAGCAAGTTAATACAAGCAACTTGATATAATGGATCAAGTTGACCTGAGTATTGCTTGCGGAACAGATAAGGATTATCTCCTTTCATGCATGACTTGGAACGTCCTCCTTGATCTTAGGCTGATCATATCCTGAGACAAGTGCATACCGTAATAAGAGATAAAACCTTTATCCAAATTGGATGAGGAGGAACCAAAGAATGAGCATTGTACCTGTAAACAAACAATATATACATAAAGAATAAAGAATATGGATCCTTGGTAATGGTTCATGCTCATATGGTCGAGATATACGCTGTAGTCAGCAAGCCGTAGTGATCTATGACTGCATTTGGCATAAGATCACGTAGCTTGGTGAACTTCCCACGTAGACACCATTAGTACATGCCCCAGAACTTCATCGGAAATAATGCACAAACGATACAAAACAATGCTGAAAGATCCTAATACAGATAAACAAACGATTGTACTCACAAATCAACCAAGTATTTGATAGCTTAACATAATTTTCTTGTCAAAGAAAATGTCATCTTGTCTTTGTTTTGATAAGGAAGGATGCATCCTTGTTTAAGACAGTTTGGATTGTTGATGTTGATTGTGTTGGTCGAGTGATAAGTGGTCATTTGTGTGAGTATTTTGTATCTGATCGGATGAATATGTACAAGGTGTTGTCATGTTTTTTGGGTGATTTTCGATGGTTTTTCCGATGTTTTTGGATTTTTTGTAATAGTTTTTGAATGTTTGTGGATTTTGTGAGTCATTTTTGAATGTTTTTGGATTTTGTATTGTTTGTGAATGTTTTTGATATTTTCTGGGACATTTTTGAATGTTTTTGATATTTTTGATGATTGCCTGAATGAAGAGCGTAATGACACATAAGACAATGTAGAATCCACTTCCATCAATAGGTTAAGGGTATTGCCCCCAGTTTTTAGACCTGACTATGAAAAGGTGGGATGCTAGACGCATGGAGTACTTTCTTAATGACAGATGAATAACAAGCCATGGCTTTGGATGGATGGATGTATGTATGAAGTAAATGTGATCGCAACAAGTCTGAAAAGATAATGGAGCCATAGCCCTTACGAGTGGCGTCTGTTTGCCAGGTTTTCACCATCGCACTTACCCAAGGTGCCACCGGAGTGGTTGTTCACCGTTTGGATGCATGATTTTTCTTTACTTTTTTTTTTTTTGTTTTGAATGGTTTTGTATTTTCTTGAGGACATTTTTCTGAATGTTTTTTGGTATTTTCTGATAGGCAGGGGAGCCTGATGCTCTGTACAGCTTATGTGTAAAACCGTTTGAGGTGCATGCTGTTGATTGGATCTGCGAGCGGTTCTCCTTCTGATGTAGCCAACTGATATGCCCCGGACCCGAATACAGCAGTGACAACATATGGGCCCAACCAGTTTGATTCAAACTTGCCTTGATGTTCTCTGTTTGGTTGGTTGCGAGGATTTTCTCGAAGAACAAGATCACCTACCTCAAATGTACGAGATCTAACTCGGTGATTGTAGCTTCTACTCATGCGCTGCTGATAGGCTTTGAGGTGATTGTATGCAGCTTGTCGCTTCTCATCTAGTAACTCTAAGTCCTGAAGACGAGATACTCTGTATGCTTCATCATCGATGAGATTGTGCAAGGAAACCCGTAGTGACGGTATCTCGACCTCAATAGGTAAGATAGCTTCTGCACCATAGACCAATGAATAAGGAGTTGCACCTGTAGGGGTTCGAATGCTAGTTCGATATGCCCATAATGCTGGATTCAATTGAACATGCCAATCACGACCGGCATCATTGACTGTCTTCTTTAGGATTCTCAATATGTTTTTATTGGATGCTTCGGCCTGACCATTGCCTTGTGGGTAATAGGGAGTGGAAAAGCGGTGTTGGATATGAAATTTCTCACAAAGCTCACGGACATCCTGATTTTTGAAAGGAAGACCGTTATCTGTGACAATGGACATGGGCAAACCATACCGACAGATGATGTAATTGAGGATGAATGAGGCGATCTGCTTGCCGGTGACTTGGGTAAGTGGAACAGCTTCGATCCACTTGGTGAAATATTCGGTGGCGGTAATAATGAATTTATGGCCGTTGGATGAAGATGGGTGAATCTTACCCACAAGGTCAAAGCCCCATTGAAAAAAAGGCCATGGTGTTGTGATTGGTTGCAGTTCCTGTGCTGGTGCATGTATCAGGTCGCCATGAACTTGGCATTTCTTGCATTTCCTGACAAAGTAGTAGGAATCCTTTTCCATAGATGGCCAATAGTATCCAGCTCGCATGAGTTTCTTGGCTAGTGACGGACCACTTGAGTGAGTCCCGCAAATTCCTTCATGTACCTCTTCCAAAGCCTTTGTTATCTCATCTTGTTCCAGACATCGAAGGAGAGTACCATCAAGACTACGTCGGTATAGGGTTTCGGCAATAATGGTATATCGAGTAGTTTGGCGAATGAAGGTTTTTCGTTGGTTATTCGATTGGTTGGGAGGAGGGGTATGATCGCGAAGATAGGTGTAGAACTCACCATACCATGGGGATTCAGAACCGACAAGGCGACATATCATTTCGGATTCGGGGATATCATAAGCGGGAATCCAAAGCTGTTCTACCAAGAACTCGTAGCGTGTTGAATTCTGTGGAAGATCTAGGAGAGATGCGATAGTAGCCATAGCGTCAGCAGCTCGATTCTGATCTCTTGGTATCTGCTCAAAAGTGATAGTAGTAAATGATGTCTTTAGAGTGTCCACCATTTGCTTATATGGCATGAGTTTATCATCTTTGGTCTGATATTCATCTGTTGCTTGTCGAATGACCAGTTGCGAGTCGCCATATACTTGTAGTTCTTGTAATTTCCATTGTATGGCTAATCTGAGTCCTGTGATCAAAGCCTCATACTCTGCTATGTTGTTTGTGCATGGAAATGTGAGCCTGTAAGACTTCGGGATGCTATCACCTTGAGGTGTGATAAACAGAATGCCTGCCCCCGAGCCATGCCTAGTGTATGAACCATCAAAATATAGTTTCCATGGTTGTACTTCTGTGATCATGAATATCTCTTCATCTGGAAAATTGGAAATGAGAGGATGATCGCCTATGAGAGGTGCATCAGCCAACTGATCTGCAATAACTTGACCTTTGATAGCTTTACGGTCCACATACTCAATGTCAAATTCACTTAGAATCATTACCCATTTGGCCAAGCGACCTGTCAATGCTGCTTTGCTGAGTAAATACTTGAGTGGATCAATCTTTGCAATGAGTTGTACCTTGTGTGTTAACAGATAGTGCCTCAGTTTAGTGGCTGCCAAGATTACTGCTAGGCAAGCTCGCTCAATAGGTGTGTAATTGAGTTCATAGCCCACCAGTGTACGAGAGAGGTAGTATACAGCACACTCTTTGCCTTCTGCATTATGTTGTGCCAGTAGCACACCCAGTGCTGTACTTGTTGCTGAGATATAAAGTAACAACGGTCTACTTGGATCTGGTGGCATCAACAATGGTGGATTCATGAGATAGTCTTTAAGCGCCTGAAATGCTTGCTGGCATCGGGCATCCCACTGAAAGCGGATGTTCTTGTGTAGCAGGTGTGTGAAGGGGTGACACTTATCAGCCAATTGTGCAATGAATCTGCGGATGGATTGAAGCCATCCTTGTAGTGTCCTTAGCTGACTGATATTCCTTGGAGGTGGCATGTCCATGATTGCCTTAACCTTTGCTGGATCGACCTCAATACCTTTGCTTGAGACAATGTATCCTAGAAGCTTCCCGGAGGTCACTCTGAAGACACATTTCTTTGGGTTGAGTCGAACATGGTATTGTTCCAGTCTATCAAAGATTTTATCTAAGATGTGAAGATGTCCTTCTCTAGTAAGTGATTTTGCTAGTAAATCATCCACATAATCTTCCATTATAGTATGCATCATGTCATGGAAGATGGTGGTCATTGCTCTTTGATAGGTCGCTCCTGCATTCTTTAGACCAAAAGGCATTACATTCCAGCAGTATGTGCCCCATGGACATGTGAAGGCTGTCTTATGTTGGTCCTCTGGTGCGATCTTTATTTGATTGTATCCCGAAAAGCCATCCATGAGTGAAAGCATGGCATGTCCTGCTGTCAAATCTACTATGATGTCGATATTTGGTAGAGGGAAGTCATCCTTAGGACATGCCTTATTCAGATCTCTGAAGTCTGTACAAATGCGGATGCCCCCTTTTGGTTTGCCGACAGGCACAATATTGGAGATCCATTCTGCATAATCAATTGGTCTAATGAAACCAACATCCAAGAGTTTCTTGAGTTCTGTTTTGACTAGCACGGCAATCTGAGGATGCATCTTACGAAGCTTCTGCTTGACAGGTTTGGCTCCTTTTGCTACTGTGAGATGATGCATGACTAAATCAGGATCAAGCCCAGGCATGTCTGCATATGACCATGCAAAGTTGATCTGACGCTGTTGGAAGAACTCTATAAATTGAGGTTGTTCCTCTGGAGTGAGAAGAGATGCCAAATGTATGATATGAGGGTTTTCAGGAGTCCCCACATTGTATTCTTTGGTCTCCTCAATGAGGATCGTTGATCGTTCTTGTTGTGTATTAGCAGGGAGAATGTCAAACCCTTCATCCTCAGGCGCCTCAGAGAGGTTTTCACCGTTGGATACGCTCTTTCTTTTTACTTTTGTTGGATCAAACAGTGCCACAGTGTGGTTTTCACTAGAAGATCCATGTTTTAATGTTATATTTTTGCAGCTGAAGGGTTTGGCATCCGCCCCGAAGTATGCTGCGCTATTAAGTTCAATGGCGAATCCAGCTTTGTGATCCCCGCTTGGTAGATTATCCCTTAATTCCAAAAAGTCAATGATAGCCTCATCATTTTGGAAGAGGTCAAGACATGGGGGATTTGGTTGGTTCCATTCGATGAGTTCAGGGTGGATAATGGGCATTACTTCATCGATTAAGTTAAGTGCGGGAGATGTATCAGTGAGGGTTAAGACAGTGTGGTGAAGGTCGTTGATGGTACTCTCCCTGTCAGAATCAGGCGTAGGATGAGACGTAGGGTCTGTGGAAGATGTTTCCAGCTCAGGTACCCAAGTGGTCTTTATCTGTGCTTCTCCGTAAACAGGGATGTCTTTGCGGGGTGGAGGTGGTGATGTGTCTTCCTCATCTGAAGTGTTAAGTTGCACTGAATCGAATTCCCACTCATGTGAGTCGGTCTCTGAATCACTCTCCAGCATCCGATTGCTATACCATACTGGGATGTCTTTGGAGTTGAATACTGCAGGCGTGATTGGTTTATGTACTTTTGTGGTGATCGGTGCTGTAGGAACCGTGATGGGGTTTAAAGGATCTGGTACTGGAAGTATTGGTAATGGTGACTCAGTGGCTTCTGCTAGAACTACTGGCGCCATAGATGTTGCTGCGGGTTCTGATACAGTTGCTGCTGCTATTGGTGTTATTGACGGGATTACTGGTTCGATTGGTGGTATGTTTGGCACTGGTGATGGTTGCGGTGGGGTTGTGAGCCTCGATGGGGCAATGGCAATATTGCTTGATGGTGCTTTGATTATGAAAGGTGTCCTCTTTACAGTAGGTGGGCAAAATGGTTTGCTGGCTTTTCCTTTGAATCTGAGTTTAGGAAGGACTTCTTTTTCAAAACCTAGGCCTGTATTACCTTTGGGCTTGAATTCTGGTAGCAGAGGTTCATGTCGTCCTTGTTTGCAGTATCCCAAAGCACTCTGACCATCATATCCCATTCTTTGCATAATGAGGAGGCCTTTGCCATATTGTTCCGTAGGAAGTGTAACTTGCGGTTTGTCAGTGGTGATGGGATCCTTATAGATCCATTCCGCCAGGTCCTCATCTTGTGTCTCTTCCTCTTGACTCTTTCCAAGAATGAAAGGAGTTAAGGCACATGCAGGCGTGATTAGTGGTTGCTGGAGTAACTGCTGTGGTTTACCATGTGTTCTAGGAGAAGTGGGCATTTGTCCCACACAAAAGAGCTGACTCAAGTTGTATTCTCCAGGACCTTCCTCTGCGACTTTCATTTTAAGCTTTTCTTGCTTGGGCATAGGGGTGTTCGAACTGGCAAGAGAGGCAGGATTTACATATGATGTGGAGGAAATGGCTTCCCTATTATTAGGAACAGTAATCTCTGGTTGATGGCTGATATTATGGCAAAATGCAAAGGGATTTGCATCGCCCAGGATTGTGATCTCTACACCGTTATGTGGGAACTTGATACATTGATGGTAGGTAGATGGAACGGCTTGCATGGCATGTATCCAAGGTCTCCCTAATAATAGATTATATGGCAGAGGAAGGTCCAGAACCTGACAGATGATGTGCTTTACCACAGGGCCCACTCGGATTGGTAGTACCACAGCTCCTTTGGATGAACGCTCTGCATCATCATAGGCCTTGATGGTGATCTTCTTGCGAGGATCCACTGATTCTACTGCATAGCCCAATGCTGTGACCAACTGTAGTGTGCAAATGTTTAGGCCTGCTCCATTATCAATCAAGACTTGCTTGATCCTGTGTTGGTTGACAAAGCCTTCAATGTGGAGTGAGGCGTTATGAGGTTGCTGGAAGGAAGAGTTATCACTTTCGGAAAAAGTGAGACAAGGTGATGACTTTAGACTTCCAACCATGGCTTAAAATTGGTCCGTGTTCAGGTTTGCAGGGACTGACGCCTCTTGGAGTGCTTGATCCAAGATTGTTTTATGAGAGGGTGACAGACGCAAAAGCTCCAAGATGGATATAAGCGCAGGGGTTTTGTCTAATTGTTCCACAAGATTGTACTGCTTTGGGACGGAGGTGGTGCCTTGTGGAGCTGCCTTGATGGTGACCTTGCCACGACGTGTAACAACATTGCAATTTGAGGTGGGATTTTTGAAGGTTATGGTTGCAATTTGTTCACTGGCATCATACAGGTGATTTACAGTGTAATTATACGCAGCTTGCGTATAATCAGTGGTATCAGGACCTCGTCTGGAAGTGGAAGGACCCCTTTGATCTTGTGATGGAAGTGGATTCTTGAACATCAGGTGATCATTATTTGTCGTTTTTGGATCATGTCCTTCAATCTCAATTTCTCCTCGATCAATAAGATCTTGAATGAGATCTTTCAATCGGTGACAATTACTTGTCTTGTGTCCTCTTCCTTGATGGAACTCACAGTGTTCAGTATCTTTCCACCATGCTGGTTTGACTTGAGGCTCATAGTTTGATAGCTTAGGTAGAGTGACCAAATTTTGAGAGAGGAGTTGTCGCAACACTGTTTCAATGGGTTCCCCTAAGGGAGTGTAAGTGCGTTTTTGTTTTTGTGGACGAGGTCTTGGTTCATCCTGAGATGTGATGCGACCTTGATTAGGAGGACCATGTGTATTATTTTGAGGTGGAGGATTTTGTCCTGCAAACCGAACCATAGGTTGTGCATTTTGGACAGTCCGAGCATCCACAACTCCATCGTTAACGATATTCTTATTCTTGTTCCAGAAGTTCGGTTTATCGCTATTGAAGCGCGGGCGAGGACCATCTTTGGGTTCATTAAAGATTTTGATGAGTCCTTTTTTGATGAGTGCCCTTTCACATTTTATACCCTTGGTGATCATATCGTTAAAGGAGTCTGTGTCTTTGACATCCAGGTGAAATTCCATTTCTTCGTTTAAGTTGGAAATGAAAATTTCCACTAGTTCTCGTTCAGGTAACTGAAGAGAATGTCTGCTAGACATTTGGCGCCATCGTTGCAGGAATACTGAGAATAGTTCACCTGGTTTTTGTTTGGTATTGCACAAATCAGCCATGGTGATGTCGCGTTCAATATTATAAGAGTAATGAGATAGGAACTTCTGGATGAGTTCCTCAAATGTTCTTATGCCACCTGGTAGTCGGGAAAACCATGATGTGGTTGTTCCTCCCAAGCTTTGGGGAAAAAGGCGCATTAAGTATGTGTCTTCATATGCGACTTCGAGACAAGCGGAATGAAATTCTCGGACATGATCGCGGGGATCTCCCTTTCCTCTATATTTTTCGAATTTTGGTGTTTCGAACCCGCGTGGAAAGGGTGGCATATAAAGATTCCTATCAAACGGATAGGGACAGATGTCGTTAAGTGAGAATTGATTGGTCCTAACACCACTATGAAGTTGTTGGGCGAGATTCTCGACTTGTTGCCGCAACATCTCCATTTCATTTGGAGGAGGAGGTGGTGGGTTACCTCGAGGGATGTTATATCTGATGTGATTTCTACCTCTTTCCTCCTCATGGCGACTTTGTCTTTCTGATGCTTGTCTTATTTGGGCAAGATCAAAGTCTGAGGGGAGTTTGGCTCCTTCTTGAGCGAGTCTTAAAAAGTGAGCATCCGCATTGCTCCTTAGTATTTCATCAAATAATCTGTTAAAATGAGGATTATGCTGAACCCTTTCGATTGTTGAAGGAGTGGGTGTACCTAGGTTTTCATCATTCCCATTTCCTCCAAGTGCTTCTTGAAATTCATTGAGGTTGTCCTCTTCTTCCTCAATTTCTATTTCTCGCTGCCTTGATCGCGATCGGGTTTGAGCCATTTTGTTTGCAAGTTTGTGTTGAAGTTGATTGAAGATGATGATGAGTTGTTCGATGAAAGATGGATGATTAGTGGATTGTAGATCTCTAGCACTCTAAAGGTAAATGTAACCAGAATTCTTTCTTTGAATTGCTTGTTTGTTTTGATGAGTTTGGATGTGATAAGGTGTAGAGAAATCTGAGATGTGTTACAGATTTTGACTACCTAGCAATGAGAGGATTCACTCATGAACTAGTTTTAACCTGCGTAGATGTGTCTCTTAGGATGAGCTTATCCTAGATGTAGAAACAATCTAAAAGTGATGTGATGTGTTTGATTTCAAGCAATATCTAAAAAAGGAATCTTGGGACAAGAACCTCTTAATGTTTTGAGAGGTTTGGGATGAATTGATGATGGAAAAATGATGTATGAATGAGATGATGGATGTTTTGTTTTCAACTTTAATAAAAACTTTGTGTTACAAATGGAAAAAAACTCTACTTCTTCCCTTTCAGGCGTTGGTGGCATTTCTCGAGCTGTGTTGTAGGTGATACAGATGTTTGGGAAGAAGTTGGGATTAATCTTTCCTCCTTGATTTTTGTGATAACTCAGAGCTCTATATTGCATAAAAGCTCTGCGGTTCAATGATTCTGAATCAAACTCGTTTGTTGTACCTTGAAGGTATAGACGCATGCGATGTAGAAAGACTCTATGGGAGACAAAGATTTGTCGATTGATATAGAAGAATTTCCTCCTTTTGATTAAAGCCTTTGAGCTTAGTGGTCTCCTTTTCAAGGTGATACTCTGATGACACTTCTTCTTTCGCAAGATGTGAAGAATGGTCATAAATTTTTGACTCTTTGTTTGTTTTGCACTTTGTTTTTGGTACTTTTGGTTGTTTTTGAGAAATGTTGGATGAATACTTTGTTTTTGGGATTGATTTTCTGATTTTTCTTTGACAAGAAAACAAAGCAAGCACACAAACACAAAATTGTAGCCTCAAAGGCACAAATGAGTATGGGTCTAGATCAACCCAATCCTTGGACTTGTTTTTGACCCTTCCTTTAGATTTATTTTAAGGTGTATTTCCAAAGCCTGAAGTCGGCTCAATTTGCACTAGGTCTGTAAAACGAACACACTTCAAACACTTTTTATCCCTGAGGTCAAGTGGCCAGTTGTGATAAATTTAGCCCACATCTTGATATTTCTTCGACTTTGGTACTACATACCTTATGAATCCCGCCGTGGCAGGTAAGGATGTGATATACTAAGTCTTGCACGAGCATAACAAATAGATGATCCCTATGATGGGGGAGTCACCACTTTTATCAAGCCACAAGTGACCTTTCAAAAAGCTATGTTTCTACTCAAGGAAATATGTATGGTGAGTATCTTGGGAGCAAAACCATCTATGCTCTTGCACTAAATTATATCTCAAATATCCTCAATCAATAGAACGGGTGGGCTACTACTTAAAGGTGTTTAGTCATGTTCGATGGCTTTGGACATAAGTTCATTTTGCAGTGACTCACTTAAGAGCCTTGTAACTGGTGGTGGGGCCCATTTGTCCTTTCGGCCAGTTACACTGTAGGAACAGCTATACCCAAGGCTACAACTTTCGCTCTCACCTGATTTCTATAGCGGCTCGAAGGATTTACCGCTCGAGGTCGTTCCCAAGAGTATCGATCCCTTGGCAGGCCTCTCTTAAAAAGATAAAATTTGAGTGTTACTAACACTTTTCTCTTGCACCTAGGACCACGAGAGCCAAGGGAGAGGATAGTGTGTGTTAGAGGTAGGACCACTCGACCAACTCTTTGCACAAGTGTGCCAAGCACGAAAAACACTTGTTCTTTTTAATCTATCATTGCAATGTGATCTAACTATTTGGAGATGTTGCTCCAACAATCATGGTGTTCTTTTTAATTTTCAAAGGCAATTGTTTGAGTAAACTAGAATTTGAAAATCCTGGTCAACTTAATGAAAAACACGTTTGCATGAAGTAAAATTGCTTTGAAAATGAGACAAGTTGATTGTGAATTTTATTTGCACCAAAAATGGAAGTGTGGATTGTGAGTTTTATCTTGATGCAAGAAATAAAATTTGCCTTGTTGATTTTAAGCACCAAAACGAAGTTTGTTTTCTAACTTGCAAAAAAAATAAAGTTGTTTTTGTATAAGTTTGTGGTTCTTTTTACCTTTGAACAATGAAATTCTTTTTAATAGCCCCAAACAAATGTGTGATTCTTTTTCAAAAGCCCAAATTTGAAATGTGAAGTTAATTTTAAACCAAAATAAAAAGTGAATTCATTTTTAAAACCAACTTCAAAAACAAGTTAGTAAAAAATATAAATCTACTCTTTAATCTAATTTAAATCTGCACAAAAGAGAAAAATAGTTAGTAAAATCCGCCTATTTGGTGGGCTTCTACAAGCCTAAATTTATTTTATTTTTTTGGTTTTTTATTTTTTTTTGTTACAAAGTGATTTGTACAACGTTTTGTTACAATAGCGCTAGTCTGCGTTTGAACAGAGGCACTATTTAACACAAACGTATTAAAAGAAAGGGAAAGACAGAGAAGGGAAAAGCACTGAAACAGGGGGAATAGCGCCAAAATAATGCCAAACGCACCAAAACAGTGTCAAAATCGCAACCTGTGTGACATTTTCAACATTCAAACATGTTATTGGTTAAAAAAAAAAAATTGATCTTTTTGGTGTTTGGATTCACGTCAGGTTCACCAAATGATGCTCTGCAAAAAGGATTAGAAAATCTGTTTGATGGCAACACACACAAGAGCACAAGAAACAAACGTTAGTGTTAGCAACAAAAGATTATCCTAAACAGGCATATCAAGAGAGATATTAAGCATGAAATAGAAAGCATATAAACATAAAATGAAATAGCTAATCAAGATGCTCATAGTTGCTCCTCCCTTGTTCCTCTCCTCTCCAAGTCCCAAATGAGTGTAGCTCTCAGCAGCTTTTTGCACTATGGATGCTTATGGAGGATTGAGATTTAATACTAAGCTTCAAATATGAAATGAAAAGCTAAATACTATGCTAGAGTAGATAGTGATGCTATGAAAAAGCTCTATGCTAATGCCAGTATAACAACAATACTCTAAAATGCTTCCTTTTTTTGCTTGAGGAGAAGGGTTCTATTTATAGAAGAAATAGGGAAATGAAGGGTTAAGATTGAGTGGTTTAATCAAGGGCCAAGTTTGAAAGTTGGGGATCCATGTGCACAATTGGCACCAATAAAATGGTGACAAGTGTCAACATAGGATTGGGTTGAGAGAAGAGGTTGGAGGCATTAAAGGCCTGAGAAGACCTCATGGTTATCTAGAAGGTAAGGGTCAAGTCTAAATTAAGATTACCCATTGGATTAAGAGTTAATCCAAGGATAAACCTTTGTGCAAATGTTTAAGAGATAATCATGGTCAAAGCATTAATGGCCTGATGAGACCTTTGGGTTGGGTAGAGGTTGAGTCAAAACAAATGTTTTAACCATGTGGGAGGGTTGAATTAACCATTAATGGTTATTGGAGACTTTGGGGATTAAGTGGTTGAAGGTTGAAAGCTTTCAAAGGTTATCCAAGACTTTGAGCCATTTAGTGGTTGAAGGTTGGAAGCTTTCAAAGGTTATCCAAGACTTTGAGGGTTAATTTGTTGAACACACAAAGCATTAATTGCTTTTCAAAGACTTTGGAGTCTTTGAGAAGTGACTCCAATTTGCTTAGGAATGTGACAATATTTAAGGGATGAATTTAGGCTAATTAGGAAGGGTTTAGAAGAATCTAGAAGGGGTTTAGGCATACAAGTGGATTTTGTAGGAAAATGCAAGTGGGAAAAATTTTGGTATTTTCAATTAAAATAAAATCATTTATTTCAATTAAATGGTGTAATTTGCATTTGGATAAATATTCAAATAAATATTAATTTATTTAAATGAGAAAAATGAAGATAAAGCATTAAAATGCTTGAAGACTTTGAGGGAAACCATTAAAGGCTTGAAGACTTTAAGGAAAACCATTAAAGTCTTAAGAAGATTATAGAAGGAAGCCATCAAGTTTGAAGACTTTAAAGCCATCAAGTTTGAATACTTTAAGGGAAACCATTAAAGGTTTCAAGTGGGTGAGGATAAATAGGATTTTAAATAAATAATTTATTTAAAATAGTTGTGCAACTTGTTTTTGTAGGAAAATACAAGTGGGTGGAGGATAAAGGTGATTTAAATAAATTATTTATTTAAAATAATTGTGCAACTTGCTTTTGTAGGAAAATACAAGTGGGTGGAGGATAAAGGTGATTTAAATAAATGATTTATTTATTTAAATGTGAGAGGTGGGATTTTGGGGGATTTAAATAAATATTAATTTATTTAAATGTGAGAGAGTATTTAATTAAATAAATATGATTTATTTATTTAATTAATGGTCTGAATTTGGTTAAGTGAATTAAATCAAATAAATTGAATAATTTATTTAATTAATAGGAGAAGAGGGTTAAGATGAATTAATTAAATATTAATTTAATTAATTATTAATTGATGGTTAAATAATCAAATAAATACTAAGTATTCATTTAATTAAGTGGACAGATTTATGTGACTACACATAGTAATGGCTACAACCGAACTGGAGAAAACTTAATATCAAACTAATAAATTTCATAAGGAAGTTAAAGTTCCAAGGCAGCCGATGAAATAGACATAGGGAAGATCAAGAGGATCTTAAATCAAGAATACTTCAGGATTCATCATCATATAGGTGGCCAATGAATTGGTGATTGTTGAAGTTCACTTTGTTAGACAATTCAAATAACCAGAAGACAACTGAGAGGGCGGGGGGGTGAATCAGTTGTCACAGATTACCAGAACTATTAGCAATTTAAAATTTAATACCAAAACCCAAAACCCAAAACATTAATACCAAAAGAGTAGTTAAACCAATTAAGCATAAACAATAATCACATAATAAATACCATCCACATGACACCAAGATTTGTACGTGGAAAACCCGACAAAGGGAAAAACCAAGGTGGGAAGCCTACCCATAGTCAGATAATACTTCTGCAGTAAGTATGTGAATTACAATTGAGGGGCCTACACTTGTAGGAAGGCCAACATACTAGAGCGCATTGCTCATCACATAAGGAGCCTCACTGACTACATAGAAATCCAAACTACAATCCGAAGAAGTGTTGAACTGCAAAAGATAACATCTCCTATGCCTGAGTACAGTTTCAGTTAAGCTCAATATTGGAGGACTAGATCCTCTTACATACACCCAATTCAATCTCCAATGATTGGCCAACTCCTCTTCCTGAATGATATTACATTATTCGCACATTACATTCCTTGACCATGACCTCTAACATAACCATGATGATCTACAATGAGATCTTACATCTATATATACAAACCCTCGACCATAAACAATTAGGTTGGCCACCAAATAATAAACCAATTACACAATTACAAACCATGTCGGCCTTAGACCAAACAAATAATATCCAACACATAAGACATCCCGAAAATACATCGAGAGGTCTAATCCACATGTTACATTAAAGTCGATCCATAACCTAGATCAACCGAGACCCAATATAGGTCCACACACTATAACAATTATCTCCATCCGCCAAGTCTCGAACATGATCACCAATAGCATTCTGAAACTCCACTAGAAGTTGTACTGACACCACTTATGCAATTCATTAAAGATCTTCATCAAAAGCTCTAACGGTGAAACCCTCGCCGAAACCAGAAACTAAGCTTCTAGGCAAGCAGGATAGCATCCGATCACCAGACCAAAACCAACTAACCAAATATGAGCATGAGTACAAGAACAAGCCAATTCCATCACCAAACTATACTAGCCTACCAGATCATGTCGGATCCAAATCAACCAGAAACCAGTCAACCTCCTAAGACAATAAGGGTGTCGGTAAAGCATCCAAATAGCTAGTGTTGGGATCAATGACAAAACATCAATGCAACACATAATCAATTCCACCAAATGGCCAATAATCTCCCCCTTTGGCATTGATGGCAACACTAGATGTGAAAAACATCTAAGTACCAAGAAATGTCAAACAAGTCTCCCCCAATGGAAGACAACCAACAATATCCCGCATACAACTTCTGAATGTCAATATCTCTCCCTTTACTTTTCTTATTCATATCTCTCCCCCAATGATTTTTTTCTTTTTTTTTTCTTTGTCTTTTTCACATCAATATCTCTCCCCCTTTGACATCAAAGCCAAACAAAAGACAAAAATATCAAAGCAAAAACATAAACCACTGAAACTCAAAGATAACTACTCCCCCTGAGCAGTAGCATCCCCACATCAGTGCCAGAATGAATAGTATCTTTAATGATGCATACCGGACTAATTGCAAAACCGCATCAATCAAGTCTCTACCGGAGGGGCAAAAGCTCCCAATCTGTCTCTCAAATACTCAAACGATTCCTTAGGCAAAGGTTTAGTGAAGATATTTGCAATCTGTTCTTTAGTGTTCACATAAACTAGTCTAACTTCATTTGCTTCCACTTTTTCCTTAAAAAAGTTATACTTAATAGATATGTGTTTTGTCTTAGAATGAAATATTGGATTCTTTGATATATCAATAGCAGCAGAGTTATCACAGTGAATAACTACTGGTGCATCACAATCCACCTTTATATCCTTCAACATTTGCTTCATCCATAAAAATTGTGTACAATTAGTAGCAGCAAGAACATACTCAACTTCAGCAGTAGATAAAGAAGTACATGACTGTTTCTTGCTGATCCATGAAACCAACTTCTTTCCAAGAAAGAAATCTCCATCGGAAGTACTTTTCTGGTCATCAACATCTCCAGCCCAATCAGCATATGTATATGCACATAAAGTAAAGTCATCTTTCATAGGGTACCACAAACCATATCCTGATGTACCTTGCAAGTATCTAAAAATCCTTTTCACCGCACTCTCATGATTTTCTCTAGGATCACTCTAAAATCTTGAAACAATACAAACAACATTCATTATGTCAGGCCTAGTCTGAGTCAAATAAAGTAGACCTCCAATCATAGATTTGTATCTTGTAGGATTTACTGGTGTAGAAACATCTTTTCTTGTCAATTTCTCACTTGTAACCATAGGAGTACTTACCAGTTTAGAATCTCCCATACCAAATTTCTTCAACAATTCCTCAGCATACTTAGTTTGACATATGAAAATACCTCTGTCAGTCTGAGTAATCTGTAAACCTAAGAAAAATTTCATCTCTCCAATCATAGACATCTCAAACTCTTTCTCCATATTCTTAGAAAATTCTATGCATAACTTATCCTCACCTCCAAAAATAATGTCATAAACAAATACATCAATAATCAATATATCATCATCGTTGATTTTCTAATATAAATTACTGTTAGCATTACCCTTAGTGTAACCAAGCTTCAAAAGATATTTATCCAACCTTGCATACCAAGCTCTAGGTACTTTTTGCAATCCATATAAAACTTTCCTTAACCTACAAACCATGTTTGTATCATCTGATAGTGAAAAAACATCAGGTTGCTCAATATAAACTTCCTCATCAAGATCCCCATTCAAATATGCACATTTAACATCTATTTGATAAACCTTATAGTTTTTATAAGCAGCATATGGAAGAAATAATCTTACAGCTTCAATCCTAGCTACAGGTACAAAAGTCTCTCCATAATCAATTCCTTCCTTCTGAGAATATCCTTTACAAACCAATCTAGCCTTATTCCTTACAACTTGACCATCCTCATTCAATTTATTCCTGAAAACCCATTTAGTTCCAATAACATTCTTATTTTTAGGACGGGGAACCAAAGTCCATGCGTTATTTTTCTCAATCCGATCTAATTCTTCTTCCATAGCTTTCAACCAATATTCCTCTTTACATGACTCAATTACAGATACTGGTTCAACTTGTGAAATTAAACATACCTCATTAGTTTCCAGTCTTCTTCTTGTCATTACCCCATTGTTCTTATCTCCAATGATCTGATCTTCTGAATGATTCAATCTCACATACCTAGGAGTCCTCTGACTCTCTGGTCCTCTTCTCGGTTCTTCAGTTACTGTAGAATTCTCTGATACTGTTAGAGTAACTGGTTCAATACTTTGTTCTGGTAAAGGTGCTACCGGTTCAGATATAATCATTTCCACTGTCGATTCCTTCTCATAAACTCTGGTTTGACTTTTGTTCAGCTCATCTACTTTGACATTAGCACTCTCCACAATTCTTTGCAATCTCTTGTTATAACATCTATATGTCTTGCTTCAATTACAATAACCAAGAAATATGCCTTCATCACATCTAGGATCAAATTTGCCAATGATATCATCTCTCCTGATATAACATTTACTACCAAAGATTCTGAAATACTTTACTGTAGGTATATTGCCAAACCATAATTCATAAGGTGTCTTACCTGTTTCTCCTTTGATATGTACTCTATTAAGTGTATAAACCATTGTGCTTACTGCTTCTCTCTAGTAGATATGAGGTAGATAAGCTTACATCATCATTGTTCTAGCAACATACAAGATAGTTCTATTCTTCCTTTCCACAACTCCATTCTGTTGAGGTGTTTGGGGAGTA
Organism: Cryptomeria japonica; assembly: GCF_030272615.1. Lineage (NCBI taxonomy): Eukaryota > Viridiplantae > Streptophyta > Pinopsida > Cupressales > Cupressaceae > Cryptomeria > Cryptomeria japonica. The sequence goes on along the minus strand of NC_081406.1, from coordinate 531,077,372 downwards.
GAAAATTGTCTTCTTATACCATGCTTCTCACAAAAATTATTAAACTCACCGGATGTGAATTCTCCACCATAATCTAACCTCAAACATTTAATCTTCAATCCTATCTTAGTTTCCACTTTAGCCTTAAAGATTTTAAACTTTTCAAATGCCTCAGAGTTTTCCTTTAGAAAAGTAACCCACATCATTCTAGAATAATCATCAATGCTAAGCATGAAATATCTATCACCTTGAAAACTTTTAACTCTACCAAGGCCACACAAATCAGTGTGAATAAGATCAAGAACATCATTTGATTTATCTTGTATACTCCTAAAAGAGGTTCTGACATGTTTACCCATTTGACATTCTTTACATATCGAATTGTAGGGCTTCATAATCTTAGGTATATCCCTATCTGCCTTAGTTGAACTGATCTTCACAATTCAATCAAAATTCACACGACACGGCCTTTTATTCCATAGCGAACTCTCATCAATTTGTGTAATCAAACATGTCTTCTCACCGGAGTTCAAATGAAATATATTACCTTTTGTCTGTGTATCAGTTGCAATCTCCAAACCAAATTTGTTAATGATTTTGCATTTTCCATCCTTGAATTGTAATTAAAATCCCTTATCTACCAAGTGTCCTACACTTAAGAGATTATGCCTTAAACCTTCAAAATAATAAACATTGTCAGTATTGTTCTTACCATCCAATGATATAGTTCCTTTTCCTTCAATCATGCATGCTTTGTCATCTCCAAATCTAACTAGACCGCCATCAAATTATTGCAAAGATAGAAACTTCCCTTTATCTCCAATCATATGATGTGAACAACCGCTGTCAATTACCCATTCATCCTTGTCTTCAATTTTAGCAGCAAGTATATTCTCTTTAGGTACATTCTCTTCCAGTGCTGGATCATCTTCTTTGATAACCAAGAACACCCATTCCTTCCCATTGCCAAAACCACTAGCAGAGCCTTCTGTCGGTTCATCATCAGAATCAGTAATGCCTTCCTCATCCGCTATGTAGCATGATTTGTCTCTATTTTTCTTGTACTTATACTTGTTCTGATATCCAGGGTTAGGCTTAAATGACCTTCTAACTTTTTCTTCAAATCTTGAATTCCTTCAGGACATCTAGATACAAAATGACCAATCTTATTACATGCAAAACATTTAAAAGGTGTTTTTCCTTCATACTTACTTCCTACCGGTCCTTCAGGTACTCTTATAGAAAATAGTGTTTCAAGTTACTCAAACTCATCATCTTCTCTCTTCATATCTTCTATTTCCTTTGCATATAAAGCTTTCTAGTCTTTCTTGCCAATTGTAGATGTAGATGCATGAAAAGAAGGTTCAGATTTCACAACTCCTGAAGGTCCAAATTCTTCAAGCTCAAAAGCAGATAGTTTCCGAACCAAAGTATCTATGTTGACAGATGTATTAGCCATTGTTCTAAACTCATTAATAGCAGTAGCCTTCATTTTGTAAGCTGGTAGTAGGGCTCTCGGGACTTTAGAAACAATTTCATCTTCGCTCAGAGTTCGACCACAACATTGAATTCCCATAACAATCTCATTTACCCTTTCCATGAATGTAGTAATCCTTTCATCTTCTTCCATCTTCAAGTTTTCATATCTCACCCGGTAACCATAAAGTTTAGCAATCTTCACTGTAGAGTCACCTTCATTAAGAGTTTCCAACTTATCCCATATAGTCTTTCCAGATGATTTGTCGGTTAATCTCATTATTTGTTGATCAGAAAGTGCACACAAGAGGGCTTCTCTTGCTCTATAATCATTCTCAAGCTCCTTGTCCAAGTTTGTTAGAGGAGGATTGCCAGATCCCAGATTATAAGGTGTGACACCATTCTATATGATCTCCCAAATCTTCTTGCCAAGACATCTTAGATGAGTCTCCATCTTAATCTTCCATACTATGTAATTTGTTCCATCAAGCCTCAGAATATCCCTCTGAAAGATAGCTCCAAAAGAACTGGATGAACTTGAACCGTTAGTCACCATAGGATCTTCCTCAAGTGGTTAAGCTTTCTGCAGAGAGGACCAATGCTCTGAAATCAATTTTTAGACAAATCAAATAACCAGAAGACAACTAAGAGGGGGGGGGGTGAATCAGTTGTCATAATATTACCAAAACTATTAGCAATTTAAACTTTAATACCGAAACACAAAACATTAATAACATAATAGCAGTTAATCCAATTAAGCATGAACAATAATCACATAATAAATACCATCCACATGACACCAATATTTGTATGTGGAAAACTCGGTAAACGGAAAAACCACGATGGGAAGCCTACCCACAATCAGATAATACTTCTGCAGTAAGTATGTGAATTACAATTGAGGGGCCTGCACTTGCAGGAAGGCCAACAGCCTAGAGCCCACTGCTCATCACATAAGGAGCCTCACAGACTACATAAAAATACAGACTACAATCCAAAGAAGTGTTGAACTACAAAAGATAACATCTCCTATGCTTGATTACAGTTCCAGTTAAGCTCAATACCGGAGGACTGAATCCTCTTACATACACCCAATTCGATCTCCAATGATTGACCAACGCCTCTGCCTGAATCATATTACATTATTCACACATTACATTCCTTGACCATGACCTCTAACATAACCATGATGATCTACAATGAGATCTTACATCTATATATACAAACCCTCGACCATAAACAATTAGGTCGACCACCATATAATAAACCAATTACACAATTACAAACCATGTCGGCCTTAGACCAAACAAATAATATCCAACACATAAGACATCCCTAAAATACATCGAGAGGTCCAATCCACATGTTACATTAAAGTTGATCCATAACCTAGATCAACTGAGACCCAATATAGGTCCACACGCTACAACAATGATCTCCATCCGCCAAGTCTTGAACATGATCACCAATAGCATCCCAAAACTCCACCAGAAGTTGTACCAACACCACTTATGCAATTCATCAAAGATCTTCATCAAAAGTTGTGCCGGTGAAACCCTCGCCAAAACCAGAAACTAAGCTTCTAGGCAAGCAGGATAGCATCCGATCACCAGACCAAAACCAACTGACCAAATATGAGCATGAGTACAAGAACAAGACAATTTCATCACCAAACTATACTCTAGCCTACCTGATCATGTCGGATCCAAATCAACCAGAAACCACTCAACCTACTGGGACCAGAAGAGTGTCGGTAAAGCATCCAAATAGCTAGTGTTGGCATCAATGACAAAACATCAATGCAACACATAATCAATTCTACGAAATGGCCAACACACTTGTTCTCACTTAAATATATTCAAAAATACATTTATAAGATTAAACAAAAAAAAGCAACATATTTCTGGTTATGACGACATTCATACTTGCAAATTAATCAAAAAGTAAAACATTTAACCATAAGATATCATTCCTAATATTACTTCTAATAAGCATAATATAGTAGCAAAAATGAATAGACAAGCAAGTTATAAGGATGCTGCCAGACATATTAGTTCATAGATAATTAAAAGTGTTAAACCATTAAGTATGATTAACAGTGCAAAGATGAGCCCCTCATCAGGTTGGTTGTATTTTATCAAAATGTATGAGGTATTTGGGTTCGGAATAGTGGAGGAATTTGTAGAAAATTTTCATGTCAATGTTACCTGAGTTGGTGGGGAGGTGATAGAAGTAACACCCTATATCATTAGTGAATTGTCAGGCATTCCAGTTGAAGGGGAGCTTATGAACAAAGGTCATATCAATTTTGATGAGGTAATTGATGCATTTCGTGAAGGAGAAGAACCCCAACCTGAGTTACAAATTCACAAGGGAAGCACAAAGGGGGTTAACATAAGCACTTTGGAAGAACCATGGAAGATGAAAATTCTCTAGTTAATCAAGTTCTTCACTTGTGAAGGGAAATATGGCATAGTGATGGGATTGGATATGCAACTACTAATTCATTTAAGGTATGCCAACACTAGATCACAAACCAAAATTAATCTACCGTCTTTCTTGTTTTCACAAATTTCTTCCATGATATCTGGGGTAAAGGAGAAAGGTAGTCAAATTAAGTACCCTAGTTTGATTCATTTGATTGTTAAACACCATTTTTTGAAAAAGGAGTCTAGGAAAAAAACTGGTTAGAATTTTTATCCACACTTGTCAAAAAGACGAAATAGGGACCCATTGTAAAAAGGGTAAAATGGAGAAGGGTGAATCTTCACAAAAGAAGTCAAATTGGACAAGTGGGGAACCCAAACTAATAGAGGAGGGTACATCAAAGAAAAGGAGAAAAATAGAAATTAATGACCTCAAAACCTCTAAAGTTACTCATAGCTCTATTAAAAAGGTCAGTGAGGAAGAGAGAAGAGAAAAACCTAGCACTTTTGATGACACTCATAGGGCTCTTGACGACCCCTCTGTTGCAAACCCTAGTGGGCCTGAACAACAAACTCCAATACAAAAACCTATTGCCGCACATTCCCCTAAAATTTCACCACTTGTTTCAACTCAACCCAACCAAATAAATGTTGATAATGTGCCACTAAAAGAATCAAAAGTTGAAAAATTCCTTGAACAATTTTCACCCAAGATCATTACCATTGATGATGAATCCTCAGATGATTCCAGGTTGCAACAATCAGCTCAGTCCTCCATAGCCTCAGGAGATGAAGCTTCTGAATAATTTAAGGTTACTCAAAGTCAACCATCTCCTACCCATAACTTTGAAACCCAATTACCTTCATCCCCTCCACAGTTTACCGAAAGATAAGGTAAAGAAATACTTATTGAGGAAGAAATTCCTCATGAAGCAAACAAGGGAAGAGAAGAGGAAGATGTAGAATTGTTGAAAGTAATGATGTTGTCCTGAATGGAGACAAAGATTTCTAAAGATAACAAGAGAATAAAGTTTCTAGAAGAAAGTCTAAGGCAAAAAGATGGTGAAGTAAGGAAAGCCACCTTGAAAAATGAGCAAGTTCATAAAGATGTTGATGTAAAAGAAGAAAATTGGAGGAAACAAATGGAAGGAACAAAAGAAACATTACATCAGGCTACTTCTCAGGCATTACAAAATGGCGAATAAACAAGGAGGTAGAAAAAAGAGTTGGTAAGAAAAGAACAACAATTTAAAAGTAAAAAATCACCAGCTTCTACTCCAGGAACTTCAACTTCTTGCTATTCCCTAGGAAATCTCTTTGGTTGTTGAAAAACACAAACAAGAAAATACTGAGTTATCAAAACAACTTTAAGAAGGAAAATACTAGAGGGATAAAACAACTCAGCGAGTAGAACAAGTGGCAAAACTCTCATCAGCTTGTAAGGAAGTTAAGTAGCAAAACAACTTCCTACACTAACCTTGAGAGAAGGGTAATGCAATTTTTTTTACAGATTGTTACAATAGTTACAGAAATTTAACAATAATAGACATAATAACATTCATACCACAACACAATGATTTACGTGGGAAAAATCCTTTCGGGAGAAAAACCCCACACTTTAAAAGCCGCCCACTATATTATTCAACAATAAAAAATAGATTACAATATACTTGCAAAGCAAGCTCTTCATAGAAGTACCACTAATCAGAGATTCAGAGGTAACTCAATAGCCATAAGAATCTTACACACAACCTCTATCTCACACACCTCATATATAGGGGATACAATATAAGAAAACGTCAAACGGTATTACAAAACCATGGGCTAAAACCAACCAATAAAGTATAGATGACCTTATCTCCAATATAGATGCCAATGACATGTTAAAACACACATCAACACATGTACCTCCCTTTTACAACTCATTTATGTGTCCAATACATTTTATATTTCCTATTTCAGGAGTCCAAACTTCTCGATGCCATAACTTGTGAACTGTGTGTCCGATTGACGAACTGTTTGAAGCGCCAGAAAGCTCGTGAAGTGATATATCACCTTGTAAATGGATATTCCATTTATGCCCACTTTTTTGAGCATTTTAAGGGTCTAAAGTCCTCAAAATTAAGTTTAAACCTTTCATTGCACCCCTCCACAATGGAAACTTTAATATCTTCAAAACTAGTTGTGATCTTGCGATGAAACTTTACCGGTATGCTTATCTAGCCAACCAAAAGCTTTGGGGAGAATTTCGGACCATTTCATGCTCAAATGAAAACTTACTATAAATAGTAACCACATGTAAATGTAAGGTCGAGACACCATTTTCCCAACACAACTCTGTTAGCAATGAGAAAACCCTCTGGTTTATATGCTTTGTTTCTCTGTGAGAGATTTCTTTAGTGGAAAATTAATCTACTGGTTGTAGGTAGAAAAATAAAGTACGATGATGATGATTATTTCCTTGAGGACTTTTATAGGAGTCATCCTCTCTATCAAAACTAGATGCGTGAATTTTATTTACACGGTTTTCTCCTAGCACACTACTATCAATCTTTTCTGAACATTTATGTTGGTGAAGTTCAAGTCATAACATTTGTATCCTTATTACAAAATCAAGTAGAGTGAGAAGACAAGTTAAACCAATACAAAGATTAGCAAAACAAGATGGGACTTCCAATTAGAGATGAAACAACGAAATCTTATGCATTCAGATCAAAATTTAATTCTATTGCCCAACTTTAGCAAGTACAACCGACTTACAAAAGAAATCTCACGACCAACATAAGAACATTTAGGGATGTGTAAAACCAGTTGCCCTACCAAGCTTTACAGGCCTCCATAACCAGATATAATACTATAACTGTTCCATTAAGAAGAAAAGAACCCATTTCTCCTACCAATATCACCTGGAGCCTAAACAGAGTAAGGTTGGTAATTATGATCATGGAGAAGCGAGATATACATTGGGTCAGAATGAAGTTTAGACCCCCATTGATCCTCATGCTTGCACCACAATTGAATGCACCAAGTAACTTTGTCGGAGAAGATTTGAGAGAATGGACATATGTTGTGGAACAGTGGAATGGACAGATTTTTATTTCCTGTAAATGTAAGATAGATTTGATTTTCTGCAAGCGTAAAATAGATTTACCTTTTAGCACAAAATTTAGAATTTAAATTCATAGGAAATTAAAAGTTGTTTTAGTTTTGGATACATAATTCCATGGATAATCTTGATCATGCCCTGTTCAAACTCTTAGTTTCAGATCTAAAATATTTTTTAGGATAGTTTAGTTCCTTCAACTTAGATTCACAGAGTATCTTTAGTCTCAAAACTCAATCGTAGAAGAGAGATCCTGATAGCTCTTGACGGAGCATGACCGAACCTAATTCACTATTTTATGGTGCAAAAACCCCCAACCTTAATCATTTTCTTATCGCAGAAACCTTTCAGACACACTCAATTTTATATTGAGAAGAAATTAAATGGTGCGAGTTGTGACATCAATGATGTTTCCCACCATATATCATTTGTGTTTCAATCATTATTCAACATCTCCCTCAAAAGGAGAACATTTCCTTTACTACAATTCAATCATATTTTATTTCTATTTCATGGTTAAATCCAAAACTGGGGTTTGACCTAAGGGAAACCCCTATTACCGACCTATTTCCCTTCTCTAGTGTGCGTAGGAATAGGTACAGAGTTGTGATTTTAGGATAAGCGTTATTTACAAAGACAAATCATTCCCCCATTAGAGTGTGAAAAGTGCAAAGGACCAAAGCCACCACCACACCGGTACCGACAAATTAGGAGCTCCTTCGAAGAACATGTCCAAATCCTCTTATAATCCTCAGATTTAGATTCGTAGCTTGATCCAATGACTGTAGCTTATTGTTCATGCATTTTTACATCAATTCCAGCACATTTGTTAGATCTGTGTAAATGTTGTCATTGATGCCAAACCCGATAATCCGGTTAGGACTGGATGTGGCATGTTGAGCAACAATGGAAGATAGGCATGTATGTGATATGAAGCAATAAGGCATGTATGACCCACTGGAGTTATTTGAAGATTCTCTTCTTCGAAATCTTGTGTTTTGCATATCATGGTTGGTATCCAGTTCCAGTATCAGTTGTATGAGTTGTATTTGTTGTATAGCTATTCAAATGGTTATATTGTATTATGGTTTATGTTTAAGAATTTGTGGCATCTATATCATGAAGTTTGAGAGTTGTTGTGCTTGGAATTTGTGCTTATGGGTTCGTATCTATGGGTCTGGTAGACCCTTGTTCTGTTCTGATAATTGAGGCGTATGTTTGGGTAAATGAAGCATGAGAAGGAAGTGTGTAGAAAATCAGTGAAAGCTGACTTGTTTATCCTATCTTTTGGTCAAGGCATGTTTTGGATAACATGTTGATCCAAGCAATGCATTACTGTGTAAATTATTTGTGCTTGGCCGACATATTATCTCTGTGTATGTACTTATCGGTTTATGTATTTGTGTGTGTGTGGTATAAAAGAAGAGCAGTGTGTGGAACAGTAGAGTATGTGTGTGTGATGTATAACAGAGTAAGAAGTGTGCGAGTGAGAGAGTTGTGAACAAAAGAGCAGTTCCAATAAGAGAGTAGTATATAGTGTGAGCAGTGAATGTGATATATGAGTGAAGGTGTGTGTGAAGAAGAGTCGGAGTGCAGACAATGTTGCAGTAATCCTTTATCGAATCTGCTGCAAGCAGTTGGGTTAGCGAAGTGCAGTCATAGTGTTGCAGTAATTCTTTATCGGATTTGTTGCGGGTGGTTGAGGACAGTCTGGGAAGATACTTTACTAGATCTGCTATGAGTTGTTGTGAGTTGATATTTGAGCTTAATTCGAAACTGATCTCATGCATTAGGAGATGTAGTCTCCCTCAGTTCATTTATTTTCTATTGCAGTGAGCATTTCAGTAGTGAGCCGCTTTGTAATATGGCAGTGAGATACCCCTTTTTGTAAACACCATATAACTAGCTATATTATCTCGAGAGTTAACCCTCTCCATGGTTTTTCCCATTTGGGTTTTCCACGCATAAAAATTTGGTGTTCATTTTGTGGTTATGCTGATTCATGTTGATGAGATTAAGTAAGGTCAATATAACAATTAAAGTTTTATTAATGTGGGAATACTGATTCACCCCCCCTCTCAGTATTCTAGTCCATTCAACCGTTCAACAACATTTACCCTATTTTCAACATTTTTCACAATTCAACTTAAAAGAGGATAGTTGAACCAAATCCTGGTAAATATAATAGAACTTTCATCCCTTATCCTTGTTGGTTCGTGGTTAGGTCCGTAAGATTTACCTCCATCTTTAATGTAATGGTCCCTAAGTCATTAAATTAGTGGTTTCTTCCTCCTATGGTGGAAATCCTAATTTCACCATTTAACATTGTTATTTATGGATTTAGCTAAGTAGAATCGAGTTCTAGTGGTTAGCTCATCTATTCTAGTTATTTATACCTAAAATTCTCGTAAAATATTTAGAAATTTGTAGAGATTAGATTTGTATGTGCGCAATCAATTGTGATGTTGTAGAAATGACCTGCAATAATAGAGTAATTTTATAGATCCTCAAGCATTTATATTTGCATTAATGAGTCATGTTTATTCATTAGTTGACCATGGTATCATTTTGAAAATAATATGCGAACCCATCTTTAGGTGCCCAAGAATCATTTAAATTTTTCATATGTTCCTATATAAAAAGAAAAATGAGGAGATGAATGATGATGGAGAGGAAATAAATAATAGTGGCGAGGAGATGGATAATAGTATCGAGGATAAGAAAAATAACAACAAAGGACTTGTTAGATATATATTATGTAGAGATTGCATATTTACAAACTAGAGTGGACAAGCTAGAGGAAGTGCCAGACAAAGTTTTGGGTTGTCACAATTGTAAGGATAACTGGACCAACATGAATGAAATAATGAAACTGTATCAACACAAGCTTGTAAAAATGGAAAAAAACTATTGCAAGCTAGTAAAAATATCATGTGGGATAATGAGAGTGTCAACAGTGCAATCAAAGTTTAACAACAAGCAATATGATCTACTTTTAAATAGAGCAACGAAATGGGATGAAACACTTAAAACTATGAGTATCTGACTCTTGGGTCCTTTGTGCTTATTTTTGGTTTGGATTTTTGATCGTTGTCTCATTGTTGCCCTTTTTTTGTGATGTTTTTGTTGTCTAGTTTGACCTAACAACTAACTAGTGGACTATATTTATATTTCTCTATTTTTCTATTTTACTTCATAATGAACTCTACTTAATATAAAAGACTAGACCCTTTCCTTGTTTAATACAAAACATTAATTTTGTGAATTAAATATCCTTATTTTATTTGTTCAATTTTTTATATTTACTTTAATAATTTTCCCCAAATATTTTATTTTTTATTTTTATAACTATTTATTTCTTAAAAAATTTGAAATTATATCTATGTAACCCTAAGGATTTATCTATTTTTAAAACGCTTTTTTGGTCTTTTAAATGATAAATATTTTCCTCTTTCCCGCCTTCGGGGTCTGTGACAAGATGCGTCTTTTACCCTCCCTCCATCTTGCTTCGCACGCTTCATCTTTTTCTTTAAAAAACAGAAGCGTTTTGGGAAAAAAAAATTAATTTAGTTTTCCCCCCGTACCCCCACTGGCACAAAACAACGTTTAAGACAAGACCAATCGCACAAGAAACAATAATTATATATAAAAAACCCAATTTCAAATTCACAATCACAATCAGTGATCTTGCCTCAGTTCAGTAATTGTGTTGCTGAGCTGAACATCTTCTGTATCAATTGAGGGTTTCGCCTTCGCTCATTGTAATCATCTTCACCTGTTTTAATTGAAAATGCTGGTTTAGCAATGGGTAAAAAGATCACAGCGGATCGTAATAACCACTGTTTGAGTCAAAGGCTGAGTCAGGTGTCCCTGCTTTCTCTATCTCAAGATGAGGGCACCTCGCTATCACTTTCTGATGCAGAAGACATTATAATGAAAGATACAGACACAGATGCAGGCGCAGACATATGCACGGAGGAAGTGACTTCGACTAACATTTTTGATGAGTGTGATAGCAGTGGTCTTCTCAGCCAAGAAGTTTTCGAGTATGCATTTTTTCTTCCACTTTTATCCATTTCTTTCCTGTCTGAAGAAAAATTGCGATTTAATTTTTGTTTTTGGCCTGTGTACTGTATAGATAAGAAGAGGTTCGATTTCGGTCTCTCTTTTTTAACGAACTTCTAAATAGGCTCCCGGGTAACTTTGTTTTACCTTCCTTCCAAGCTCCAAGCTCCGATGGGTATCTACTTGTCCAGAGCTGGACTTACAAGGGAACTTCGATGACTTTCTTAGGAATCAAATGCCACTAGTTGGTGTAATGGCTAGGAAGGCTTGATTGCTGAGAGAGTAGGGCATAGGTTCTTTTGTATTCTTTCTCTGGAGCTTGAGCTTGGATCTGTCTAATGTTACCAGATTCTAATTTTGCCTTAGGTGGGTAAGTATTTTATTTTGAATTCACCTTATTCTAATTTGGCAATGAACCATGTAGTTCAGGTAGAAGTGAGAGTATGAGGGGTTTCTATTTTGTGAATCTAAGTTGAGATATAAGTAGGAATGTGATGTGTATTTGTTCTACCAAACTTGCTTCAAGAGGTTGAAAGCCAAGGGGTACAAAATTTTCCATATACTATGTTAGCATGCGGGCCTCACCATGACCTAAAGGATAATCTCTATCTTTATTGCATGTGGCACACATTATCACAACCATTTCAACACAGAATGCATACCCAGCAATCCTTTTTTGATGATTTGAGCTCTGAACGAAGTTGTGGGATACAAATTTGCTTGATGCTTCCGCTCATTCAAGGAATTTTTGGGCACCTGAAGTTGATAGGATGCCTGTGGCTTTGTAATTATGGACCATTTTAAGCCATTTTCTGGAATGAGTCCCTGTTTTGTATTTCAATTATATATCACATTTCTGCAATTTAAAATCCATTTGTTTGCAACTTTTTGCATTGAAGCATAGTTGCTTACCCTGGTTATATAGTTCAACAGTTATATTTGTAACATAGTAGCAAAATTGTTCTCAGGAATAACTGCGGAAACCAAAAAGATAAAGATTTTTTCATCTAATCAAGGAAAAAATGTGTTAAGAGTAGGGAATAAATCAGAAAAAAATTTGCTGCAGTTTTTTTTTTTTTTGACTAAAAATCTCTATTTTTGCTATTGAATTGTGATTTATGGGTAAAAAAATTGATGTCACTTGTTTTTATATTAATAAAACTAAATAACAATAACTACAAAGCTACAACCTCAACAAAATGATAAAAAAGGAAATTTCTTAACCTTTTTTAGCAGTAGAAGGGTGGTGTGTAGAGATATCAGCTGCATTTATACTGATAAGGAGTTTAGTAATGTCTTATGGTGACAAGGGCTGAGAGGAGCCAGAGGAGCTATCTATAGGGGTTAACAAACTACGTTGTGTTGTTATGAACTAATGGTATGTAGACAAGCACAATGCGGACGGTTTGATTGCTGTTACGAGTAGAGTAATTTTAAATAAATATATATGATATTCAGTGCTCTTTTGTTTTCTATATTCAAAATCAAGGTTGAAATAATGTATCCGTGTCTAATGAACTTCCATGTTACAGTTGTCATATTTGTTTCCATGCTTTAGCAACACATGAAGTTGTTTTGACCGTTGTCTCCTGGTCACTGGTCCTAGCACAAGAATGGTATACTAGCATAGTTTGTCTTCTGCTAAGTCATAGAGTTTGCTGGGGCTCTGCACAATCCATTGCAGGTTGAGGCCATTGGAAAAGCATTTGCTTGCATTGGTTGTCACCAGGGCCACTACCATGCCTGGTGATAGCTCCCATTTTGAGGGCATCTCAACTGTGTGTCTCAAATGTAAGAGGCAAAGTGGTGGGTCCATTCCTCTGCTTGATATAAAGAGTGTTTGAAGCAGCTGTAGTGAATAGAGAGGATTGGCATGCATCTGCTAACTGTTGTTGGCATTCAATGTCACGTTTCTTTCCAAGTGCTTGCTATTTTTCCCATGCCTGCTGTTGGTTATTAACTTAAGGTTAATGTTTATTAATAAGGAATTTTAGGCTAGGTTAACCAAGGAAATGTTTATTAATAATAAATAATTTTATGAACTATAATTAATATTGAATATATTTAGGCTACATTGAAATTAAAAGATTTACTTAAATTTTAATATTTTAAAATTATTTAAATTTTGATATATAAATTTTTTAAGTTAAACATAATATTTTGAAACAAAATAAAATTGCAGATTTCTATTAATTGATTTTAATCATTTCTTCTTCTGATTTTTTTCAAACTTGAACATGGACCTTGTGACATAGGTTTTTGTGAGATCGGTAGTTATGCCTTTGTTTTGCTGTGAATTTGGGGTTAAAGTGTGCATTTTAATCTTGTATGTTTCAGCATGTATGAAAAGTGAACTGTCAACTGTGTAATGGAATACAAGTCAATAAGTTTTCTTATGCTGAAGGAAATCACAGCCGAAGCAGTTGAAGGAAAATAGAAAATCACGCATCAGATTAAAGATTATGATCATAAGTACCATCCTTGTTCTTAGATCATCGTATACTAAGATTTTTATTTGAAATGTCATCTTTAATGATGCCTTCTTGGGCAGACAGAAGTTGTTTGCAAATGTCCAGCAATTATTGCATTCAACTAATAGAATATCCTTTGCAATATTTGAGATAAGTTCTAGTTTTCTGTGTCTGTGTTGGAGTCACGTTTATTGACTTATAGCCTCAAGTAGAAGGTCATAGTTCAAATCTGAGTTTTTGTTAATCTTGTAGGCAAGCTGTTGAACTTTTAATTCCATAGGCATAATAAATTGATTTGAATTCAAAAGTCTATTGTGTTGTACCCTTTACTGCATACTGTCACCTTATATCTGTCAAGCTAGTAAATACATTGACTGTATGTTTGTTTTCTGCACTTTCAAGTATTTTCAGGTGAAATTATTGGTCTATTTTAAAGTTGGAGATTATCCTTATGCTCCTAATAAGAAACGAAGATCTACTTGTAAGATTTACAGCACATAGGCATTAGATTTTCCTCTCGAAACCTATACTCTGTTTCTAAATTGTGATAGCTTACAGGTCATTATCACTGCCAGTGGCCCTAGCCTCAGTTGCTTGATTCTTCAGCTCCAGGTTTTAAATGCTTATGCGTGGTTTATTACATATGTTTTTCTTGCTTTAAAAACTGTACTCTTTTAGTAATCTGAAATAGTCAGTTATTGACATTTACTGGTCAGGATGATGGAAATAGTGGGTAAGCTTCATGAACATGTCTATGTTTGGTGTATTCTCCAACTGTTGCTGGTAGCACATTTCCTGTGATAATTGCCTTGCATGGATTATTGCCATGTCTTGCTTTAATGTTTGAGAATAGTTTGAATTCACCCAGAGGAGTCACATACTGTCCCCTTTTAGAGAAAGTATTGCAAGGCAAAATACATGAGATTTGCATAGTGGTATTATATAGATGCTCTCATATAGACTGCTCAAGTTGCTACTACTTGCTTTAAATTGCCTAACAGCATTTTGCTCGTGCTCTAGTTCTCAAGACTATGTTACACCAGTTGAAAAGGCAGTTGCGATGGATTTTGATAGCAAAAAGGTAGGCCCATGATGTGGTTCTAGCATTGTGTTATTTTCATTCATTTTATTTTTTACTCGGAACTTGTCTTCTGGATTACCTTTCAAGCTATTTTTAGATAGATCTCTTTGAATTTCTATTTTTATTTCAATCCATGCAGGAAAACGTTGCTTGTCCAACACCTCCCATCAAGTCAACTACTGGTCGAAGTAAAAGGCACAGGCCAGGTTGGATTATCTAATTCCCAAATAAGATATCTCCCTATTTGTTTGAATGTAATCATTCAATCGCATTATTAAGAACTCTTTAGGTTGTGATGGGGATCAAATATTTATGTTATATTTTCCTTTTTTATTTAAATCATACATTTCTTAAATAATAGATTATGTTGTTAACATGAATTCTCAAACGTTTTTGTGTTGTCTTGTGTTTGCATAGTTGAGAAACTTGGACTCAGCAATTACTCAATAGGTCCAATTATTTAAGAAACTCAGGACTAAACAAATTTATCGAATATTTGAAAATACATAAATTTTAAAACATATTCTAAAAAAACATTCATATTATTTAATTTGTAGAACATATTACTGATTTCCATCATATATAAATCAAAATTAGAGTTTAATGCATATCATAGACTGAAAAATCTAGTTCAACCTCCAAATGAGTTACAATGACACTTCCACTAGCCATGTCATAGGTAGAAGTTGCTTCACCTAAAGAGATTTTTGGCAAGACAATTGCTAATTATTAATAATGGCTATGTCGGCACACTCTAGAGTTATTAAAGATGCATCTCCCAACCATCATTTAACTGGACGAAAAAAAATGAATTTGGGCTGTGGTTCAATTACATTTTCAGTTTTCTTTGAGCATCCTTTCTTGAGAATTTTGCCTGTGCCATGAAAACAACTTATTTGTTAATGAACTGCCCAACCAAATTTGTAATTTTATTTTATATATTGTAACCATTTTCAACTTAAAATGTATTTAAAGGTAGGTCTATTTCCTTTCTATTGATTAAATACTTTATTACTGGGTTTGCCAGGAACCCCGGACAAATCTGGGCCAGTCTGGGCTAGGTCTGGCCTGGGTTTGGCCCTGCTCTGGTCATCTGGTCTGGTTACATTTCAGATGTACCTGGGCCAAACGTTGTGTGAACCTGCAGGTTCTAAAAGAAATGTGCATTTAAAAATCTCAAAGAACCTAACCCAAATTGAAATTGTATTTTTTTTCAGGATTTGGAGCTTGGTCAAAAATGAATTACAAGAAATAATTTAAAAAGCAAAAATATGAAAATCGTTTTGCAGCGTGCAAGACGGAAAATCGACATTTATTCCCCTTTATTTGTCTTGAAATTAAAAAAAAGCACATTGTTTTTCTTTATTTTTTCAGCATTTTGAAGTTTTCCTGATTTTTTCCCAAGCAATCGAATTCCATTTATTTTTTTGGTTTGCAAGTCAATACTAATTCCAAGTAATGCTACTGTGGTATAAACCATTTTGATTTTACATTGACCCTGAATTATCAATCATCAGCTGTGTTCTCAATTCTGCATTTAATTTGAATTATCAATTATCGAGGCAAACTTCTCTATTATTTTTATTGAAAATAATATCAACTTTTATCTGTTTGGGAACTATAATAATGAACATGTTTCTTATTATTTACTGTAATGCCCCGCCAGGGAGCTCCAGAGAATTAACCACTAATAACCCAATTACATGATAAATAATTTAAAAAAAAAGAGAACATAATACATTAAACAATCTTTCAACTCAACACATTACATGATGAAGTAACATTTAGGTGAACGGTATATTGGGATGGTTAAAATGATATATTGGGATGGTTAAAATGATCTTACTTCATGTTGAAAGATTACCTTAGAAATATTTAATTTGGTGCTTAAAATGATTATAGTGATGAATGCTTAATGTTAGGCCATGGGAGGTAAAGAAAAGATGTTCATTTATTTTGGTAATATGAATGTGCCTAAAGATAGATGATTATTGTTGGTTATGTAATATAATGAATCAATAGTAACCTCAATGAATTGTCCTTTGTTATTTAGTTCATGTTTAGATGCGTTGCTTGGTAGCGACGTTAGGGAACCCATAGAGGAATATGAATGGATAGTGTTTATAAGTCTTGCACTAAACAATATAATAGTTTATCATTGTGTTGTATTGATAGTAATATGTAATGTGTTGAGTTGAAAGATTGTTTATGTATTTTGTTTAAAATTTTTTTATTTGCTACGTGATTGGGTTATTAGTTGTTATTTCTGTGGGGTTCCCTAGCGGGGCTTTACATTTACAATAAATAATCCTTTCTGAAATGAGCCTGTAATAATTTCAATTTTTTATTTCATAAATTTGATAATAATGTTTTATTTTATCCTCCACATACATTTTGAACTTGCATTTGGAGCTATACATGCAATAACCATACACTGGAGTTTAGTCAGTCAGCAGCAGTGCAAAAACATACTTATCATAATTACCAACTCAAAATTGATTATTTAACAACATAAACAACTGTTGGGCCAAGCCTCGTCATCAGATTCTCTATATGTATGTTAATGCAAGATTCCCTTGAGGTTAGTATGGTCCTAAATTCCTAGTGTAGAATGCTCTTATGCAATTACTCAGGTCCCTGAAGTTTCTTATATGTTAGCCAACTTGCTACTCTTTCTTTACCCTGTTTGGATGAAACAATGTTAGCCACAAATGCCATGTTGAAGTAGACATTAGTTTGGTGTCTATTTCAGTACTTGGGTTTAAGAAGATATAGCACATCAAAGTTTTCTCAGTCCTGCAAACAAATATGCTACTTTTGAACCATGTGTGGATGAGGATGAATATTTGAGTCATAAATGAGTTCTGATATTTTTCTCTAAATCTAATTTTGAACTCTACGGAAATTCCATTTTTTTTTTTGACACATCTCAGTGTTTGGATTCTAAAATCTCAAAGCTTTTATATCAATATGTATTTATCTTCTCTTTTTGATCTGATTTCTATCTATCAGTTGCTGAAGTGTGTTAATTTGTAAGTCATGGTATAATAGATAAATTTTTTTATGATTGCATCCTCGCCTGTACCTATACTTATCTAGTTCTACTGAGCTATGCATTGACGATGCCTGTCTGTTAGTGGCTGGCATTGAGGATTATGATATCTTATCTATGTTACTGGAATTCAGCCATCATGGAGGCCTTGATGTGCTAATAATCAAGAAATGTCAACATTATGATTCCAAAAACTTTTCACTCTGGAAACTTATCACTCTGCATTTGGTAATGGTATTTCGGAAGTTATCTTGTGTTGGATTGAGAGTATCTTGCAACCACTTGTTGACATATAATCATATCTTTGCCACAGCTTAAGTTTTATGTTTGTCATGAGATTGTTTATGGTTGTTTGATCAGCGGTTGTTCTGTAAAACAATGCAATTTCCTTTTAGGGCAAGAGCCATTCTGGTTTTACTTTAGGTTTATGACTACGATACTGGGTTCTTCTGTTTTGGCCTGGAATCTGGTCCTGGTACAGTCCGGGTTTGCACCTGGGTTCCCCGTGGGTCCGGGCGCTTGGGCCGCACCAGGGATGACCCCAGGCTGAACCTGGGTGTACCAGAAATAGTGTTTTTGTCTACTGTCGTGCTTGCTGGTTCAGTGAACAGGCCTCAAATCAAAAGATTTCTCCTTGCCTGAGGGATTACTTTACATACTTGAGAGCTGGGGTTTTCCTTTTGATGTGACTTCACTATGCGTACACAACACATCCACCTCATCCAACTTATAAAATTTAACTTGATAATTTCATTTTTCTTTTCTGGTCAAGTAATTGGATATATATATATATATATATTTTGTACTTGAACCCTTTCATCTTTGGCAGAGGGAGTCAAACTCTAGGGAAATATGTTGCTTTGAAGAATTTCAGGTCGAATTCTAAAATCTGTGGTGATCTGAGTATGAACCTAGACCTCTAGTCATAATTTCCCACTTATTTAGTCCTAAACTACAGATCAATCAAAAATATATTTGGGTACGGGTACGGATACGGATACGGATAATCATAATACGAAACCACTAGCATTATGTACAGGCAGTTTATGGAGTATATAAGAATTTGAATATTTATACTTTAGGTGTCTATTGCAACCTGTTAATTCACATTTCTCCATTGCTTCAGTGAGCTTTTTGAATGGTACATCTGATAACGTTACATCTTGCTTTGATCAACTAGCAACACTGAGGGAAGGCTCTGGTTCAGATTGTTTAAAAACTCCAACAGAAACTGCGATTGGTCCAAAAAACTATGTTTCAAAATCAGCATTGACCCTACGGAACCGTGCTAGGTCACCACCTTGTGTCAAGAATCCCTATATGCTTGAAAATGAAGAGTTAAACGAAAGGCTTCAAAGAAGTTATCGTCGATCTCCAGGTATGAAATTTCTCCTACATGTTAGCTTTTAGAATTTTTCTTCTATTCTTTTTCATATACATTGTTTTCAATTTCAACAATCAGATTGTTTATCTCTGCAGCATGTGGAGTTCGTGTTGATAATCAAAGCTTTTTGTCCCGGTATCATGCGGATTTTCATGAGCTGAAGGTAACTCTGATCTTACTATCTTTCATTTATTAGATCTACAAGTGTTTCATGGCTCATGCTTGATAATATTGTTCCTCAGGAAATTGGTCGAGGAAATTTCAGCCGTGTTTACAAAGCATTGCATAGAATTGATGGCTGCTGCTATGCAGTAAAACGTTCAGCACGCAAGTTGCAACTTGAAAGTGCACGGTATTTATTTGCTTATATCTCTATTTTTTACAATTTGATTGTATTTTTGACTGTAGATGTTAGTTTATGCGATATCTTTTGTATTCCCTTTCAGGGAAGAGGCACTCCTGGAAGTTCAAGTGCTAGCAGCATTAGGTACATAAAGTGCACTTATTTTTTCATCAAATCCCTCTTTATGAGCAAAAACATGCCATGGTCTAAACATGGCCTGTGCCTGCTAACAGGTCCTCACAAAAATATTGTGGGATATCGCACTGCCTGGTTTGAGAATGATATTCTTTACATTCAAATGGAGCTATGTGACCAGAGTCTGGCAAATGCCATTGAGAACGGGCTTCTAAAATCAGATGTGGACTTTCTTGATGCAATGTATCAGGTACAGAAAAGGCTTATCTTTTACCTCCAAACTCATGATTTTTGAACCCTGACAATCTTGAAGCATGCTTGTAATATTCTTACAGATTGCTCAGGCACTGGAATTTATTCATGACCGCGGAGTGGTACATCTAGATCTGAAGCCCGAAAACATTTATGTCTGTGGTGGTACTTACAAGCTTGGAGATTTTGGTCGTGCAAGACTTCTTGATGGGACCCTCCAGATTGAAGAAGGCGATGCACGATATATTCCCCATGAAATCATGAACGGTAATTATGAACATCTTGACAAGGCGGACATGTTCTCACTGGGTGTCACTTTTTATGAACTTGTAAAGAGAAAGCAAACTCCTGATTCTGAAAGAGCATTCGACAGGAGCAAAGAAATCAAAATTCCACTTCTTCCTGGTTTTTCAGTTTATTTTCAAAAACTGCTACAGGTAATGTAGTTTTTTAAGATTTATTGTTGGCTGTTGCATCTCTTTTTCATTTCCATAAATAGTTTTCTATTCAATTCTGATTTTTGTTTTTTTACAGGCTTTGGTGGATAACAATCCAGTAAAAAGGCCTTCTGCAAAAGATTTGCTAAAAAATCCAGTTTTTGACAAGCTTCAAAGATTGAAGGAAATGTAACACCAGATTAAGCGATGAATTTTCAACCTCTGGAAATATCAGGCGATTCTGCAGCACGTACTTTTTGAGTGATATTCAGTATGAGAAAATTGTGGAAATTTAGCTCATTTTATGGGAGCGAGCGGACTTCAATCCTGTGCGGACATAGGGTGCATTCGAAGGTTTTTTTTGCTGCAGAGTTATTCTCTGAATGATTTATCAAGTTAAAGCAGTCTGCATAGGATTTGCTGACTGCAGGATCTCTGTGCTATCTCACAAATGTAAGGCATCCTTTATAAATTACAAGTGGACCTGAAGACATCTAAATTATCTTGTAATATCTGATCTAGTGGAACTTGATTTTGGAAACTGTTTCATCCCTTTTGAGCATGTGTCAAAAGTCTATTTTGGCATTGTAAATCATCTTTTTGCAAGCTGTATGTAAGCTCGAGTCAAATCAATGGAGAATCTTATTCACTGCATTGCTCTTCAGTGGACTAAAATGGGTGTACTCATAAGGTGACAGAATGGATAGATGGATGAGATATTCTGAGTTATTTTTTCTTTGGGCCAGGTGTAGCACAAGTGATGGGTTTAACGTAATGACATAAATCAAGTAACACCTTTATTGTAGCAATCTAACATGCTGAATTTGCTGTGTTCTTACGAAACGGCAGAGGATGAACTCACTGTGTAGGTGATGCTTCCCAGTAGAGAAGCCCTAGATGCTTCCAATGAACAGAAATACCAGACTTGGATTTGTATCGATTTCAACACAGTCAAAGCCACATCATCTTCTAGTATAATGAGCAAATTATAATCCTTGTAGTACATAATGAAAGCTAGATGCACTTTGAGGGCTTTCTTGCATCCATGGATGTATCTATAGGCTAGGAAGAGTCGACCAATAAATTTTTTGTATCATTTGTATTAGCGACAGGTTATGATATAAGGGACACAGGAGACTTCAATCCATCGGCAAGAGGCTTAAAACGTCTTTAGTTCTGATGATATGGCTTGAAAACATCAATGTGTTGTCAACAGGTGTGTCAGAGCTAAGGTTTTAACTTTAATTAGGTTTTTGCTTTAGTTTCGAGTGTATGATCATTAATTTAAATGGCTATTGCACTTGATGTGTAGCTTGCACCCAAGGATGCCCACTGGTTAATCTGACGTTGCACTAGGATATAAATGGCAACTCGTTAGTTTTTGAAATAGGCTCCATTAATTTTGACAATGGTTTTGGTTGGCATCCTAGACCTTCAGTAGAATAGGAAAATCAGTAATTTTACAATAAATAAATCACAAAAATTCAAAGTTACTCCGAGTTTCCCAGACGGAGACGGTAGGGGATGGCAGGGGACGGCAAAGGGATGGCTATATAAAACATAGGAAAAAATTAAAATATATAGGAAAATTTCAAAATTCTAAATGTTCATATGAAAACATGGATAAAGCATGCATATATACATTATATTCATATGAAAACAATAAAACATGGATATAGCATGTGTATGATACTATGAAAAGTTGAAAACATTTTAGAATGTAAATTCTGAACATACAACATTGTTAATAACTCAATAGACAATATGCAATTATGCATTCATAAATCAGAATTTCAATTCATTCACATTGTCAATATGTATGTCAATAGACTCGGAGGTTAAATTTTTCCTACTTCTATCGACGTAGTTTCCCTCCATATTTTTCAACGGGGGTTTGGGGGCAGCGCCCCCAAGGTGGGGTCAAGGGGTAGTGCCCCTTGCGCGCTCCCTGTCGCGATACAGGGCGGGGCGACAGGGCGGGGTTGAGGGGCAGTGCCCCGCAAGGCCAAAAAAATTTATTCTTTAATAAAAGCGTTGGGTGTTATTTTTCTATTGACTCGTCGAATTTGGCGATTTTCTAATCTTTATGTCAAAATGCCCAAAGGCTACATTGCTGCCATATAGTTTAATTGTCAAAATTATGAATTAAATTAATAAATTTAAAATTTAATTAATGTTATCTTTTAATTTTTTTAATTTTTAATAACAATTTGAATTAATAAGGGGCCTATATTAGAAAATTTAAATAAAAAATTGAAAATACAATTTTTTTAATATTTTTAAGGGCCTTAGATATGGGGGACGTCTGGCCGTCCCTGGGACCAATCCGTCCCCGGGACGTATGGACGTCCCCCAGAGCTAGGGCAGGCGTCCCCTGTTTCAGGGACGTCCCCTCAAAATACAGGGCAATTTGGGGACGGGGGGAAACATCCCCTGACCGTCCCGAAGTCCCCTGGCTGTCCCCAAGTCCCCTGGCTGTCCCCGGGACAGGGGTTTTCAGGTACTATGCAAAAATTTCAATGTAGAACTGCCAATTTAAATAGAAACAATATTTCAATAGAATAGGAAAATCAATGATTTTACTTGAAATAAATCACAAAAATTTCAATGCAGAACTGCAATTTAAAGAGAATCAATAAGGCAAAATGAAAAACAAAATACTTTGGCCACAATTTACTACAGCAAACAATTAAACAAATTATGAGGTGAGTTTTATATTTTAGATATTTTAATTTTATAAAAATTAAATAAATTAATGCAAGATATTGTCCCTACGGCAACTCAACTTTTTCCTATTTTATCGCCATGATGGTGGGTTACTGGAGCGAGTGGTAGATGTTAACTAAACCGAAATGTAGTGTAATTAGGGAGACAAATCATTTGAGAAATGAGTTTTCTCATGCATATGCATGCATTAAGTGTTTCTTTTACTGGTGCGAGTGGTAGATGTTAATTAAAGCCAAATGAAGCGTTATTAGGGAGACACGTATTTGAGAAATGAGTTTTCTTATGCATGTGCATGCATGAAGTGTTTCGTTTTATTCTTAATGAAACAAAGAGCCTCAGAATATATATATTGAAGATATAAGCCAAATTTAGGGAAGTGGTAAAAAGAAGCAGGGATGCATGATCTCTTGGCGGCTCATGCATCAACCCGATTCTTTTGTATGTTAAACGAAAAGTATAAATAAAGAGGGGAAAAAAACAAATCGGGGAGATAGCTTCATATACATGTAGTCTTTTAAAGCGCTGGAGAGGGCAATCATGGCTGGAGACTAGGGACTTTGATTGAGGAGACATGACAAAGATTCAAGGATGAAGGCATATGGAGGCAAAGAACCAGCGATCTTCAACATAAAATGATTGAACAAATAATAGGCTTATACCTGCAATAATTTGGCATACAAGAACACAAGGGTAGATGCGAAAGTTGCAATCCAAGAGTACGTATTGTCCAATTGTTCTGTCAGCTAGAACATGCACCAGTCTTCATCTCTTTCTTAGAAGTGCAAGAGTCAGATCAGTGCCTGCAAATAAGCGATCTAAAAGGTGAGTTTGGGCTTCTTTTAACCTTTTGCTATTTATTTCAATCTGTTTTATTGAGAAATCGACTTCAACTCTCTCTTATAACAGATTACATTTTTTATTGCCACTTGCATCTTTTAGCCCTTTTTTGGATGTTAGGGTTTGTAGCTCCATTTAATCCTCTTGTAAATCGTGATGCCTACAGTAATAGTCTCGCCAGAAAATGGCCGTCTAAACTTTCTTGCAAAGGGCTCTGACACATGATCACATTGTGCTGTGCAAGCTAGGAATGTAGAACTATATCGCTTATCATCCACCTCCTATGTAAAATGACTACCAAGAAATGTGATAATTGATAAGTTTAGTATCCTCTTTCTATGTATGTCGATTATCTGCGAATTAAGCCAAACCTTCAATGCTTATTGAACTGTTATACTTAACGCCTGGATGTTAATTCAATTCAAACATGTAACCTGTCAGTGCATGCCTTTGCGGCTTCCTTCTACCCTGCATGTTGTTTGGTTTTGTTTGCTATAATCTTGCAATCTTAATGCCTGCATGGTCCTATCTTTCATACTCTTGAGTAGTCATCCGTGGAACTCACATTTTGATTTTTTAATTTCTTTTTTTTGATTGGTAATTTTTTTTGTGTTTTTATTAATTAGGAAATTAAAGTACATGGTAAACCACCATACAACCAAACCACCATATGGAAAAAAACCACCCAACCAAAATTGTCTGAGTATAAGTAGAGACGTCAAACCCCACCTCACCCCATTTTCAAAAAATGTTTTGATACATCGTGCCTCAATGGCATAAACAATTTAAGCTAATTATTCTTCTAATTAGTTAAATAATTTTTGAATTCTTTAATTAAGTTAATTAATTTTATTGTTCTAATTTCATATTTCTTCATCTTACTAATTATTTCAATTTCAATTCTATCATCATTTATTCATTTAAATCATTTTCTAATGTTAATTAATATTTATTATTTAATTAATTGTGATTATTAATCTTTCAATTTAAATAATCTTTATTATTTAAATAAATTCATTTTCGATTTCCATCTCTAATCATTTAATCATTAACCCTTTTCTAAGTATTAATTAAATATTTATTATTTAATTAATTATGATTTAATTCATTTAAATAAAATAATCTTTATTATTTAATTAAATTCAATTTCTAAATAATTATATAGTTTCTTTATATTATTTAATTAGCTAATTAATGCTTCAATTCCAAATCCCTAAATTCTAATTATATTTAATTTCATATGTCATTAATTCTTTAATTTCATTATTCTTCTAATTTCTTCTAATTTCAAATACATGTGTATGATTTCAAAAAAATACATGTGTATGATTTCAAAAATCAAATTGAAAATCAAAATCAAGTTCTTAATATATTCAATATTTGAATTAAATTTCATGCAGAGATTAAATTGAAAATCAAAGTCAAAGTTCAAGCACATGCTAAATTAATTAATTCAATCAATTTTTTAATTAATTCAATTATCTCTTCAATCTCTATTTCTATCTTCTAGTTAGCTTTTTTCTAAATAAAGCTCTCAATCAACTTTCAATCAGTTAACTATCTCGTCCTCTTCATTATCCTCCAATCATTCTTTTACATCTTTCAATTAGTTTTTTTCTCAATCAATTAACTTATTTATCTATTCAATCAATTCTGTTTCACCTCCAAATCAACAGTTCAACTATCAATCAACATGTGAGCTCACTTGAGTTCCACCTTTTGATCAATATGTTCCACCTTTCATTCAATTCTCATCCAATTATCTATAAATTGATCATTCAATTTCTCACAATTACTCTGAATCATGAAATTTGAATATTTGTGTCATTTGTAGGTTGTCAATGCGATATCTGAGAGTCAGCATACCACAAAGAAGAAAAAACAATGGAAGCTACATGCGATCATGGAATAGGGAGAATTGATTGAATATTTACATTCCTATTATTTGATTGTATAATTTCATTGAGTTTGTTTGAATTTTATTAGAATAGGGATTCATGATTTTTCTTTGATTTCTAGTTGATTATATTATGAATTTTAGCATACAACATTTTGTTGAACCCGATGTGATTTTCAGAGCAAGAAAAAAAATCCGTACGATCTACAAAATCACACAGAAAATATAGAAGGTTAAATTGCTGTTAGTTCACGTTGGGTTCCCCAAAATATCGTATGCTAAAATTCATAGTGTAATCAACTAGAAATAAAAGGAAAATCATGAATCCCCATCCTAATAGAATTCAAACAAAAACTCAATGAAATAATGCAAAAAACAAGAAATAGAAATGTAAATATTCAATCAATTCTCCCTATTCTATGATCGCATGTAACTTCCATTGTTCTTCTCTTCTTTGTGGTATGGTGGCTCTCAGATATCGCACTGACAACCTGCAAATGACACATATTCAAAGTTCGTGATTTAGAGTAAATGTGAGGAATTGAATGCTCAATTTATAGATAATTGGATGAGAATTGAATGAAAGGTGGAACAAATTGATCAAGAGGTGGAACTCAGGTGAGCTCACATGCTGATTGATAGTTGAATTGCTGATTTGGAGGTGGAACATAATTGATTGAATAGATAAATACGTTAATTGATTGAGAAAAAAATTGATTGAAGGATGAAAAAAAATGATTGGAGGATAATAAAGAGGAGGAGATAGTTAACTGATTGAAAGCTGATTGAAAGCTTTATTTAGAAAAAGCTAACTAGAAGATAGAAATAGAGATTGAAGAGATAATTGAATTAATTAATTAATTTAGCATGTGCTTGAACTTTGACTTTGATTTTCAATTTAAACTTTGCATGAGATTTAATTCAAATATTGAATTTATTTTAAATTCAATTTGTTATTTGAATATATTTAGAACTTGACTTTGATTTTCAATTTGTCTTTTGAAATCATGCACATGTATTTGAAATTAGAAGAATAATGAAATTAAAGAATTAATGGAATTAAATGAAATTAGAATTTGAGGATTTGGTATTGAAACATTAATTAGCTAATTAAATAATTTAAAGAAACTATTTAATTATTTAGAAATTGAATTTAATTAAATAATGAAGATTATTTAATTTAAAGGAATTAAATCATAATTAATTAAATAATAAATATTTAATTAATACTTATAAAAAGGTTAATGACTAGACGATTAGAGATAAAAATTGAAAATGAATTTATTTAAATAATACAGATTATTTAAATACTAAAGATTATTTAAATTGAGGGATTAATAATTACAATTAATTAAAAAATACATATTTAATCAACATTAGAAAATGGTTTAAATGAATAAATGATGATAGAATTGAAATTGAAATAATTAGTAAGATGATGGGGAAATATGAAATTAGAAGAATAAGATTAATTAACTTAATTAAATAATTAAAGAATTATTTAACCAATTAGAGGAATAATTAATACATGATTAATGAGACATTTTTAGGTGTCTACATTTGCCCTTCTTTGAGACAATGTCGGAACGACATTGTTTCAAAGAAAACGAAAAAATTCCTGCCCTAGTATATCCCGGTGACGCTTAGGGTATAATGCCCCTTCGAGAGATTGTTTATGCATAGAAGGTATGAATGATCTCCCGAAAGAAGAAGAATGTTAGATGAAAGATAGAAGAATGGTTAGTTGATTAGAGATAGATATAGGTGATGTGAAGATGATATTGAGATAGAATATGAGAGAATGAACCTTAGAATGAAATAGAATAATGTTAGATGATAGAAAATGATTTAGAAAGAGATGATGAGAAAAGAATTAGCAAACTAGCAAT
Source organism: Cryptomeria japonica (assembly GCF_030272615.1). Classification (NCBI taxonomy): domain Eukaryota; kingdom Viridiplantae; phylum Streptophyta; class Pinopsida; order Cupressales; family Cupressaceae; genus Cryptomeria; species Cryptomeria japonica. The sequence continues at coordinate 531,049,818 of NC_081406.1, read as the reverse complement.
AAGCAAATGAGATGAAATGAGAATGATTGATTCACAAATCCATGTCATTATTTATTGCGTAATATATATTTATCACTGAGCCTTATTATGGAACAATGAAGCTTAGCACATCATGGTATAAGGAACCAAGATGTAAAGATATCTCATTGAAGAAACAAACATGTAGCAGACAAGGAGTGAAACCCTCCATTATGAGAATAATGCCAAGGGTTGAGGTATGTGTGATAGTCACAAGTATAACTATCCTTGACTTTTGCATAGGATATTTGCCGAATGAACATACCAACACAGACACCCACTGGAACTATTACCCCAGAATTTCATTGGTTCACACCACAAACAACAAACAAAGAAAAAGATCATGACCATCATGGCTCCTCTAGTAAATTGTGTACATCCTCGAGTAGCATATGAACATGATCTGTCGCCAAATGATAAAAGAAAAAAAAACTAACTAGGACAAAATCCAACAACCATACTGATCTTGTGCCTTCGTTCTAATTGCTTGATGTGATAGTTGATAATGTCTGATCTCAAAAAGTTGCGGACCCTGTTTAAGACTGACCTGTTTGATTTCGAGTGTATCCTCTTCTGTTTAAGACAAGATAATGATCACTTGATATGTATATGATACGATTGATAAGACAATTTGATCAATTGATTGCAGATGTTTGACTGGATAGTCGTATCCTTTGTTAACTTCATGCGAAGTGTTTGCTGGATATTTGCTAAGGTGTTTGATTCTTGCGAGACATTTTATTGCAAGTTTTTTGATTGTTTTTGGATTGATTTTGTGGATCGATATTTGAATGTTTTTGGTAGATTTTTTCAGGACATTATATGGATGTTTTTGGTATTTTTTCAAGATATTATATGTGAATGTTTTTGGTTGATTTTTTAGGACATTTTTTGAATGTTTTTGGATTTATCATGCTTTCTCAATGTTTTTTTTTGGATTTTATGTTTTCCACTGTTTTTCGATTTTATGTTTTTCACTATTTTTGAATTTTATTTTATTTCTCTGTTTTTGGATTTTTATGTTATTTCACTGTTTTTGGATTTTTGAAAGATTTTCCAATGTTTTTGGATTTTTGAAAGATTTTCCAATGTTTTTTGGTATTTTATTTTTTTCACTGTTTTTTTGGATTTTTCGGGACTTTATATGATTTTTAGGATTTTTTTTCAGTTATGCCCCTAGTGTGTAGACCTGTATGACATGATGATCTGCAGAATGCATGTGGAGACAATGAATTTTTGACACAACTTATGTTAATGCAATATGCATGATGAAGATGCATTTCCTATTTGAACAAGGATGACTGCGTTTGTTTAGCATTTCGTAATATACCAATTGAATTGGAGGTACAAAATATTTCATTGAAGGTCCCTTGGAACATCCAAACTAACACATTTAGTGACTAGGATTTACAAATGGAGATGCGAAAAACTTCCCCATTGGTTCTTGAAACTTTGATCTTCTTTTGCCCATGTGTGTGCAAATGAGTTAATTTATGCTCTTGTGTTCACTAAATATCCTTAGCATCCTATATGATTAGCTACGTAGATTATCCTAACTTCAAAAGCATCCTGAACAGAGCCTCGCTGCCAGCAAGCTTTTAGAGCTTCGACGAGGTTATAGACTGTAATCTCTCAAATATTGCTCCATTGCCAATAGGCGTTCATAGCCCAGATGGAATTACTTGCATGTTCCCATAGTCAAGCTTTTTGTTGCACTTTGTATGCATGATATTCCAGTTATATATCATTGCTCTTTTATCTTGAGATGGATATCTGACATAACACTTTTTCTTTTATATTTTTCTTGCCTTGACATGTAAGTAATGAAACCTACTTGGGTGTGACACTTATAACGACGCTGAAGTAGAATTTTAGATTTTTCACTAGTCATATGATCCACTAGGTGTCTCAAATGAATTAGAGATTTTATTAATCTATTTGAGATATAACAATTGATAGATTTTGTGTTAACAAGTCTCAAATAGTGAAATCACTACCCAACCATAAGTAAAGCGTCGTCACAGGGTGATATTGAAAATGAATGACCTTAGGAGGTCAAAGACTTCATGTTTGAATATCTAAGAAAGGAGACGACCCTTGTTTCTCTTGAATGTAAACAAATGATAAACTTGAATAGTTGCCTTGTTTTATTGATGCTGCTAAATGCTAATGCATAAATTTTGCGAATGCGATGAATTTGAAAAGGAAACTATATGTGATGCAAGGATTTGAAGAAAATGAGGTGCAATGCAGAAAGAAAACCTAAACTAACCCAATCCTTAGATATAATATCGTTTAAGGTGCATGATGTTCATAGGGTCAGGGAATTGATCTCCCTCCATGGTAGCCAAATTGTATGCTCCATTTCCTATAACCCTTGTTATGATAAAAGGACCTAGCCAGTTAGGTTCAAACTTCCCTGGCTTTTCACATTCTACTAGGTTCCTTTGGTTCTCCTTGAGAACTAGATCTCCCACTTCAAAATTCCTTGGGCGTACTCATTTATTGTAACTCCTTCTCAATCTATTCTGGTAACCTTGCAAATAATTTAAAGCAGTTTATCTCTTTTCATCGAGCATTTCAAGCTCTTGTAATCTTGCAACCCGATAGTCTTCCTCTGATATGATGTTTTTGAAGGACTCTTAAAGACGGTAGTTCTATCTCAATAGGTAGTATTGCTTCTGTACCATAGACCAATGAATATGGTGTTGCTCCTGTAGGGGTACGTACTCCCGTTCTATAAGCCCAAAGAGTGGGATTTAACTGGAGATGTCAGTCTCGTCTTGCGTCAGTAACAACTTTCTTGAGAATCTTTAATATTGTCTTGTTTGTTGCCTCTGCTTGTCCATTGCTTTGCGGATAATAGGGTGTTGTAAATCTCTGTTGTATTTGAATTTTTTCACACAATTCTCTCATTTCTTGATTTTTGAATGGACGTCCATTATCTGTCACTATGCACATTGGAATCCCGTACCGACATATAATGTAATTAAGCATAAATTTTGTTATTTGCTTACCAGTGGTGTATGTAAGGGGAATTGCTTCAACCCATTTAGTAAAATACTCAGTAGCTATTAAGATGAATTTGTGCCCATTGGAAGAAGTAGGATAAACTTGTCATGCCCAAACTTTTGGGCAAAACACAACCGACAATTTTTTTTTTAAAGCACTTAATTACATGCATTCATTTACTTAAATAGTTGTGACAACTTAACAATTTGTTCTAAACGAAATCTTAATTGATATTAAATACTAACATAACAATTATGATAACTTCTATTATCAAGCGGAGCAAATAATTTTCATGAGGGTGTTAGTAGGTTCTCTCGAAAGTTCCTTTCATTTCAATTGCATTTTTTAGGACTTATTTGGATCCATTTCTACTAAACAGACATTAATATAATTACTGGGTTTGATATCATTTATTTACTAAATGTTAACACTATTGCTATTTCATTTCATTAATATTGCCTAATTGAGTAGATACAATTAAGGTGCCAAACATCATTAAGTTAATTAAATTGTCTGATGAAAGACTCCACTTGGGATAATAAGGTACCCCTGGCTTAGTCCCTTAATTTTATTATAGAGAAATTTTATTACAATATCCTTTTAAATTATTTATTTTACTATATTGAATCATTTCGTTTAATTATAAAAATAAAACCATTTTGATCTCTAAAATGAATTAAAATAATTTAAATCAAGTTTATATATTACTTTTTCCAACCTCAACTATTTAATATTTTGCTTCCATTAATCCCATTATCCCTTGCTTTAATTTCAACCGATTGAACTTCTAAACTATGTTTACCCAAATATGATAATAATAATGTTGTAGGATATTTCATTATATTTTCCATTAAAAATCCCCTAAAAGGTTAACCTCCAAAAATAATTAGAATTTTAAGCATTTTTTAATTTTAAATATGCCCTCTTTGACTATTTAAACATTTATAAAATATAAACACCTAATAAAATAATTAACTCTTCAATTTGTCCTATACATTATATATAAATGAGCATTTAACATTGATAAAAAGAAATTTAGGAGGGTAAATAAACTAATTAAATTCAGGACAATTTTTTTTTTCACTTCCATAATTTTAAACTATATATATATATATATATATATATATATATATATATATATATAATACACTTATATATTTAAAGTGAGGTTTATCCCCCTTTTAGTTAAACATACCTAAATTTACCATGATACCCATAAACCCTAATTCTGTTTTAATCATTACAAAAAGCTTCTTTTATTTATTTATTTTACTCATTAATATTTCAGAATACCCTAACCCCATCGGGTTAGGGTTTCCATTTACCTATGATGCTGCAGGGGCCGAACGGGAGAGGAATGACGGAGCAGATTGAGGAGGCGGTGGTGTAAATGGGAGGCGGCGGAGAAGCCTTTGTTCGCAGGGGGGCGGTGGCGGTGGTTACGGGGAAGGGCTCCCCGCAGGGTCGGCCACTGCTGGCCTGCGGGTCATGACCCAAAGAGGCGACCCGCAGCCGGCAGTGTTGCCGCTGAGGGGTTGCCGCCCACTGCAAGGAGGGGGCTGCCCTGCGGGGGTACCGCAGGGGCCGAGCACCTTTTTTTTTTTTTCCATAGATTTAAAAAAAAAAAAAAAGATTTTGTTTTGTAATAATATATATATATATATATATATATATATATATATATATATATATATATATATATATATATTTTTTATAAAATAAAGTTTTAAATAGTATTTTTTTTTTTTTTTGCTTTATTTAAAAAGTGCAAATATATATTTTGATATATGAATATGTTGGTTTAAGTTTATATATATATTTCAAACAAATAAGTTTATTATTAAGTAATGAATTCATTTAAACATTTAATATATATATAGATATATTGGACAATAAATTTATTTCTGTTTATATTTGAGAAATGAATTCTTTTAAATATTCAATATAGGCATGAAAAGCTGTTTATATATATATATATGTGGTGTCTAGAACAAAAGCTTTCTATGAAAAATATAAAATCTGAAACATATTTAGCAGATTGGATAATTTCTACATATTTGAATCATTGAATTTATTTCCTTTTTATCAAAATCCTAGTTGCTAAAAGAAATAGATAGGTTATTTAAATATTGATTTACTATCGACAAAATATAGTAAAAAGCAGAATTAAGTCACTTAGAATAGCAACTCTAGAATTTCTATTTATTTCATTTAATCTGTTTAACTATAGATTTTATTCTCTGTAACTAAACAAATGACAGTATTTAATAATTCTAACAACAACTATGTAAATGACCAATTTAATAAATTTAACAGCAACTAGATAAATCTAGATTAAAATAAAACTTTAGAAATGACTATAATAAATCCGTTTTTTATTTATTTTCTGCAATAAACAAAATGACAGATTTAAATAAAACTAAATATGGCATTTCCATGTATAGATCTAAATTTTAGATTTTATTTTATTTCCCAACCTAACATGCAGGTAGATCTATTCCATTTCTTTTCTAAAATCTTGATTTTAAATGCATAAAGGGAATTAATACATTTCTTTCTTTTCAAAACATCCTATACGCAACAAATATTTATTTCAAAACTTTAGGAACTAAAACCATAAATAATCATTTCTTTTTTGCAATATAACATAAATAAATATTGCAAATCTTTAAAACACATTCCCAAGTCTTTATTGTCACTTTACAAATGAATCTCTCATTATTAATAAATGAGGACTTTTAAACAAAATAGTAAATATTTTTCTAAATAGATTTCTGCAACAAATAACTCCATCGAATTTCCACTTGTCCTAATTCTTTCCTTCCAACAAACTGCAAATAATCAAAGGATATGACCATGAAGTGCTCACCTCCCAGCCTAGGCTAACTGGTAGCCACCCCCGAGCTTGGAGAACCAAGCCCTAGACAGGTAACACACATGCAAACACAAATAGACAAGGGAAAACAACCACAATCACATTCCCAACCTAGGCTACACTGCATCACACATTGTGATGTCTTTTTCAAGGGTGGTATTGGACCAAGTACCTTGAGGAGACTGCAAGTATGGTAAAACATATAGCCACCTCATGGCAAACCAAATACATCAAGTATAACAACCCCACATTCCTTATGCCCCCCAAGGCATTCATGCCTTATTTCCCTCCTTATGACCCCCAATGCATAAACAAGCCATGCAACAAGGGTCACATAAAATCCCTTGTGATCACTCTCATAACGAGAGCCTCTCACTCGAGGGCTATCACTTCTACCACCCACAAGACCATCCTCTCTCCCAAGAGTAGGAGGCTTTGATTACTCCCAAAACACATAAATTGCATAAGCACAAAACACCAAATAAATTTCCAAGGAATACATGCAAGGAAAACTAGCCTTTAACACAAGCAATTCTTTCAATACGACATGCAATAAGAAAACATTACAAGAAAGGTAGAACCAACCTTAAACTGCCCAAAGGTATGCTAGTTTTGTCGAGGATGAGCAACTCAATTCCACCAGTCTTTCCTTTCTACACTTAGCCAAATTCTTAATTTCCCAAATCTATCTGTTTCCTTTCAAAAATTCTTTGTCTCCAAAAATGGAGAGTGGGTGATTACCCCCAAAATCTCTCTTTCTTTCTTAAGAAGACACTAGTGTGAGTTCTCACAAGTTTCTAAAACTGAAAAGGAAAGTAAGGTAAAATGGGGAAGGGAACTCTCATTCAAAAAGGAAGGTTAACAACTTAGTTCAAGCCTTCTAATTTCCATTTTCGCACAACTTAGAAAAGTCACTTTTTAGGGTGTCTAAATGGTCACATGGGAGTAGAAACATGCCTAAAATTACTCCTAACCCTTAGGTATACCTTATGGGTTTTAGGAAACCCTAATAAACTACCCCTAAGAGTCCATTTAAACCTTTTTAAACCCCTTTGAAGTTTATTTTCGGGTCAAACCTAAGTTGACCATCCCAAAGATTCTTTACCCAAGGCATTTATGGAATCATATTAAATTAATTGAAAAAAAAACTATAGTTAAACAACTCCCTCCAAGAGACAAATTTAAAAACTCAAACATAAATCAAAACATGTGTCAAGTGACACAAAGAAAATTCTTTTACAAAATTATACATGAAATCTTGTCTCTTGTTGGATTTACACAAAGAAACAAAATTCAATTTAACATTCATGCAACAATCACTGTCACGAATAAAATATGATACAAATGGGGTGTTGTCTCTCCAAATAGACAAACCCTGGTTTTACGAATGCACATAGGTCTAGGTTTGGTTCTCCATAATGTTTCCATGGTCACATGGATAATTTTCTTGCGCATCTCAATTACACATTAGTACTTCCAAATATCCTCATAAAATCTTAAACACATGAATAAGAACACACGTCAAACACTCTACATACAATTGACACTAACAAATCAATATCTCATATATCCCAATTTATCCACATACGCCATTATCACTATTCTCATAATTTCATTCACTTATTAGATACACATCATATTTCCAACATCATAATAAAGTTCTACAAATCCAAATATAACTAACATACGTTAGTTCAAGATTACCCAATCAGCGGATCTTTTAGGATTTCAAATTCATAACACATCAAAATGTACATCACAAGGTGAAATAATTCTATAACTTGGTTCAATTACTTTTCTCACCAATCTATCTGTCTAACATAGCCCATTCTATTGAATTATATAACATTTATTAATAGGGTCAAACATGGTCAACTAAGTTAATCAAAGCTTGGTTTGGGGAAGGCCTTACAAAACTTTACCAACTAGATCCAACCCCTATTGTGAAAATGGCCATGGTGATGTAATAGGTTGAAGATCCTGTGCCGGTGCATGAATGAGGTCTCCATGCATTTGACATTGTTTACATTTTTATACATATTTATTGGCATCCTTTTCTATAGTTGGTCAATAGTATCCAGTTCTTAACAATTTCTTTGATAGCGGCGAGCCACTTTGATGCGCCCCACAAATTCCATCATGTACCTCCTTTAGGGCAAGTTGTGCTTCTTCTTCATCAAGACATCAGAGAAGGGTTCCATCAAAGCCCTTTCTATACAGTGTGTCAAGAATAACAATGTGTTTGGATGCCTGACAAATAAGAGTTTTCTTTTGAATTATAGGCAAATCAGGAGACATATACTGAGTATGTAAGTATGTGTATATCTCATTATGCCATGGGGATTCAGGACCCACAATTACACATACACATTCAAATGAGGGAATCTCATATGTCGATATCATCAATTGTCCTTCAATAAACTCAAATCGAGTTTCATTATTAGGCATATTTAGTAGAGACCCTACTGTAGCCATGGCGTCGTCTGCTTTGTTCTGTATCCTTGGAATTTGTTCAAAAGTGATGTTACTGAAATGCTCTTTGCAATCTTCTACCATTTGTTTATAAGGAAACTATTTATCATCTTTTGTGTTATAGTCATCATTGACTTGATTTATAATCAGTTGTGAGTCACCATAGACTTGTAATTCTTTTATCCTCCATTGTGCAGCGGTACGAAGTCCTATGATGAGAGCTTCATATTCAACAATATTGTTCGTACAGGGAAAATTTATTCTGAATGACTTAGGGATAGAATCATCTTGAAGGGCGATGAAAAGAATCCTAGCTCTAGCTCCATGATTTGTATAGGATCCGTCAAATTATAATTTCCACATGGTGGATGCTGTCAATGTAAACACAGATTCATCAGGAAAGTCTATTAGTAGCGGGTGATTGTCTTGCAAGGAAGCCTTTGCTAACTGATCCGCTATAATCTGCCCTTTGATTGCCTTTCTATCCACATACTCTATATCAAACTTAGTTAAAATGATGACCCACTTAGCCAATCTTCCAGTCAATGTTTCTCTGCTGAACAAATATTTGAGTGGATCAAAATGTGCGATGAGTTGGACTTTGTGACTTAGCATATAATGTCTAAGTTTCTGAGATGCGAAGATCACTGCTATACATTCTTGTTCTATAGGAGTGTAATTAAGCTCATATCCAATTAGGGTTCTACTTATATAGTAGATTGCTCTTTTCTTTCCTTGATCATCATGTTGTGCCAACAAGGCTCCTAAAGATGAGTCTGTTGCTGATATATATAGTAATAGGGGCTTTCCTTGAGTAGGTGGAACTAATACTGGAGTATTAAGAAGATAATCCTTTAAAGTTTGAAAAGATTCTTGGCACTATTTTGTCCATTTGAAGGTTACTCAGAAAATGAGTCACCTTCAAATGGACAGAACAGTGCCAAGAAGTTTTTCAAGCTTTAAAGGATTATCTTCTGAATACTCCAGTATTAGTTCCACCTACTTAAGGAAAGCACCTATTACTATATATATCAGCAACAAACACATCTTTAGGAGCCTTGTTGGCACACCATGATGATCAAGGAAAGGAAAGAGCAATCTACTATATAAGTAGAAACCTAATTCGATATGAGCTTAATTACACTCCTATAGAACGAGAATGTCTAGCAGTGATCTTCGTATCTCAAAAAATTAGACATTATATGCTGTGTCACAAAGTCCAACTCATCGCATGTTTTGATCCACTCAAATATTTGTTCAGCAGAGCAACATTGACAGGAAGATTGGCTAAGTGGGTCATGATTTTAAGTGAGTTTGATATAGAGTATGTGGACAGAAAGGCAATCAAAGAGCATATTATAGCTGATCAGTTAGCAGAGGCTCCCTTGCAAGACAGTCACCCACTACTAATAGACTTTCCTGATAAATCTGTGTTTACATTGACAACATCCACCGTGTGGAAATTATACTTTGACGGATCCTATACAAATTATGGAGCTGGAGTTGGGATTCTTTTCATCAGCCCTCAAGGTGATTCTATCCCTAAGTCATTCAGAATAAATTTTCCCCATACGAACAATATTGCTGAATATAAAGCTCTCATCATAGGACTTCATACCACTGCACAATGGAGGATAAAAGAACTACAAGTCTACAATGACTCACAACTAATTATAAATCAAGTCAATGATGACTATAACATAAAAGATGATAAACTGTTACCTTATAAACAAATGATAGAATATTACAAAGAACATTTTAGTAACATCACTTTTGAGCAAATTCCAAGGTACAAAACAAGGCAGCCGACGCCATGGCTACAGTAGGGTCTCTACTAAATATGCCTAATAATGAAACTCAATTTGAGTTTATTGTAGAACAATTATGATACTGACATATGAGATTCCCTCATTTGAATATGTATGTGTAATTGTGGGTCCCGGATCCCCATGGTATAATGAGATATACACATATTTACATACTTAGTATGTCTCCTGATTTGTCTAGAAATCAAAAGAAAACTCTTATTTGTCAGGCATCCAAACACACTATTATTGTTGACACATTGTATAGAAAGGGTTTTGATGGAAGCCTTCTTCGATGTCTTAATGAAGAAGAAGCACAACTTGCCCTTAAGGAGGCACATGATGGAATTTGTGGGGCGCATCAAAGTGGTCCGCCGCTATCAAAGAAATTGTTAAGAACTGGATACTATTGGCCAACTATGAAGAAAGATTCCAATAAATATATACAAAATGTAAACAATGTCAAATGCATGGAGACCTTATTCATGCACCGACACAGGATCTTCAACCTATTACATCACCATGACCATTTTCACAATGGGGGTTGGATCTAGTTTGTAAAATTAATCCTACTTCTTTCAATGGGCACAAATTCATCTTAACGGATACCGAGTATTTTACTAAATGGGTAGAGGATATCCCCCTTACATATACCACTGGTAAGAAAATAGCAAAATTCATGCTTAATTACATTATCTGCCCGTACGAGATTCCAATGTGCATAGTGACTGACAATGGACTTCCATTCAAAAATCAAGAAATGAGAGAATTGTGTGAAAAATTTCAATACAACAGAGATTTGCAACACCATATTATCCGCAAAGCAATGGACAAGCAGAGGCAACAAACAAGACAATATTAAAGATTCTCAAGAAAGTTGTTACTGACGCAGGACAAGACTGACATCTCCAATTAAATCCCGCTCTTTGGGCTTATAGAACAGGAGTACGTACCCCTGTAGGAGCAACACCATATTCATTGGTCTATGGTATAGAAGCAATACTACCTATTGAGATAGAACTACTATCTTTAAGAGTCTCCTTAAAAAACATCGTATCAAAGGAAGACTATCGGGTTGCAAGATTACAAGAGCTTGAAATGCTCGATGAAAAGAGACAAACTGCTTTAAGTCATTTGCAAGGTTACCAGATTAGATTGAGAAAGAAGTAACAATAAACGAGTACGCCCAAGGAATTTTGAAGTGGGAAATCTAGTTCTCAAGGAAAACCAAAAAAGGAACCTAGTAGAACGTGAAAAGCTAGGGAAGTTTGAACCTAACTGGCAAGGTTCTTTTTATCATAACAAGGGTTATAGGAAATGGAACATACAATTTGGCTACCATGGACGGAGATCCACTCCCCGACCCTATGAACAACATGCACCTTAAACGATATTATATCTAAGGGCTGGGTTAGTTTAGGTTTTCTTTCTGCATCGCACTTCATTTTAATCAAATCCCTTCATCACATATAGTTTCCTTTTCAAATGCATCACATTCACAAAAAATATGTATTAGCATATAGCAACATCAATAAAACAAGGCAACTGTCCAAGTTTATCATTCGTTTACATTCAAGAGAGACAAGGGCCGTCTGCTTTCTTAGATATTCGAACATGAAGTCTTTGAGGTCTTAAGGTCATTCATTTTCAACATCACCTTGTGATGACACTTTACTTATGGTTGGGTAGTGACTTCACTATTTGAGACTTGTTAACCCAAAACCTATCAATTTCTATATCTCAAACACATTAACAAAATCTCTAATTCATTTGAGACACCTAGTGGATCATATGACTAGTGAAAAATCAAAAATTCTACTTTAGCGCTGCTGTAATTGTCACACTCAAGTAGGTTTCATTACTTACAAGTCAAGGCAAGAAAATAAAAAGAGAAAAATCGCTATGCCAAATATTCATCTCAAGGCAAAAGAGTAATGATATATAACTGAAATATCACGCATACAAAGTGTGACAAAAATCTTGACAATGTGATAATACAAGTAACTCCATCAAGGCTATGAACGCCTCTTGGCAATGGAGCAATATTTGAGAAATTACAGTCTATAACCTCGTTGGATCTCTAAAATCTTGATGGTAGCGAGGCTCTATTCGGGATGTTTTTGAAGTTAGAATAATCCATGTAGCTAGTCATATAGGATGCTAAGGATCTTTAGTGAACACAAGAGTGGGAATTAACTCATTTGCACACACATGGGCAAAAGAAGATCAAAGTTTCAAGAACCAATGGGGAAGTTTTCCATGCTTCCATTTGTAAATCCTCTTCACTAAGTGTGTTAATTTTGATGTTCCAAGGGACTTTAAGGATCGATTGACCGCTTATCTACTAAATGTTTTGGACCTCCAATTGAATTGGTGTATTACGAAATGATAAACAAACACACTCATCCTTGTTCAAATAAGAAGTGCATCTTCATCATGCATATTGCATTAACATAGGTCATGCCAAAAATTCATCATGTTCACATGCATTCTACAGATCATCATGTCGTCTGCACATTGGGGGCATAACTGAAAATATCCTAAAAATCATATAAAGTCCTGATAAAATCCATGACGTGCTAAGCTCCATTGTTTCATAATAAAGCTCAGTGATGAATATATATTGCACAATAAATAATGACACAAGTTTGTGAATCAATTATTCTCATTTCATCTCATTTGCTTATTGCTAGTTTGCTGATTCTTTTCTCATCATCTCTTTCTAAATCATTTTCTATCATCTAACATTATTCTATTTCATTCTAAGGTTCATTCTCTCATATCCTATCTCAATATCATCTTCACATCACCTATCTCTATCTCTAATCAACTAACCATTCTTCTATCTTTCATTTAACATTCTTCTTCTTTCGAGAGATCATTCATACCTTCTATGCATAAGCAATCTCTCGAGGGGGCATTACACCCTAAGCATCACTGGGGCATACTAGGGCATAAATTTTTTCATTTTATTTGAAACAATGTCGTTTCGACATTGTCTCCAAGAGGGGCAAATGCAGACACCTAAAAATGTCTCATTAATCATGTACTAATTATTCCTCTAATTAGTTAAATAATTCATTAATTATTTAATTAAGTTAATTAATTCATTAATTCATTAATTAAGTTAATTAATTCATTAATTCATTAATTAAGTTAATTAATTCATTAATTATTTAATTAAGTTAATTAATTCATTAATTATTTAATTAAGTTAATTAATCTTATTCTTCTAATTTCATATTTCCTCATCATCTTACTAATTATTTCAATTTCAATTCTATGACCATTTATTCATTTAAATCATTTTCTAATGTTAATTAAATATCTATTATTTAATTAATTATGATTATTAATCCCTCAATTTAAATAATCTTTGTTATTTAAATAAATTTGTAGTCACATAAATCTGTCCATTTAATTAAATAAATATTTGCTATTTATTTGATAAAAAAACCCACTAGCCAACAATTAATTAAATTAATATTTAATTAATTTATCTTCAAACATTCTCCTATTAATTAAATAAATTATTTAATTTATTTTAATTAATTCATTAAACCAAATTCACAATCAATTAAATAAATAAATTTTATTTATTTAATTTAATCCTCTTTCCTCTTTTAAATAAATTAAATAAAACATTTATTTAAAATCATTAAATCCCCCCCACTTGCATTTTCCTAAAAATGCAACTTGCACCTATTTGTTGAAATAAATGAATTTAATTCTAATAAAAATCCTATTTTCCCTCACCCACCAGCAATCCTAACCCCCTTCTAGATTCTTCTAAACCCTTCCTAATTAGCTTAATCCATCCTCTAATTATTGTCACATTCCTAAGCAACTTGGAGTCACTTCTCAAAGTCTTTGAGAAGCATTTAATGCTTTGTGTGTTCAACAATTTAACCTCTAAAGTCTTCCAAACCATTAATGGCTCTTACATGACCATTTATGGTTAGCCCCTAACTCAACCCTCATGTGACTCATGTGTCTCCTCAAGCATTTATTGCTTTGACCATGGTTATCCCTTTTACCTTTGCACAAGAGTTTATCCATTGGATAAAGACTTTATTCTTTGAATAAAGAATATATTCACTCAACCCAACCTTGACCTTAACTCCTAAGTTAACTCTCAGGTCATGTCAAGCATTTAATGCTTCTTCCCTCTCCTCTCAACCTATCTTATATTGACACTTGTCATCCTAGGATTGGGTTGAAAGTCCTCACATGGATTTAATATCATTCAATCCTGACCCTTGTTGAGATTACTCAATCTCAGCCATCCATTGCCCTATTTTCACTATAAATAGAGCTCTCATTCCTCATTTTCAAAAAAGCCTCAAGCATTTTGCATTCATAGTCATAATCCTGAAAACTTGTATGCATTTAATCTATAGTGATTTTTAGAGAGAGCATTTAGCATAAATATTGTCATTTTGGACTAAAATAAATCTTAGTTCATTTCATAATATATCTAATTAGTTTGTTTTACACTTGCATAACATAGTTAAAACATTCCAATCTTGAACTTCCATAAGCATCCATAGTGCAAAAAGCTGCTGAGAGCTACACTAATTTGGAACTTGGAGAGGAGAGGAACAAAGGAGAAGGAGCTAAGAGCATGCTAAAAGACATTTGGAGATGTCTTGTGGTATTTACTTCCATAGTTAAATCCTTTATCATGTTTTTAGTGTCTCTTTTGATATGCCTGCTTAGATTAATTTTTGGTTGATTAACACTAACGATTTTTTTTGTGTTTTTGTGTGTTATACGACCACAGGCTAAAATCTAACACTTGTCCATTTCGCAGAGCATCAAAATTCATTTTCAATTTCTATCTCTAATCATCTAATCATTAACCCTTTTCTAAGTATTAATTAAATATTTATTATTTAATTAATTATGATTTAATTCCTTTAAATTAAATAATCTTCATTATTTAATTAAATTCAATTTCTAAATAATTAAATAGTTTCTTTAAATTATTTAATTAACTAATTAATGCTTCAATTCCAAATCCCCAGATTCTAATTTCATTTAATTTCATATTTCATTAATTCTTTAATTTCATTATTCTTCTAATTTCAAATACATGTGCATGATTTCAAAAATCAAATTGAAAATCAAAGTCAAGTTCTAAATATATTCAAATAAGAAATTGAATTTAAAATAAATTCAATATTTGAATTAAATCTCATGCAAAGATTAAATTGAAAATCAAAGTCAAAGTTCAAGCATATACTAAATTAATTAATTAATTAATTCAATTATCTCTTCAATCTCTATTTCTAACCACCTCCAAATCATCAGTTCAACTATCAATCAACATGTGAGCTCACCCAAGTTCCACCTCCTGATCAATCTGTTCCACCTTTCATTCAATTCTCATCCAATTATCTATAAATTGAGCATTCAATTCCTCACAATTACTTTGAATCATAAACTTTGATTTTTTGTGTCATTTGCAGGTTGTCAGCGCGATATCTGAGAGCCACCATACCACAAAGAAGAGAAGAACAATGGAAGCTACATGCGATCATGGAATAGGGAGAATTGATTGAATATTTATATTCCTATTATTTGATTGTATCATTTCATTGAGTTTGTTTGAATTCTATTAGAATAGGGATTCGTGATTTTCCTTTGATTTCTAGTTGATTACATTATGAATTTTAGCATACGACAGTACCATTGATCTATCGTTGTGTAATCATCCGTAGCCGTTTGAGAACTCGAAGCACCCGCCACCCCACCAGAACCACCAACTACACCACCCTGTTCAACCTATCTTGCCAGCTCCGCCGAGAGTCGTCTAGTGATCGACCTCCTGCTTCTTGCCTCATCAACCAACCTCGCCTCCACACTCGCTTGTCGGATGATTTCTTCAACCTCCATAATTTGGACATAAACGACCAAGCCTTCCCAACCACGCCGCACATCATCCCTGAACTGAGCTTTGACCTTCTCTCGGCTACAAAGAAAATAAATTTGAGAGTGCCTCGCCCACAACTCGACATTATTTTATGGAATTCCTTCTGAAAGGTTGAATCCCCAACTCGAAACAACCCACTCCAATAGCGAATCCAAATTTAACAGGTAGGCCTGTGGAATGATCATCTTCAATACCTTCCTGACTTCTACACATTCGTATCCCAGGTCCAGTCCCCAAGCCATAATTAGGGAGTAAATATCAGCTCTACATCGATACCTATGACCTATGACCGCCACTTCCTCTACCAACACCAACTGAACCGCTCTTAAGAAAAGTGGGTCATTTGCCAAGAACATTTTCTCCAACATCTTGCTTGGGACGGGACCTCGAAAGTCAGACATCAACTTTGAAGACATCAGAGTAAAATTGGCTTCTATTTTGGGCGTCCACAGGAAAAAGACTGGAAAAAAACCGTCGAACTCTACAAAAAACCCTGTAGCATTCACCACCAACTCACAGACAAACCTTATTGAATGCACAATGACACCAAAAAAAGAAATTAAGTAGGTGCTCTTCACAACCACCACCATTTCAGAGAGCATTTCGCATTAAATACTCCTTAACTCAAACTAGACTACAACATTGGATAAAAAGCTAGCCGAAGGACGCACACTTCGAATTTGCAAGATTACATTCTTGGCAGGGTGTCTTAATTCCATTGCACGATGCATTCATGGAAATCTCGCCACCTCACCTCCCCTTTAGAAAGCTCGCATGCCACGTTTGAGAGCCTGTCAACTATGACATTCCCAACTCTTTTCACATGGGAAATACAAAAATCTTGGAATGTTTTTAACTTTTCACAAGTTATACGTATAAATTTGTTTAGCTTCCAACACAGGGTATCACCTTTGATCACCACCTGGGAATCCCCTTCCAAGTGGACCTTTGATGCCTTCATATTCACTGCCAAGTCAGCCGCTAATAAGGTCGCTTAAGCCTCTGCCTCATTATTGGTTCCATTTTGTAATCTTCTTGCTCCTGTGAAAAGGATCTTCCCCTCGTCGTCACATGCCACACACCTTACACCTGAAGTGCCCAGATTCCCTTTTGAGGCCCCATCAAAATTAATTTTCACCCAACCCCTCTTCGGCTTTGACCATGTCACAACATCCGCATCTAAACTACCGCTCATAGCATTATCCCTAGGGAACCCATGAACGGGTAATATTGATTTCTTGAATTTCATACCTTTTCCAAGGCAACCCAATTTGGCGTAGGCAGATAGCTTATGGGTTGTAAATTGAGGTTCTAAATAGTTGATGGGAGTTTTTAATTTTTTTTTAAAGCTGGTGGTCTCATGAATTTGTACCTCAGCTTAAAAATTTAGTCTCTCATATTTAAAGAAGTTGATGGTCTTATATTCAAAATTATTTTTAAAATTTAAACTTAAGTGTTTGACAAGTGTTAGATAACAATCCTAAGTTGGAGGAATAATTTCTAGCCACCTTATTTTCACCCACTCAAATATGCAAGCTTACATAGCAAACATCTATTGCCAACAACCAAGGCCCTTTTTAATTTTGGTCGTTAATAGTATGCATTGTGTAGTTAGACAATTCGTGTATAGTTCCAAGATTTGTAGAGAAGAATGGAATGTGGTCCTTCTATAAAATCGTAAATCTATTCTTATTTTCTATGCTAATTCAATAAAATCATATGAGCAACTTAGGGTGGGGTCCCATGGAGGGGTCCTTCCTTAAAAATAAAGCAGGAGTTGCTGAATTTTTTTTAGGAAATTTTAAAGCTGTTGTCCCATGAATTTTGTGGTGTAGTCCAACTTAGAAGTTTAAGCTTCGGAATTTAAGGAAGATGGTGGTCTCATGAACACAATTCTTTTGTATATAGAGGCAAAAACGAGTAAAAAATAATTATTTTTCTTCCAAATTTTTTAATAGAAATCTAAACTTAGATTATTGACAAATGGCAATTCACATTCCTAAGTTGGTGGGGCAATTTATAGCACCCCATCATTTTCATTTGCTTAAATTTGCAAGCCTAAAAAGTAGGAGCTTCTATTTTTAAGAAAAAAATTCCAAATAATCTCGTAGCAAATTTTATTTTTCATCATGGGACCTCCTGTTCCTAATAAATAGAAGTTTAAGCCGCTCCATGGGACCTTAATCTTAGTATGTAAATGATCTTGTTGCATATATAGCTTTATCTAATAAGTTGGCCTCATAATCAACTATAAGAATATATGTTAATAGCGCTTGTATTCTATTAGATACATTTTTAGAAATAGGTATATTTATTGTCAATTATAGTAATTGAAAATGATTTGTATTTATTTTTTTATCAATTCGATAGGTAGTAGAATTATTGTGCATATAAATCAATTAGCTACATTCTTACGCTATACTCTTGAAAATTAGAATCTTAGATATAGACTGTGGATTTTAGTATCAACTAAGTCCTTAATATATTCAATATGTCTTGTCTTAGTGATATTGTATATTGTTAATTAATGATAACATAATAAATTTATTATGCTCGCTTTAAATTCTTAGCTGCCGCGATGCCATCTGCCGCCCTAAGGCCGTCTGCGTCTGCAGCTGCCGCTGCTGTTGCCCTAAGGACGTCCACTGTAGCGAAGCCGTCTACCCTTAGGTCAGCTAGTGATTCCGTCCAGTCCCCTGGTTCCCCTGGTGCAGCTGGTGAGACTTTGCCTGGTGCTGTGAATGGGAGCTCTGTGGGGGTTTCCTCTATGGAAGGTGATATGGTGCATCCAACGCCCTCTGCTGCTGATCGAGGTATCCGTGGCTTGGGGCCTGTGGCTGTTTCTGTTTGCAAACCTCTGGTTTTCAAGGTGTCTGCTGATACTGATATGGAGATCATCCACACTTCCTCTGTGTTTGAAGCTCATGGTCTGATCTGCAGGTTTCAGGGTTTTTGGCCAAGCCTTCCTCAACTGCACACTTGGATTTCCCAAAGTTGGGAACCGATCATAAAAGGTTCAGTTAACATTTTTCCTTCAGCCAAGGGTTTTTTAATTGCTAAATTTGAATATGCAGAGGAAAAATCAAAAATCTTAGGGATTAATCCTTTCAGCTGGGAGGACAAATATGTTTTGATGGTTAAACCTTGGTTCTCAGGCTTTAACCCATCTACTGATTCATTTAATGAGATTCCTATTTGGGTTAGGCTCCCTAACCTTCCCCTTCATCTATGGACAGACTCTCTGCTAGAGGAAGTGGGGGAGGCTTTAGGCGAATGCCTAATGATTGATAAGGAATCTTACCAAATTTATCATTCTACTTATGCTCGTATTTTGGTTAAAATTGATGTCTCTAAAGGGCTTCTAGCTGAGTTAGAGATTTAATCTTCCTTGGGATCTTGGGTCCAACCACTAGACTTTGAGTTTATCCCCTTTAGATGTCGAAAGTGCTTCAGACTGGACATGTTGTTGCAAGGTGTGAAACAGATAAAAAGAAAAAAAGATCTGCTTCTTGGTGGAAGGGTGCATCCTCTGAACACTATTTTGTTAAAAAGAAAAGCTTCTCCCAGGTGGTGGCACAGGCTCCTCAGACTGAGGGTATGCCTCTTGTTTCTGGTGTTGCCTTGCCTCAGGAATGTGTGGATGCCTACAGTGGCATCCCGAGTGATCGCTTGAAAAATGATGGATCTTCCTCTTCGATGGATGACCCTCCCGCATCTCAGATTGTGGCTGCTGTCTCTGCCTCTCTGGATGCTGGCTCTGTTCCTCCTAATGAGGGGAGGTCCTCTATTCTGGACCCATCCTCTTGGAAAAAGGCTGCTGCTAGGGTTGAGGAGGGATGGATTACTGTTAAAAGTAAAAAATCTAAATTGTCCCAGTCTTCTTTTGATATGACCCTTTGATCCCATAAGGGTAGGTCAAATTCTTGATCCTTCCTGGTTGGGTTAGGGCTGCTAGTTTTTTGCAGCCTATAGGTTTTTGGTGGGGGTTAATGCTATCCCCTTCTTTTGTGTTCTATTTCTTTGAGTGGTCTTTCAAGTTTATCTTTTGGTTCGGGTTGCAGGTCCTTCTAAAACCTGTCTTGTAAAGGGTTTCTGGTCCCTTAAAAACTTATTTTTCCTTAATCAAAAACATAATAAATTAATTTGCTGCTAAAACGAGATTGATCACGTGTGGATATTGAGCTCAATAGGATATTTGTTTATAAATGTATATCTTGGAGAGAGAGAGAGAGAGAGAGAGAGAGAGAGAGAGAGAGAGAGAGAGAGAGAGTATAATTACTAAAACTAAGGACTCATTGTACTCTATCTATCTCTCAAGAGAAATGTAGACATGAAGTATATATATTAAGGAGATTATGACTTGATGTGTTCTCTTCTCTATTATGTTTGTTTCTATAAAAATGTTAGGATTGGATTCTCATCCATATCTTAGAATAGTATTAGAGCATCGTATCGCATGTTGACCTTAATATAATTGAGTAACTATTAGTATTAATACTTTTATTATAATCCTTGATACACCTGGGAAGGTGATGGTCATCTTTTATCTTCACACGTCATTGCTTATAAA
The DNA here is from genome assembly GCF_030272615.1 of Cryptomeria japonica. NCBI lineage: Eukaryota > Viridiplantae > Streptophyta > Pinopsida > Cupressales > Cupressaceae > Cryptomeria > Cryptomeria japonica. Next base: position 531,029,131 of record NC_081406.1, on the reverse strand, counting down.
TGTCTCATGATTCAATTGTTATGAATATTTGTGATTAAAATGACTTCTTAGTCTTTGAATAGTTATCAAGGAGATATTGTGTATTTTGAAAATTTCTATGTCTAGGTGAGTTCTTGTAAGCTTCTTTCTGCTTAATTTAAATGTGTTTAAACATTAAAACCATATATATTAGTTGTGGTATGTTATCTTATATGAGACCATGTGCTTGTCTTGATAATATAATGTATCGATAAATGTTTCTATAAGTCCATGAGTGCTTTTGTAAACTTGTGGATAGGCCTAGGCTATAACACTTGGCACATGCATGCTCTAATAGACTCTTATTTCTCATTAAACCTCTATATGCTTATGTATGCATGGGTGCATTCTTGTGTTTTCTCCACATTTGAGATGAAGTCATGCTACATTTACCTCTTGGAATAAACGTGATTGAGATGAAACTGATATCTTGAAATGATTTTAGCAAATATTGTTGGTTCTATATTCATATGTATGTTATATGCATCTTGTATGCCTATGATATCATTACATTAGTGTTAGCATGTGGGCATATCATGCTGCACAAATTTCATTGTACTCTTGCCAGATTTACATTGCTAGTCATACTTGTGTTGGGTTGTGTATGTTTTGTGTCATGAAAGATTTTGAAGAAGTGTAACTACTTCGTGCTAGGGTGTAAACGTGCTCCGCCAATGTTCTCACTCGTGGTGTGCTTGAGGGAGATACATGTTAGGATTTATTGTTAGGATGGTTCGTATGTATTCATTGTGTTCGATCATGTGGTCTTTTCTTAAGGTACACGTTTCCTTATTTTTTACATTGTTATTAGCTTATGTAGTATATCTTATGTCGATATGCTATTTCATGTCTCTGATCTTGTATATTTGAATATGTGGCATAAATATATGCTTGATTATGTGTATTTTGTGAATTATGTTAATTTGAAAATTTGGAGGACCTTACATTTTATATCGAAGCCAAGTCTACACTAGGGCCTTGGGTTCATTATGCTTAGTTACGACACTTGATTGCATAACTCTTATCAAATAGTGTTTAGTGCATGTTTGTGTAAATGCTAGTTGTATGAGTCACTAGTTGAATCGGTGTGGATCAACTAGGGTAATGAGGAAGAGAGCCTCTTAGTTATTGTTAATCCCGATAGAAAAAAATGTCCTTTGTTTTAAAATTTATAGAAGTGAAAATAATCACTCTTAGGGTAATGCCTCTTGTGTATGTGTTCATGAACTGAGACTATATGCATGTATGTGTGTAATGCATGACTTCTTGGTTGTCCTTGCTTGATTTTAAGTTGCAAAGTTAGGAAGAACCTTGAAGTGCTTGGTTATGTTTGTGCATTCTCATGATTGATGTGAATGCATGATCTTTGCTAAAATTGCATATCTATAGATTTTGATTGGAAAATATGAGCTATATTGTGTGAGTGATGCATTTAAAGTAAAATGACTCTCCTACATGTGTGATGCTAGAAAGATAGTATTTTTATTGTAATTTATATTGCATGATCAACTGATGGCTGATTCTTGCATAGGAATACTATAATAATACACTAAGGCTATGAGTGTCTATTGAAAATCATGTTTAGATTCATGATTAAGAATGACTGGTATTTGTCATTACATAGTGTTGAAATGTTTTAGACTAACAATTGGCTTGTGTTTGGAAATGTTCTCTAACACATCTTGGATGTGGTACCTCCAAGGTGTTGTGTAGCTTTTTACTTCCTCAAGGTGACTAGTGTTAGTCACGTAGTTTATGAAAAACTGTTTTCAGTTTGATGATTCTTTTCAATTATTGATGCGATTTTAAATTTTCACAAGGGCTAGCTTTGAAATTTTAATTTTTCTCATGATAAACTAGTCACTAGCATTTTTCATTTATCTATCTTGTGATTTTATGACATACTTATTGATTTTGTGCATATTTTATGATTTCGAGTTGAAATTTGTGATCTCTTCTTTTTTAGTCTTCTTTTATGTCCTTATGGTGACTAGGATGTGATTCATGCTACTAGTTTTTTGATGTGGTATTGATGTTATCTATTATGTTTGTGATGGAAATTGATAAAATATTCAAAGAATAGATAGTGGAGAATGTACCAATCTTAAAATTGTATTAGTAATTTGATTGAGCAAGATATATTGTTTTTACGGAGTCTCGAAAGATGTAGAACATTGTGTGTAGTAATTAATGTTGAGCAATATGTGTGTTGAAGTGAATTGTTTCGCTAAGAAAGGTAGTTCTCTTTATGTGTATTTTGGGTTTACGTTTTGGGATAGGTGTCGAATATGGAATAATAGAAAAGAATGATCCTCTTTTTTAGGATCTTCTGATATTTTAAAAGTACTTTGATCAAAATCATGTATTCATTGAAATAGATGAGCTTTCTTGAAACTTATAATTATGTTTCTCTTGAAGTGCACACAAATACATTAAGAGGGGGGTAGGGTGAAGCAATATATTAACAATTTTTACCAATTTAAACTTTATCAACCACAATAGTATTGTTTACTAATTTCCAACAATCATGCACATAAGAACACAATAACACAATGTTTACTTGGAAACTTTAATGGGAGAAAACCACAACAAATCAATTCTTTTATATAATTTTTTTTACAATGTTTGTATGCACCAACCTACTAGAGGGACCAATCCCTAACTTAGTTTGTGAGCACCAACTCCCACTTTTGAATTTGTAGGCACCAACCTACTAGAGACACCAATGCCTACATTCACTTCGTGAGCACCAACTCACTAGAGGCACCAACCCCTCACCAATTATGAAGCACCGACTTCACCAATATGAGGTACCAACCTCACCAATATAAAGCACCGACTTCACTAGTCCAAACTTCCACCTTAACAATGTTGCTTCTTCAATGGATGATGGATGTAATTGATTTTCAAAAATTATGCTATAAATTTGCTCTTATACTACCTTTGAATTTGTTGCACAACCCACCTCACAATCTGCTATGAAGTTGCTCTTATATCTGCTCAAAATATGATTTCATATACCTGGAAGTTTTATATAACTTCCTCATATGTTTACTTATGCATGTCTTCATAAATTTCCAATGTCCCTTCACATCAATGTTTTTGGTGTATATGAGTGTAATATTTAATGTTCACACAACACGTATCACACTTAATGCACAATATTCCTTCATATACCTTTCTTCTTCAAATATGTATGTACTCTTTAATATCTATATGTTCATATTCTTATCTTATCTTCATATATTTCTCTTTAACCCTATTCACAAATCTGCTTCAATCTACTCTCATACTCAAAATTTTGCCTTCAATTCCTCTTTATATCTGCCTTGATGATCTTCTATTACTTTCATGTATAGATTTGAATGTGTAGATTGTTGGCAAGAGACACTGTACCGATTGAATTAAGTGCACAAGGAATGTTTTGGGGTTGTCATTGATGGCAACTTTGATTAGAGATCACATCCGATATATGCAACATTGATCGACCAGAAGTTTTGATATTCATTTTGCTCAAGTCTAGAAGGTGGAATACAATATGCAGAAGAGTATGAGTACATTGAGCTGAAATCAACTTTGGTTGTATAGTTTTGGTTGTGGTGGAAGATTTAGGTGATTGGATGTTTGAGGCAACTTAATTCGCAAGCCTAGCCTCTGGTATTGATTCTTGTTCAAGATTGAAGATCGTATCCGATATTTCAGGAAGAATAGGGTCATTTTGGTGTAGCGTGTTATGCAAAATCTTTGGGATGATTTCAATGATTGGTTTTGAGTTCAAGGTGGTCGAGACAACATGTGTGAAGCATTTTATCAATTTGTTTAGGTCCGCATATGGATTTGTTATCGGATTGAGCTGACTTATTGTTACATGTTTCATGTTGTGTGTTATGCGGTTTTAGGTCGACATGGAATTGGTTTAATATGATGGTGCAGATATATAAGACTGATTTGTATGAGCATTTTGTGGATAGATGTGAGTGTGCGAAGATTGTATGAGCATTGGTGCACAGTTTCACGTACGCTATCACTTGATTGGTGCTTTGGTATATGATAGAGTAGAGAACAACAAAGCAGTTTGACAGAACAATGGAAGACCTTTTGTGCTTAACCGAACTGAATCTTGACATTTGTAAATGCTACTCATCAGTTCAAATATTTTTATTGTCATTGTAAATCATTTGTAGGATAGTAATTCCTACGATGTTGTAGCCCTCTTTTGTAATTGAGCAGTGAGCTCTAGGTAGTGTGGTTGAATGCATGTGCATTCCCCTCTTGTAATATTATTATACTCCTGATCACAATATTATAATATTGTGGGTCTCCATCCCACCGTTGTTTTTCCCTTTCCGGGTTTCCACATAAAAATTCCGGTGTTATGGTTTTGTGCTTGTTTGCATTTAGTTTCCGCACTTTGCTTATATTCATTTGCATCTAGTGGTTTAAGAATTTGTTTATGAAACTTGTTAATTGCAGAACATTGATTCACCCCCCTCTTAATGTTCATTGATTCCAACAATTGGTATCAGATCCTAGTTCCTCCGAGGAAGCCTAACAACTTGAGGAAGATATAGAATATTAAATCAATGACTCTGGTTTGCAGAAACAACTCATTGTGGCATTTGAAGAAATAGATGCAACAAGGAAATAAGCAAGTATCCTGAGAAGAAATATGAGTGATGCTGAAAACTTCATTGAGTCATTGAAAGAACAAGTGAACACATCTAGAGAGAAGATAAATGAGCTGATGGACAAACTCAAGGAGAAAGAAGAGCAAAGAATTGATGGTCATGTTTTGAAAGACAAGACAGATGAATGTGAAAAACTTGCTAGAGATAATGCAGTCCTGGAGAATGAAATGCAATCCATTGTGATGAAGTTGACAAAGGAGATTGAAGACAGGAAGACGAATGAAGAAAGTCTGACTCAATCATTGAAGGATAGATTTGATGAATGTTGCAGATTGAATCATGAAAATGACCTTATGAAGCTTGAATTGATACAATCCAAGAATAATGACCAAGAGCTTGAAAGGAAAATCATAATTCCGAGAGATGAACTTACCATTGCTAATGAGTACAAAGAAAAATTCAATGCTAGCTCAGCCAGGCTGGATGAAATGCTACAAAGTCACATGGCAAATCAATTCAAAAATAGAGTTAATCAGAATAATTCATCATTCTCAGGAAAATGTTTAAATTGCAATAAATATGGTCATAAGTTAGTTGAATGCAGAAGTATGGTAAATAGGAGAAATGTGAGATACTATGCTTGTGGAAGATTTGGACATATTGCTAACCAATGCAGATCAAGGGGAAATCAAGGTAATTCTAGGCCTAATAAGAGAAACAACATTATTTGTTATGCTTGCAACAAATCCTGTCATATTGCAAAATATTATAGAAGCAAGAATATGAGTAAGAATGCTCTGACAGACAAGAACGAAGCAGATGAAAAGAGCAAAGTGAAGATTGAAGAGATCAAAGTGCAGCACAAGAAGATGTGGGTAAAGAAAGATGATTCAAATGTAGCGAATGGGTCGACACTTGATTCCGGTGTTGGATCTTCATCCAACAACTAAGGCATTTGGCCTGTTGGTGAATATTTTGTCACTAGCATACCAATGACAAAATATATAATTCACACACAAATATGTTGAGAAATTAATCTCTCCTCTCAGCAAGGGGAGGTTCCCTTTAAAATTTCTTCTCTAATTAACAAGAAACTAAAATTTGTGGGTAAGTATTGGGCATATAACTCTTTTTTTTTTCTTTTTTCTTTCAAAGTTTATGTATTTTTCCTCCACTTGTTACAATTCTCTATCACTTATGATATTTAAAGAAATGAACAAACTAAATCCAACAATTACACCAAAACTTACAATCAAGAAGCACAAAGTCTTTCTTAAATATAATTCTAACTAAACTAATGATTACTAATGCTAAGAAACTAAACTTGCAGCTCAAAGTCTTCAAGTATAATTTCCCACTTCTTAAAAATACAAGTAATAGCAGCAATAGAAAGCCTACTACTAATCACTTAGCATCGAAAAATTTCCCAAATATGCAAACAACACAAAGTCTATTCAACACACTTGGAAATCTCTTTCAATAACATAGACAAACTTGCCAACAAAATTCTAATATATATATAAGAACGATTGTGAGAACTAAACATAGGAGTAATTCCAATCACAATCACAATCTTCTACTCACTCAAAGTTGAGGTCTAATGGATTGCTTTCTTACATTACTTTGAATTCGATTTTACATCAAAAAAAGCTCAAAGTCTTAATTGGCACAAAATTTCCGCAGAGTTTTACTAAGCCTATAAAAGATAAATATTTACAAATGAGGCTCCTCTATATATAGGAGAGAAAGGAGAAAAAGGTGGGCACAATTGAATAATTCAACTGCACGGTCTCACTTGACTACAACTACAACATAAAGAGAACATGCAACTGCGAGAAAACTTACAACATCTAAAAATGAAACTACATTAAAAATGCATCTACATGAAAAACTAAGTGTAAAAAAGGGGACACTTTGTTCATCTTTATCCTCATCATTGGATTTAAATTCTTCAAATTTAGCCAATATGGATTTCATCTCAGCTTCATTTGGTAGGGCGATGTAACTTGATATAGCATTGATCCATAATATAGCATCTCTGGTCTTCACATGCTACTTCTTTCCATCCTTGAGAAAAGAGGCAAGCAACTCTAAACCAACCTGTATTTCAAGAAGTTTATCAAAGGTGTTCAGAGTGAAGTCTTTCTCTTTCCAACATGAGATCAAAGAGTGAAATTCCTGGATGATGGTATCACTTGACCAATTGCTAATTATCCTTACCATATAAGAAGCAAGGGATATCAACTATTCTTGCTGAAATTTGATCAATATCATTATCACAACTCTTGATCTCACCTTCAAGATCAGTGACCATATGCTTGATCGATTCATTTCTATGTGCTAGTAGGGACAAAACTTGAACATACTTTCCTCTTGTTTCTAGCACTTTATTCTATACAAGGAAGTCAATGTCAAAGTCCTCCATCTTTCTCCACATCTGCATGTTTCTTTCATTCTCATCTATCTCTTGTGTGAAAGTGGTTTTGATTCCTTGTATTTGGCTTTGCATGATTTCAAAGTCTTTCAACAGTTTGATAGTTGAATCTAGGAGGAGGGAGTCTTCAGATTTCAACCTTTCAATCCATTGATCCACCACTCGACCCTTAACCCCCACTTGTTCCATTCTTTTGAGTGCTTCTGTATCAATGGATGAAACAATTGGTTCTATCTGTTGAGAGGTTTGGGTCACTTTGATCCAAACATTGGTTAGTTGTTCACACTTTTCCTTCAATTTCAACTCTTCAACATATTCTTCATCAAGTCTTCTCACAATAGCCTCATTCGCAGCTCTTCAATCCTGCTTCACACTCTCATGAGTTTCTTCTCCAAGTTTGACAGTTTGAACTGTATAATTTGCAAGTTGAATGTTCTCTTTGGTTTTACCTGCAGTTGGTACAATCTCTTCAACATATTTTCTTTTACTTAGAGGATCAACCAACACCCTTGATACTGTCTTTGGCTTCTTTGTCACCTTTTCCTTTGAAGGAGATAACTATTCGAAGTTGAAGTCATATGGTAATTCCAATCATAATCACAATCTTCTACTCACTCAAACTTGAGGTCTAATGGGTTGCTTTCTTATATTACTTTGAATTCAATTTTACATCCAAAAAAGCTTAAAGTTTAGTTGACACAAAATTTCAGCAGAGTTTTGCTAAGCCTATAAAAGATAAATATTTAAAAATGAGGCTCCTCTATATATAGGAGAGAAAGGAGAAAAAGGTGGGCATGGTTGACTAATTCAACTGCACAGTCCCACTTGACTACAACTACAACATAAAGGGAACATACAACAGCGAGAAAACTTACAACATCTAAAAATGCAACTACATTAAATATGCATCTACATGAAAAACTAAGTGTCAAAAAGGGGACACTTTATTCATCTTTATCCTCTTCATTGGATTTAAATTCTTCAAATTTAGCCAAGATGTATTTCATCTCAGCTTCATCTGGCAAGGCGATGGGAGTTGATATAGCATTGATCTGTGATATAGCATCTCTGGTCTTCACATGCTGCTTCTTTACATCGTTGAGGAAAGAGGCAAGCAACTCTAAACCAACTAGTATTTCAAGAAGTTTATCAAAGGTGTTCAGAGTGAAGTCTTGCTTTGTCCAACGTGAGATCAAAGAGTAGATTTCCTAGATGATGGTATCACTTGACCAATTGCTGATTATCCTTACCATATAAGAAGCAAGGGATATCAGCTATTCTTGTCGAAATCTGATCAATATCATTATCACAACTCTTGATCTCACCTTCAAGATCAGTGACCATATGCTTGATCAATTCATTTCTATATGATAGTATGGACAAAACTTGAACATATTTCCTCTTGTTTCTAGCACTTTAATCTCTACAAGGAAGCCAATGTCAAAGTCCTCCATCTTTCTCCATATCTGCATGTTTCTTTCATTCTCATCTATCTCTTGTGTCAAAGTGGTTTTAATTCCTTGTATTTGACTTCACATGATTTCAAAGTCTTTCAATAGTTTGATAGTTGAATCTAGGAGGAGGGAGCCTTCAAATTTCAACCTTTCAATCCATTGATCCACCACTTGACCCTTAACCCCCACTTGTTCCATTCTTTTGAGTGCTTCTGTATCAATGGATGAAACAATTGGTTCTACCTGTTGAGAGGTCTGGGTCACTTTGATCAAAACATTGGTTAGTTGCTCACACTTTTCCTTCAATTTCAACTCTTCAGCATATTCTTCATCAAGTCTTCTCATGATAGCCTCATTCGCAGCTCTTGAATCCTGCTTCACACTCTCACGAGTTTCTTCTCCAAGTTCGGCAGTTTGAACTGTATAATCTGCAAGCTGAATGCTCTCTTTGGTTTTACCTGCAGCTGGTACAATCTCTTCAACATATTTTCTTTTACTTACAGGATCAACCAACACCCTTGATACTGTCTTTGGCTTCTTTGTCACCTTTGCCTTTGAAGGAGCTAACTGTTCAAAGTTGAAGTCATCTGGTGAGACAACTTGCTTCTTCCTTTTTGGTGCCACTATGTCCAACCAAGGAGGTAAGACTGATTGTGTGGTTGGAGTAGTGACCTCCACTTGTGTAACCACAGACAAACTAGTAGGTGGTTGACTTAAAGATACTGCTGCTGCTGATGGTCCCACTTGTACAAAGGCCGTTGTAGCAATAGGCATCATAGGAGTAGTCATAACTGGAATTGTAGAAACTGATACTGGTGGTGGCAGTGGCAACTGTCTCAACTATCATATCTACTGGTATTGTTGATGTAATAATATGAGTTATTGTTGCAGAAATGGTAATGGTGCTCACTCGGAGTGGAGTTTCTGTCATTGCCACAGAAGTTGACAGATTCACTACCTATTGCTCTAGAGTAACCTGTTCCATGGCTTCATTAAAATACAAGATTGATGACTCAATCATGGAAGCTGGAATGTCATCAAAGCTAGGAATGCTAGAAAGAGTAACAAATTCTTCATTGTTGGTATTATGGATGTGTTGCATTGATTTTGTCATTGATGTCAACACTTGTCAACACTTGTCAACACTTGTCAACACTTGGAGATCTTTGGTTATGTTCAGTGACTTATGCACAATCACTGGTATCTAGTTCACCGACAGGTTATATTGTTCACTGACACTGAGGATGATCTGTTATCATCTGGAGATTACTTGGTTATGTCGAAGACATTGTTTGGACATTTGGTTTTGGTGATTTGATCGTCGGTAAAATCGAGTTTGCATATTTGCTGTTACCGGCAAATAGGTCTAGGTTATGGACCGACAAGCATTATCTATTCCAGATCAGCATGACATGTTATGAAGATGATCTGATGCATTGAGCCGACATCATGCATCACATATTGATTCATTTGTAATTGATTCTATTGTAATATCTTAGTGAGCTGACCTACACATTTGGTCTTAGGTTTTGGTATATATGTAAGATCTCATTTGTGAGATTATGTAGTAGTAGAGGAGAGTGTGAAAAAGGATTGTAATAAGGTATATGCGAATATAAGCAGAGCTATACACACAGACATCATTTGAAGATTCAAGGAGGTTTTTGAAGAAGACAATCATAGCTTAACCGGTACTGAATCTAGCATATGAAGATGCTATTTTGAGCAGTACATTATCATTGGATTTAACCATCCAATTGTAGTCAGTGTGACTCCCATTTTTGTGATTGAGCAGTGAGCTCTAGGCAGTTGGCCTTTCTGCATGTGTAGATCCCATTTCTACACACATACTATCTGCAGTAGTATCATCTAATTGTGGGTAAGGTTTCCCACCATGGTTTTTCCCCTTACAGGGTTTCCACGTACAAATAACTGTGTTATGTATGTTATTTGTCTTTCTGTTTCATGCATTAAACTTTACCGGTACTGTTATTATCTGCTAAACTGTCTACCAACACTAAAGTTTGGTTTACCGGTATTATACACTAAGTTTGGTTAAGTTAGTTTTGGTTTGAAATTAACAGACAACTGATTCACCCCCCCCTCTCAGTTGCCTTCGGGACCTAACATTCATTGCCCCCTTCTTGACCTTGTTCATCATCCAACTCAATATCTGTTCTTTCTTCATCATGTTCTTGCACCTCTTCATCAGAATCAGAGTCAATAGAATGAATCATAACACGAATTGATGATGATGACAGAGAGGTGGTAGGAGTAGAACTTTCTCCTTGTTCTTGTTCTTTTCTGATATGAGGAATTTCTCCCTCTTCTTGTTCTTGTTCTTCTTCCTCGGCTTGGTCAGGCCCTTGGGCTGATTCCTGTTGCACAACCGCAAAGGAGGATTCCCCTTTTTTTGGGCCTTTAATGATGAATTTGAATTTAGGTGCCTTCCCTTTAGATTTCGGTGGTGAAACCAGTGGTGGGGGAACCTGAGTATCTTCCTTATTCTTGGTTCTTACTTCAGAAGTCTTCCCCACTAGACCACCATTATATTCCTCACCAGAGCTAGTAAGAAGTGGTTTCATCCAGATTCCCTTCTTCAATAGCTAGTGGTTTGTATTTGCCATGATAGGTGCAAACCTCTTTGAAATTGATTTGCTTTCTTTCTTTGACCATTAAATTGGAGGTAAGGAAGTATCAAAAATTTTCCGCTCTTAGTAGATAGGGTCCACTATATCATTTGTATCCTCCACGGTGTCTGGAATCTTAGCCAAGTCCAAGTTCTCTATTTTTTATAATGTAAGATGACTATAGTCCATCCTTCTTACATCTTCATCACTTTTACAATCTATCCAAACATCCTCAAGCCTATGTACATGTACATACCTCCTCTTGATTTTGCTTCTCATGTTGTGAAAATCAAAATTCTCTCGAGCTTTGAACCTCTTCATTGTGACCCATAACATTTCATTTTCCATTTTGTTGGCCTTTGGCACGATGAGTGTTGAATATCGGCCAATAGACTTAGGCCATTTGAGACCTGTCTTATGAGAAGAAGCTTGTCTCACATGTACATGTACCAATTGACGACACAATTCCATGAGGACAATCTTATCTAATTGGTATCGAGACAACATGAATGGTTCACCTGTGAAGCATCGAATGTGGATATATGTAAAAGTAGGAAATTGTAAGAAAACACAACCAATAGAAGACACCAATTCATATGCTGCTTTTGAAATTCTCTCCTTGTGTAGACTCTTGTCAAACAAACATCTCCATGGAGAAAAGAAAGAATCATTGACTCTTCAGAAATGAGACTTTTGATTATTGATGGTTAGCTGATCATAATAATCCCAAACATGTAGCAACCTTCTATCTCCTTTGGTAGACAGTCCTGGATATTGCCACATTGAGGCGGCTGCATACACAAGATATGAATTCATATAGAATTTTAATGATGTTTTAACTTTATTTAACTGAATACAAAGAGCATCATTGATTTGCTCTCCCCAATCAATCTTGTCTCTCCCTTTTCTGACTTGCTAGTTATATACATAAAGAAAAAGGCTCGCATGTAGGGTTTGAAACCGGACATGCTAGCTGAGGATATTTCATCCTCACATGTCGGGTTTTGAAACCCGACATGCAAGTCAGTTGATGTGGACTACCCTTAGCTCACATGTTGGGGTTTCAAACCCCAACATGTGAGGATGAAATATCCTCAGCTAGCATGTCGGGTTTCAAACCCCGACATGCGAGCCTTTTTCTTTTTGTTTATAACTACCAGGTCGGGGTTTGAAACCCGACTTGCTAGTCAGTTCGGTCACACTGACACATTTGGTTTCAAACCTCGACCTGTCAGTTATCTATTTTTCCTTTGGACTAGCATGTCAACTTTTAAACCCCGACATACCAGTTTTATTGTTTTTCCCTTTGAGCCTTTTTCAACCTAGTTTTTTCGCTTAGTCCTGTTTGATTCCGGATCTCCAGTTTGTTTTTCTGATGATGAATACTAAACTTGGGCCTAACAAACATGTTCTCTGCAACATCTTTGCAAATGTCCAAGCCATCCACAAACAAACCAAAGGCCTCTCCCAGTCACACAGATCCATCACCAGGTAAACCTGTATACACTCCTTAGTATCTATACTTGTCATGCATGTTTCTCTTGAGAGATAGAGTAAAAGTCCTTACTTTTAGTAACTATACTCTCTCTCTCTCTCTCTTATGATTCAAGATATATATTTATAAATAAATATCGTAGTGACCTCAATATGCACACACATATGATCAATTGTGTCTTAGTAGCAAACAAATTTACTTTGATAACATTAACTAACAATATATAATATCGCTAAAGCAAGACATTGAATATATTAAGGACATTGTTGATACTGAGATCCACAATTTATATCTAAGATTCCAATCTTTAAGAGTATAGTCTAAGAACATAACTAGTTGATTTCTATGCACAATAAATCTACTACCTATCAAATTATTAAAAGAAAAATTATACATCATCTTCAAATACTATAACAACAATATATATGTACCTATTTCTTAAAATTTATCTAATAAAATACAAGTGTTATCAACATATATTCCTATCCTTGATTATGAGGTCAACTTATTAAATAAATCTATAAATGCAAGGAGATTGTTTACATACTAAGCCACTCATAAGATTTTGTTGAATTAAAAAGGAATGTAAGAATGGATTTAGGATTTTATTTAAGGACCATATTCCTTTCTATCAAGGTGTTTGATCTTGGAACTATACACTAGTGGCGATACTGTGCAATGCATAATATTAACTACCAAAATTATAAAGGGCATTGTTGTTGGCAAGCAGACAAGCACCTAGTACTAAATATTTGCTATGTAAACATGATCAATCCATATGAATTTATTGAATAAGCTTTTATAAAATTATATTCAAAAGCATCAACTCACTAAACTAGTCCACAACCTAAAATCTTTTTTTATACCTTGTTATTAGCTTATGTACTATATCTTATGTTGATATGTTATTTCATGTTTCTAATCTTGTATATCTGAACATGTGATATTAATATATGCTTGATTATGTGTATTTTGCGAATTATGTTAATGTGAATGTTTGGAAGACCTTACAATTTTAAACTTTTCTATAAAATTTCTCTCATTAACAAAATTTCTCTAAGATTTTTCAATTTATTTTATGATTTCAAAATATTGTGAAAATTAAATTCTATTTCTTCTTTATACTTTTGTTTGCCACCTTAATAGATGAGGTGCATAGAGGCATTGTTACTATTGATTAGGGACAGGTTCTTATATCTAAAGAAGGAAAGTCTCAAGGAAATCATAATAGTAAAAGACAAGCTTGACAAAGGAAATAATTAGGAAAATGAAGATGAGGAAAAAGTAATATGGTTTTAGAGGAAGATAATTATATATAAGACTTGTTTTTCAAGGATTAGAGAACATAGAAGATTAGAGGTCTTTATATATAAGAAAGAGAAATTTGTAAGTTTTTTTTTTTTTTTTGTTGTATTGTAGAAGATTTGAACTCAGTATCATTTAGCTGCCTATGACATGGAATTTCTTGTTTTGACAAGAGTTCTTCATATGACTGGTATGTAGATTCAAGTGCTTCTCACCATATATCTATGCTTTAGTCATTCTTTGACATAGTGAGCATTGAAATAATGGTGATGTGGTCATTAAAATAGTTAAGGATTGAGATATTCATATTAGAGGCTTAGATATGTATAACACAAAGGATGGTATGTTTGATTTGTTTCTTACATTACAAAAATGGGTATATTTTTTCTCTTTATATACCAATTACTTGTTAGAGGGATATGAAGGTTGAATTCAATGGTGAAAGGTATTTTAGTAATTTTGTACAAGACATGTGAACTGCAAGTTGATTGGTTATCTATATTTTTATTACACTAGTGATGAGGATGGTTAAAAATCTATTGATGATTATATTTTCATCTATGGTGGTGGTCTAGTCACATGTATATGTATGAAACAAAATCTTGTTTTCAAGTGTTTTATGGAGGTATTTATTATGGTTTATCTTAGTTAGTAAGACAATTATAATGGTCAAATCAACTATTTGAGGAGTTGTTGGGTAGGTAATTAGAGTGCTATTTATACTACCAAAATTTGGATTCGCATCAATAGTTAAAATACTTGAGATATGCATGCATTGGATATGTATAAAAGTGAAACTTATAAAGATTGAAATGTAATATATTACAAGTTTAAAGTAGCTAGTAGATGTCTTTAACAAACCTTTGGTAGAGGTTCCATTTGTTCACCTTGAAGAGATGATTAGGATATTATATGTTGTTATTTAGGGAAAATGTTTGGTTAATGACACCTTTGAATTCTCGAGTCGATCTCAAAGGAGGCTGCTAATTGTTAAGATTGATTTGTAGCTTGTTTTCTCTATATGGCTCATCATTTAACTCTCATATATATTTGTATGTAGTGTAATTATTTTAATTTTTATGATCACTGATCATGATTTAACCTTTGTATGTTGTTAATAATATTTTAAAAATATTCGAGCACATCCATACATTTATGTTACCCACCTAAATTTTTGAAAGCAATTAAGTTATTTTATTATTAATATCTAAGTGGGCTACAAAATTTAATAGTTTATTTAAGCACATCCAAATATATCATGTGTTGGTTGAGGTTGAATATATGTCACCCAAATAATTTTTTCCAAAGAAATTAAGTTATTAGTATCAAAGTGTGCAACAAAATTTTACAATTTGGTGCTCATACGTTTTTTTGAATTATTCTTGTTGTAATTGAATTGGTGATTGATCTTGTGGCAAGGCTTGCACAATTCTACAAGATATTGTCAATTGATCTGAAAGTTCATTATGTATTCAAGAGTTGATTCCACTATTGCAACTCTTCTTGCAAGGTTCTTTTCATTTTATTTGGCACCTTCCTCATTTCTTGATTCTACCTTTGTATATACATACTTAATTCACAGTTTGTGATTCATAGTTACTTGATATTATTATTGTTATACAAATCAACACAAATAACTATCGACAATATGCAAAGATTAAATTGTTCTTATATCGATATTATATATAATCTCTCAAGTCATACTTAGTGGGAGTCTATAATTTTTATGTTGTTATACTTGAATTGTAGTTCAAGTTGTTACAAGTAGAATGCAAATTTTTTTAGAATGTATTTTTAAAGTCATATTAGGAGGAAAGAAAAATCTTGCTAATTATTGTGACCATTATGAAGTAAGCAGTCATACAAATACAACTTGCTTGAAACTACATTTTAGCAATATAAAAAAGGTAAGAAGATAACTGTAGCATTGTAAATTGTCACCAAGCCAATTTAAACCTCATGTTTGTGCCCCTAGTTTAGCGTGTCCCCTCCTCATCACCTATTTAGGTTCATTTTGTGCTTATTCTCCAGTTTTGATGCAATGAACATCCGTTGATGGATTCCCTGGTGGGAAACCCTTCTCCTTGAGGCTCAATTCTGGTCCCTTTTTAACAAGGACCATGGCACCCAATGCCTTGGTCCCTCTTAGTGGGGCCCAATATTGGAATAGGGCAGGGGTCCTATCTCTTTGACATGAATTCAACTCCATAGCTCTGCATGACTATTAGAGGCCGACCTAATCGGTAAATGACCTAGATACCCCTATATAAAGACATTTTGATCAATTCATTCTAATCTAAGTCTCTATATCCAAGCATTATAAGAAATCAAATCCTTGCATCCGTGAAGTGTTCATTATCAAGCATTTTCAGAGATCTTCAAGGTTGCATATTCTTCATTCAATCATTGTGGAGAAAAAATACATCATTCATATGCAAGCATGTGTGTGTGATTAGGGTTTTGTCATGTTCATGTGATTGCATGATTACATTCAAGAAGCAAATAATCATCATGAACAATTGCAGATCTGAGCTATATCTTTCCATTATTTATTTCAATATTTGCATTTGTTCATTCAAGGTTAATTCCTAAACTGGGGTTTGACTTAGGCAAGCCGCTATTCCCAACCATTTTTACCCTTTTCACTGTGTGTAGAAATAGGTACAAAGCTACGATTTAGAGGATTGACAATATTCATAGAGATGAACATGGTCCCTTTTTGACGAAAAAAAGTTTAGAGGACCATGGCGACCACCACCACGGTCTCGACAATTTAGGCCGACTTTCGGGGAACAGATCCAAATCATATTCCTTTGACTAGATCCAGGTTTGTGGCTCTGTGCGATGATTTTAGCTCACTATTTATGCTCGATCTCTTTAATATCCACACATTTACCCTAATTTCAACATCTTCAACAATTCAATCCAATCCAAGGGAAATGAGAGACCCATCAAAAGGGCCTGTAATCATATCATAATCTAGATCTATTAGGTTTAGATCTATGAAATTCCTATCTTTCCCTAATGTAATGGTCCCTAAGCAAAATTAGTGATTTTATTACCTTAATTGGTGAAACCCTAATTTTCACCCATTACATTTTGGTGAATCTGACACCTTACACCCTTATTTTTAATTTTTGTTCTCAGATCTGATTGTTTATATATTTTCAAATTCAAATTTACATTTACATGTTTAATTTTTAATTGTATTACATGAATTTAGAGGTTCAATTCACACGAACCCTAATTTATAATTCTAAAATTGAACTTGTGGGTTGCCTAATTTGGATTAATTATTTCAGATATGATTTGGGAACAATTTAATTTTTAATTTTGCATTCATAGATTTTATTTTAATCAAATTACATAAATTTAGAGGTTAAATTCATTAAAAACCTAATTTATTTTGGTTAATTTGATTTGTGGGTTTCATAATTAGTAACTTTTATTTTCATGTCTGATTTTACACATAATGACACTTAATAGATCTGATTTATTTTCTATTTCACATATGATTATGTGACACCCCTCCCTTTTTCAGACACTGATTTTTATCTAGTTGGACTCATGGTTACTCTTTCAATTTCACATATGGTTTTGATGGTGCTTTATGTTATGATAACTCTTTTTATGAGACTATGTTATGATGTTTTGACTTGATATTTGTAGGCTATGCCTTATGTTTATGTGCAATGAATGTTGATTATGCTCTTTATCATTATGAATGATCAAATGTTATATATATGATCTATGTGCTCTGACCCATGTACTAACATATTTGCTTATCTTATGAGAAGCATCATGTGTTGGATTTCATTCTATGTGTTTGATTTTGATTATGGTGTGAGGGGATGATATTCCGTCACTCACTTCGGAGAGACACGAGGTGCCACTATTCCTTGTCATCAGTGTGCATGTAATTGTCAGGTATATGTATATTATTTGTATATAAGCTTTTCTCTGTGATGTAGGGTTACAGGTACAAGGCATCAACTCCACTTGGTTTCACAAGTCTGAGTGTGCCTACACAATCCCGATAGAAGTTGTGGGAGATAGCATAATGGCCCGTTACTCAAACCCTTAGCCCTTGCTCGGTATTAGAGAAATGTTTCCTATCTTGTGTCTATCTGATCGGAATGCCACATAGGCAAAATCCGATGACCTTGGTATGTTGTGTATGGGTATGAGTTTAATTTGTCATATTGTTTTTGGTAAATTTTAATTATAAATTTTCATCATAAGGTTTATTTAAATTTGTGATAAGTTAATTTAAATACAAATACTTGCATGTATAAAAATTATATATAGATAGATAGATAGATATGTATGTATGTATGTGAATAATCTCAC
Source organism: Cryptomeria japonica (assembly GCF_030272615.1). Classification (NCBI taxonomy): domain Eukaryota; kingdom Viridiplantae; phylum Streptophyta; class Pinopsida; order Cupressales; family Cupressaceae; genus Cryptomeria; species Cryptomeria japonica. The sequence goes on along the minus strand of NC_081406.1, from coordinate 531,010,817 downwards.
CTTATTAATTAATTAACAAATTGATATTAATGTTCTAATTAACTAAATTAAAACACTAGCATGAGTAATTAATAAATTGTTATTATTTAAAAGATGAAATAATTTAACTTATTTCAATAAACATAATGAAATTTAAACTATTGTTGAAGTAATGAATCAAAAAAGAAAGTTTCCTTTTTCTCGTCAAGGGGAATTTTGGAGGAAACTTTTTATTCTGCAAAAATTTCTTGAAGAGGGGTTTTTTGTTTTGTTTTTGTTTTTTGTTTTTTTTTTTTTTTTTTTTTTTTTTTTTTTAAAGACTTTTGGGGTTTTGCTGGATAAAATTGCAGAGGAAGGGATTTTGGACAAAGATTGGAAAATTTGAGAAGGAGATTGCAGAGGAAGGAAGAAACATATGGAGATGAGGCTGAAGATTTCATAGGTTGCTTTCAAACTTTGGAATTTAGTGTTTCCAGGTTGGTTTTCCCATTTGTTTTCTGTTTTCTCTAAATCATCGTTGGTAAAAGTTAGATTCTCTTTTGTGTTTGGATTTGAAATAATAAGAAAATAAAAATAAAATTTGAGCCTTCTTGATTGCATATATGTATATCTGCTTATTATTAGATTTAAGTTTAGTCTGATTGTAAACCAGAATTTTTCCCTTCGAGATCTTGTCTTGATAGGTTGTTTTTAAAAAAAAAAATTTATTTATTAGCATTTCTGATTTTCGCAAATTCTGGGTATGTATCTATTTAATTATTTTATTATCATCCTTGTTCTAGTGGATTCTGGGTTCTCATGTTATTCTGGCCGACTTGGGTAATAGTTGTGCATGGCCATTTATTGGCATTTGGTTGTCTATAGATCTTAGCGTCTGGCAGTGTATTTAGTTTTTTATTTTGGCGTACTGTATTTTTTTTGTTTGGGTTGGGGGGGGGGGGGGGCGGACTTGGGTAATAGTTGTGCATGGCCATTTATTGGCATTTGGTTGTCTGTAGATCTTAGCGTCTGGCAGTGTATTTAGTTTTTTATTTTGGCGTACTGTATTTTTTTTGTTTGGGTTGGGGAGGGGGGTGAATCAGTTGTCAATAAATTGTTTCAACCCAAAACAAATTATTCCAACTTAAAACTCAGTGCCGGTAAAACAAACTAACAGTTATAATATTACCGGTATAACTTAATGCATGAAAAAGAAAGAGAAACAACATCCATAACACATGACACATAGATTTTGACATGGAAAACTTGTAAGGGGAAAAACCATAGTGGGAAACCTTACCCACAATTAGATGATACTACTGTAGATAGTAAGTGAATACAATAATGGGGTCTGCACATACAGAAAGGCCAACCACCTAGAGCTCATTGCCCAATCACAAAATTAGGAGTCACACTGACTACACAGCTGGATGGTTAAATCCAATAACAATGTACTGCTTCAATTTAGCATCTTCAATGCCGGATTCAGTACCGGTTTAAGCTCTGCGCATGAGGACCAAACACCTTCATGACCTTTAACAACCTTCCTTCAAACTTCAGATAATATCTGCGTGATTCACACAAGGATCTACTTATTTTTTGTTTTTCACAATAATCTTCAATATACGCACACACTTCTTTCAAATAAGATCTTACAATTATTTATACAAAACCTAAGACCTAATGGTTAGGTCAGCTCCTAAAAGATATTACATTTAAATCAATTACAAACTAAGCCTTGGTGCAATACAATATGTCAGCCTCAATACATTTACATATTATTCAATCAATAAATCATTTCCAAATAGTGCTGTGTTGATCTAGAACATGTTTTCCTATGCCGGTTCATAACCTGGACCTATTTGCTGGTTAAGGCAAATATGTGAACCTAATTAGTCCAATATGCAAAATGCCAAATGCAAACATCCAATCCATGTCTTCGACATAACCAAATGATCTCCAGATGATAACAAGTCATCACCAACTTCCTAAGCTGCCGGTGAAACATATACCGGTAACTGTGCGTAAGCCAATATCCATACCGGGACCACAATGTGCCGGTTCATCAACAAACCAATATAACCAAAGTATAACCAGAGTGCCAAATCAACAATGTAGACCTCTAGAAAGAGAAGTGTTGACATCAATGACAAAACCAATGCAACATATGATGAAGTCATCCATAATACCAACAATCTCCCCCTTTGGCATTGATGGCAACACTAGATGGAAAAACATCTAAGTGCCAAAAACAGAATGCCAACAATCTCCCCTAAATAGATCAATCACAAAGTTCTGTACCAAAAACAGAAACAACATAACCAAAACCAAAATACATCTTCAAAGTACGATGTTTTTCCATAGACATCTCTCCCCCTTTGACATCAAATGCCAAAGCAGTTAAAAATCAAAATCAGAACATAACATACAACTAACTACTCCCCCTGAGCAGTATCTCTCCTTCATCAAGCTGGTAAAAGGTTTTTTCGTTATTACCTACTGGTTTGATGCTAATCTGCATCATTTAAGTCTCTGCCGGTGGGGTGATTACCCCAAGCTTCTCTTTGAGATATTCAAATGTTTCCTTAGGCAAAGGCTTTGTAAAAATATCTGCAATTTGCTCTTTAGTGTTCACATAAACCAATCTCACTTCATTTTCTTCAACATTTTCTTTCAGAAAATTATACTTAATAGAAACATGCTTTGTTTTAGAGTGAAATACCGTATTTTTTGATATATCTATTGCTGTTGAATTATCACAATAAATAATTACCGGTTCTTTGCATTTTACCTTGATATCCTTCAACATTTGCTTGATCCATAATACCTGAGTGCAATTAGTTGCTGCTGACATATTTTGCTTTTGCTGTAGATAATGATGTATAGGTTTGCTTCTTGTTGATCCATGAAATTAATCTTCTGCCAAGAAAGAATGCGCTGCCAGTGGTACTCTTTCTATCATCCACATCTCCTGCCCAATTTGCATCTATATATGCACATAACTCAAAATTGTCATCCTTAGGATACCATAAACCAAGATTTGCTAGCTTTGCAGGTACCAGAAAATCCTTTTTACTGCAGTTTCATGATTTTCTTTAGGATTGCTTTGAAATCTTGAAAAAATGCATACTGCATTCATTATATCAGGTGTGGTTTGTTTTAAATATAGTAACCCTCCAATCATAGATTTGTACCTTGTCAGATTTATAGGAGTTGAATCATCCTTTGATGTCAATTTATCAGTTGTAGTCATAGGAGTGCTTACCTGTTTGGAGTTTTTCATTCTAAATTTCTTCAAAAGTTCCTTCAAGTATTTTGTTGACAAATGAATATACCTTTATCTGTTTGAGAAATCTGCAAACCTAGAATTTTTTTTATCTCTCCAATCATAGACATTTGAAATTCTTCCCGCAACTTATTAGCAAAATCTTTGCATAGCTCTTCTTCTCCCCCCAAAATAATATCATCCACAAATACTTCAATAAGCAAAATGTCATCATTGGTAATTTTGTAATATGAATTACTGTTAGCATTACCTTTTGTGTATCCAAGCTTTAAAAGATATTTATCCAGTCTAGCATTCCAAGCTCTGGGAGCTTGCTTAAATCCATATAAAGCTTTTCTTAATCTGCAAACCATATCCTTATCATCTGTTAATGAAAATCCATCAGGATTCTCAATGTAAACTTCTTCTTCAAGATCTCCATTCAAAAATGCACATTTTACATCCATCTGATAAACCTTATAGTTCTTGTGAGCTGCAAATGCAAGAAATAGTCTCACTGCTTCAATTCTGGCTACCGGTGCAAAGGTTTCATTATAGTCAATTCCTTCTTTCTGAGAATAACTTTTACAAACTAATCTTGCTTTGTTTATGATTACTTCACCGTCTTCATTAAGTTTATTTCTAAATACCCATTTAGTTCCAATTACATTTTTGTCTTTAGGACGAGGAACTAATGTCCAAGTATTATTCTTTTCAATCTGTTCTAATTCATCTTCCATTGCTTTTATCCAATGTTTATCTTTACATGCTTCAACAACTGATGTTGGTTCAACTTGAGAAATTAAACATACCTCTTCATTTTCCAATCTTCCTCTTGTCATAACACCTTGATTTTTATTTCCAATTATTTGATTTTTTAAATGATTGAATCTTACATACTTGGGTTTATTTTGATTTCCATTCACAGGCTGCGGTTCTTCAGTCACAGTTGAGTTTTCTAATGATGCCGGTGTGAGTGGTTTTTCATTCTGTTCTGTTGCAATCCGTTCCGGTCATTTAGAATCATTTCTACTGCCGGTTTAGAACCTATAGATCTTGATTCTCCTCTAAAATGTTCATCTATCTTCACATTAGTACTTTCAATGATTTTCTGCAATCTTTTATTATAACATCTATATGCCTTTCTTCTAGTTGAATAACCAAGAAATATTCCTTCATCACTTCTAGGATCAAATTTGCCAATAGAATCATCTCTCATAATATAACATTTGCTTCCAAATATTCTGAAATATTTAATAGTAGGAATATGACCGAACCATAGTTCATAAGGGGTCTTACCGGTTTCACCTTTTATGTGAACTCTATTGAAAGTATAGACTGTTGTATTTACTGCTTCTCTCTAGTACATATGAGGTAGATTTGCTTCCATCATCATGGTTCTTGCTGCATCCGGTATAGTTTTGATCTTCCTTTTCACAACTCCATTCTGCTAGGGTGTCTGGGGTGCTGATAATTGTCTTTTGATTCCATTCTCTTCACATAATGCATTGAATTCTCTAGATGTGCACTCTCCTCCTTGATCAGATCTCAAACATTTGATTTTCTTACCAGTTTCATTCTCTACCGTTGTCTTGTATATCTTGAATCTTCCAAAAGCTTCTGATTTCTCCCTAAGAAACGTAACCCAACACATTCTAGAATAATCATCAATTATTAGCATAAAGTATCTATCACCCTGAGGACTTCTTGTTCTTGCTGGACAACATAAATCAGTGTGAATTAAATCAAGAATATTATTGGATTTCTCAGAAATGCTCTTAAATGTTGTTCTAACTTGCTTTCCCATTTGACATTCCTTACATACCAGATTATGAGGTTTCACAATCTTAGGTAAATCCCTTACTACCTTGGTTGAAATGATCTTTACAATGCAATCAAAATTCACATGATAGAGTCTTTTATGCCATAACCAAATTTCATCAATCTGAGCAATCAAACATGTCTTATTGTTGGTATTCAAGTGAAAGATATTACCTTTAGTCTGATTACCGATTGCAATTTCCAATTCAGTTCGGTTTATGATTTTGCATTTTCCATTCTTGAATTGTAATTGAAATCCTTTTTCCATTAACTGACCAACACTCAATAGATTATGCTTTAAACCTTCAACATAATAAACATTGTCAGTATTGTTCTTACCATCCAAAGATATAGTGCCTCTTCCTTTGATTAAACAAGCTTTGTCATCTCCAAATCTTACTTGATCTCCATGATATTCCTGTAATGACAAGAATTTGCTTTTATCACCAGTCATATGATGCGAGCATCCACTATCAATGATCCATTCATCCTTTTCTTCATTTTTTGCTGCTAATGCCTGCTCTATCGATTTGACAATAGCTGTCGGTTGATCTTTTATTGCAACAAATGCCCATCCACTATCTGCTGGATCTTCATCAGAATCATCTGTAACACCTTCATCTGCATAGTAACATGACTTATCTCTATTTTTCCTAAATTTGTATCTCTGATATTCAGGGTTAGGATTATATGTTCTCTTTGCCTCATCTCTTAGTCTTGAATGTCTATCAGGACACCTAGATGCCATATGACCAACTTTATTGCAATTAAAACATTTGAAAGTTGCTTTACCTTCATACTTACTTCCTGCTGGACCTTTAGGCATCTTCCTTGCAAATAGTGCTTCAAGTTCTTCATTTTCTCTTCTGATATCTTCAAGTTCTTTTGCATAGTGTTTTCCAATCATATTTGTCAGATGATGCTGATACTAATGCTTTGAAGGCTATATCAGTCTTGACTATAGCAACATGACCAAATTCTTCAAGCTCAAACGCTGAAAGTTTTCCAACTAGAGTATCTCTAGATACTGATGTATTAGGCATTGTTATCAACTCATTAATATTTGTCACTTTCATTTTGTAAGCCAGTGGCAAAGCTCTTAAAACTTTAGAAACAATTTCATCTTCACTTAAAGATCCTCCACAACATCATATTCCTAAAACAATTTCATTAACTCTTTCCATAAATGCAGAAATTCTTTCATCCTCTTCCATTTTTAAATTTCATACCTGACCTAGTAACATTCCTGTTTTGCAATTTTGACAGTGGAATCTCCTTCATTCAATGTTTCCAGTGGTGAATCAGTTGTTAATAAATTGCAACCCAAAACAAATTATTCCAACTTAAAACTCAGTGCTGATAAAATAGATTAATGGTTATAGTATTACCAGTACAACTTAATGCATGAAACATAAAGGGAAACAACATCCATAACACTTGACACAAAGATTTTGACATGGAAACCCTGTAAGGGGAAAAACCATGGTGGGAAACCTTACCCACAATCAGATGATACTACTGCAGATAGTAAGTGAATACAATAATGGGGTCTGCACATACATAAAGGCCAACCGCCTAGAGCTCACTGCCCAATCACAAAATTAGGAGTCACACTGACTACACAGTTGGATGGTTAAATCCAATAACAACGTACTGCTTCAATTTAGCATCTTCAATGCCAGATTTAGTACCGGTTTAAGCTCTGCACATGAGGACCAAACACCTTCATGACCTTTAACAACCTTCCTTCAACCTTCAGATGATATCTGTGTGATTCACACAAGGATTTGCTTATTTTTCGTTCTTCACAATAATATTCAATATACACACACACTTCTTCCAAATAAGATCTTACAATTATTTATACAAAACCTAAGACCTAATGGTTAGGTCGGCTCCTAAAAGATATTACATTTAAATCAATTACAAACTAAGCCTTGGTGCAATACAATATGTCGGCCTCAATACATTTATACATTATTCAATCAATAAATCATTTCCAAATCGCGTCGTACTGATTTGGAACATGTTTTCCTATGCCGGTTCATAACCTGGACCTATCTTCTAGTTAAGGCAAATATGTGAACCCGATCAGTCCAATATGCAAAATGCCAAATGCAAACATCCAATCCATGTCTTCGACATAACCAAATGATCTCCAGATGATAACAAGTCATCACCAACTTTCTGAGCTGTCGGTGAAACATATACCAGTAATTGTGCATAAGACAATATCCATACCAGGACCACAATGTGCCGGTTCATCAACAAACCAATATAACCAGAGTGCCAAATAAATAATGTAGACCTCCAAAAAGATAAGTGTTGACATCAATGACAAAACCAAGGCAACACATGACAAAGTCATCCATAATACCAACATCCACCACCACCACGATGTGGGGTTCCCACACCATGGTGGGAGGTTCTTCCACCCACGTGTGGGGGTGGGGGGTGGAGAGCCCACCATGATGGCTCCTCCCACGTGGGTTGGGTTGCCACCCACACCAAAGTGTGGGGGTGGATACCCATGCCAATCTGAGGCATCTGCTGCCATAAGCCAACCTTGCTATTAGTTAATTGCCCTGCTATAATTTTATCGACCTGCAATAATATATTCGTCTGCAATATTTTTATGTGCCAGGGCTGTAATAATTTAATTGCCTAGTTTTGTTTTGTTCTGGCAGCCGATTATATTTGGCTTTTGGTGGGTTGTTTTGGTAAATTATTCCATAAGTTTTTTTTGGAAAAATAGTTCTTGGTTTGGGGAATTATTCTGGTTATTGCATGTATTTTCTATGTGCGTGATTTCTTGTATTCTAGATATTTATTATTCTGAGAAAGTAAAATTTCACCGTGGACAATTACTGTAGTATTCAAATAATATTTTGGTGTAAACAAAATGTTAATTATTATTTTTAGTTTTACTTGTGATTTATCCCTACGAATGATCTATTTGTTTGTTATTATTGTTAGCTATTAATTATTTAATTATGTACTATATCATTCTTTAGTTTTATTTTAAATGAATTATTTTATAAAAGGGTTTTGTGCTTTCTATAGATAATTGTATATTATTTCGAGGAAAGTGAAAATCATTCAGAGGTACATGGGGGTATGTTTCAGATGATATAATAAATGAAGTTAATTATTATAATGAAATTGATTTTATACTTAATTTGTGTGTGGTATCCTTGGAATTATTGTGATTGCTTATGTAACTGCACTCATTAGATAGTCTAGGTTACTTCCCCAACCGTGGTTCTATAATTAAAGGATGGTTTATGATTTGTCATTTATATGATCCTTTGTGTGCCCTTCCTGTGATGGGTGGATATGTGGTGTATTGCTAATGATTGGCATAGCTATATTTGGATCACATTTGATGTATTTTTGAATGATGTTTCACCCTTTTGCCTTGGAGTGTTTTTTAGTAAGCTTAGTGTCATAAGGGGGAGTGGCTCTCAATGGGGTTGGGATCCTAAAGTGATAGTCAGGATAATCCATTGGGAGAGTTGTTTAATAAGTGATAACTTAATTAATGTATTAGGGGGTTGGGTAGTTAAACACATTAAATAAGATAATGTATGCCCCACTCATGGCTTGAGTGCTCGTTTAGGCTCAAGATGAGGTGGGAAGGCCTGGAATGGCATGATCAACTACCTTGTCCTCTTGAAAGGTATGTTGGTTCCACATGAGACTTGAATGGGGCCTGAGGGTCAATAGAGGCTGCTAGGATAACCCAGGATGGGGGCCGTGGCCTATGGAGACCTACCAGGATAACCCATATCAAGCTATGCGATGACACTCTCTCCTTGTGAGCACTAGTGTCTTGCCCCTGTGTTATAGCTTCTGGAGTATACTTGTTATAAGATTCATCTTTGTGTATCTTGATTGTGACTTAACCCGGTGGAAGTGTGTTCAGACAATGTTTTGTTTATCCTTTGTTGTGTTCTTGAGGGCCTTATGTCTATCTCCTAGCATGGGAGGTGGTCCTCTGGGATCCACATGGTTGGGTGGTAGTTGCTTTCTTCCATTGAGGATTTTGAACCTATTTATACGTGGATTGGCTTCGTGCATTCTCCAGTTGCTTCTCTTGGATATGGCAAACTCAGTAAGTTAGGTGGATATTTCATTCATCTATCATATTGTACTTATGTTTAAATCGGATGTAATTGTATTATGTACATGCCCACGTGGCTAGTGATGTAACTATGATGCAATCTTGATGTAAGTAAAATGAGGTCAAGGTGTATGTTTTATATTATTAAATAGAAATGTTGACCTTATGTAATTAAATGCTTACATGTTCTTTATTCATTACCTTACATGTTATAGGAACTATGGATTTTGATTATTCAATGAATGTTAGCTCTAGAAGTTATTTCTATGCAATGCAGTTTCATGACTATATTATGTATGGATGGACTATTTAAATTGTTATCTTGATTATGCTCATTTATAAATCAAATGTTAATTAAGATCAGATTTAATTTCTTAAACGTTGTATGAGTAGTTTAGTAACACCATTGAGGAATGTTAGAGGATAGGTTAGCAGTCTTCTTCCGCTTGTGCAATTTAGTTTAATCTTATCCTTTTACCATTATAGGATGTACACTTAATGTTTTAAAAAAAATATTTCACTCTTACTTGAGTTGTTTAGTTAGATCCTTTGGGGTTCCTTGGCGGGGAATTACAGATTACATTACTTTTCATTTATATTCATCATAATCATATATTTTTCTTTCACTTCACATTGCTTCTTTTCATTCACAACACTTTGGCATATTGCATTTTTAGAATTTACCAATTGCTTCCTATTAATAAATTAAATCTCAAATATTTTCTCCATGATGCATGTTGTTTTATGGAGTTATTTTTAGGAAAATTCATTACTTATGTAGATCACATAAAAGCTTTTGTAGACCCTAATCCTAGAGATGCTAGTGAAAAACCTAATACTTGTACCTCACCTAGGGTATCCAATGTGAATGAAGAAAAAAATAATATTCCTACCAATGATCTCTCTAATGGAGATAAAAAATTGAAGAGAAACATGACACCATCTTCTTCTCATACACATACCATAGCACAAGGGGGGAAGGATCAAAATATTGGTGTTTCAATCTCTCTGGATCCCCCTTATTCTCCTAGAGCCTATCTTAAACATCAAAACATTTGTACAACAGATGATGTTATGCATTTGATTCATGATCTATGTCCCCACATAAAATTAAGTAAAGATGAGGCCTTACATGATAAGGATATTCCTTTCCAACCTATCAGAGAGGATATGCATGGTGATAGAAAGGAAAATCTCCCTACACAAGATATCTCTTCTTCAAATACTTTTCCCTTTGTTCCTTCTAAATACACTCACACTAAAATTTTTAAACAAATTCATTATAATACTCCTTATTCTTCTCAATTAAAACATTCTTATAGGAGTGGATATAACATAATGTCAAAACAAGGTTTTAGATGACAAGGACTTGAAAAATTTGAACAAGAAATTAGAGTCCCTATAAACCCTCCTACACAAATTAGTACCGAAGATCTATGGCATTATCATGATTCACCTATGGATGATCTCCTTAGAATTCAAAACTTTAAGGATTATATTGCAAGAAATAGAACTTATCATCCATCCAAAGGTGTTTCTTCCTCAAATATTCCTTTTTGTTTATATCATCAAACTCATGACCATCATGCTAATGATTGTCCAGATTTTCAAAAAAGTATGTACAAACTAGTTGATAATGGAATTATTAAAATAATAAATGACAATCCATATTCTTATAACAAACCTTGTCCTACATCACAAGAGACAAGACCTACTTATATTGATGATCAAGATAAATTAGCCACTAGAATCTTTTGGAGATTGAAGTATGATAAGATTGTTGTTTTTCCTTTCATAGGATTTAGCAATAAGCATAAGGAAGATAATGAACATTGTGTTTTTCATCATTGTTTCTCTCATTCTCTTGGAAAGTGTAAAGCATATAAGACATTTTTTCAAGACTGATATGATAGAGCTCGCATAGCTCTTACAATTGATCTTGCACTTTTCCTTGGTGAAGAGGTAGTGCCTTAGCACTCCATTCACCCTCCATGTTTCTCCCCACCATATGGCACTGATACTTAACTTAATTGGGGGCTTTTTATCATAAGAGGTGATGCTTTTTAAAATACAACCATCTTGGGGTAGCAACATAATTCATTCTTGCCTCTATCTTATTTCTTCTCTTTATCTAAGGTTTCACTATTCCGTTTAGGGCTTGCATTTTTCATGCTTTGATGTCCTTTCTTGCATGGAATTGTATGTCTCTTGTGACTAATCTCTCCTTAGGGGAGTTTGTGATCCTTCATTTAGTTCACTCTTCCTCTTTGAAGATTACCTCTTCTTTAGAGTTGCATTTTACATATCTTAATGTCAAATATTGCATTGAATATTTCTTCATGTGAGTATATTGTGCATTTGCTTATGTCTAATATTTCCTTAGAGGTTGTGTAATTATTCTCATTGTCCCTATGCTTGGGGAGGCATTTATCTTTCTCTTACCCTTTCTAAGGATTGAATTTTCCTTTGTTGAGTGGTGTTTTCTTATGATTTGATGTCATTCCTTGTGTAAAGTTGTTATTTGCTCAAGGATTCTCTCGTATGCAAGAGGTGTGTATCCTTGTATACAACCTCTTTTACACTTGACAATGTATATCTATTATAAACAAGCCCTTCACTTTGGGTCAAAAGTATGTCATCCTTCATCAAGAATCCCTTTCACCTAGCAATAGGAGGAAGGTAGATATTCTTGTTCTCTTTCCCTTCTTTTGGTAGAAGATGTTATGTTTGTTCAAGAACTCTTCTTGGAGGTATTTGTCTTTTGTGAAAATATCTCTTCTCCTCCAAGGATTCCCTTTACACTTGATGCAAGATATCTCTTTTTCAACTATCTTATCCTTTCTTGTAAGAGTATTACCTCTTTATCTTGGATTTATGAACATTGTTGTCTAAGGGATATCTCTTTGGTTTTGAAGGTGGGTATCCTTGTTTCTAGCTTCCTTAAGACATGAACATAGGGCTATGTTGATATCTTAAGGGGGGCATACATATCACCCTATTTGTACCACATTGTACTATATTTTTGCATGTCTTAAACGTGGTGTTTATTCTTGAAACCATAGAAAAAAAACTCTTAAACAAGATGCTTCATGCCTGAAACCAGACACAACATTTATATATGTCTTATACGGGGTGCACATTCTCAAAACTAGAGCAAATAAACTCTTACACGAGATGCCCTTGAAACCAGACATATATTTGTCTTAAACGAGATTACACATTCTTGAAACTAGAGTAAACAAACTCTTACATGAGCCGTTCTTGATACCAGACACACATTTGTATTTTTATTTCATGTCATACATAGGTTGTTGCATGCTCGAAACACAATAAAACAAACTCTTATAGGGGATTATTAACAATTGAAACTAGACATCACTTTCACACATGCATGAGGATGAGTGGAACTAGAAAAACATAGCTACAATATTCCTACTCTCCTCCCCAACATGGATAACCTAGAAAAACACATCTTGAATGTGTATCCATGCTTACTCTCTTTCTTCTCATGAGCTCATAGATTTGTTAGTTGTAGTTCATGGATGATGCGTACTATTGCTCTTTTTATGTGATCCCTTGTGTGCTTGAGATGACATTTTCAAGAATGATATTAGTGGTTGACACTGTAGACACCTAAAAATAATAAATTAATATTTAATCAATTTAAGCTTGTCAACATAATTAACCAGTTTGATTTTGTTAATTCCCTTTCTTCTTAAGGTTAATTAAATCAAATTTAATCAATCTTATCACTATAGTCCAATAATTAATTTATCAATTTTATTAATTATTTCCCCATTCTTCTAAGGCCACCTCAACCATTAATTATTCTAAAGACCACTTAGTTAATTAATTTCAATTCATTTATTTGAATCCCCCTGCATCCTTTATTTTGGAATTTTTAATTCCTCTTCCCTCTCCCCAAGGAATTTTATATTCCTCTTTATTCTCCCCATGCATCCTTGATCCATGTCTTCTCTCTCAAATCAATCTCAACCCTTCTTCCCAAAGTAAATCTTGGCCCTCAATTGGCCTCCTCTAATCTATAAATTGAGGTCTCCTCCCCTTCATTGGAAGATGAATATATCCAATCAAGTAATATCATAATGTGAACACATCTCTAGAAATCCATCAAAAATATCATCATTATAGGAAAGAATCCATGGCATCCATATCCTTATCATGTCCTTATGATCCTTCATCAAATACAAATCTATCCATTCCCATCTAATCCAAATCCAAATATTATCAAATCATCCACCAATCTTGTTGTGCATTTGGAGAGCAATCCACATCCCAAAGAAGAGCATATCCAATCAAGTGGAGCGATAGGGTGCCTCCACTTCATCATTTTCTCAATCAGAGGAACAAGAGAGATATTTTCTTGCAAGGTATAAATTAATTTGTTTATTGTTCTCATTTGGTTTTATATGCTTATTTGTGTTTAAACTTGTTGGCATTGCACACTCCAATGAGAATTGAAGGTGATTGAAGGTATTGTCATTGATGGCAACCTTGCAGCATTGTGGAAACAGACAGGCATTGGCACTGACACCGACAACGACAACAATATTCACTGGCATCCCAGCTGACAGGAACAACTTTTTGTATTTAATTGTAATATCTTTTGTAAGCCGACATGGCATATTGTAATAGACTAATATATGTATGAGGTCTTGTAAATCATTTTATAATGATAGATGAGGAATAAGGTAGCATGGATGTAGAAGTGATAAGCAAATATTAAGGCAGATTTTGTATAAGGGTTTATGGTTATAGTATGAGCTTAAACTGGTACTGAACCTGGCATAGCAGATGCTGAATTGTAGCAGTACATTATATTGGATTCTCATAATCCATTTTGTAAGTCAGTGAGACTTACTTTTGTAATTGAGCAGTGAGCTCTAGGCAGTTGGCCTTCTTGCATGTGCAGGCCCCTCTTGTAAGTAATATCCATTCATTGGCCAGTAAGTGAATATCGTGGGTCACAAATCCCACCGAGGTTTTTCCCACACTGGGTTTCCTCGTTAAACATCTTGTGTTATGGTGTACTTTCTATGTTGTCTTTACTGTTCATATTTGCTGCATTAATTCTTGTTTACCAATACACTATTTTGGAATGCAAAATACTTAATAAGGTTAAATATTCTGTTAACTGGTTAGATGCTAATTCAGCCCCCCCTCTCAGTATATTTGGGACTATCATCAATCCGAACAATTGGTATCAGAGCCTGGTCCTCTATTTTCAAAAGTCTAACAACTTGAGGAAGATTCTGACACCGGTACATATGGCGAATTTAAGAAAGCAATTAGAAGGAGCTCTTGTGGACTATGATGCAGAGAAGTTGAAGAATATGAAACTTGAAGATGATCTGAGGATTGTAGGAATTCATTCAAGGACTTCAAGAGAATCTCACTATTGCTAGAAATAAGAGAAATGAACTTTATGAGAAGATGCAGAGTAATGATGATGAAAAGGAAACTCTTAATGAGATTGTAAGCAAGATGAGGCAAGAAAACATGACTTTGAGGAATGAAATGCAATCCATGACTACGAGATTTTGTAAAGACATTGAAGACAGAAAGAAGAATGAAGATGACTTGACTAGAAGATTCAATGATGTTGGAAATGAAAATCTAAGACTCAGTCATGAAAATGATATGTTGAAGATAGATCTGATTCACATGGAACATGATAAAACTAAACTTATGAGACAGAAGGAATTTTTGGAAAATGAGTTGGCTACTGCAAATCAACATAAAGATAAATTCAAGAAAAGTTCAGAAGAACTTGATGGTATGCTGAAAAGTCAGAAACCTAATGGAGACACTAATGGACTTGGATTTGAAGTTGGTGAAAGTTTTGGTACTGCAAACAATCATGATCACAGAAAACCGGTAAGATAACCCAATGCCTACAAATTTAATGGGAAATGCTTTAACTGTAACAAGTATGGTCATAGAGAAAATCAGTGTAGATCTAGAAACAATCAGAACATTAATGCACCCACGGGTCAATGTTCCAAATGCAACAAAATTGGTCACAATTCAGAAAACTGCAGAATGAATGTAAGATGTTATGTTTGTGAAAGATTTGGGCACTTATCTAATCAGTGCAGAACACAAACCGACATAGGATATGGAAAGGCTATTCAGAAAAACAATGTGACTTGTTATGCTTGCAACAAGATTAGACATATTGCAAAATTTTGTAGAAGCAAGACTTCACCGACAAACAATAAAGGATGCAATTTGAAAGGCAAAGAGAAGGTTGATGAGCTAAAGAAAGAATTTTCAAGACAATGGATTAGAAAGACAGACCAGAATGTTGATGAGACTATTCCTTCACTGGTAGAACAAAGTATTACTCCACCGGCAGGAGACTCTTCATCCAACTGAAAAGTAACCCTTGGGGGTATTGCAACAATTTGAAAATCATGCAAGTTTACCCTCGGTTGATGGTGAGAAGATGGAATTCTTCTCTACCAGCAGATGTCTTAAGTTTCACTTAACCGACGAGCATTTATTGTAGTTGTTAGAGGAAAAGACATTATAAATAAGTGATTTTCCCTCTTTTTCATTCACCGAGCATTCAAACTTTTAGAGAGCGCAACAATTTGAGTGAAGGGCCGAAGACATCCTTAGCGAGAAGTGAAGCAAGTTATTTCAAGCATTCAAACCTATCAGGCAGATTAAGGTATTTATCAATGGCTTCCTCCTCTGCTCAGGAATTTATTGCAAACCCTACTGCTATGGAAGTAGTTAAACACCCTAGACCTGTTTTCAAGATTATCCCCAAGATAGCGAAACACGATGATTCCCTAGGATCTTTTTCAAAAATTCCAAAAAGGTGTTGCATATGCTGAAGATCCTAGAATCTATATTCATTGCCATATTAAGGAATTAGGTTCAGAGGAAATATTGAAAATGTATAAAAATGTTATTTGTGATGAAAGTGGAATTGTGAAACCTGAACATAAGGTTATTGAAACTTTAGGTTTTGTGGAAATCATTGACATCCCAGAATTTGCTAAGGAGGTAATAAGGATTGTGCTTAGCAGAGTTCATGGTGAATTCTTTTGGCTAGACTTTGTTTGTAAAATCACTAAGGAAGCAGTTAGGGCAGTGACTGACTTACCCTCCACCGGTAGCAGGCCAGATAAAACTAAAATGGTTCCTAATAACATTGTCATGACATTAACAGGAGAAACCTATGATAGCAAATCCCTTAGAGTGAATGATGTAAAATATGTGAATGTTAGATTCATAAGTATGATTTTAGGTTATAAGGCCACCCATGCAAACGGACTCAACTCTATTTCTAGTCTTTGTATTAAAAGTGCATATGATAGGTCAACAGTGATGGAAAGATAGATGTATGTGAGTGGTTAAAGGATGAGTTAATAGATAATCTGAAAAATATCAAAGGAGACAAGAAATGTACTTTTCGTTTTGGCAATCTTTTGGTATGTCTGATGTTGTATCTTACAAAAGAGGTTCTCGGTATTGGTAAGAAAGACTTTGGTTTTGATATACCGGTAGGCAAACAACTGTTAGATATCTTCACCGGTATGGGGACATATAAGGATAACAATATCACATAGTACTTCAAAACATTCAAAGAAAAAATGAAAACAAGAGAGAGACTACCACAATGTATTGTAGATAAATATGAGAAGGAA
The DNA here is from genome assembly GCF_030272615.1 of Cryptomeria japonica. Lineage (NCBI taxonomy): Eukaryota > Viridiplantae > Streptophyta > Pinopsida > Cupressales > Cupressaceae > Cryptomeria > Cryptomeria japonica. The sequence continues at coordinate 530,993,968 of NC_081406.1, read as the reverse complement.
ATATGTTTTGTAATCAAGAAGGATGAGATATGGATGGAGACAGTTCTTCCTAGAACTGTATGGGTAACATAAATGGGATATGAAGCAGATGTAAACATCATTGAAACTTATGCCAAAGCCCTATTATAAGCCCCTAGAGAACTGGAAGAAAAGGTTTTTGGAAATGCACAATCAATAGAAAGTGATGTACAAACATTGAAACAGAGAAAGAAAAGAGAAAAATACACAAGGAGTGCATCTAAACAAGTTAAGGAAATAAAAGAAAATGTCATGAATATCACTAGTATAAAGAAAAGTGACTTAGAAGGATTACAACTGGAGGCACATCTCTCACCGGTTGGTACATCCTCAGATAGTGAAATTCCTGCTGAGTTTAAGCGAGTAGATAGGAAAAGAAAACCATCACCAGTACCCTCTCCTCCTCCTCCTAAGAAAACAAGAACACCAAGGCAGAAGAAACATTCAGTGAGACCACCAGCAAAGAAGTTGACACCAAAGAAGAAAATGCAGAAACAGGTTATACCACCATTGGACAACTTACTGAATGAAATAACTGATGATGACAACTTATCCAATGTAAGAAAATTATATGATACATTCACTAATGAAGAGAAAGAAAGTATAGATAATAGCATCATCCTACACCTTGACATATATAAGAAAGTGTTATTCAAAGTTGTAGATGGTTTGCCTAGTGAATTGTATAGGTGGTTAGATGCTAAGAGGTTAGCAATTATGGAGCTAGATAAGAAAATTAAAATTGAGAAACTTCTAGCTGTACATCTGGTCAAATCTATTGAAGAAATTGATAAATTGATCAGTGAAGCTAATAGGTCAGTTTTTGCAAGCGGACACCGACATGTGAGCCTAATGGATGGCAGGGTTAATGAAATTTTAGAAGAAACAACTGACAAATGGGACATCTTCTTTATTGAGAAAGAAAAACAAGAAGAACTAAAAAGACCTAAAACTTTCAAAGTCTATCAAAAGGACATAGACAAGGGGAAAGAAAAGGTAGGTGGACTACCAAACATTAAAGTAACTGATAACCTACCACCACCTTCGGTTACTCCACTGGTACAGACTGACAGTACACCGGCTATTGAGAATGTGGATACACCACATGAGGATACAAACCCCAAGTCTGAAATTTTGTACACTATGAACGTAGACACTCAGGAGGTTAACATTGTATTTGATAAGGAAAGCACAGAGGAAAAGAAAGATGTTGCTACTGAGCAACCGATAGATAATATTGAGGTTGGAACACAGGCAAAACACATTGAGATTGGGTACAGGCAGAGAAAACTGAGCATTCAGAGGAATCCTTGGTTAGTGAAATGGTTACCGACAATACGAATGCAAGCATAGAGAAACTTGTAGAGATAGTAACTAAGATACCGATAACTGAGAATAAAGAAAAACCAATGGAGATACCGGTAGTAGATAAAACAGTGAAACAAGCAGAGAAACCGATAGAGTCACAGGGACACATTGAGATAGTGAAACCGGTAACCACAGAGAAACCAAAACCTTTGCTAGTGGAAATGCAAACACAAAATGACCCACCAGAGGTCGAGACAAGAAAATTTACTCACACCGAAAGCACTGAGATTGTAAAGGTAGTTGGGCAGACATCTAGTACTTCATTGATAGAATTTAGACCCACCAATGTGACTGAAGTACTTTTGGATTCAATAAAGAAAATAACAGACTGTAATGCATTGGCCTATAAGGCAATTGATGACACAATTCCTATTCTTAAGTTGATTGCACCCAAATGGAATGTAGATAATAAGGATTCTTTGAGTCAGTTAGACACATTGTTTAAATATATTACTGGTAATATACTGACAGTTGATCAAATAAATGAAGAAACATTCAAGGAGAAAATGGAAAAAGAAAAAGAGAAATTCTTTGAGGAAACAATAAATAAGTGCAAGGAACATATTGATACTCTTTTACTGGCACTAAGCACAACAATTATAGAGTTTAAGGAACTGTACAAAGATACTTGCAAGACAAATCTGTTGACAGTGGATATTGACAAAGAAATCAGCAAAGTTCAAAAGGAGATTAATGACATAGCTGATAATATCATTGGTTCATTTGAACCTATATCAGTTATTGAACAGGAAACTGCTGGATGTAAAGAAAAATTGGAGAAGAAAGAGAAAGAGAAGGAAAGGATAAAGGCAAAAACCAGAGAGCTAAAGTGCAAACTTAGTCCTAAGTTAGATAATCTTATCTCTCCATAGAAAGAAATCTCAGAGGCACTAATTCAAGGTCAAAAGACACTAGAAGAATAAATGCATCATCTCACCGGTACAATTCAGAGAACTAAGGCAGCTATGAAGGACAGTAACAGGTTTATTCAGAGCTTGAATTTGGTCTTAACAGACTTATTCCAGATTGTAACCAACTGATTACAAAGTTCAAGCTGAAAACTACACTCATTTGACAATTTTGACAACCTTTGTCATTGATGTCAAAGGGGGAGTAGTAGGACAGAGAAAAATGATTATCAGAGGAGATCATCTGCTCAGGGGGAGCACACTTTTTTGGTAAAAATTTTGGACTTCATTTTTGGATACAGTTTTTGGATTTTTCTCATGAGTGTTGCCATCAATGCCAAAGGGGGAGATTGTTGGCATTGCACACTCCAATGAGAATTGAAGGTGATTGAAGGTGTTGTCATTGATGGCAACCTTGCAGCATTGTGGAAACCGATAGGCATCGACACCGACATTGATAGACACTTCACCGACAGTGACAACAATGTTCACCGACATCCCAGCCAACATGAACAACTTTTTGTATTTAATTGTAATATCTTTTGTAAGCCAAAATGGCATATTGTAATAGACTCATATATGTATGAGGTCTTGTAAATCATTTTGTAATGATAGATGAGGAATAAGGTAGCATGGATGTAGAAGTGATAAGCGAATATTAAGGCAGATTTTGTATAAGGGTTTATGGTTATAGTATGAGCTTAAACCAGTACTTCACCTGGCATAGCAGATGCTGAATTGTAGCACTAAATTATATTGGATTCTCATAATCCATTTTGTAAGTCAGTGAGACTTCCTTTTGTAATTGAGCAATTAGCTCTAGGTAGTTGGCCTTCCTGCATGTGCAGGCCCCTCTTGTGAGTAATATCCATTTATTGGCCAGTGAGTGAATATTGTGTGTCACAAATTCCACCGAGGTTTTTCCCACACCAGGTTTCCTTGTTAAACGTCTTGTGTTATGGTGTGCTTTCTATGTTGTCTTTACTATTCATATTTACTGCATTAATTCTTGTTTACCGGTACACTATTTTGGAATGCAAAATACTTAATAAGGTTAAATATTCTATTAATCGGTTAGATATTGATTCACCCCCCCTCTCAGCATCTTTGGGACTATCATCAATCCTAACAAAACTAGCCATCTAACACCTTTCTTGATTTCCCTTGCTTCAGACACATTTTGATATTGAGTTCTCTTCGGCTAGTTGATTTGAGGTCTTGTTTTTGGTTTTTAGCTTTTGCGTTGTGTGTATTTTGCCTTTTTACGTTTTTGTCTTATTTTGTGTGCCCTTGCATGCATTTGTGTGAGTTAAGATCCTAAGATTTGAGGCTTGGTTTCTCAAAATTAGTGATGTCTTATACTCCTTGTGATTGTGCTTCTAATTGCTCCTATCTTTCATTTCTTTCATCTTCTTTACCATGAGTATTTGCATGGGCTCATACTCTTGTTAAAGTGGAGGCTAAATATAACGTTGTAAATTTTCATTGAGCCAATTTAAACATCATGTTTGTGCCCCTAATTTAGTGTGTCCCCTCCTCATTACCTATCTAATTCTGTTTTGTGCTTATTCTCTAGTTCTGATACCATGAACACCCTTTGATAGATTTTTTGGTTGGGTACCCTTCTCCTTGAGGCTGAATTCTCGTCTCTTTCTGAGAAGTACCATGGTTCCCAACGCCATGATCCCTCTTAGTGGGGCTGATGCAGGAGCATCCATGGTTCTTAACAATCTTGCATCAACCAAGAATATTTCCTTTCTTTCTTGCTTTCTATTTTATAGTTTCAACATTTCGTTATGCATTTTCTAGCATTGGCTCGCTGAATCTTGAGGAGTTGGATTTTGCTTGAGGACTTGATCATCTACCTTATTCCCAAACCATGGAGTGTTTTGGATAATTTTCAGGCAAGTTATCCCTATCAATTTACGATAGTTTTCTGGTACTGTTTGCTGGCAATTTGGAGGAATTGATTATGTGTTACATTGATGTTTTGTCATCGATGGCAACGACGACTGTTTTGGTTGTTTACTGGTTTCGGTTGGTTCCGATAGAGTGGTTGGATTATGATATTGATCCGGTATACTCCAATATGCTTTGGTTTGTGGAATTGAGTTGAATTTGTCATTCATGCTATTCAAATGCGTATCTCGATCAGTTGGTTTGGGATTTGATAACTCAGATACTACCATTTGTTCTAGTAAGCCTTTTGGTCACCGGTAAGGGTTTTACCGAAAGAGATTTGTTGAAGATCTTTTGATGCACCTGATAAGTGGTTTTGGTGCGGATTCTAGAAGGTTTTTAGGATGCTGATGGTTATCATGTTTGTGTTCCTATTGATCGGTGGTGTTGGATTTGGTTTATGGTGACCTATTTTGGGTCTAGTGCTATCTAGGTTATGGACTGACTTATGTAACATGTTGATGGGTGATACCAATGCGTTACCAGATGGAACTCATTGATTGGATTATGTTATTTTGGTCTTAGGCTGACTTGGTTGATCATTGGATTGTGGGTTTATATTATGAATTCATTGTATTATCTTTTAGGTGTCCGACCTAATTGTTTAGGTCCTGGGTTGGTATAAATATGATGTAAGATTTCTTTGTAGATCATGGGATCATGGTTATGGGATGGTTACACAATTACCTGTGTGTGAATAATGTTGTAATCATATGCAAGAGTTTTAGTTGATCATAGGTGATCGAATTGGGTTGATAAGAGAGGTTTAAGATCTTTGGTACTGAGCTTAACCATAACTCTACTCAGGCATAGGAGATGCTATCTTTGCAGTTCACTCTTCTTTCCAGATTATAGTCTGGATTTATTTTGTAGTCAAAGAGGATCCCTTTGTGATGAGCAGTGCGCTCTAGGTTGTTGGCCTACTTGCATGTGCATGCCCCTCATTTTGTAATCATAAACTTACTACATAAGTATTATCTAATTGTGGGTAGGCTTCCCACTGTGGTTTTTCCCTTTATCGGATTTTCCACGTACAAATATTGGTGTCATGTGTTCTGGATGGATGGTAACTGCTCTGTGATTTATGTTTATGCTTAATTGCTATATCAGTTATTTTGGTATTTGGTTTATGCATTTTGGTATTTGGTTTATGCATTTTGGTATTGAGTTTATGTGTTCTGATAATAAGGATTTGAATGCTTAAAGCTCTATAATCTGTTGACAATTGATTCACCCCCACTCTCAGTTGTCTTCTAGTTATTTGAGTTGTCTAACACTGCTTTCCTAGACCTATTTGCATTAGTGATCTATCGGATCCCTTCTATAGCTTGCACAACCCCGAGCATTGATTTTGATGTTCCTTGGCATGTGGCCAACCTTATCTTTGATCTACACTTCATCCTTTGGATTTTCCCAAGGACTTTTTTTGGCGGAGGCCGACCTTGTTGTTTTTACACATTGGGTTTTGTTCTTTGGCATTTGATCCTTTTTTGGGCCGACTGGATCCCTTGGATCATATAAATAATTGTAATTAAGCATTAGAATGAAGATAGAAGGTGATATACATAACAAAGAAGCTAGATTTTAAGATTTGAGGTCCCGATTGTGACCTGTTATGTAATTGATCATGTTTTAGTAGGCTAGTGAGCCGGTTTATGTAACTCGGATGTTATCGATTGATTGTAATTTGTTTTCATGATATAATTCATTCTGTTTTGCATTGCCTCCATCATATCCTTGTGTTTCCATTGTGTTTAGTCTTGTTGATCGACTCGAATTGATCTCTTTGAGGTCCATCCTAACTGGTGACTGCACCAAGTGGTATCAGAGCGAGATTTCATTTCGAAGATTGCGTGGTCCTGAGAATTTTGTTGCCGGGTGGTGGATTATGGATTCGACCTACAGCTATAGGGGACTGGCGTGAAGATGACGCAAAGAGGAAATAGGAATGGTGGAGCATGTGGGAATATAAACCCGACTATGATAGAAATGTTGAGAGGAATTGCGGCCCGATTGGAAGCCGTTGAGACAGTGCAGAGAAGAGGCCGACATATTGAAGATGTGAGTGAAGTGTTGAACACTAGATTTCACTGAGAGGGGGGGTGAATCAGTGATTTACAAAATTTTCCCTTTTCTATCCTATGTGTGTATACCGGTTTGTAGGATTTTGCCAAGATCAAGGGCACAATGAAAAGCATAAAAAGAGACAATAGAATGACAAGAACAAACTGTATTCTCATCAATATGCAAATGATCAACTGGATTAACCAATACAATGAATATAGGCCTGCTTATATAGGCAAGGCCATATGGATGTATGAGCACACAAATATGACATGTGGCTCAATGAGAAACAAGGGTAGGTAAGAAATACTAGGGGTAGGTAGGAGAAATAATATAATATTCCACAAGAGATGGATGACCCACCGAATGTGGAGTGTAACAGCAAAATAAGACCACAAAAGGTGGAATTTCTCCTACACGCTCTATCCCTATGTGCACACTTCCCTAAGTGTCTCAAATCCAAACTATGAAGAGATGCATTATCCTAAGTTAACTTAAGTAAAGTGTAATAATATCCAAAATGAATATTTATTTACACCAACACCCCCCCTTAAGTGCAACTTAGGGGAATGCAGACTCAAGTCAACAATGCAAGATGGGTCCCGGCTACTAGGCCATGATAGGTACCCATGTACAATATGCAAATGCAAGCAAAACTTTGCAATGCAATCTCTCACAAATGGAGAAAGGGAGAAAACCCAGTGGGAAAAAACTCCCCCCCAAAAGAGAGATGAATGCACAAAAGACTCTCAAAGAAGAAGGACAAAACCTCAAAGAGGAAAAAGTCCCCCCCATAAGAGAGGAAGGAGAAGTCAGCTGACCCCCCCTAATGACACATCCCGCACCCCCAAGAGAGCTTGCAACTGCTGGAACTTACTCTCGGTGAAAGGTTTGGTGAATATGTCAGCAACCTGCTCTGTTGTAGGACAATACTGCAAATCAATGACCTGCTCCTGGATGAGCTCTCAGATATAGTGCATATGAATCTCGATGTGTTTGGTCCACTGGTGCTGGACCGGGTTCTTCGAGATCGCAATAGCACTTTGATTGTCGCAATGTAGAATTGTCGGCCGTGGAGTGGTGAATCCAAACTCTGTGAGGATCTGCTGGAGCCAAATGGTCTCAGTTGCTGCGTTAACAGTGCCTCGATACTCAGCCTCGGTCGAAGAGAGAGCAATAGCATGTTGCTTCTTGCTCTGCCAACAAATGGGGCCTGAACCAAGGTGAAAACTGTAACCAGAAGTAGACTTACGATCATCAAGATCGCTAGCCCAATCAGAGTCTGTGTAACCAACCAAGTGAAGTCCTGTGCCTGCTGCATAGTGAATCCCATAGTGATGTGTACCCTGGATGTAATGAAGGATGCATTTGGTGGCTTTCCAATGAAGCTCATGTGGTTCCTGCATGAAGTGGGAAACCATGCCAACTGCAAATGAAATATTAGGGCGTGTATGAGTCAAGTAGATGAGACTACCCACAAGCTAACGATACAAAGTGGCATCAACTGGTGGAGAAGAACACTGAGCCTCAAGCTTGACTCCTAAAAGAAAGGGAGTCGGGGTAGGCTTACAATCAGCCATATGAAAATGTGCAAGTAGATCAAGAGCATACTTGGGCTGCGATAGTGTAATCCCAGAAGGTGACTGTGAAATCTCTATCCCGAGAAAGTAGTGCAAAAGACCCAAGTCAGTCATGCAAAGCAGATTTGACCCTGCTAATGATGGATGAAGTACTCCCTGTAATGATCAAGTCATCAACATAGAGCACAAGTATCAAGTGAGAGTCATCCTGTCACAAAATGTAGACATTCGGATCAGAATGACACCTGGTGAACCCTACGGAGAGAAGAAAGGAATCCATCTTGGCATACCAAGCCCTAGGGGCCTACTTAAGGCCATAGAGAGATTTCCTTAGTCTGCAAACCAAGGAAGTATCCTGGATGAAACCCTGTGGCTGCTCCATATAAATCTCCTCATCAAGATCACCGTGAAGAAAAGCACTCTTCACATCCATCTGATGTACAACCCAACCATGAGCTACAACAATAGCAAGTGTCAAATGAATGGAGTTCATCTTGGCTATGGGTGCAAAGGCCTCAGTATAGTCAACACCTGCAACCTGCGAGAAACCTTTCGCAACAAGCCAAGCCTTATACTTATCCACACTACCATCCGCTGCAAACTTGGTCCGATAGATCCACTTACATCGAACCATCTTTCTCCCCTTAGGGAGATGGACTAAATCCCATGTGTTTTTCCTCATCAAGGAACTATACTCTTCCTCCATAGTGTGGTCCCACTCAGGAACCCCTGATGCTTCCCTAAATGTCTGTGGATCGGAAGTGGTAGCAATGAATGCATGTGGTAGATCCTGATGCTGTGATCGAGTTCTCTGTGTATCGGAAGGATCCCCAATAAGAGAACCTGTGGACTGAAGTGTCTGTCAAGCCCAACGAGGTCTAGGTGGAGGTGGAGAATGAGGCTCCTCAACTGCAAGTGGACCCTGCGGAGATGTAACCCTGCGAGTCGGAGTTGAAGGAGGCTCATCATCTGAATCACTAACATCACTATCCACAATGGAGGAAGGTGGAGGAGGTAGAGAGGCTAAGCGGAGGTAGATAGGCTAAGCTAGGAGAGATTTCCTCAAAGTGAACACTCCTCTCAATGAACACCTCATGTGTCTCTAGATCCATCAATCTGTATGCCTTAACACCCTCAGGATATCCAACAAATAGGCAAGGCCGACTCTGAGGTTCCAATGCCTTGCATTTCTGCGGAGGTATGCGAGCCCATGCTGGACACCCAAAGACTCTGAAATGTCTCACAATCGGTTTCCTACCAGCCCAAGCCTCAAAAGGAGTAATACCTTGTAAAGCTTTGTGAGGAACCCGATTCTGGATGTGTGTGGCACAACTGATAACCTCTGCCCAAAAGGCGGGATCAAGAGAACGTGCATGTATCATACAACTAGCCATTTCTTTGAGAGTTCTATTCTTACATTCTGCAACCCCGTTCTGCTGTGGAGTGTATGCGACAGAATGCTGAAGATCAATCCCCTCAAATGTACAAAAATCATCAGGTCTTTTGTTCACATATTCCCTTCCATTATCTGTGCGAAGAATCTTGACCACTTTCCCTAATTGCTTCTCCACACGAGTCTTGAAGTCCTGAAATTTGTCAAATACTTCACTCTTATGAATGAGAAAGTAGACCCAAGTGATGCGGGAGTAGTCATCAATGAAGGTGAGAACATAGCGGGCCTTACTAAATGAAGGTGCTGGAAATGGACCTGCTACATCGTTGTGAACAAGTTGAAGAACTTCCAAAGCTCTCCAAGCTTTCCCCTTATCAAACTTCTCTTCGAGATGCTTGCCCATGGAACAACCTGAACATACACCCTCTGAAAAACTGATTCGAGGTAGACCTGTGACCATGTCTTTAGTGCTTAGCTGCTGAAGATAGCGGTAGTTGAGGTGACCAAACCGCTCATGCCATAGCTTACTTTTTGAATTTGAATGAGTAAGCAAGGCCCTAGAAGGTGAACTTGGCACAAAGTGGGAGAATGAATAAAGCCTTGAGTTGTCATTGACTTTTCCCACTGCTACCAAGACATCATCATCAAGTTCCTTTACCACAACTGAATCTGGTGTAAACTCAACCTTTTTCCCATTCCCATAGTGAGTGATTTGGTAGATGGAGAGAAGGTTGGTAGACAAGTTAGGAACATAGAGAACATTCTCCAATGTTCCATCATCCATGACAACTGAACCTTTCCCTTCAACCTCTACTTGTGTATCATCACCTATGTAAATGTGAGGTACCTTAGATGGCTCCAATGAAGAAAATTACTCCTTTGTAGAACCCATGTGATATGAGGCACCCAAGTCAAGTATCCATTGCCGTGAAGAACCTATTGTAGCCACAAATGCTTGCCCTTTTCCCTTAGATTGTGAGGAAGAGGAAGGAGATGAATCCTTCTTTGTGTAGGCGGATGGCAAGTTGATGTTGTTTTTCTTGAGAAGATTAGTTAACTCATCAACTTGCTTTGCGTGGCATAGATGCTCATCATGACCATACTTCTTGCAATATGCACAAGTTGGTTTATCCTTCTTAGGTGGTGTCCCCTTCTTGGAAGAGGATGAAAAATAGCCTTGTGATGGAGAGGATGTTTGTCCTTTTTCCTGTTGTAGTTTAGACTTAGAGTGCTTCTTCTTCTTGTTGGAATCTTTGCCTTGACTTCCTTGATTCCCTTGATTTGCCACCAAAGCCTTGGACTTTGAAGACTTGAGAAGCCCCATGTTCAACAACTTAGATTGTTCCAATATCAACATTTCTGTGAAAGCATCAAATGAAGGCATAACATAGGAACTCCCCATTGTCAAACGATGAGTTTGGAAGCTAGATACAAATGCTGCATATTCTGGTGCAAGCTTGTCCAACAAGTTGAATATCAACTGAGCATCCTTTTTGTCAATTCCACAATCCTTAAGCTTTGCTCTTAGCTCATTTGCTTTGGTGACATAATCTTGGATTGTATCAAAACTCTTGGGATCCAAGTTGGTGAGCTCATTGTCAATCTGATAGCCTCTGATTTCATCAACTTGACCATACAATTTTTGAAACATATCCCAAGCCTCTTTGATTGTTTTACACTTCTCAATGTGAAAAATGAGGTCATCTGATACATACTTGCGTAAAGTTCCAAGAGCCATGCAATTCTTTGTGAGCCATTCTAATTGAGAATTTGGATTAGCCTTAGGATCAGGTGGTGCTGTTATTGTTCCATCTATGTAATGTGTGAGACCCTTTTCCATTAATTTACTCCATACTTTAATTTTCCATGATGCATAATTATGTGGAGTTAAAGGTGGAAATTTATTAGGACTCATTGCAAAAAAAGTCGAAAGAGCACAAAGAGAGGCACAATCACACAAGACATCCCCCCAAATTCACTCAATCAAAGAACCCCCCCCCCCCAAAGTGATGATTTGACACTTTATACTTAGTGCGTATACAATGGGCCACTTGCAAAGAATGGCAAAGTGGACTTCTGATTTACAATTTTACAACTGCCTCAATAAGGCCAAAAGAGACTCAAACTGATAATGCAAGAGATCTAACTAAGATCCAAGCAATTTACAAGTACCTAATAGGCCAAATAAGACCAATATCTGAAAGTACAATTTTCACTCAAAATCTCTGAAATCTGATCATAGATTATGAAAGTAGACAAAAAAATATGCACTTTAAAAAAAAATGGCACCTGAAAAGGAGGTCGTATGAGCTCAAACGAGGCCTTTGAAGTTGCAGAATTGAGGATTGGACAGGTACAACTGAGAGAATCCAAAAATTCTGAAACACCTGTGCACCAAAATTAGAAAATAACCACACCACTGCGAAGATCACGAAATTTTAGCCCATTTCAAAAAAATTTGCACAAAAAAAAAGAGCAAAAATGAGCAAGATATGGCCTTTCAAAGTTGGACTGCAAAACTAAAAAGCTCAATGGAGAGGGGTCAAATTTTTTTCAAAAAGCTGCTGATGTGGCACTGATGTCAGCAATTCATTGTCTTAAATTTGATGGTTGTATGACCGGCGTGAAGACTTCGCCTCCCTACTGACTGGGCGTTCGTACTGTATGGACTACTGACTGGGCAGATGACTGTGCAGTTGACTGGGCTGCCGTATGGATGCTGACATGGCATTGTGCAGGGTGTACGGTGGTCGACGGTGGGCCAGTGCCCGCCTGCCACATGGCAGACGTGGGTCCATCGGTTTAGTGACTACCGGCGGAGGATGGCATCGCCGGAGGTGGGAGTGGGCTGTCGGAGTCGGCAGCATGGCGCCGAAGGTGGAGGAAGCACCAGAAGGACGGAGACCGGCTGGCCGAGAGTCGAGGGAAGCTGGTGGCTAGGAGTGAGACGGCCGACGGGAGGTAGTCGGTGGATGGTTTGGGTGGCCGGCTGCAGGAGACCTGGGCTCTGCGGAAAGTGTACGACGGCGGGTCTCGGCGGCGGCATGGGTCACGACTTTGACAACAGGTACGTCCTGCAACACGCGTAGTGTACTGCGTAGTACGGGGGGGTCTGCGGACCCCCAAAACAATCCAAAAAAGTTTTTTTTTTTGACTTTTTTTGATCGCCTTTTTTGATTTTTTTTCAAATTTTTTTTTCCAAAAAAAATGATCTCCCTTTTTCTGAAAATTTTTCTTATTTTTTTTCAAAATCCGTACGATAATAGCTAAAATGGGGAAATTTTTTTTCTCACCAAAATAGGTCGACTTTATAGTCAAAATTTATGGAAACGGCCTCCCGGATTCAACGGTGATGTCCAAATCACTGTATGATGCCCCCCAAAAATGAAGATCCCCAAATCTAAAAATAGAAGCCTCCAAAATGTCTCCAAAAAACTAATCAATGAAGCCCCAATAGCTCTGATACCATGTAGGATTTTGCCAAGATCAAGGGCACAATGAAAAGCATAAAAAGAGACAATAGAATGACAAGAACAAACTGTATTCTCATCAATATGCAAATGATCAACTGGATTAACCAATACAATGAATATAGGTCTGCTTATATAGGCAAGGCCATATGGATGTATGAGCACACAAATATGACATGTGGCTCAATGAGAAACAAGGGTAGGTAAGAAATACTAGGGGTAGGTAGGAGAAATAATATAATATTCCACAAGAGGTGGATGACCCACCGAATGTGGAGTGTAACAGCAAAATAAGACCACAAAAGGTGGAATTTCTCCTACACGCTCTATCCCTATGTCCACACTTCCCTAAGTGTCTCAAATCCAAACTACGAAGAGATGCATTATCCTAATTTAACTTAAGTAAAGTGTAATAATATCCAAAATGAATATTTATTTACACCAACACAGTTAACAAATTTAACATAAAGAAAACATATCGGTTAGATGGGAGGCTAACACAAATTCAATAACACATGAAAGGGACATCACATAACACCATATGTACAAGGAAAACCCAAGATGGGAAAAACCTCGGTGAGAAGTGATACTGGAGACTACTGCTCCAATCCAGCCTCACAATGAAACATTTGGTTACAACATTTAGGGAACCAACCCTTGGAGTACCACTCCTTCTTTAGGGAACCAACCCAAGGAACACCAACCCTTGATTTTAGGGCACCAACCCAAGGAGAACCAACCCCTACACCAAGCTCCAATTAGTGATTACAAAATCATATTTTGAATACAAAAGTTATCTTCTTGTTACAAATGAACTTTGTAACTCTCATGTATGTCACTTCACCGGTTCTCCTCTCTACAGATCTTTATCGGTTCTCTTTTCACCTTTTCTCTGCAGGAACCTTATCTCCAGCTGCAACCCACTCTCTGCTGCACCTTTGCTGGTTCAACAAGTTCTCTTTTCTCTCTGCCACACTGCTGCTATCCACCACCGGTCTTGATAACTTGGTTAGATGTCTACCATTTGATTCCTTCTAGTTCTCAACTTGCCTTCTCTATAATATTCTACAACTCTTCTCTACCAGTTTGGTCACCACCGGTTTACTCCTCTATCAGACTCAATGGACATCTACCGGTTACCTCACTGTTGCCGGTTGAACTCTTCAACCCAATTATCTCTCACACTTAGTCTCTTCTTTGATTGTCTTTGAGCACTTGACTGATTTTCTCTCTCATGTAGCCACAAAAATATCTCATTGAACAACGAACAATATATTTGGCTCACATACTTATAGCCAAATTTTCCCGCCAAGACGTGAGTTTGAACATTGGCATGCTAGGGTTTCCACCATGCACTGAATCTGCATCCAATCTGATCTCTGATTATCATGACATATCAAATCCAATTTGATATCATATCCTTGATCTATGTTCAACACTCAATCAATGAGAATCGCCCATCTATTTACCTTGTGAAACATGTCTTCTCTCTTTAGCTGTTTGTAGCATGTTTTTTGGCCTTTTGTCTGATCAATCACGAGAGTGATGCGGTTTCCTTTATCCTCTTTGATCTGCAAGATCAATCTTTTCTGGATCTCTGTTGTTTCCTTGATCATGAGCCACAATCCACTACCTTTCTTCCTCGAGCTTTGTAGTCGTGATAAATGTTGGACCAGTCACCAACAACTTTACTAACTCACCACACTGACCTGTGCATGCATGCCACTTCACCTCCACATGGCCCCTTTATCGGCATCCACCTTTGCTAGATCGATTATGTCAGTCGAGACAAGATTACTGACCAACCACTCAATTGGGCTCATCTATCGGTTCACAAACTCTCTCGGTTGTACCGTAACCGGTCTGTCTTCATCCCTGGACATTGCTTCTCTTCTAGTGGAGCACCTAAACCAATTAGCACACATGCCAACCTTCCTCATGATCACCTTCATCAGATGGGAGGATTTTTCATTTTCACTTTGTCAGCATTACTGGTGGACATAGTTACCAGTAAACATCTTGATGACACCATGTCATCAACCTTCAACTGCCTCCATATATCTGCATCTGTGGTAGCACATTTCTTCAGCACTGGACTAGTTCTGCTATTAACATATTTGTCAAAGTGACAAACATATCCTTCCTTCTCTGTATTGATAAATCATCATTGTCTACCTAACTGATCCAGTGCATATCTCCGATCTCATGCACCTAGGACAACTTAGTGTTTCACCAGCTGATCTGGTGTGAGCCTTCAAACACTTGCCTTTAACTCTTTTATCTTATCTCTGAGAACTATGATGCATTCCATGCATAATAGGAGATAAGCTCCACTTACTAGTGGGAGTGGATCTTTGTCATCTACATCCTGCAATGCACCAATGTGGCTTCCCTATTTGAGAAAGCATATCTTCAAACATGCACATGTGAATCGGCTGGGCACATTCACTATCAGTCATCTCTTCAAATGGTGACTGCATCTTTATCCGGTGGGAGTCTTGCTATTTCACATCCACCTAGCATACCAGTGACATGCTATGCTAGATGAGATCAAAGAAATCTCATCCAGTATGCATCAATGACAATATTGCACATACATCTCCCATATCAGTTGCCATCCTATACCAGTTGACATCAATGATAACACAATGCCAACATGAAGATGAAGGAGAAGAAGCCCCGACGATTGATCTGGATGAAGAGAGGTTTTTGAGGGTTTTGAGTGGGGCGAATACTAAACCACATTTAACCCCACTAGAATATGATAGAAAGTTGGATTCAAATGAATTGATGGATTCGATCTCGGAGATGGCAAAATGTTTTGATTTTGAGAGCATTGCAGAGGAAAGGAAGGTGCAATATGCCTATACCCTGTTGAAAGGACATGCATCT
The DNA here is from genome assembly GCF_030272615.1 of Cryptomeria japonica. Taxonomy (NCBI): domain Eukaryota; kingdom Viridiplantae; phylum Streptophyta; class Pinopsida; order Cupressales; family Cupressaceae; genus Cryptomeria; species Cryptomeria japonica. The sequence goes on along the minus strand of NC_081406.1, from coordinate 530,978,316 downwards.
CTTTAGTGGGAGCATTTGCAAGTTGATAGACAAAGAAGAGGTAAAGATAAGATCAAGACATGTGATCAGATGGTTGCTAAGTTGAAATCAAAATTTATGCCAGCTGATTACAAAGTGAATCTATTCCAGAAGTTGCAGAAGGAATCTAGTGTAAAGTAGTACACCGAAGCATTTTACAAGTTGAATATCAGATCCAGACATGTTGATGATGTATTTGAACAAGTTGCAAGATATTTGAATGGATTGTGGATGTCTATACAAGATGAACTCAGTTTGATCAAATTGCAGAGTGTTGAAGAAGCTTACCAGTATGCCCTGAAAGCAGAAGAGAAGATGAACAAAACACATGAGCAAAGATAGAGAGGTGGAGGTGGAAGTTTTTTTGGAGGAAGATTTCATGGAGGAAGACAATATACTGGAGGAAGAGGAACCTATATAGATCAGAACAAGGATAAGGAAGTAAGCAAAGAAGGTATTTTATACCAGTAGTGATTCAACCATAACCGGTAAACCTCAAAAGAGAACTGACTGACTTATGCAACACGAGTAACACAATGAAAGAAATAAGAAAACATAGCAAGATTACAGAAACATATCATATTATTGTCTTAGTACCTCCTACAACCAACCGATTATCATCATACAACCATCATAGAACATTCGGTAGTCAACCGGTTATATGCAGGCTACAAGCCAGATACAATCCATCCAGAACTCTTAGAGTCAACCAGATCACTAATTACATATCTAAATCTTTCTTTTGCTTTCTACTTCTTCTATCCTACAAATGATTAAATAACACCTAATATATACCCTCTGGAACATATCCGAGTCAGCCACAAAAGATTACATTTACAAATGTAGGAAAATGAAATGTGTAACTAGGTCGACCCTAAAAATGAAAGAGATTCCTCCAGAAAATAACAACCAAGAAATGTGGATCAATAGGAAGGTTTGCCACACACCAAAGAACATCAAACAAGACTCTAAATAGATCCACATGTCAAGAAATTGCTCTAGAAAAGAAGGAAAACCAATCGGTAAGCACAAAAACTGTCCTAGAACACATAAACAGCCAAATTGGGAGCGATAACTAGTCAGAAAAGAATCCAAATGGACTGAAAAATTTGGAATTAAGCACATGAACCAGCCTGGAGATTGAAAATAGGATCTGCAATGAAAAGCAAGCAACAACTGACACCTACCAGTAGGAACACATAAAACTGCACACTGAACTGAACAAGAACTAAACTGAAAGGAAATATTTTGGTCGATGCAAGATTTATCATAGACCAGGGATGCTCCTACATTAGGAAGGACAATATAAATTTATATAGGAGGAGAGAACCAAATGGTTACCAAAATGAGAATTTTGGAAAAGATGATATAAGACAAGACGAGAGAGTGTTCAGAGGAACTTGCTTTAAGTGTGGAGGAGAAGGACATCGTTCTTTCGAGTGTAAGAAGGTAGAGAATACTAGGAGAAAAACAATGGTGGAAGAAAGCTCCCCCAGATCAGCTAATAAACCATAAGATGGAGAACTTTTGATGATGAGGAGAGCTTTGTGTCATACTAGAAGAGATGAGGAGCCCTTGCAAAGGAGGAATTTGTTCAAGACCAGATGTAAGGTATCCGATAAGTGCTGTAAAAATGTTATTGATAATGGTAGTTCAGATAACCTTTTTTCAGAAGAGATGGTGACTAAGTTGAATTTGGAAAGATTAAAACACCCTAAGACTTATCAGATAGCATGGATCCAGGATGATCATAAGCTATTAGTAAGTGATCAATGTTTGGTGAAATTGAAAAATTAGGAATTATCATGATGAAGTCTTGTGTGATATTATGCCTATGTATATTTGTCAACTTTTGTTGGGTACACCTTGGCAGTTTGATAGACAAGCAATACATGATGGGAGAAAGAATACATACACTATTGTGACAAATGGGATGAAGCAAACCCTATTGCCCTTGGAGGAGCCTTTGAAGAGTGAAGTTTGTACAAATGTTAGAATCTGTTTGGTGGATGGAAGGAAATTCCTGGATGAGATAATACATGAGAATGTGTGTTTTGCCTTAGTTCCTAAGAAGACTGAGAACTAGGAGCATGAAGAAGAAGAACCAAAAGAGATAAAAGAGTTGCTGACAGAGTATGAAGACATCATTTAAGATAATGTGCCCGATGGATTACCACCTGTGAGAAGTATCAATCATTGCATGAACTTGGTTCTCAGAGATAGTTTGCCTAACAATGCTGCACACTGGATGACATAGACAAAGAATGGAGAATTTAATAGACAAGTGCAGGCGCTATTGAAGAAGGGTTTGATCAGAGAAAGTTTGAGTCCTTGTGTAGTACCAACAATATTAGCACCTAAGAAGAATGGAGAATGGAGGATGTGTATCAATTCTAGAGAAATAAACAAGATCACAGTGAAATACCAGTTTCCTTTGCCTAGGATGGATGACATAATGGATTGTTTAAGTGGAGCCAAATACTTTACAAAGATGGACTTGAAGAGTGGATATCATCAGATCAAAATTAGAGAAGGAGATGAGTGGAAGACAATGTTCAAGACAAATGAATGACTGTATGAGTGGTTGGTGATGCCTTTTGGATTGACTAATGCAGTAGTAATTTCATGAGGTTGATAAATGAGGCATTGAAGAAATTCTTGGGTAAGTTTGTTATTATATATGTTGGTATTATGGATGACTTCGTCATGTGTTGCATTGGTTTTATCATTGATGTCAACACTTATCTTTCTGGAGGTCTACATTATTGATTTGGCACTCTGGTTATATTGGTTTGTTGTTGAACCAACACATTGTGGTCCCGATATGGATATTGGCTTATGCACAGTTACCGATATATGTTTCACCGGCAACTCAGGAAGTTGATGATGACTTTTAGCATCTAGAGATCATTTGGTTATGTCAAAGACATGGATTGGATGTGTGCATTTGGTGTTTTGCATAATGGACTGATCGGATTCACATATTTGCCTTAACCGGGAGATAGGTCTAGGTTATCAACCAGCATATGATATCATGTTCCAGATCTGCACGCCACGATTTGGAAATGATTTATTGATTGGATAATGTGTAAATGTATTGAGGCCGACATATTGTATTGCAACAAGGCTTATTTTGTAATTGATTTAAATGTAATATCTTTTAGGAGCTGACTTAATGATGAGGTCTTAGGTTTTGTATTAATAATTGTAATATCTTATTTGCAAGGAGTATGTGTACATGTTGAGATCATTATGAAGAGTGAAAATAAGAAGATCCTTGTGCAAATCACGTAGATATCATCTAAAGGTTGAAGGAAGGTTGTTAAAGGTTATGAAGGTGTTTTGTCCTCATGCTCAGAGCTTAAAGCATTGAAGATGCTATATTGAAGCAGTGCATTGATTATTGGATTTAACCATCCATCTGTGTAGTCGGTGTGACTCCTATTTTGTGATTGAGCAGTGAGCTCTAGGAGATTGGCCTTTCTGCATGTGCTGACCCCATTATTGTATTCACTTACTATCTACAGTAGTATCATCTGATTGTGGGTAAGGTTTCCCACCATGGTTTTTCCCCTTACAGGGTTTCCATGCTAAAATCTTTGTGTCATGTGTTGTGGATGTTGTTTCTCTTTCTATTTCATGCATTAAGTTTTACTGGTATTAATATAGCTGTTAATCTATTTTACCAGCACTGAGTTTTAAGTTGGCTTAATTTGTTTTGGGTTGCAATTTATTGACAACTGATTTACCCCCCCTCTCAGTTGTCCTTCCCAGTTCCTAACAGTATATTTGGATGACATTTTTATTTTTAGTAAGATAAGAGAGGAGCATTTGTTGCATTTAAGACAAGTTTTGCAGAGGTTGAGAGAAGAAAAGTTGCTGATAAATTTTAAGAAGTGTACTTTCATGAAGGAAGAATTAGTCTATTTGTGATTTGTGATATCTGAGGATGGTTTGAAGATGGACCCTGAGAAAGTAAAAGAAATTATTGAATGGCCTACACCGGAAAGCATTGGAGATGTAAGATAATTTCCTGGATTGGCTAGTTTCTACCGGAAGTTTATCAGAAATTTTAGTTCAGTTTGTAACCCTATGATTGAGACAATGAGGGGAGATAGGAAGGAATTCAAGTGGACAACCAGAGCAATCAAAAGTTTTGAACTATTGAAGCAAAAGTGACTGAGCAGCCTGTGTTGGCTTTACTAGATTTCAAAAAAGTATTTCAAGTGGATTGTGATGCAAGTGGAACAACAATAGGAGCAGTCTTGAGTTAGGAAGGGAGAGCAGTAGCTTATTTCAGTGAGAAATTGAATGATGCCCAGAGAAGATATTCAGTGTATGATCAAAAATTATATGCCATAGTTCAAGCCTTGAAGAAGTGGAGACATTAACTATTGCCTAAGGAGTTTGTGTTGTATACAGATCATCAAGCTTTGCAGTATTTGAACAATCAGAGTAAGTTGAATCCGAGACATATGAGATTGATAGATTTTTTGCAGAGTTACACGTTTGTGTTGAAGCATAGAAGTGGGAAATCTAACAAAGTTGCTAATGCATTGAGTAGAAGAAGGAATTTGCTGACAGAGATGAGTGACAGTATTAGGGTTTGACCTTGTATGATGTTGACCTGAATTTTGTAGAACCTTGGAGAGGATGTAGAGAACCGGTTATGCTAGATAGAAGCAAGTGGTTGGATTAATTCATTCAGGATGGGATGTTGTTCAAAGGACTTCAATTGTGCATACCTAAGAGTTCTATGAGAGAGAATCTGATAAAGGAGAAACATACTGGAGGATTAGCTGAACACTTTGGTGTTGATAAAATAATAGCATTGGTGAGTGAGCATTACTTTTGGCCCTAGATTCATAAGGATGTTAGGAAATTTGTGCAGTGTTGTAGAGTTTGTCAAGTTGAAAAGGGTAGAAGTCATAATTTAGGATTATATAAACCTTTTTTAATACCAGAAAGACCTTGGGATGATATAAACATGAATTTCATACTAGGACTACCTAAGACACAAAGAGGAAATGATTCTATATTTGTGGTGGTGGATAGATTCTCAAAGATGGCTCGTTTCACACCTTGTAAGAAGACATCAGATGCAGTGCATATAGCTGACCTATTTTTCAAGGAAGTAGCGAGATTGCATGGATTACCTAAGAGCATAGTTTCAGATAGAGATACTAAGTTTGTTGGTTATTTTTGGAGAACACTTTGGAAGAAGATGAAGACATATTTGAAGTTCAATTCTACTTTTCACCCATAGACTGATGGACAAACAAAAGTAGTTAACCAGAGCTTGGGAAATTTGTTGAGATGCTTGGTTGGAGACAAAACCAGAAGTTGGGATTTGATTCTTGCACAAGTAGAGTTTGCCTACAATAATTCAGTAAACAAGAGTACGAGAAGGACACCTTTTGAGATTGTTACTGGAGCACACCCTAGAGGTATATCAAAATTGAGAAATATCAGCAGTGGAGACTAGAGAAGTTCAGAAGCAAAAGAATTTGCAGATCACATAAAGGACTTACATATTCAAGACATATTCAAGTTAAGTAGTATTTGAAGTACATGAACAACAAGTATAAGGAGAAAGTAGATGAGAAGAGAAGACATAAGGAATTTGAAGTTGGCAATGAAGTGATGGTGTATCTGAGAAAAGAAAGATTCCCATTTGGAACTTATAACAAGTTGCAAAAGAGGAAGTTTGGACCTTGCAAGGTTTTGAGAAAGTTCAGTTCCGGAAATGCATATGAAGTGGAGTCACCAGATAGTCTGAGTATTTCACATATATTAAACATTGTAGATCTACATCAGTTTCATTAACTATAATTCAATGAAGATAGTATTGCAGACTTGGAGAAATAGTTTTCCCAGAAGGAATCAGATCAAATTTAAGACATTTTGGATAGTAGGATTGGACGTAGTACCCGGAGCAGTCAGTATAAGGAGTATCTAGTAAAGTGGAAGGACAAACCAGTTGAAGAATCATCTTGGATTTATTAGGTAGAGGTAGACTGCCTTGGTTTTCCTTTGACCCCAGCAAAGTGAGGGACTCACTTTTTTTCAACAACCCCAGATGTCTAATGCAAGAGCATCTTTGGTTCTTGGCAATCTTGCATCAACCAAAAATATTTCCTTTCTGTTTTACAATTTCAGTGTTTCATTCTACATTTTCTGGTATTGGCTCACCAGATCTTGAGGAGTTGGATTTTTCTTGAGGACTTGATCATCTACCTTATTCCCAAACCACAGAGCATTTGGATAATTTTTTGACAAGTTATCACTATCGATTTCTGATAGTTTTTTGGTACCGGTTACTGGACCTATTTGCATTAGTGATCTACTAGATCCCTTCCGTAGCTTACATAGCCTTGAGAATTGATTATGATGTTCCTTGGTGTGTGGTTGACCTTCCCTTTGACCTACACTTCAACCTTTGGATTTTTCAGAGGAATTTCTTTGGTGGAGGATGACCTTGTTATTTTTACACATTAGGTCTTGTTCTTCGGCATTTGATCCTTTTTTGGGCTGACCAGATCCCTTGGATCGTATAAATAATTATAATTAAGCATAATAATGTAGATAGAAGGTGATAGATAAAACATAGAAGCTATATCTTAAGATTTGAGGTCCCGGTTGTGACCTATTCTGTAATTGGGCATGTTTTAGCAGACCAGTGAGCCAGTTTCTGTAACCCGAATATTACTTGTTTGTAATAAGTTTTCATGATATAATTAATTTTGTTCTACATTGCCTCCATCATATCCTTGTGTTTCTGTTGTGTTTACTCTTGCTGACTGGTCCAGATTGATCTCTTTGAGGTCCCTCCTAACCGGTGATTGCACCAAGGGCCCAATTTTGAAATGGGGGCAAGGGTCCTATCTCTCTGGCAAGAATTCAAGTCTGTGGCTCCGCATGACCGTTGGAGGTTGGCCTAATCAGTAAATGACCTAGATAGTGTTAGACAATTTAAATAACTGGAAGACAATTGAGAGGGGGGGGGGTGAATCAGTTGTCACAGATTACCAGAACATTTAGCAATTAAAACTTTAATACCAAAATAGAAGTTAAACCAATTAAGTATAAGCAATAATCATAGAATAAATACCATCCACATGACACAAGGATTTATACGTGAAAAACCTGGTAAAGGGAAAAACCATGGTGGGAAGCCTACCCACAGTCAGATAATACTTCTGCGGTAAGTATGTGAATTACAATTGAGGCGCTTGCACTTTCAGGAAGGCCAACAACCTAGAGCGCATTGCTCATCATAAAAGGAGCCTCACTGACTACATAGAAATCCGGACTACAATCTAGAGAAGTGTTTGAACTACAAAGATAACATCTCTTACGCTTGAGGACAGTTCCAGTTAAGCTCTATACCGGAGGACTAAATCCTCTTACAGAAACCCAATTAGATCTCCAATGATCGACCAAATCCTCTGCCTAAATGATATTATATTATTCTCACATTACATATCCATATCCCATATCCTATCTCTCTACCATATATATGATCTACAATGAGATCTTACAACATATATATACAAACCATCAACCATAAACAATCAGGTCGGCCATCAGATAATAAACCAATTACATAATTACAAATCATGTCGGCATTATACTAAACAAATAATATCCAACACATAAGATATCCTAGAAACACATCGAGAGGTCCAATCCACACGTTACATTAAGCCAGTTCATAACCTAGATCAATCAGGACCCACTATAGGTCCACACACTACAACAATGATCTCCATCTGCCTAGTCTCGGGCATGAATACCAACAGCATCCCAAAACTCCATCAGAAGCTTCACCAACACCACTTATGCTATTGATCAAAGATCTTCATTAAAAGATCTAGCGGTAAAACCCTCACCGGTACCAGAAGCCAAGCTTCCAAGAAAACATGATAGCATTTGATCACTAGACCAAAACCAAATGACTGAATATGATCATGAGTATCATGAATAAGCCAATTCCATAACCAAATCATACTGAATCCTACCGGATCATGCTAGATCCAAACCAACCAGAAACTGTTCAACCTATCGGGACCAAAAGAGTTCCGGTAAAGCATCCAAATAGCTAGTGTTGGCATCAATGACAAAACATCAATGCAACACATAATCAATTCCTCCAAATGGCCAAAAATATCCCCCTTTGTCATTGATTGCAACACTAGATGTGAAAAACATCTAGGTATCATGAAATGCCAAACAAGTCTCCCCCAATGGAAGACAACCAACAATCTCCTACTTAAAGATATAGCTATGAAGTTCTGAAACAAAGACCAAACTCCCCCTATGAATGATATCTCTATAAAGCTCTAAATTATACATATATCTCTCTCCCTATTAATATCTCTCCCCTTTACATTTACTTTTTCACATCAATATCTCTCCCCCTTTGACATCAATGCCACAAATCTGACAAAAAATATCAAAGTGAAAACATAAACCACTGAATCATAAAGTTGACTACTCTCCTTGAGCAGTAACATCCTTATCAGTGCCAGAATAAAAAATATCTCTGATAATAAATACCGGACTGATGCCAAATTGCATCAATCAAGTCTCTACCAGAGGGGCAGAAACCCCTAATCTGTCTCTCAGGTACTCAAATGATTCTTTAGGCAAAGGTTTAGTGAAAATATCTGCAATCTGTGCTTTAGTGTTCACATAAACCAATTTGACTTCATTTCTTCCACCTTTTCCTTCAAAAAGTTATACTTGATAGATATGTGCTTTGTCTTAGAATGAAATACCAAATTCTTTGATATATCAATAACAACAGAGTTATCACAGTGAATAACTACTGGTGCATCATAATCCACCTTTATATCCTTCAACATTTGCTTCATCGATAAAACTTATGTACAGTTACTAGCAGAAGCAACAAACTCAACTTCAACAGTAGATAAAGAAGTACATGATTGTTTCTTGCTGATCCATGAAACCAACTTATTTCTAAGAAAGAAAGCTCCAACAAAATTACTTTTTTGGTCATCAATATTTGTATATGCGCATAAAGAAAATTCATCATCCTTAGGGTACCACAAATCATATTCTGATGTACTTTGCAAGAATCTAAAAGTCCTTTTCACCACACTCTCATAATTTTCTCTAGGATCACTCTGTAATCTTGATACAATACAAACAATATTCATTATGTCAGGCCTAGTCTAAGTCAAATAAAGAAGACCTACAATCATAGATTTGTATCTAGTAGGATATACCGGTGCAAGAATATCTTTTCTCATCAATTTCTCACTTGTAACCATAGGAGTACTTATCGGTTTAGAATCTCCCATACCAAATTTATTCAACAATTCCCTATCATACTTAGTTTGACATATGAAAATACCTTTCTCAGTCTGAGTAATCTGCAAACCTAAGAAAAATTTCATTTCTCCAAACATAGACATTTCAAATTCATTCATCATATTGTTAGAAAATTCCTTACACAACTTATCTTCACCTCCAAAAATAATATCATCATCAAATACTTCAATAATTAGTATATCATCATCAGTGATCTTATAATATAAATTACTATCAGCATTACCCTTAGTAAAGCCAAGCTTCAAAAGATATTTATCCAACCTTGCATACCAAGCTGTGGGTGATTGTTCCAATCCATATAAAGCTTTCCATAACTTGCAAACCATGTTTGTATCATCTGATGGTGAAAAACCATCTGGTTGATCAATCTAAACTTCCTCATCAAGATCCCCATTAAAAAATGCACACTTACACTTACATCCATCTGATAAACCTTGTAGTTTTTATGATCAACATAGGCAAGAAATAATCTTACAGCTTCAATCCTAGCTACAGGTGCAAAAGTCTCCCCATAATCAATTTCTTCCTTCTGAGAATATCCTTTACAAACCAATCTAGCCTTATTCTTTATAACTTGACCATCCTCATTAAATTTATTCCTAGAAACCCATTTAATTCCAATAACATTCTTATTTTTAGGTCGAGGAACCAAAGTCCATGTGTTGTTTTTCTCAATTTGATCTAATTCTTCTTCCATAGCTTTCAACCAATATTCATCTTTACATGCCTCAATTATTGATACCGGTTCAACTTGTGAAATTAAACATACCTCATTAGTTGCCAGTCTTCTTCTTGTCATCACTCCATTGCTTTTGTCTCCAATGATCTGATCTTCTAAATGATTCAATCTCACATACCTAGGAGTCCTTTGAATCTCTGTTCCTCTTCCATGTTCTTCAATCATTGTAGAATTTTCTGATACTGCTGAAGTAACTGGTTCAACACTCTATTCCAATAAAGGTTCTAACGATTCAGATATAATCGTTTCCATCGCTGGTTCCTTTTCATAAACTCCAATTTGATCTCTATTCAGCTCATCCACTTTGACATTAGCACTCTCCACAATTCTCTGCAATCTCTTATTATAACATCTATATGCTTTGCTTTCAATATAATAACCAAGAAATGTGCCTTCATCACATCTAGGATCAAAGTTCCCAGTGATATCATCTCTCCTGATATAACATTTACTACCAAAGATTCTGAAATACTTAACTGTAGGTGTATTGCCAAACCATACTTCATAAGGTGTCTTACCAATTTCTCCTTTGATATGTACTCTGTTGAATGTGTAAACTGTTGTGCTCATTGCTTCTCTCCAGTAGATATGAGGTAGACTAGCTTCTATCATCATTGTTCTAGCAGCATCCAAGATAGTTCTGTTCTTCCTTTCCACAACTCCATTTTACTGAGGTGTCCGAGGAGCAGAAAATTGTCTTCTGATACCATGCTTCTCACAAAAGTTATTAAACTCACCGGATGTGAATTCTCCACCATGATCTGATCTCAAATATTTAATCTTCAATCCTGTCTCAGTTTCCACTTTAGCCTTAAAGATTTTAAACTTTTCAAATGATTCAGATTTTTCTTTTAGAAAAGTAACCCGCATCATTCTAGAATAATCATCAATGATTAGCATGAAATATCTATCACCTTGAATTTATTTAACTCTAGCAGGGCCACACAAATCAATATAAATAAGATCAAGAATATCATTAGATTTATCTTGTATAATCCTAAAAGAGGTTCTGATCTGTTTACCCATTTGACATTCTTTACATACCAGATTATAAGGCTTCATAATCTTAGGTATATCTCTAACTGCCTTAGTTGAACTAATCTTCACAATGCAATCAAAATTCACATGACACAACCTTTTATGCCATAACCAACTCTCATCAATTTGTGTAATCAAACATGTATTCTCACTGGAGTTCAAATGAAATATATTACCTTTTGTCTATGTACCGGTTGCAATCTCCAAACCAGATCTATTAATGATTTTGCATTTTCCATCCTTGAACTGTAATTGAAATCCCTTGTCCACCAATTCTCCTACACTTAAAACATTATGCCTTAAACCTTTAACATAATTAACATTGTCAATATTGTTCTTACCATCCAATGATATAGTTCCTTTTCCTTTGATCATACATGCTTTGTCATCTCCAAATCTAACTAGACCGCTATCAAATTCTTACAAAGATAGAAACTTCCTTTTATCTCCAGTCTATGATGTGAACAACCGTCAATTTCCCATTCATCCTTGTCTTTAATTTTAGCAGCAAGTGCCTTCTCTTCAGATAACTTCTCTTCCAGTGCCGAATCATCTTCCTTGATAGCCAGGAACACCCATTCCTTCCCATTGCTGGAACCACTAGTAGAGTCTTTTGCTAGTTCATCATCAGAATCAGTAATGGCTTCCTCATCTGCTATGTAGCATGACTTGTCTCTATTTTTCCTGTACTTATACTTTTTCTGATATCTAAGGTTAGGCTTAAAATATCTTCTAACTCTTTCTTCAAATATTGAATTCCTTTTAGGACATATAGATGCAAAATGACCAATCTTATTACATGCAAAACATTTAAAAGGTGCTTTTCCTTCATACTTACTTCCTACCGGTCTTTTAGGTACTCTTCTAGCAAATAGTTCTTCAAGTTTCTCAAACTCTTCATCTTCTCTCTTCATATCATCCAATTCCTTTGCATATAAAGCTTTCCAATCTTTCTTACTGGTTTTTGATGTAGATGCATGAAAAGCAGGTTCAGTCTTCACAGCTCCAAAAGGTCCAAATTCTTCAAGCTCAAAATCAAATAGTTTACCAACCAAAGTATCTTTGTTAATAGATGTATTAGCCATTGTTCTCATCTCATTAATAGGAGTAGCCTTCATCTTGTAAGCCAGTGGTAGGGCTCTCAAAGCTTTAGAAACAATTTCATCTTCGCTAAGAGTTCCACCATAACATTGAATTCCCATAACAATCTCATTTACCCTTTCCATGAATGCAGTAATCCTTTCATCTTCTTCCATCTTTAGGTTTTTATATCTCACCTGGTCACCATCAAGTTTTGTAATTTTTACTATAGGGTCACCTTCATTAAGAGTCTCCAATTTATCCCATATAGCCTTTCCATATGATTTGTTAGTTAATCCCATTATTTTCTGATCAAAAAGTGCACACAAGAGGGCTTGTCTCTCTCTACAATCATTCTCAAGCTCCTTATCCAAGTTTGTTGTAGGAGGATTGCCAGATGCTGAATTATGAGGTGTGACACCATTCTGTGTGATCTCCCAAATCTCCTTGCCAAGAAATCTCAGATGAGTCTCCATCCGAATTTTCCATACTGTGTACTTTGTTCCATCAAGCCTAGGAATATCTCTCCGAAAGATAGCTCTAGATGAACTAGATGAACTTGAGCTGTTAGACACCATAGGCTCTTCCTCAAGCGGTTAAGATTTATGCAGAGAGGACCAAAGCTTTGATACCAATTGTTAGACAATTCAAATAACCGGAAGACAACTGAGAGGGGGGTGAATCAGTTTTCACATATTACCAGAACATTTAGCAATTAAAAATTTAATACCGGAACCCAAAACATTAATACCGAAATAGTAGTTAAACCAATTAAGTGTACACAATAATCACAAAATAAATACCATCCACATGACACCAAGATTTATACGTGGAAAACCTAGTAAAGGGAAAAACCATGGTGGGAAGCCTACCCACAGTCAGATAATACTTCTGCAGTAAGTATGTGAATTACAATTGAGGGGATTGCACTTGCAGGAAGGCCAACAACCTAGACCGCATAGCTCATCACAAAAGGAGCCTCACTGACTAAATAGAAATCCAGACTACAATCCGAAGAAGTGTTTGAACTGCAAAGATAGCATCTCCTATGCCCTAGTACAGTTCCAGTGAAGCTCTATACCGAAGGACTAAATCCTCTTACATAAACCCAATTTGATCTCCAATGATCGACCAAGTCCTCTGCCTGAATGATATTACATTATTCGCACATTACATATCCATATCCCATATCCTATCTCTCTACCATATAGATGATCTACAATGAGATCTTACAACATATATATACAAACCCTCAACCATAAATAATCAAGTCGACCACCAGATAATAAACCAATTACATAATTACAAAACATGTCGGCCTTAGACCAAACAAATAATATCCAACACATAAGACATCCTGGAAACACATCGAGAGGTCCGATCCACACGTTACATTAAGCCAGTTCGTAACCTAGATCAACAGGGACCCAGTATAGGTCCACACGCTACAACAATGATCTCCATCAGCCTTGTCTCGAACATGAATACCAACAACATCCTAAAGCTCCACTAGAAGCTGCACCAACACCAATTATGCAATTCAACAAAGATCTTCATAAAAGGCTCTATCAGTACCAGAATCCAAGCTTCCAAGAAAACAGGATAGCATCCGATCACCAGACCAAAACGAAATGACTGAATATAATCATGAGTATCATGAATAAGACAATTCCATAACCAAATCATATCGGAACCTACCGGATCATGTCGGATCCAAACCAAGCAAAAACTGTTCAACCTATCGGGACCAGAAGGGTGTCGGTGAAGCATCCAAACAACTAGTGTTGGCATCAATGACAAAACATCAATGCAACACATAATCAATTCCTCCAAATGGCCAATAGATACCCTATATAAAGATATTTTGATCAATTCGTTCTAATCTAAGTCTCCATTTCCAAGCATTATAAGAAATCAAATCCTTCCATCCATAAAGTGTTCATTATCAAGCATTTCCAAAGATCTTAAAGGCTGCATATTCTTCATTTAATCATTACAGAGAAAAATTAAAACATTCATATGCAAGCATGCGTGTGTGATTAGGGTTTTATCATGTTCATTCCATTTCATACAACATATATGATTACATTCAAGAAGCAAAGAATCATCATCAACAATTATAGATCTAAGGTATATCTTTCCATTATTTATTTTAGTATTTGCATTTATTCATTCAATGTTAATTCCTAAAGCAGGGTTTGACTTAGGCAAACCCCTATTCCCAACCATTTTACCCTTATCATTGTGTCTAAAAATAGGTACAGAGCTATGTTTCAAAGGATCAACAGTATTTGTAGAGACGAACAAAATCCCTTTTTGACGACAAAATTTTCAAAGGACCATGGCGATCACCACCATGGTCCCGACAATTTAGGCCAACTTTTGGGGAAGATCTAAATCATATTCCTTTGACCAGATCCAGGTTTGTGGCTATGTGTGATGATTTTAGCTTGCTATTTATGCCCGATCTCTTCAATATCCACACATTTACCCTAATCTCAACATTTTCAACAATTCAATTTAATCTAAGGGAAAGGAGAACCCCATCAAAAGGGTTTGGAATCATATTAGAATCTAGATCTATCAATTTCCTATCTTTCCCTAATGTAATGGTACCTAAGCAAAATTAGTGGTTTTATTACCTTAATTGGTGAAACCCTAATTTTCACCCATTGCAATTATAGGTTGATTCTAAAACTGCAAAATAATGTGTAAGGGTTCATAGAGAGTGCCAGCACCCTGACAAGTGCGGATGTAATGCCTCTTTTTTATTTGGCCTAGAAATATCATTAAATAATTAAAATTAAGATTTAATTATTTAATAAGGTCATTAAGTCCTATGCTAAGTGACTACTTTATGCCAAAGAGAAATTACAATTAGGTCAAGTGCTTTATTATTTCCCATGTTAATGTGAAAAATAAAAAGGAAAGGGA
Organism: Cryptomeria japonica; assembly: GCF_030272615.1. Classification (NCBI taxonomy): domain Eukaryota; kingdom Viridiplantae; phylum Streptophyta; class Pinopsida; order Cupressales; family Cupressaceae; genus Cryptomeria; species Cryptomeria japonica. The sequence goes on along the minus strand of NC_081406.1, from coordinate 530,963,150 downwards.
AACATGAAGAGTGAGGGAGGCTGGAAGGCTGAATTTGTAGAGTTTCCCAGAGGAATATAAAAGAGCATGTGAAGGCTCATTTGGGGTCTCTCGAGTTTATCCTTTTCTTGTTATTGTAACCCTTGTGGTTTAACTCAGTCTCGTGAGGCAAATCTTATTGGGAAGATCAATTTTGGGGGTGAAAGGTTCCTCCCTAACTGGTATTTGGTGAAGTCACTGTATTGAAGTTAAAAGATTGGTTATAAAATTGGTGAAGTCTTCTTCAAAGACTAATTTCAAAATTGTTTCATTTAATTTGGAATAAAGGTTGATGAATTGTATAATTAAGAATAATTATTGATATCTTGATATTTATGTGTGTATTTTGATACTCATGTGTACAATAATGATGCCTCAAAAATAATATAAAATTGGTGAAGTCTTCTTCAAAGACTAATTTCAAAATTGTTTCATTTAATTTGGAATAAAGGTTGACAAATTGTATAATTAAGAATAATTATTGATATCTTGATATTTATGTGTGTATTTTGATACTCGTGTACAATAATGATGCCTCAAAAATAATATGTTAAACTAGAATTGAATTATTGCGAAGAGTTTGGTTGAAATAATATCATATTTGAGTTATTTTTTTGACATATTCCTATGCAAGGTCTCTCTCTTGGGTGCATGATCATCAAAGCTATTGGGCATTATTATTTTATGGGATTGGCATATGGAGTCTAATCTCTTATAGGGTGACAGTTAATATTTATGAGTTTATAAAACTTTGCAAGCTATTTGAATGCCTCATATTTCATCATGGAGAATTTAAAGATTTAATTATATGGTATTTGATATTTTCCCTTGTTGCTCCGCGGTCTTGTTTGGAGTTCCGTTGTTTTATCATTCAAATCAAAGACATAAACTAAAATAGGAAAACAAATTAAACTTACACAATTGAAACAAAATATATCAATATAGAAAAACCTTGGCGAAAATCATATTTGAGTAGGACATTTTATGAAACTTGAGGAAAACATCAGGGGTCTTTACTGTTGGCATATGCACACTCCAATGAGACATTGTAGGTGATTGAAGGTTTTGTCATTGATGGCAACCTTACAATCCTATGACACTGACAAGGCATTCCACCGGCACTCCCAAGATCACACTCTACACCGACACTCAGATCACTGGCACCGGCAGTGAAAGGAAGCATACCGGCACAGAGGCCGACAGGATTTTTGTTGTAATATATTTTGTTTATTATTTGTAAAATCATTGTAAGCCAACTTGGCAAGTTGTAAAATGACTCTTATATAAGAGAGATCATTTTAGAACATTTTAAGTAAGTAAGAGGAATATATTTAGGTGAAATAAGGCATACCTATTATGCGAATTATAGGTTAAGGGTTTATGTAAGAAGCATAGCAGAAACCAGTATTGGATCTGGCATTATAGATGCTACTTTGAAGCAGTACAAGACATTGGATTTATATAATCCATTTTGTAAGTCAATGAGACTTCCTATTTTGTATTTGAGTAGTGAGCTCTAGGTAATTGGCCTTCCTGCATGTGCAGGCCCCTCTTGTAGCAGTAATATTCTCTTATTGGCCAGTAAGTGAATATTGTGGGTCACAAATCCCACCGAGGTTTTTCCCACACCGGGTTTCCTCGTTAAATCCTTGTGTTATGGTTTGTTTTTCATTTGGTTGTTTTTATCTCTGTTTATTGCATTACTTTCTACTTACTGGTACACAGTATTAATATGCTCTACATGTTTTAAGTTAAGAAAATCCTATCACCGATTAGACACTGATTCACCCCCCCCTCTCAGTATATGTGGGAATCCTAACAATTGGTATCAGAGCTTGGTCCTCTATTTTTCAGAAGCCTAACAACTTGAGGAAGATCTTGACATCGGTAGAGATGGAAAACTTGATGAAGTAACTTGAAGGAGCTCTCTCAGACTATGATGTAGAAAAATTGAAAAATATCAAACTTGAAGATGATCTAAAGGCTGCTCAGGATATTATTCAAGCACTTCAAGAAAATCTTACTATTTCAAGAAACAAGAGAAGAGAAGTTTGTGAAAAAATGCAAAATGAGAATGATGAAAAAGAAACTCTTAATGATATGATAAACAAGCTGAAGCAAGAGAACATGACAACAAAGAATGAGATGCAGGATATGACTATGAGATTTTGTAAAGAAATTGAAGATAGAAAGAAGAATGAAGAAGATTTGACTAGAAGACTAAGTGATGCTGCAAATGAAAACACAAGACTCAACTATGGAAATGATTTGTTGAAGACAGATTTGATGCACACATAGAATGACTCAAATGAACTGATGAGGCAGAAAGAAGTCTTAGAAAGAGAACTAGATACTGCAAATCAACATAAAGAGAAATTCAAGAAAAGCTCAGAAGAACTTGGTAACTTGCTGAAGAATAAAAAACCTAAAGGTGACACTTGTGGAATTGGCTTTGAAGTTGGTGAAAGCTTCGGTACTGCAAACACGCAGGATCATAGCAAACTGGTAAGACAACCTACTGCTTATAAATTTAGTGGCAAATTCTTTAACTGTAACATGTATGGTCATAGAGCAAATCAATGTAGATCTAGAAATTATCAGAATATCAACACACCAACCGGTCAATGTTCAAAATGCAACAAAATTGGTCATAACTCTGAGAATTGCAAAATGAATGTGAGATGTTATGTTTGTCAAAGATTTGGACACCTAACTAATTAATGCAGAACTCAAACCGGCATAGGTTATGGAAAGGCTATTCAGAAAAATAATGTGACTTGTTATGCATGTAACAAAATTGGGCATATTGCTAAATTTTGTAGAAGCAAGTCCCCACCGGTAGACAACAAAGGTTCTAGTTTGAAAGGTAAAGAAAAAGTTGAAGAAGTTAAGTAGGAATTCTCAAAACAATGGATCAGGAAATCAGAACTAAATGTGGATAGGAATACTCCTCCACCGGTAGAACCAATCAACACTCCATCGGTAGAACAGGGTAGCACTCCACCGGTAGGAAGCTCTTCATCAAATTGAAGAAATATCCTTGAGGGTTTGGCAATAAATGAGACATATGCTATTATTCCCTTGGTTTATGGTAAGAAGTTGAAAAATTACTTCTACACCGGCAGACAAAGTTAAGTGATTACTTAATCGGCAAGCATTAAATGTGGTAGTTGGAAAATTGACATTATAAATTAATGTTTTTGGCTCCATTTTACTTCACTGAGCATTCAAACATTCGAAGAGTGTGAAATCTCCAGAGCTAAGGCATTTCGAGCAAAGAGGCAAAGCATTTCAACAATCAATCCTTCCAAAGGCAGAAAAAGGTATTTATAATCATGGCATCCTCTTCTGTACCTGAATTCATAGCAAACCCTACTATAGTCATGGTAATCAAACGCCTTAGGCCCGTATTTCAGCTAGTTCCAGAGATAGCTAAAAGGGATGACAATGTAGGTGCTTTTTCCCAAATTCCCAAAGGAGTTGTTTATGCAGAAGACCCTAGAATTTATATCCATTGCCATATAGAAGAATTAGGAGATGAAGAAGTCAAAAACATGTACAAAACTGTCATATGTGATGACTCTGGAAATGTAAAACCTAAACACAAAATTGTTGAAACCCTAGGATTCATAGAGATCCTCTGCATTCTAGAATTCCCCAAGGAAGTGATAAGGATAGTATTGAGTAGGGTACATGGAGAATTTTTCTGGCTAGATTCAATTCATAAAATTACCAAGGAAGCTGTGAAAGCTATAACAGGGTTACCTTCCACCGGTAACAGACCAGACAAGACAAAGAAGGTCTAAAATGACCTGGTAATGAACCTAATTGGTGCAACATCTGACAGAAGGTCTTTAAGGGTTAATGATGTAACCGACATAAATGTGAGATTTGTTAGCATGATTTTAGGTTACAAAGCAACACATGCAAACAAAATTAACTCAGTTTCCAGTTTATGCATAAAAAGCACACATGATATGGTAAAAGAAAATGTGAAAATTGATGTATGTGAATGGTTAAAGGATGAATTGATTGAAAATTTAGGGAAGATCAAGAAGGATAAGAAAGGAACATTTAGATTTGGTAACTTACTTGTATGCTTAATGCTACATATAACCAAACAGGTGCTCGGTATAGGTATCAAGAACCTTGGATTTGACATACCGGTAGGGAAACAATTATCAGAGTTGTTCAACAACATGGGTGAAAACAAAGAAAATAATATCAATGAGTATTTTCAAGCACTAAAGGCCAGAATGAACAAAAGAATCAGACTATCATAGGAATTTGTTAACAAATACAAAGATGATATATGTTTTGTGATTAAAAAGGATGAGATTTGGATGGAAGCAGTTTTCCCAAGAACAATTTGGGTTACTAAAATGGGCTATGAGACTGATGACCACATCATTGAAACATATGCTAAAGCACCTCTGGAAGCACCAAATGAACCTAAGGAAGAGGTATTTGGTAGTGCTGAGACCATTGAAAGCCAAATTCAATCTAAGAAGAGAGTAAATAAAGTAGAAGCAACTGTGAGAAGAGGTTCAAGGCAGGCTAAGGCTATAAAAGAAGATGTATTGAAACAAACCGGTATCACTGAAGATGAGTTACAGGCTCAACAACAAAAAACTCACCTTTCACCGGTAGCAACTTCTTCAGAGAGTGACAAGCCAGCTAAATTTAAAAGAGTTGTAAGGAAAAGACAACCTTCATCGGTATCCACACCCTCGCCTAGAAGAACTAGACAAAAACAACAGGCAGTGAGGTCTCTGGTAAAGAAGACAACCCCAAAGAAAAAGGTAACACCTAAAAAGAAAAGGACTCAACAAAATATTTCTCTGATTGACAAACTGTTGGATGAAATCATAGAAGAAGGAAATCTCAAGAACATAGAAAAATTATATGATACACTATCAACAGATGAGAAAGAGCAAGTTGAAAACAGTGTCATTTTACACCTGGATATCTATAAGAAGTTTTTGATGCAAGTTGTAGATGAGCTACCAGATGAATTATTCAAGAGATTGGAAGCAAGAAGATAATCTGTTGTAGAACTTGACAAGAAAATCAAAATTGAAAAATTACTTGTTGTCTACCCAGTCAACTCTCCAAAAGAAATAGATGATCTAATTGCAAAGGACAATCGGTCAGTATTCTCTACTGCACACCGACATATTGCACTAATGGCAGGAAGAGTAAATGAGGTAACAGAAGAAACAAAAAATGGATGGGATATATTCCTTGTGGAGAAGGAAAAGAAGGAAGAGTACAAGAACCCCAAGCCAATCAAAGTCTATCAAAAGGACAAAGATAAGGGTAAAGGAAAGGTTGGTGGACCTCCTAGTATCAAAATAAAAGATAACTTATCCCACCACCTCTGATTACTCCACCGGTAACAACAACAGAAGACCAATCGAAAGATGACAGTATGGATTTATCACAAGAGGATACCAATCCCAATTTAGAGATACTATACACAATTGATGTTGATACTCAAAAGGTCAACATTGCAGTAGATAAAGAAACAACCGGTAAGACTGACATGGCTAGTGAGCCACCGACAACTGACATCATTGATAACACTGAAGGAAAAGTGGAAGATGATAGCACAGGGAAACAGACAGAGACTTAGACAGAAAGACAAGCAAAGCAACAGGCTCCGAAATAGGAACAGGTTCATGTGAAAACAGTGCCACCGGCAACAGGAGAGAAACAAAAACCTTTGCTTAAGGAAATGGAAACATAGACTGATCTACCAGAGGTCACTACAAGCATGGTTACTTCCTCCATCGGTGGAATTCAGAATGTTGGTTCCTCCTCAACAAGTTACAAATCAACCAATGTAACTGAAGTTCTTTTAAATTCTTTGAAGAAAATAATTGATTGTAGTTCACAAGCTTATAAAGCTATAGATGGCACAATCCCAATTTTGAAGATGATAGCTCCAAAATGCAACATAGATAATAAGGATTCTTTGAGTCAGCTTGACACTTTGTCGAAGTATATTACTGACAACATAGTGACAATTGAACAATTAAAGGAAGAGGCATTCAAAGACAGGTTGGAAATTGAAAAACAAAAATTATTTGAGAATCAAATAAAGAAGTGTACTAGGGATTTTGACACACTTCTGTGCAACTCATTGAAGGAATTTAAAACTCTGTACAAAGATACTTGCAAGACAAACTTTTTAACAGTTGACATAGACAAGAAAATGAGCAAGGTACAAGAAGAAATAAATAAACTTGCTGACAATTTTGTTAATTCACCTGATACATTATTAGTTTTTGAGCAAAAGATAACTGGTTTTGAGGAAGAATTACTAAAGCTAGAGAGAGAAAAGGAGAGAATAATAAACAAGGCTAAAAATATGAGACTAAGACTAAGTCCAAGATTGGACTATCTAGCATCCTTGAGGAAGGAAATATCTGAGGCATTAGTACAAGGACAAAAAACACCAGCAGAGCATATGCAACACCTCACCGGTACAGTTCAAAGAACAGAGGCAGCAATAAAAGACAGTAAGAAGTTTATGGAAAGCATAAACTTGGTTTGGCGGATCTTTTTCAAATTGTAACCACCCAGTTACAAGGTCGAGATAGAAAAACTACAACTCTATTGACACCTTGACAACCTTTGTCATTGATGCCAAAGGGGGAGTAGTAGTATGAGAAAATAATCTGCAAAAGACTTATCTACTTAGGGGGAGCTCATATATTTTTGGTACACATTTTTGGAAACAATTTTTGGATTACAAGTTTTGGATACACTTGTGAAATTTTCTTATGAGTGTTGCCATCAATGCCAAAGGGGGAGATTGTTGGCATATGCACACTCCAATGAGACATTGTAGGTTATTGAAGGTTTTGTCATTGATGGAAACCTTACAATCCTATGACACTGGCAAGGCATTCCACTGACATTCCCAAGATCAGACTCTACACTAGCACTCAGATCATCGACACCGACAGTGAAAGGAAGCATACCGACACAGAGGCCGACATGATTTTTGTTGTAATATATTTTGTTTATTATTTGTAAAATCATTGTAAGCCGACTTGGCAAGTTGTAAAATGACTCTTATATAAGAGAGATCATTGTAGAATATTTTAAGTAAGAGGAATATATTTAGGTGAAATAAGGCAGACCTATTATGTGAATTATAGGTTAAGGGTTTATGTAAGAAGCAGAGCAGAAATTGGTACTAGATCTGGCATTATAGATGCTACTTTGGAGTAGTACAAGACACTGGATTTATATAATCCATTTTGTAAGTCAGTGAGACTTCCTATTTTGTATTTGAGCAGTGAGCTCTAGGCAATTGGCCTTCCTGCATGTGCAGGCCCCTCTTGTAGCAGTAATATTCTCTTATTGGCCAGTAAGTGAATATTGTGGGTCACAAATCCCACCGAGGTTTTTCCCACACTGGGTTTCCTCGTTAAATCCTTGTGTTATGGTGTGTTTTTCATGTGGTTGTTTTTATCTCTGTTTATTGCATTACTTTCTGCTTACCGGTACACAGTATTAATATGCTCTACATGTTTAAAGTTGAGAAAATCCTATCACCGGTTAGATACTGATTCACCCCCCCTCTCAGTATCTATGGGAATACTAACATTTACAATGGGTTTGTATTGGGTTCTTAGGGAAGACCTTATGCTTGACAAGGTTGACGAGGCATGGGTTCTTAAAGATTTTCAAAATCTTGATAAATAAGCATACATAAAGTTATCAACAAGGATGATAACCCAACGATCAAAAGTAAAAGGTGTCTGGGTTCTCAGTGAACTCTAATGTCTTGACAACTAAAGGGAATGATGGCATGGGTTTTCAATGATTCTCAACATTCAACCAAGTGACGGGATGATAATGTAGAAACTTGAAGAAGTGTTGAATTCCAATACGTGGCATACATGTATTGGACTAAATTGTAATTGTTGGAAATAAAATGGAAGAATTTTTAGCTAGAGTGGTCTTTTGACCAATTAAGTTCTTATGGACAAAAAAGAATAGGGTCTTTAGGTTGAGAAGGTTATTGTGAAGAACAAAAAGGATAAATGAGTGAACAAATAACTGGCATGATTACTTGTAATAACCACCTTTAATTTAAAAAAAAATATTTTAGCTTCAACTACAATTGAAATGCATCACAACTTCCTTTCCACTTTCTGATAACCTAGATATGAAAAATGGTAAGGTGAGAGCATACGATGTTTCAAATTATAATTTGCAAGAAAAATATTGAAACGAAAACATGAGGATGAAAACTAACCAATACCACTTATTTAGTGGGATGCATATGCATTACTAAAAAATAAAATTGCATCTTCCACTTGTCCAATGGTGAGAAAGGGAAAAAATACTTATTTAACGAAAAATCTTATAGAGCAATATAAAGTTTAATGCAAGTATTTCAGTTTTCAATGGTGGGAATAATAACAAGCCACTTATTCAGTGGGGTTTATATTAACAATAATCAAATTCAACTCACTAGTGGTAATACCATATATTTTTTCAATATCAATGCTTATAAAATAGAAATCTCTTCAATGGTATGACCAACCAAAGCTTACAATTTTATCCCATAAGCAATATATACTAGACAATTATTGTAAGAAATTTTTGATATAAAATAGTGTTATTGAAGTCACTCCCCAAAGATATCAAAATTTATAAATCCATCTCCCCAATTAGAAGTAAAAATAATATACCTCAATGATTGATGTTTATTCATTAGTACAAATATGGAAAGGTACATAAGAACACTTATATAGGACTAGAAAAACAAACAACACTCCAAGAAGCTCCACCAAGTCACACCCAACACACCAATTGTGCATACAAGTTAAATCAACATCTCAAACACACACTATAGTATATTGAAAGCATGAAATATCAATCTAGAAATGGATATCAGACCTATGTAGGTTTGATTATCATGTGGGAGTGATAAGTACAACACACCAACACAAATTAACTAAACTCCACTAAAATGACAAATATCAGTGCTAAAAATATTAGGAGAGATTGTGAATGTTTGGATGCCACCTTACAAGATATTTTATCACCCCAAACCCAAACACTTCAACTCCAAAAAAACCACTTCCCATTCTATAGGTATGAATTGTACCTATTGTATTACCCCCTTAGGAAGAGAAAACCAACTCTCAAATAAATTGAAAATGATGTTAAAGCACTCCAAACTACTAAGCACCACCTATTAAAGAGAGATTTCATGAAAAAATGTAGCATTAGTGAAGGAAAACCTCATGGAACAGTCAATTTCATTTGTATGACTTACTTGAGAGGCAGTACAACTAGTGATAGAAGTGCACCTGAAGTCACCCTTAGAAAAAAATCACTATCACCACCAAATATACAATCTATATATATAAAAAAACTCCATGGATGAAAAAAATTGAAACTTCAATCTGCACAATGGCGATCTTTGAAACTAAATCACACCAATCTAGCTAGGGATTTTCTTTTAAACTCGAATCTATAAGTCTTGATAGGGTTTTCATCCTTAGAAGATTGTGGACAAACCCAAGTTTAATTTGACAATATAAGAATGTCATTTATCAACATGTAAAAAAATGAGCCCCAACACCTCCTTATATAGCACTTGGAGAAGACTCAACATTATATGTTGACCTTGTTCTTGCCAAGTACTATAAAATATCAAATGGCAAGGAGATTCAAGCAATAATTTAAGCCACAGGTTTGAGGTTTCTCTTTCCAAAATTACAAAAGAATTTAGACCTAACACACCTCCTTGTATTGATATGTTTCTCGGAGCCTATGATGCTTCTCAAGGTTCTAATTCAATAAATAAGAGTTTAATTTAAAAAACATGAAATAGGCTTACGCGTTCCTTGATTTTGTGGACAATGTGAGAATAAAACATGATTACAAAATCATTATCCCAAAAAATAGGGATTTTTGATGGTAACATGCTATTGTAAACAACAATTATGTGGAGGTGGAATCAAGTAGAAGTATAGTAGTAAGTGATGATTTTTGTAAGCAAGAAGATGAAGGTGTTGGTGTAATGTGTGATAATAGTATGAATGAAAGTGACAGGGTTTGTACCTGCCTTTATCAGGACCAATCATTTGTGGTTGAGTACAATGAAGAAATAAACAATGATATTGAATTTGAGAAGGAGGATTATGACCCTAGTATTTATAATAGCAGTATGGATGTAATGAAGGAAGTTTAATTGTAATAATTTTATTTTTCTTCTCGTCTCCTTCTTTGTGTTGTTGATCCAAACAATATTGAGGCTTACAAACTCCTTTTTACAATTAAGGAAAATGACTGTGGGTGTGTGTGTTATTTTGTTGCTTCTAGCCACGAAGATATTGACATGAGAATTATTTTGAAGGTTTGATTTAAACAATTTTCTTTTGTTGATGTGGAGTTCATTTAGGACACATTTTTGAGATTATTGTTTGAGCATGTAGATATTGAAGTTTCCCTTAGATGAATCAAGTTGTTGACTTTTAGGAAGAACTATTTATTGATAATATCACATTACCAAGAGAAGAATGAAATAATGAGATGATTTAAAGAATTTAGTTCTTCAATCAAAGTGTTTCATGATTTGAATTATTGTTTTCTCATGAAGATTGCATCAACATAGATTATGGTGAGGTATTCTAGCTACTTATTATCTTAGAGGTGAATAAAATTGAATACGAGGCTTTTCTCCATAATAAAGGTGTAGTTTCCTATGATGTGGATAATAGTATGCTTGAGTTAGAGTATTTCAATTGGCCCAATATGAATCTTATGGTGGTTTTGAGAAAGAACACAAGTCTCATAAGGAAGATCACTATGTGGCTCAGCTTGATAGTGTTTCAAAGTTCCAATTTTTTTAGTTTGATTTGATAAAGGAATTTTTTCTTTGTTATGATCAATAATGAAAGAAGACACAATTTCATTTTTCATGTGAATTGGAGGAATTTTCATTTGATTTAAATTTAAATATGAAGGTTAATGGATATGTCAAAAATATACTCACATGTGAGGGAAACACAATTCCCCCCATGAGTGTCATTTATTTTAATGCTAAACCTATTAAATTTTTTCCCAAACTACAATGTGCATACATGGTAGGTTTTGAAATAGATCCAACACCTATTATATATGGTTTTACTATAATGGTGATGCTAAAGGTGCAATTTTCCTTCATTTTTGGGAAGTATTTTCAAGTTGACGCATGCAAACATATGAACTCATTTGATACAATTGCATAAAGATGCTGGCTTGAGCTTAAGGGAGATCAACTCCTTCAATAATGTTGTCTTTAATAGAGGCAAGCATACACAAAAATTTGTTTATGGTCTTATGTACAACCATATATTTTAGGTTATGTCCCCTCATCTCTTTGGACATGCAAGTTATTTTAATCTTTTTATATATTGTGTCTTGTCATGTACATAGCTTTGATGTTCATTGTGAGTCATTTGAGTCCCCATTCTTCCCTATTTTGGTTTTCTCCCAAAGATCTAGATTCTTGTTGTTGTAATGCCCCACCAGGAAACCATAAAGGGATTAAACTAGATCACTTGAAAAGAGTGTAAATATATATATATATTTTAAAACTTTAATAAGTTTAATGATACATTAAGTTAACATTATAATTAAATTACACAACAAAAGACTTATCTTAACACATAAAGGGTTTTCCAACATGGTTAACATGATTTAATATACACATTGCTTAACGGTAATTAATCCAAATAAGATAATTTAAACATAAAAACACAATTACACTTAAACAATATTTAATTCATCCAATATAATGAGATATTATTAACATGTCTAAGTTTCATTCATGAGAATTCTTTCCATTACATTTCATCTGATATTCTAATAAAACATATGCATTTAAATATTTAATTTCCATCCATACATCTATTTTGCATCACACGATTAAAATAATATTACATTTCACTAAATCATTAAGTCTCATATAATCACATAATGCGTACATTACAATTACATCTTTCCATGAAGGCATACATATCATATTAAACAAATGACCATAAAAGGTCCAAGGTATACAAAGAATGATCCAAGATAATGAATATGATCCAATTGGAAGAACAAGATGCTCGAATCCAAGAGCAACTGGAACACCTGTGAAGCCAACTCCCGCAAGAAGGAACAAACACACCCAATGGAAAGTGGCACTACCACATGACCATGTGGCTCAAAAGAACCACCCCACCATTCTAGGAGATAGAAATACGACACACTATAAACCTACAAGGTATGCACACCCATGGTCGAAACACAACATAAAAAAACTCACTTAAAGCATAAACTCGCTGAACATGACTCCACAAAAAAACTCAGGTGATACCATCAAGGCTACACACTAATGACCATAAGGGAAGAGTGTCATCACTGATAGACTTATAAAGCACTGAGAGGGGGGGGGGGGGGGTGAATCAGTGACAGCAAAAATAATACCACTTTAAACACGGACCAGTAAAGACACTTAACCAGTTTACTTAATACTATGCATGCAATCCAAAATAATGTGGAAGGATCCACAACAAGTAAAACATCCACCATGACACAAGTGTTGATACATGGAAAACCTAACTGGGAAAAACCACAGTGAGATGGGACTCACAAGTTAACTATCTGCAGTAATAGGTAATTGACCGGTTAAGGTCTACAAAAGTGCTCTGCTAGGAGCAAATCCTATTAAAGATCCCAAAGCCCTATTAGGAGCTATACCTTGTTAGGAGTAACCTCGATAGAGGATTTTAAATCCAAACTAATGGATCACCTTGTGAGACGATTTGTACAATGAAGCTTGTTAGAGCTTACCCGGTTAGGGGATTTGACTATTGTAGTGATTAGAAAACAACAGGTGGTGTGATGTAGAAGTAGCACAACTTGCTTGAATATATCCTTTTCTACTCACTCAAAACTGCATCACCAACATACTCTACTATGCCTTTAGTAAATCGCAACAACTTAACACTTCTATTTCACATCATAAAAATAGTTCATCATAATGTCATTATATAGACATTAGATTTCATGTCGGCTCAGGAATCATATCACAATTTCCTAGGTGCAGTGTATCTGGACAATCTAACATAACTCATCACATATTGCCACCAAATCTGTCAGTTAGGGATACCTCATCACGATCGGTGATAACTCATCACACAATCAGTGAAACTGGTTGGAACACTGATACCGGTTAAGAGTTAACCTCTTCCAACTCATAGACCGATTGTCCTTCATTTGCTTCTTTGAAGACCTCAGCTGAATCTCCAAGCTGGTGTCAAGCCATTCCTGCATATACTGGTTGTTTACATATACTGGTTAGATACCCTCTAAACCATTTGGACTTAACTATACATATAATACCGGTTTTGCAATACAAAAACTTAGGAGTAATACCAGTTTGTCTTAACTAAGATGATTATGACAATGTGAACATATGTGTGTGTATACATGTGCCATCAACGACAACACACAAAGTCATCCATTACAATCATCATCAATCCAACAATCACATAACTTGGTATGGTTATCCTGACAAGCCTCCATAGGTCCCGACCCCCATCTTGGGTTATCATGGTAACCTCTCCCGAACCCTCGACCCCATCCAAGTCTCATGCAGACCCAAATAATCCTTTCGTGAGGACAAGGTTGTTGGTTTGCCATTCCAGTCCTTCCCACTACATCCCAAGTTTGTACTAGCACTCAACCATGAGTGAGGTATAATTATCTTACTTAATGTTTTAGCTACCCAACCCCCTAATATATTATTAGGTTATCAGATACTTAATCAACTTTTGAGGGGTTATCCTGCTAACCTCTTTGGGCATGGCCCCCACTTGAAAGCCACTCTCCCTTATGACACTAAACAAAAATGTCTTAAATGATCTCCAAAACCAAAGTACCAAAATGAAATCACACAATGAAGTTCAATCCAACATAAATCACTTGGCCATACAAGCCCTTGCACATAGATTAAACCAACTGACAAAACACAGTAGACTCACATAACCGATCAACGGAAAATACCACACAAAAAAGCCTAATTCCATTTAAATCTAAGGACTTGCAGTTTAAAATTAAATGCAAAGAAAGTTAAATTGAAGCAAGCACCTTCGCCTAATTTAAAATAAACAAATCATTTTTCTTTCCTTTAAAATACACATGACCAAGTTTTCTAGATTTCAAAGTTTTTAAATTCATGATTCCTTAATAATCATTTCACTAATACAGTTAACAATATTCAAACAATAATACTCTATTAATTTAAAAATTTACCCAAAACATAACATTCTTTTTAATCTTCCAATACTCATCTCCAAGACATTTCAAGTGAACTTCCATCAGGTCCTTCCAAATAGTATAATTGCTTCCATCAAATATAGGACTCTCCTTCTTGAATAGATAAGTTGCCATCCCAAATCTCCTCAAGCGGTCAAGTTTCTTTCAAAGGATCTAGCTCTGATACGAATTGTTAGCAGCAACCACGAAGGAAAAATGAGAGGGGGGTGAATTAGTTTTCACCGGATTAAAATAATTTAACTAGAATCTCAGATCTAAACAACAACAACAACAACAATAAAGATAAGAGCAATGATACCACAACACATAACACCAATATTTTGACATGGAAAACTCGGTTAAGCGAAAAATCACAGTGGGAACCTACCCACAATAAGATGATACTCTGTAGTAGTATGTGTAAATATTAAAATGAGGAATGCACATGCATTTAGGAACACTGCCTAGAGCTCATTGCTTAAAAATAAGAAGACCTAGAAGGCTACACCCCTCAAGGAAGGCTCACTACCTTACAATAATGATCAAACTACAATCTAGATTACATGAAATGTAAAATTAGCATCTTCTTATGCCAGATGACAGTCCCGATTAAGCACATTTGTCTTCCTTGCAATAATCTCTGCTCAATACACCATATTGAAGGATAAATTCACTTATGCACTACATACACCACTCTCTGATAATGCAGACACAACACCAATATCCAAATTACATGACTATACCACCTATTTATACAAATCATCAACCTTGACTACAAGGTCGACCAAACCCTCAACCCCAATTACAAAATTACATCTCACGATACATAAAGAAACCACCAGACCAATATAATGACACACATGACATAACATGGACCTAAACCAAATCTCCAAACATTTATCACCACCAGAAATCTTGCCAAGATCAACTGCAACACGCTACACCACCAAGAATACTGCATAACACGAAGAATATCACTGGATCAACAAAATCACCAAGAATGCACACAAGAATAAATGCAGACCACCAAGACAAATAAAACATGATCAAGAAACACCAACAAGAACATTAGAACCATCCACAATAGTTGCACCAACACCACTTATGCAAATCTTCATCGATCAACACGCTAACTCACATGAACACTTAACACCAACAATTCAAACTATAAAGATAACTTGCAGAACACCAAATCATGAACCATTTGAATTGAAGATACACATGAATATCCAAAACATTCTCCTAAAAATGCAACCAAAGATATGATCATACCGGAGCTCATTGAAGAAAATACCAAACTCTGCCAACCACTGCACAAAAAGATTGAACCACTAACCAGATCAAATAATATGATCAAACAATCTCTTGGATCACTAAAACAAATAAGGAATGAAGTATTCCAGCATCCCAAATAGATAAACCATCCATATCAGCTCAATACAATCACCAGAACACAAAACAACTCTTCTGCAACACCAAAACACAGGAATATGTTGACATCAATGACAACAACATATCCTAGCAGCAGTGCAATATCCAACAAAGGTTGTATCTTGCTTCATTAGAATAGAGTAGAAATTTAAAGGAGGAGATTCCCCTCAGAAGAATAGGAGGGATTAAATCTCATGATGTTGTGATTGAAACCACAATTTTGTATGTTCACACAGTTTACAAAATTTTTAACCAACACGACTAAACCTTTGTGTTTATTTATTGAGTGAGTCCATGCATTGGTTGTGAAACTCACCTTTTTTTTTGCACACTTGTGTCTCACATATAATTCTAAATAAAAATATGTGTTCAACTCTATGATTGCAACCCATACCAAAGATGCTCACACTCCATGATTCAATCATCTACATTCTCCATTTGTATTGCACTTTTTAATTTCCTTTATTGGCCTCATCTGGGAATGTGCATACGTCCCTTGTTATTCTTTCCACCATGTTGTCCTCACTGAACATCCTTAGAGTATTCTGCATTCATCATCATATCATTCTTGTATTTGTTGCATACACATCTCACCACACATTAATGTTCACTGTATCCTGCATCACAGATGGGTTAGCACATAATCTATACATCACATCTCATGCATTATAGATAGGTTAGTCCATAATGCATATTTATCCATCACATAGTCATATCCTCATATGCATTCATACATCTCATATTATAAATCACATCATATAGTGAACCTATCATGTATATATAACTCTCATCTGGCATAATCATAGACATATATTATCCATATCATATGTATGCATATATATCATTCCTAAGTAATATATGTCCATGAATAATCACTGTGCATACATCTACATCATAAATATAAGCATAAATCATGTAGGTCATCACATCAAAGCATCACATACTGCATCACAAATCTGTCAGTACATGTAATCTATCTTATAACATGAGCACATCATATAGCATAAATCTCATGATTACATATCATAGTCTGCATTACAAATATATTATTGTATCATATCATATGCATCTAGATACATATATCATCATCCATACATACATCCATCAAAACATAAAAAAGTGCCATACACATGGGTCGAATCAATCTCCATCACATATATATACATATCAGAATGTATATCAAAGAGTATGTATAAATGTATCTATAGCATCTTAAAATTGTACTCCTATATAATTTTTACTTTATCTGGGTCCCTACCTTAGTGTTTGCACCCCTAGGCCTGGCTTGGACCTGATTCTACTCATATCACTCTAATATGACTACATTTTAAATTTTTGTATCAACTAGGCACTTTGTCCTATCCCTAAACTGGGGTAGGACCAGGGTGCCGTGCCCTGGTCCTAATTAGGACTAGAGCACCACACTTTGGTCCTCCCTAATTGGGTCTCTCTTAAAACCCTTTTTGCCTTTACAAATTTGAGTAGGAAACTTAGCCTCGTGTCGGCTCATGTGTCGGCTCATGTTGATAAATTAACAAGTTTTTCAATGAGAAAGTATACAAGAAGGCTTTCCTCTCTCATTTTGATAAGAAAGCATACATTATACACACATGAAATCAAGCATTCAAACATTCATTCAAGCATTCAAGTAATTGAGAAAGTAATCAGTCTTCCTTCAAGCCTTGGAGTAGAAACAAAGTCAAGATTCAAGCATTGAAGTGGAGTTACATCCTATTTTATTAAAGATTTCATGAAACCCTAATCCCATGTAGAGACAAACAAAACATCACAAAGAGGTATATCATTTGGATTTCAATCATTATTCAGCATCTCCCTCAAAAGGAGAATCTTCAATTACAATAATTCAGTTATCTTTTATCTCTATTTCATGGTTAATTCCAAAACTGGGGTTTGACTTAGGCAAGCCCCCATTCCCAACCTATTTCCCTTTCTTTATGTGTGCAGGAAACAGGTACAGAGCTGCGATCTTCACAATTGGCATTATTTGTAGAGAAAAATCAACCTCTTTTTGTGTGCAAAATTTTTGGAGGATCAGGGAAGATTTTGCTATGGTTCCAACATTTTTGGATCTCTTTCAGGGATCAGATCTGAATCTACTTATAATTCTTATATCCAAGTGTGTGTCTCAATATCACATCTCTAGCTCATTGTTTCCATGTTTTTATCTTTATTTTCAACACTTTGCCCTAATTTCAACAATACAACTCACAAAAGAGGGAAAATAAATACACCCCTTGAATCCAAACAATATTTTTAGTCCTCATTGTTAGAGTATTCAGGTATTAACTTGATTAATTAAACAATATTTGTTTAATTATTTAAGTTCCCTTTATCTCTTTTACACTTAAGCTAACTTTAGGTGCATATAATTAATTATTATGTGCAAACCTAGGTTTTCCCTTTTAGGGTTTCTTGACCTATTAAAGGTTGAGTTCATTCTTTTCATTGTATGAAGAAGGATTATTATTTGACAATACATTTTGGAGATTATTGAGCTCTCATCTTTTGGAGCATATTTTTCCTGTGTATTATTTCCTTTTGTGATTTGCTTCATTGCTTCTCCTTGTAACAAGTTTTTCAGCTTGCAAAGATTATTTGGGCTCCTATGGTGTTGTATTTTCTCAACTCCTATATGGTATCAGAGCTCAGATCTGCAACTACCTGTTCTTGTTTTGCGAATTTTGCTTTGGAAGTAGATCTAGGGTTTCAGGAATTTTTTATGTACCTAGGGTTTGACCTTTTTTTTTGAGCACTTTGGGCCTAAACGGACCTCACCATCGTGCTCAGAAGGCCCGAAAACCCCTATGGTCATATAAAATTTGACCTATTTTGGTTCCTAAGCCTCTGGGTGAATTTTTTTCTTAGATCCAGGCCATACGACCCTGGCACACAGTTCGAGAAAAAAAACTAAAAAAAAAAAAAGAAGATATTTTGCCTTTTTACGGCATGGAGGCCGAAATTTGCTTTTAAAAAAATTTCTTAAAAAAAAAGCAAAAGGCGAAAAGCAAGGTTTTTAAATTTTTTTTTTTTTTTTTTACAATATTTTTTTTTGGGGGGGGATCCCCATGGTACCCTGCGTACCGTGGGGCCCCCTACCTTCACGCAGACCCGTATAGCTCCATGGCCCCTGGCCGTCGACCCTCCGGTCCCTCCACCAATTTTCGGCCCCCTACTGGCTCCTGACCCCCCCGCCGGCTCCCGGCCCCCTCGCCGGCCTCCTTGCGTTCCCCGGCGGCCACCCAGCAGCCATCCCGCTCCGCTCCCGGCCGCCACCCGCGCCCGCTGTCTGCGCCTCACCGCAGCTCCTTCCTACGGCCACCTCTTCGATCTGCCACCCCAGCGGCCCTCGCTCCACCCAAACGCGCCACCGCCGCCTGCAGCGGTCTCCCTACGTCCGCCGCTTCCCGGTCCTGCCGCTGCTGTACCTCCTGGCCTCTGCTTGGCCCTGCAGCTCCTAGCCCGCTGCCCACACCCGGCCACCGCTCCGCTCCCTGGCTACCACTCCGCCCAGCCCCCTGGCACCGCTCGCAGCTTCCCTGTGCTGCCCGGCCACCGAGCTCAGCCGCTGGCCACCGGAGCACCGCCCATCCACCACTGGAGAGCCACCAGAGCGCCGCTCCCTGGCCACCTCCGCCCAAACAAGTCACCAGACTCTCTTTTTTGGCATTTTTTAGGGGGGATTTGGTTTTTTGGCCCTATCTTGGGCATACGGAGTTGTTTTTTAAAAAACGAATAGGCGTCGGAAAGCTAGTTCCGAGCCCGACCTCATGGTGTTGGTAGTTTTTTTCAATTTTGCTCTTTGACTATGTTTTTTTCCAGTCAACGTGAGGTCTAGTTTTTGCACTCTAGGAGCCATAGAATGAGCATCCGACCTCTGTTTTTTAAAAACTTTATATTTTCGGAAAGCGTGTGCTATGTACTTTCTAGCCATCTGAGTTTTATTTCTAGATTCTTCTCCATGCATATTTTATTCAATTTTTTAATTTTCAGCACTCTGGTGGATATCGTGGTTGTTTCAAGTCATGAGATCTCTTCTCTGAGTAGGGTGTCTCTATTTTGGTTCACATTTTTATTTCCAGTCTTCTTATCATTGTAGCTTGTATTTATGCAAACACATTGAGGTAAAGTGCCATCATGCATTGTTTACTTGGAATCTTGAATATTTTGTGTCTTGTTGTATATGCACTATTGATCAAGTGCCATGAGGGGGTTGATGTTTGCCTGTTGTTTGCCATCTTCCTTTGTCTAGTGAGTGTTCCTTCCACGACATTTTCCTCATGATGATGTGTCTCAACACCTTTGATGTTTTTGGTTCTATTTCATGTAGTTTTTTTTGGCCGTCCCTTTCAGTGTTCTTGTCCCTCTCCCACTTCCGCATTTTGGGGAGGTTTATCCTGTTGGTTCTAATGCTTCCATGGTTCGATTGATCAGCTCTTCAGGCTTTGGTGTCTCATGCCATCTGTATCTTCAAGTTTAGCTGTTTGCCTTTGTTTGCCATCTGATTCGAGTAGTGTCATTTGAGGGCACTCATGCAGATTACAGTCTTCTCTACCTGGTCATGTTCTATTTTAGTGGAGGTTCTCCAGATCAGTAGTTATTTTTTGACAGAGTTTGCAGGTTCTTCATGCTTCAGTGGTATTCTTTTCCATCTCTTTTTGGAGTAGAGTTTTGTTCCCACGTGGTTTTCTCTATTTCTCCAGTTCACAAAGATTTCATTGTATTTGGGTACCTGATCAGGCCTTGTTGCCGGGACCCATCTTTATTGCTTTCAGTAGCTGTTCTAGGTTTTAGCTTCTCCTTAAGTCTAGCTTAAGGGGGGGTGTTAGAGTATTCAGGTATTTACTTGATTAATTAAACAATATTTGTTTAATTATTTAAGTTCCCTTTATCTCTTTTACACTTAAGCTAACTTTAGGTGCATATAATTAATTATTATGTGCAAACCTAGGTTTTCCCTTTTAGGGTTTCTTGACCTATTAAAGGTTGATTTATTTCTTTTCATTGTATGAAGAAGGATTATTATTTGACAATACATTTTGGAGATTATTGAGCTCTCATCTTTTGGAGCATATTTTTCCTGTGTATTCTTTCCTTTTGTGATTTGCTTCATTGCTTCTCCTTGTAACAAGTTTTTCAGCTTGCAGAGATTATTTGGGCTCCTATGGTGTTGTATTTTCTCAACTCCTATATGGTATCAGAGCTTAGATCTGCAACTACCTGTTCTTGTTTTGAGAATTTTGCTTTGGAAGTAGATCTGGGGTTTCAGAAATTTTTTTATGTACCTAGGGTTTGACCTTTTTTTTTGAGCACTTTGGGCCTAAATGGACCTCACCATCGTGCTCAGAAGGCCTGGAAACCCCTATGGTCATATAAAATTTGACCTATTTTGGTTCCTAAGCCTCTGGGTGAATTTTTTTCTTAGATCGAGGCCGTACAACCCTGGCACACAGTTCGAGAAAAAAAACTACAAAAAAAAAGAAGATATTTTGCCTTTTTACGGCATGCAGGCCGAAATTTGCTTTTAAAAAAATTTCTTAAAAAAAAAGTAAAAGGCGAAAAGCAAGGTTTTTAAATTTTTTTTTTTTTTTTACAATATTTTTTTTGGGGGTGGGATCCCCATGGTACCCTGCGTACCGTGGGGCCCCCTACCTTCACGCAAACCCGTATAGCTCCATGGCCCCTGGACGTTGACCCTCCGGTCCCTCCGCCAATTTTCGGCCCCCTACTGGCTCCTGACCCCCCCGCTGGCTCCTGGCCCCCTCGCCGGCCTCCTTGCGTGCCCCGGCGGCTGCCCAGCAGCCCTCCCGCTCCGCTCCCGGCCGCCGCCCGTGCCCGCTGTGTGCACCTCGCCGCAGCTCCTTCCTACGGCCACCTCTTCGATCTGCCACCCCAGCGGCCCTCGCTCCACCCAAACGCGCCACCGCCGCCTGCAGCGGTCTCCCTACGTCCGTCGCTTCCCGGTCTTGCCGCTGTTGTACCTCCTGGCCTCTGCTTGGCCCTGCAACTCCTAGCCCGCCGCCCACACCCGGCCACCACTCCGCTCCCTGGCTGCCACTTCGCCCAGCCCCCTGGCACCGCTCTCAGCTTCCCTGCGCCGCCCGGCCACCGAGCTCAGCCGCCGGCCACCGGAGCACCGCCCATCCACCACCGGAGAGCCACCAAAGCGCCGCTCCCTGGCCACCTCCGCCCAAACAAGTCACCAGACTCTCTTTTTTGGCATTTTTTAGGGGGGATTTGGTTTTTTGGCCCTATCTTGGGCATACAGAGTTGTTTTTTAAAAAACGAATAGGCGTCGGAAAGCTAGTTCCGAGCCCGACCTCATGGTGTTGGTAGTTTTTTACAATTTTGCTCTTTGACTATGTTTTTTTTCCAATCAACGTGAGGTCTAGTTTTTGCACTCTGGGAGCCATAGAATGAGCATCCGACCTCTATTTTTTAAAAACTTTATAATTTCGGAAAGCGTGTGCTATGTACTTTCTAGCCATCTGAGTTTTATTTCTAGATTCTTCTCCATGCATATTTTATTCAATTTTTTGCTTTTCAGCACTCTGGTGGATATCGTGGTTGTTTCAAGTCATGAGATCTTTTCTCTGAGTAGGGTGTCTTTATTTTGGTTCACATTTTTATTTCCAGTCTTCTTATCATTGTAGCTTGTATTTATGCAAACACATTGAGATAAAGTGCCATCATGCATTGTTTACTTGGAATCTTGCATATTTTGTGTCTTATTGTACATGCACTATTGATCAAGTGCCATGAGGGGGTTGATGTTTGCCTGTTGTTTGCCATCTTCCTTTGTCTAGTGAGTGTTCCTTCCACGACATTTTCCTCATGATGATGTGTCTCAACACCTTTGATGTTTTTGGTTCTTCGTCATGTAGTTTTTTTTTGCCGTCCTTTTCAGTGTTCCTGTCCCTCTCCCACTTCCGCATTTTGGGGAGGTTTATCCTGTTGGTTCTAATGCTTCCATGGTTCGATTGATCAGCTCTTCAGGATTTGGTGTCTCATGCCATCTGTATCTTCAAGTTTAGCTGTTTGCCTTTGTTTGCCATCTGATTCGAGTAGTGTCATTTGAGGGCACTCATGTAGATTACAGTCTTCTCTACCTGGCCATGTTCTATTTCAGTGGAGGTTCTCCAGATCAGCAGTTATTTTTTGACAGAGTTTGTAGGTTCTTCATGCTTCAGTGGTATTCTTTTCCATCTCTTTTTGGAGTAGAGTTTTGTTCCCACGTGGTTTTCTCTATTTCTCCAGTTCACAAAGATTTCATTGTATTTGGGTACCTGATCAGGCCTTGTTGCCGGGACCCATCTTTATTGCTTTCACTAGCTGTTCTAGGTTTGAGCTTCTCCCTAAGTCTAGCTTAAGGGGGGGTGTTAGAGTATTCAGGTATTTACTTGATTAATTAAACAATATTTGTTTAATTATTTAAGTTCCCTTTATCTCTTTTACACTTAAGCTAACTTTAGATGCATATAATTAATTATTATGTGCAAACCTAGGTTTTCCCTTTTAGGGTTTCTTGACCTATTAAAGGTTGAGTTCTTTCTTTTCATTGTATGAAGAAGGATTATTATTTGACAATACATTTTGGAGATTATTGAGCTCTCATCTTTTGGAGCATATTTTTCTTGTGTATTCTTTCCTTTTGTGATTTGCTTCATTGCTTCTCCTTGTAACAAGTTTTTCAGCTTGCAGAGATTATTTGGGCTCCTATGGTGTTGTATTTTCTCAACTCCTATATGGTATCAGAGCTCAGATCTGCAACTACCTGTTCTTGTTTTGAGAATTTTGCTTTGGAAGTAGATCTGGGGTTTCAGAAATTTTTTATGTACCTAGGGTTTGACCTTTTTTTTTGAGCACTTTGGGCCTAAATGGACCTCACCATCGTGCTCAGAAGGCCTGAAAACCCCTATGGTCATATAAAATTTGATCTATTTTGGTTCCTAAGCCTCTGGGTGAATTTTTTTCTTAGATCCAGGCCGTACAACCCTGGCACACAGTTCGAGAAAAAAACTACAAAAAAAAAAAAGATTTTTTGTTTTTTTACGGCATGTAGGCTGAAATTTGCTTTTAAAAAAATTTCTTAAAAAAAAAGCAAAAGGCGAAAAGCAAGGTTTTTAAATTTTTTTTTTTTTTTTTTTTTACAATATTTTTTTTTGGGGGGGGATCCCCATGGTACCCTGCGTCCCGTGGGGCCCCCTACCTTCACGCAGACCCGTATAGCTCCATGGCCCCTAGCCGTCGACCCTCCGGTCCCTCCACCAATTTTCGGCCCCCTACTGGCTCCTGACCCCCCCGCTGGCTCCCGGCCCCCTCGCCGGCCTCTTTGCGTTCCCCGGCGGCTGCCCAGCAGCCCTCCCGCTCTGCTCCCGGCCGCCGCCCGCGCCCGCTGTCTGCGCCTCACCGCAGCTCCTTCCTATGGCCACCTCTTCGATATGCCACCCCAGCAGCCCTCGCTCCACCCAAACGCGCCACCGCCGCCTGCAGCGGTCTCCCTACGTCCGCCGCTTCCCGGTCCTGCCGCTGCTGTACCTTCTGGCCTCTGCTTGGCCCTGCAGCTCCTAGCCCGCCACCCACACCCGGCCACCGCTCCGCTCCCTGGCTGCCACTCCGCCCAGCCCCCTGGCATCGCTCGCAGCTTCCCTGTGCCGCCCGGCCACCGAGCTCAGCCGCCGGCCACCGGAGCACCGCCCATCCACCACCGGAGAGCCACC
Source organism: Cryptomeria japonica (assembly GCF_030272615.1). Taxonomy (NCBI): domain Eukaryota; kingdom Viridiplantae; phylum Streptophyta; class Pinopsida; order Cupressales; family Cupressaceae; genus Cryptomeria; species Cryptomeria japonica. The sequence goes on along the minus strand of NC_081406.1, from coordinate 530,938,644 downwards.
AGAGCACCGCTCCCTGGCCACCTCCGCCCAAACAAGTCACCAGACTCTCTTTTTTGGCATTTTTTAGGGGGGATTTGGTTTTTTGGCCCTATCTTGGGCATACGGAGTTTTTTTTTAAAAAATGAATAGGCGTCGGAAAGCTAGTTCCGAGACCGACCTCATGGTGTTGGTAGTTTTTCCCAATTTTGCTCTTTGACTATGTTTTTTTTCAGTCAACGTGAGGTCTAGTTTTTGCACTCTGGGAGCCATAGAATGAACATCCGACCTCTGTTTTTTAAAAACTTTATATTTTCGGAAAGCGTGTGCTATGTACTTTCTAGCCATCTGAGTTTTATTTCTAGATTCTTGTCCATGCATATTTTATTCAATTTTTTGCTTTTCAGCACTCTGATGGATATCGTGGTTGTTTCAAGTCATGAGATCTCTTCTCTGAGTATGGTGTCTCTATTTTGGTTCACATTTTTATTTCCAGTCTTCTTATCATTGTAGCTTGTATTTATGCAAACACATTGAGATAAAGTGCCATCATGCATTGTTTACTTGGAATTTTGCATATTTTGTGTCTTGTTGTATATGCACTATTGATCAAGTGCCATGAGGGGGTTGATGTTTGCCTGTTGTTTGCCATCTTCCTTTGTCTAGTGAGTGTTCCTTCCACGACATTTTCCTCATGATGATGTGTCTCAACATCTTTGATGTTTTTGGTTCTTCGTCATGTAGTTTTTTTTTGCCGTCCTTTTCAGTGTTCCTGTCCCTCTCCCACTTCCGCATTTTGGGGAGGTTTATCCTGTTGGTTCTAATGCTTCCATGGTTCGATTGATCAACTCTTCAGGCTTTGGTGTCTCATGCCATCTGTATCTTCAAGTTTAGCTGTTTGCCTTTGTTTGCCATCTGATTCGAGTAGTGTCATTTGAGGGCACTCATGCAGATTACAGTCTTCTCTACCTGGTCATGTTCTATTTCAGTGGAGGTTCTCCAGATCAGCAGTTATTTTTTGACAGAGTTTGCAGGTTCTTCATGCTTCAGTGGTATTCTTTTCCATCTCTTTTTGGAGTAGAGTTTTGTTCCCACGTGGTTTTCTCTATTTCTCCAGTTCACAAAGATTTCATTGTATTTGGGTCCCTGATCAGGCCTTGTTGCCGGGACCCATCTTTATTGCTTTCAGTAGCTGTTCTAGGTTTTAGCTTCTCCCTAAGTCTAGCTTAAGGGGGGGTGTTAGAGTATTCAGGTATTTACTTGATTAATTAAACAATATTTGTTTAATTATTTAAGTTCCCTTTATCTCTTTTACACTTAAGCTAACTTTAGGTGCATATAATTAATTATTATGTGCAAACCTAGGTTTTCCCTTTTAGGGTTTCTTGACCTATTAAAGGTTGATTTATTTCTTTTCATTGTATGAAGAAAGATTATTATTTGACAATATATTTTGGAGATTATTGAGCTATCATCTTTTGGAGCATATTTTTCCTGTGTATTCTTTCCTTTTGTGATTTGCTTCATTGCTTCTCCTTGTAACAAGTTTTTCAGCTTGCAGAGATTATTTGGGCTCCTATGGTGTTGTATTTTCTCAACTCCTATATGGTATCAGAGCTCAGATCTGCAACTACCTGTTCTTGTTTTGAGAATTTTGCTTTGGAAGTAGATCTGGGGTTTCAGGAATTTTTTATGTACCTAGGGTTTGACTTTTTTTTTTGAGCACTTTGGGCCTAAATAGACCTCACTATCGTGCTCAGAAGGCCCGAAAACCCCTATGGTCATATAAAATTTGACCTATTTTGGTTCCTAAGCCTCTGGGTGAATTTTTTTCTTAGATCCAGGTCGTACGACCCTGACACACAGTTCGAGAAAAAAAACTAAAAAAAAAAAAAAGATATTTTGCCTTTTTACGGCATGCAGGCCGAAATTTGCTTTTAAAAAAATTTCTTAAAAAAAAAGCAAAAGGCGAAAAGCAAGGTTTTTAATTTTTTTTTTTTTTTTTTACAATATTTTTTTTTGGGGGGGGATCCCCATGGTACCTTGCGTACCGTGGGGCCCCCTACCTTCACGCAGACCCGTATAGCTCCATGGCCCCTGATTGTCGACCCTCCGGTCCCTCCGCCAATTTTCGGCCCCCTACTGGCTCCTGACCCCCCCGCCGGCTCCCGGCCCCCTCGCCGGCCTCCTTGCGTTCCCCGGCGGCCGCCCAGCAGCCCTCCCGCTCCGCTCCCGGCCGCCGCCCGCGCCCGCTGTCTGCGCCTCGCCGCAGCTCCTTCCTACGGCCACCTCTTCGATCTGCCACCCAAACGCACCACCGCCGCCTGCAGCGGTCTCCCTACGTCCGCCGCTTCCCGGTCCTGCCGCTGCTGTACCTCCTGGCCTCTGCTTGGCCCTGCAGCTCCTAGCCCGCTGCCCACACCTGGCCACCGCCCCGCTCCCTGGCTGCCACTCCGTCCAGCCCCCTGGCACCGCTCGCAGCTTCCCTGTGCTGCCCGACCACCGAGCTCAGCCGCTGGCCACCGGAGCACCGCCCATCCACCACCGGAGAGCCACCAGAGCGCCGCTCCCTAGCCACCTCCGCCCAAACAAGTCACCAAACTCTCTTTTTTGGCATTTTTTAGGGGGGATTTGGTTTTTTGGCCCTATCTTGGGCATACGGAATTGTTTTTTAAAAAACGAATAGGTGTAGGAAAGCTAATTCTGAGCCCGACCTCATGGTGTTGGTAGTTTTTTCCAATTTTGCTCTTTGACTATGTTTTTTTCCAGTCAACGTGAGGTCTAGTTTTTGCACTCTGGGAGCCATAGAATGAGCATCCGACCTCTGTTTTTTAAAAACTTTATATTTTCGGAAAGCGTGTGCTATGTACTTTCTAGCCATCTGAGTTTTATTTTTAGATTCTTGTCCATGCATATTTTATTCAATTTTTTGCTTTTCAGCACTCTGGTGGATATCGTGGTTGTTTCAAGTCATGAGATCTCTTCTCTGAGTAGGGTGTCTCTATTTTGGTTCACATTTTTATTTCCAGTCTTCTTATCATTGTAGCTTGTATTTATGCAAACACATTGAGGTAAAGTGCCATCATGCATTGTTTACTTGGAATCTTGCATATTTTATGTCTTGTTGTACATGCACTATTGATCAAGTGCCATGAGGGGGTTGATGTTTGCCTGTTGTTTGCCATCTTCCTTTGTCTAGTGAGTGTTCCTTCCACGACATTTTCCTCATGATGATGTGTCTCAACACCTTTGATGTTTTTGGTTTTTCGTCATGTAGTTTTTTTTGGCCGTCCTTTTCAGTGTTCTTGTCCCTCTCCCACTTCCGCATTTTGGGGAGGTTTATCCTGTTGGTTCTAATGCTTCCATGGTTCGATTGATCAGCTCTTCAGGCTTTGGTGTCTCATGCCATCTGTATCTTCAAGTTTAGCTGTTTGCTTTTGTTTGCCATTTTATTCGAGTAGTGCCATTTGAGGGCACTCATGCAGATTACAGTCTTCTCTACCTGGTCATGTTCTATTTCAGTGGAGGTTCTCCAGATCAGCAGTTATTTTTTGATAGAGTTTGCAGGTTCTTCATGCTTCAGTGGTATTCTTTTCCATCTCTTTTTGGAGTAGAGTTTTGTTCCCACGTGGTTTTCTCTATTTCTCCAGTTCACAAAGATTTCATTGTATTTGGGTACCTGATCAGGCCTTGTTGCCGGGACCCATCTTTATTGCTTTCAGTAGTTGTTCTAGGTTTTAGCTTCTCCCTAAGTCTAGCTTAAGGGGGGGTGTTAGAGTATTCAGGTATTTACTTGATTAATTAAACAATATTTGTTTAATTATTTAAGTTCCCTTTATCTCTTTTACACTTAAGCTAACTTTAGGTGCATATAATTAATTATTATGTGCAAACCTAGGTTTTCCCTTTTAGGGTTTCTTGACCTATTAAAGGTTGATTTATTTCTTTTTATTGTATGAAGAAGGATTATTATTTGACAATACATTTTGGAGATTATTGAGCTCTCATCTTTTGGAGCATATTTTTCCTGTGTATTCTTTCCTTTTGTGATTTGCTTCATTGCTTCTCCTTGTAACAAGTTTTTCAGCTTGCAGAGAATATTTGGGCTCCTATGGTGTTGTATTTTCTCAACTCCTATATGGTATCAGAGCTCAGATCTGCAACTACCTGTTCTTGTTTTGAGAGTTTTGCTTTGGAAGTAGATCTGGGGTTTCAGGAATTTTTTATGTACCTAGGGTTTGACCTTTTTTTTAAGCACTTTGGGCCTAAATGGACCTTACCATCGTGCTCAGAAGGCCCAAAAACCCCTATGGTCATATAAAATTTGACCTATTTTGGTTCCTAAGCCTCTGGGTGATTTTTTTCTTAGATCCAAGCCGTACGACCCTGGCACACAGTTCGAGAAAAAAACTAAAAAAAAGAAAAGAAGATATTTTGCCTTTTTACGGCATGCAGGCCGAAATTTGCTTTTAAAAAAATTTCTTAAAAAAAAAGCAAAAGGCGAAAAGCAAGGTTTTTAAATTTTTTTTTTTTTTTACAATATTTTTTTTGGGGGGGGGATCCCCATGGTACCCTACGTACCGTGGGGCCCCCTATCTTCACGCAGACCTGTATAGCTCCATGGCCCCTTGCCGTTGACCCTCCGGTCCCTCCGCCAATTTTTGGCCCCTTACTGGCTCCTGACCCCCCCGCCAGCTCCCGGCCCCCTCGCTGACCTCCTTGCGTTCCTCGGCGGCCGCCCAGCAACCCTCCCGCTCCACTCTCGGCCGCCGCCCGCGCCTGCTGTCTGGGCCTCGCCGCAGCTCCTTCCTACGACCACCTCTTCGATCTGCCACCCCAACGGCCCTCGCTCCACCCAAACGCGCCACCGCCACCTGCAGCGGTCTCCCTACGTCCGCCGCTTCCCGGTCCTGCCGCTGCTGTACCTCCTGGCCTCTGCTTGGCCCTGCAGCTCCTAGCCCGCCGCCCGCTCCGCTCCCTGGCTGCCACTCCGCCCAGCCCCTTGGCACCGCTCGCAGCTTCCCTGCGCCGCCCGGCCACCGAGCTCAGCCGCCGGCCACCGGAGCACCGCCCATCCACCACCGGAGAGCCACTAGAGCGCCGCTCCCTGGCCACCTTCGCCCAAACAAGTCACCAGACTCTCTTTTTTGGCATTTTTTAGGGGGGATTTGGTGTTTTGGCCCTATCTTGGGCATACGGAGTTGTTTTTTAAAAAACGAATAGGCGTCGGAAAGCTAGTTCCGAGCCCGACCTCATGGTGTTGGTAGTTTTTTCCAATTTTGCTTTTTGACTATGTTTTTTTCCAGTCAACGTGAGGTCTAGTTTTTGCACTCTGGGAGCCATAGAATGAACATCCGACCTCTGTTTTTTAAAAACTTTATATTTTCGGAAAGCGTGTGCTATGTACTTTCTAGCCATCTGAGTTTCATTTCTAGATTCTTCTCCATGCATATTTTATTCAATTTTTTGCTTTTCAGCACTCTGGTGGATATCGTGGTTGTTTCAAGTCATGAGATCTCTTCTCTGAGTAGGGTGTCTCTATTTTGGTTCACATTTTTATTTCCAGTCTTCTTATCATTGTAGCTTGTTTTTATGCAAACACATTGAGATAAAGTGCCATCATGCATTGTTTACTTGGAATCTTGCATATTTTATGTCTTGTTGTACATGCACTATTGATCAAGTGCCATGAGGGGGTTGATGTTTGCCTGTTGTTTGCCATCTTCCTTTGTCTAGTGAGTGTTCCTTCCACGACATTTTCCTCATGATGATGTGTCTCAACACCTTTGATGTTTTTGGTTCTTCGTCATGTAGTTTTTTTTGGCCGTCCTTTTCAGTGTTCCTGTCCCTCTCCCACTTCCGCATTTTGGGGAGGTTTATCCTGTTGGTTCTAATGCTTCCATGGTTCGATTGATCAGCTCTTCAGGCTTTGGTGTCTCATGCCATCTGTATCTTCAAGTTTAGCTGTTTGCCTTTGTTTGCCATTTGATTCAAGTAGTGTCATTTGAGGGCACTCATGCAGATTACAGTCTTCTCTACCTGGTCATGTTCTATTTCAGTGGAGGTTCTCCAGATCAGCAGTTATTTTTTGACAGAGTTTGCAAGTTCTTCATGCTTCAGTGGTATTCTTTTCCATCTCTTTTTGGAGTAGAGTTTTGTTCCCACGTGGTTTTCTCTATTTCTCCAGTTCACAAAGATTTCATTGTATTTGGGTACCTGATCAAGCCTTGTTGCCGGGACCCATCTTTATTGCTTTCAGTAGCTGTTCTAGGTTTTAGCTTCTCCCTAAGTCTAGCTTAAGGGGGGGTGTTAGAGTATTCAGGTATTTACTTGATTAATTAAACAATATTTGTTTAATTATTTAAGTTCCCTTTATCTCTTTTACACTTAAGCTAACTTTAAGTGCATCTAATTAATTATTATGTGCAAACCTAGGTTTTCCCTTTTAGGGTTTCTTGACCTATTAAAGGTTGAGTTCTTTCTTTTCATTGTATGAAGAAGGATTATTATTTGACAATACATTTTGGAGATTATTGAGCTCTCATCTTTTGGAGCATATTTTTCCTATGTATTCTTTCCTCCTATGATTTGCTTCATTGCTTCTCCTTGTAACATGTTTTTCAACTTGCAGAGATTATTTGGGCTCCTGTGGTGTTGTATTTTCTCAACTCCTATACTCATCTTTATTGTTTTGTGACTAAATCTATTGGATTCAACCCTCTTTTGAATGTAATAGGTCACTAAGAAAAAATTAGCGTTTTATCCTTTTTGCAGCAAAAACCTAATTTTTCACCCATTATAGTATCAATATATACATCATATGGTACATCATGACTGAAAGAATGAAGATCACCTCTCATGCTCAAAATATTGCATGGGGTGTAAATAATCAATACAATCAATAATCCTATGTATGGTGCATAAAAAATAATCAGGTCCTCTGCATAAAGCTATATCAAAATTCCTTGAGGCTAGGTTGGTCCTTGTGCTACGAGCCCCTGTCCTTGATCCTATAGCTAGGATCCTTGTGTGGATCTTGACATCAACCCTGTGCTCTGCCCACTACCCTTTCTGTGGGTCCTCCTCCCAGATCTATTAGAGATTCTTAAGGATCTCCTTGTACCCCTGCTAGATCCCCCACTTTGTGATGAGTCGGATCCTTTGGCTCTTAGTGGCATTCTGTATGTCTCTCTTTGCTATGGAGGGATGGATCTCTCATACTACGCTCTATACCATCTTACATGGTGTGAAAGTTCCTCAATCTCTACAAGTTGTCTCTTTATCATCCTAGCTAGGACTTCCTCTCCAATTCCCCCACTGTCAACCATACGTCGTGCCTTGTCCCTCGTTCCTTTGGTAATGAAAGACCCTCTCCTCTAAATGCAGTTGTGCATGATCCATTGCGTCCCTCTCCTAAACTAGATGATCCCTGTCGGCCTAAAGTTGGGATCTAACCTACTCTTCTTTGTCCTTGTCCTACCTGAGGTTGTCTCTCTCAGCAGTGATTTCTCAGATCCTCTCCTCTATCCTAGCAATTACCTCCTGTAAGGAATGAATGTGTGTTGCCAAATCCGATGGTGCCCCTGAGCCCTCTCCTCTCTTTCTCTCCTCCTCTCCCTCCAGGACTTGTCCTATGTTTGCATCTTGTATCTCTGTCATTGTGTTGATGCATGTGCACCCTCATCTATATCTATGGCTTGGGCATCTCCTCTTCCTATCCTCTACTTCCCTCTCCTAGCTGGTGCTACTAGTGCTATCGGTATACCCCTAGTCCTCCTAAAAATTTGTGGTTGTTTTTGCCACTTCTCTCCCCTGGGATGGCTGATAGGTGTCCAATCTAATGGCCATCGTTTGTGCCTCCCTTTGTCATGTTCCTAATGGTGTTAGGACTACTCTACTAACTATCATTGGCTTGTGCTCTGCCCACCATGCCAAATTTGTGTTCATAACTTGAAGATTTCCAACGCTGCTTGGGGATCTCATGTTGTTGGTGCAAGCCGAGTCCATTGATCGATCAATGCCTTCCTATCCCCTAAAAGTGGCCCAAACTTTGCGGTCCGCTCCCTAGTACTCCACCTAAAACTGTGTGGAGCCTCTAGTACATCCTGTAAAAAGATGAACTAGTGCTGGACCCTATCGAGTCCATATCTCTCATCAGCCAATAATGTACATAGGAGTAATAACATAGGTAATGTGCCTAGGATCCTCTAGCCATCCTGCTAGGCCCATGTATGGACACCATGTAATGTGTGTCACATCTAATATGTCAAAAACAATGCTCCAATGGTCGATGTCCTCTATCTCCTCACAGTGGAGCCCATATCTATAACTATATAACTAGAAGACTAGTTGCTTGATCAATCCTACCTACTGGCCAGGTCACCGCAATGTGCTCCCAAGCCTATACTTGGAGTAGAGTCACACATCCAAAATTATGGCCTCAATGATAGCATATCACATGGAGCTCTCTGTACAACTCTATCAAAACTAAGGTCCCCTAGTCCATAGGTCAACCTCCATCTACTACATCTATACATACTTGAATCATACCTAATAAAATTGATCGACTACCTATATCTCGCAAAATGAAGCCACTAGCTAGTGCATACATAGAAAAATAGATTCATCTATCAAGCGGTGCCTATTGTAGTACCTGATCCAATGATACTACCCATATTGTAGCTGCATTCTTACTCCAACCAGCCTCTATTTGACATCATCTGGAGGTGCCCACTTTGCAATCACTCGTACTCCTCTTATCAACATTCTCAAAATGTGATACATGTCCTCTTCAGTCACTATCATCTCCCCTGTGGGAAGATGGAAGGTATCAGTGTTTCTCCTCTACCTCTCCAGTAGCACTATCAACATGGCTATATGGGACCTGATGTGAGGCATCCGATCCAAGTGTCCTAACTTGATCATGTCAATCCGTGCCCACTCTAGAGGTCCAAAATGCTCTACAACCTACAATACCGACAATTATCTCTCCCTACTAACTAAGATGCCCACGCTCCATTGCACTCAAGAAAATTAGAATGTCAGATTATTTTCTCTATCTATTCATTTTCTTCTTGGCTTCCTGGTCCCCACTTTTCTTCTATTTTCCCTCAATCCCACCATTTTTGGTAGTTTTTTCATTTTCCTGGTCGCATGAAGACATTCCCACCAACCCTTAGATCGAAGGAGCACATTCATGTTGTCATGGTCCGCGAACCCACTAATGTGGGAATGAGATCCCGCAAATCCCTAAATCTATGTCTTTCTTTCTACCCTTGCCTGGTGGTGGGATTTCAATTCTGTTGGTCCATAAGCCATGGAAACGTGTTCCCTCAACCCTAGTATGCGAATTTGCTGCTACGAGATCATATCCTCAAAATCCCTCTATTTTATTCCATTCCTACCCAATCCTTCTCTTGTGCATGAGCGAGAAGAACATGTCCTTGCCGCTTTGGCACACATTATCATGGTTCATGAACCGACAAAAAAGCTATATTTACTAGTTTAAATGCTAATAAATGCACAAAAATCAAAAGTGAGGTCTTTGTTTTCGAATATACTTGGTGATCAGGTTGTTGGCCATGCTTAACACTCACCACCATGTCTATGCGATGCCTCAGAGTCTCCCTAGTCACCATCTCATCCATTGCTCTCAAAGCTTTAGAATGTGCTAAGCAAAAACAAAGAGCTCTCAAATCTCTCTAAATTCTCTCTCCTATGCAGTAAAAGTGAATAGTAAATTTTCAAATTTGCTAATATGGGGTCTTCTAAAGCCCCATTTTTCACTATCCTTGTCCCTTTGGGACCATTTTTCTCCCCATTTCTTCCTATGCTCTTCATTTTGAGTGTCGTCTTCACCTACTGATTTTGTTTCTTGTAAATTTTCCCTTCGTCTTCCTAGGGCATTTTCTCACTCTCTATTCTTCAAGTTGTTGGTGTCTTTTGGTCTTTGCACTAACTATATTTTAGTGTCACCACAAAAAGGGGCAAAATATAGACAATTAAATTTAATTAATTGAATTTGGCATGTCCCGAGCATCTTCAATTAAATAATTACGCATTATTTAATTAATTGGTGTTCCCTCCTTCTAGCTAATCAATTTTATTAATTATGCTATAGTCTTCCTTTAATTAATTATTTGATACTCATAAATCAATTAAGTAATTAAATTTGAACCCTTCTTCAATTAAATAAATCAAATGCATAATTTTATTATTTCATTCATTTTGGTCTTTCCTCCTAATTTCCTCTTAGAATTAATTAATTAATTAATTCTATTTCTCCCATATGTCTCCTAACTCTAACCATCCTATAACCCTTCTCTAACTCTTCCTCTTAAATATAATCCACTAGCTAACCATAGGTTTTACTCAACCTTATCCCTTTGCCCTCACCATATGTGTGCACATTCCCAAAATATCCTAAATTTCCTAGAATTTGGGAAAATTTCCTAAAATTTGGGAAAATATCTCAAATATTCTAATATGTGGGAATATCTTCATATTTGTAATACAACCTTCCTATTTGGGTGCCTCTCTCCCAAATAGGCATGTGTCCTCAGGGACACATGTCACTCCTCCCCCATGACACTTGCCCTTCTCAAGGACACTTGTCATTTCTGTCTATGACACTTGCCCTTCTCAAAGACAAGTGTCTCATTTTCATGCTTTCTCATCTACCAGCTTGGCCTCTTTAATCTCTTCATTTTCCTTCACAACCCATCCACTTTGATGCTTTCATACCATCATAATACCAAATTGTTCACTCATCCTTTGCACATCCATATCCATTTAGCATCCATTTTGCATCCCATTTAGCATAATTCTCATCTTGCATCAACCATCATGGAGCAAAATCGAGCATCTACAACATACTGAGCACACATCATACCAGAAGACAATCAAATGAAGGGTTTCAAGAGAGTTTGCAAATTATTTGTTTTCATTTTCTTTCAAAATTCCCTTTTAGCATAATTATAATGGGTGTGGTCAATTTTTGTGTTTGTTTGGATGTTTAGTTTAAAATTTTAATCTTCTTAGTCTTGCACTCACAATTTTTTTTAAAAAAAATAAAGGGGTAATTTTTTTAATGAAAATTAGACACAAGAATTACAAAGAGAGCCAGGGCCCCAAGACCCCAGAAAAGAACTACAAGTCGAGTCCTAGATCAACCAATTTCCTACCCATCCATGTCCTCAACAAGAATTTGCTGCAAGTCCTGATAATAATCCGAGGAGAGATGCTCCCAACCTTCAACTTTCCAATCACTACCATGTTCCGAGGCCCACTTAGCCAAAAAATATGCTTCTCTATTCCACTCACGAGGAATGTGGATGAAAGACACCTTCTCCATTGACGAGCTAATATGGATAATCTGACAAACAATCTCTACCAACTGCCAATGAGTCCCGCTCACCTTCTATTCTGTCAACAAGTTCACAAAAATTTGTGAATCTGATTCACAGATAACCTTCCTCCGACCCAACTCCGAAGAATGCTCCAAGGCATAGAGGATTGCAAAACCCTCCATAAACTTATTAGAATGCCACCCTTTATGAATTGAAAAGAAGAAGACCACCTCCCCCATACTATCCCTACCAACACCACCAACCCTCGCAGGGCTTGGGTTACCCCTAGAGGAACCATCAATATTAATCTTGATAAACTCATCCTGAGGGGGCATCCATCTTCCCACCCATTGGACCTTCTTCAAAGAGCGTCTACCTCTCCTGACACAAGCTAAGGTAGGAGACAACTCCTACAATCCCAACCTGCTCACAATATCCACCTCATCTCTATTCAAAGGAAAATGCACCTCACGTTTAGCTTCCACTGTCTCCCGAATCATGAAAATGATTCTATTCCACACTTGTTGAATAACTAGTCTGACCTCACGAAAGATCCTCTTGTTCCTTTTGAGCCAGATCTGCCATAGAATGAAAATGGGCCCAATGTACCAGACAGTCTGGAGGAAGGAGGAGAGGATAGGGGGTCTGCCCAAACTGCTCCAAAACTCCACCAGAGAATCCACATGAACACAAGAATTCTTCCACACCCCCCACCAATAGTGCCAAATAAGCATAGAGAAGGGGCATATGAAGAACAGGTGTGAGGAGTCTTCCTCCCCATTACCGCATAAGACACAAATGGAAGGCCCCAAGAATCCTCGCTTATGAATATTGTCCCAAGTTATGCATCTATTCAAATCCAAATTCCAAGCGAAGCAGTTACACTTTGGCCAATAAAAATTATTCCACACCTATTTCCACCAGAGCACCTCTCTTCCCTCAAGTCTTCGGTTCAACAGTTCCCGACATCCACTAGCTATAGTAAAGATGCCCTTAGGATTCGAAAACCAGGCAAGTCCATCCCTACCCTTGAGTGAACTACGGTGTCTATTCGCCAGAATTCCATGCAACTCAACACACTCTTCCTCCATCCCAGCGACTGACCACTCATTAGGGGCCTTCCACTGCTCCATTTCCAGCCGACCACACCTATACACAACCTTGAAGTTACTCACCCTAGACCACCTTGCCTCCAAGAACCTTTAGAAAAGATTCCCAAGGTTGGGAAACTGGTCCAGGATGGGGGGATAACCATCCCAATAATCTTTCCAGAATACGACCTCTTCCCCCCTTCTACAAATCCAAAAGAGCCATACCTTAATAAGAGAAGCCCCCTTCTTAAGAGTACTCCAAATCGTTGAGCCTTTTCCCTCAAGCAAATATCTTGGAATTTCCTCCATCGGGATCCTGTACATATATTTGTAGGCCAAAATCCTAGCCCAACCACGGTCCTGCTCAACACACAACCTCTAGTACAATTTAGCCGCTAGAGCCTCCCCAAATAAAATAGCCTGCCTCAAACCAAGCCCCCTTGACTGCCTTAGACTACACACCAAATCCCAATTGACGAGGCTCCATTTGGAGGAGGAAAGATTGCCTGCCCATAAGAATTGCCTTGCCAAAGAGTCCAATCCCTTCAAGAACCACTTAGGAGCCACTTGAAGCATACATCGATAAATCGGAAGAGCCTGCACCACTGACAAGATCAGCTGAACCCTCCCAACAAAGGATAACCATCTATTTGTCCAGTGATCAATCTTCGTACGAAATTTATCCAAGATACCTTGCCAAGATTCCCTAGGAGGGTTACCAGAGGAAATAGGGATACCCAAATAAATCAAGGGAAAGCAACCAACTTGGAATCTCAAGATGAGAGCAATCCTCCTTTGAATAGGACCAGGAGTGTTGAAGAAGGTGATATAAGATTTATCCTCATTGATCATCTGGCCTGAAGCTGCAAGGTAAACATCCAAGACCTTTATCAGATTAGTGGCCTCTCTGATTCAAGCAAGTCCCATTAGGGTCGTGTCATCAACAAACTGCAAGTGAGACTGCGGTTGCAAGTCATAACCCCAACTCCATCCCTGAATAAAACCCAAACCCACATTATGCTTGATCAACCTCCCTAGACCCTCAACCAGAAGAATAAATAGGTAAGGGGATAGGGGATCCCCCTGGCAAAGACCCCTAGAAGCACCAAACAACTTAGTATGATCTCCATTGATTAGCACCGAGAAGGAGGTAGACATAACACAACTCATAACCCATTGAATCCATTCGTCAACAAAGCCAAACACCCTAAGAATCTTCTGGAGGAAGGACCAACAAACTCTATCGTAAGCCTTAGCCATGTCCAGCTTAATAAACATAGCTTTTTCCCTAGAAGTTTCCATAGAGTGAATGGTCTCCATAGCGATGACCAACCCATCTAGGATTTGGTGCCCTTCCACAAACCCACTTTTCTCCTCAGAAATAACCTCCCCTAGACACTTTTTCAACCTATCCGATATCAGCTTAGAGATGATCTTGTAAATCACATTGCAGAGAGAGATAGGTCGGAATTGTCCTAACTAGTCAGCCCCATCACACTTGGGGATAAGTGCAATGAAAGTCACATTCAAATCCCGAAGCATTTTGCTTGTTCCTCTGGGACTCTTGAACTACTTCCCATTAATCCAGTTTGATAATATCCCAGAATTCTTGAAAGAATTCAACCGGGAACCCATCCGATCCAGGAGCCTTTCCCTTTCTTATGTGAAAAACAATCCTCTCTAATTCTTCTACCGATATGGGACTCAAAAGATGCTCATTCATCTCCCTAGTAACTAGAGAAGGGATACAATCAAGAACTAGATTCTCCTCCCCTGATTCCCCCTGAGAATCCTCCCTGAAGAGGGACCGAAAATAATGAAGAGCCTCCCTAGAGATCTGCAAGGATAAAAGCTACTCACCTCTATCATTAACCAAAATAGGAATGGGATTTCCATGTCTTCTTGTTTTCATTGAGTTGAAGAAGAAGGTAGTGTTCTTATCCCCCTCTTGAAGCCAATCAATACGAGCTCTCTGTTTCTAGTAAATTTCCTCCCTAAGCTCCCATTCCTCTAAGGCCTTGACAACCCTATCTTCCTCCCTAAGCAAGGCTTCAGACAAACCATGCTTTGTGATATCGCTGGTGATGCCACTCAACACTATCTGAGTAGATTTATTAGCATGGAAAATATTCCTGAAACCCCAATGGTTCCACTGTTTAAGCTGGAACTTAACAGATTGCAGCTGCTTGGCAAAGGTATACATAGCTGTGCCAAAGGCATGCCTCCCTTTCCTCCACCACTCCGCAACAAGAGTCTGCAAAGTAGGATCCTGAAGCCACATAAGTTGGAATTTGAATGAAGGAGAGCGAGCAACTCGAGCAGAAGAATAGACCATCTTGCTGGGTCAGTGGTCAGACCCTCTCCAGTCAAGAATCTCAAAGCTTGTGGACCACTCCCCACCAATCCAAAAGCTAGAAACCAGAAAATGATCCAACCTTTCCGTAATCCAATATGATCCAATCTCCCCAATTGCTCTTGAATTTTTGAATGCTTTATCTCTTGAATGACCGAATGCTTGATTGAGTTTCTTGTATGTTGTGTTATTAAAATGAGAGAGGAAATCCCTCTTATATACTTGCCATTAGGTTTAACTAACTGATTTTTTGACTTGGGACGACATAGGGGAGATTTTCCTACTCTAATTTGAGATGAGAAAAAGGGAGGGACCCCAAAATAGGTCCCAAATAGGGGATCCTAGGGTGCCACACCCTAGTCCTGGTGAGAATCAGGGCACCACACCCTAGTCCTTCCCTATTTTGGGGTAGGATCAAGGTGGCTTTGAGGTGCATGTTTGAGCAAAAGTGCAATTTTTGACTTGTATGAGCATATTCAGGTCTTCAATCACGCCGAGGGGCATAATCACTAAGGAAAAGACCCAAATGTAGTCAAAAATTGCAAGGGGTGCAATTTTAGGATGTTACATTTAGCCCCCACTTTAGCGGGAGTATGAGGTTATGCAAATCACTGCAGGTGAAGTACAAGGAATTCAGATTGAAAGACTTTCACCATGTCAAGGAGGCAAGATTCGCCAAGCCCCCAGTGGACTTTAGGATGTTATGACTTCAATGATAAGGTAAAAGGGAAGATCATGAGAGAGAAAGAGAGAACCATGACTGCAACTAGTAAGGTTCTCTTACTATGAGTCATGAAAAGAATACCAAAAATTACAAACAAAGACAAAGTTTGCTAATTAACTTTAAGTATCAAAAGAGAGAGTTATGAGCGGAGTGTATGCCCCCACGTTAAAGTGATTGTGTACACCTTATCAGGAGCAATTTCTTTAAGGTAGGATATGCCCAAAGAAGACAAACGTGTTATCACAATAATTTAGCCCCCAAGAGAGGAAAAATCAAAGGATAATGAACACACAAAGCACAAAGCATGAGGTGGTTTCACCTAACTTTGGAGTCAGTATGTTTTTTATGATAACTCATGTATATCATATATATGTATATATGCATAGAATTATCCTCATCCCCCAAAGAGAGGAAACCACCATGGAAGAAGGGAACACATATGTCTTTTGAGTCAACATGGGAGAGACCAAAAGAGATCTCAACGCTTTACATCATCCTGAAGTAGACAACATTAGGGACAAAAAATAGAAGAATAGGGATAACAAATAGAAGAATGCCACAAACAAGCAAGAGAGGAGAGAGAGTCTACAATGCTAATAAAGATAATCAAGCACATTGTCTCCCCCCGGTCTTATTGATCATTATTTCGGGAAGGTGGACAACACACAAGAGGACCCACATCAAGCATAGTAGATGGAGCTATCACAAGTTCCAAACAAGGACCATTCTCTAATGATAAGTCACTTTGTTTGTTATTAGGAGTTAGGAATAATGTTTTTAAACTTTTTGCAGATAAGTCATTGTCAACATCAACATATTCATATTCATCATCAGAAATATTAGGATTAACATTTTCATCATTAAGTACATTTTCGCCTATTTCTTCATCAAGATTAATAAGAATATGAGCTCTAATAGGAATAGAAATTGAACCATCATTTGTCTTAAGCATTTTGTGTCATGGAGAATTAGGTTGAACATCATGTGTAGGAGAAAATGGAATCATGTCAACAGTTGGTGTTTTGGGAGAAGAAATGGTTTGGAAAGCAACTTCATGAGCTCTAGCATGACGTCTTCATCAACGTTTTCTTGCACAATGGTTTCATCTAGTCTTGGTTGAAGGTTGAGGAGGTTTAGGTTTAGCATATATAAACTTCATCTCTTCTTTTAGGGAAGGATGAATGGGTTGAGGTCTTTTAGGTTGGACAATAGGAGAGGTCGGTTGCTTCTCTTTATAAGACGAAGGAGGAGGAACCACACCATATAAAGGAGGGATAGGAGGTGTAGGAAGGAGACCGGGTCCATCATGAGGAGGAGGGATAGTTCTAGCCTTAGGAGGGATAGTTTTTTTTTTAGGAGGAAGATTTTTTATACCTTTGGGAGGAAGAGGAGACTCATCCATAGGAGAAGGAATGGATTCTTCTTTAGGAAGAAGAATATCTCTTTTCTTGGTTGAAAGGATACTGTTCTCTTTAGGAAAAGTGTTGGTGTAAATATTTATTCATCATGGATATTATTACACCTTACTTAGTTTACTTAGGATTCACATTTCATAATAGTTTGGGCATGAGACACTTGGGTGTTTTTGCCACATTGGGATGGTGTGTGTAGGAGAATTTTCACCTTTTATGGTGTTGATCTTGTTACTACTCTATCATATCCACTTATTGTGTAGTGATAATTCCACCTTTAGTGGGTGATCCACCTCATGTGGAATATTTTATTTTTTCTCCTACCTACCACACCTATTTCCTACCTACCCTTGTTTCTTATTGAGCCACATGTCATGTTTGTGTGCTCACATATCCATATAGCCTTGCCTATATAAGCAGGCTCATCTACATTGTATGTAACATCTTTTTTTATCTATTGATGAGAATACAGTTTATTCTTGTCCTATATTTTGTCTCTATTTGTAAATTTCATTGAGCTCTTGATCTTGGCAAAATCTCACATGGTATCAGAGCAAGGTCCAGGCTAGGAGCCCCAAGCACACGAGAGGTGTGGCTTAAGGGGGGGTGTTGGTGTTGGAAATAAGCCACACCTAGATAGATGATGGATTGGTCCAAGAGGGGCCAGTAGCTCAGTGGTAGAACACTCCAACAACGTATGGAAGGTCCTAGGTTCGAGTCCTAGCTGGTCCATGTGATTTGTCCTTGAGAGGCATTATTGCGACGCCAAGAGGTAGATCTAAGGAGCAATATCTTTTGGAGGCGTCCTAGACCAGATCCGACCTCACCATTGCGTTCGGGTGGGCATTTCCATAAATTTTGACTATAAAGTTGACCTATTTTGGTGAGAGAAATGTTTTCGCCAATTTTTCTATATTTGTATGGATTTCGAAATTTAAAAAAAAAAATCAATATTTTTTTTTGGAAAAATGGCGAAGGTTGTTTTTTTTTTGAAAAAATAACAAACTTTTTTTGGGGGTCTATAGGCCCCCCCATAATCTCCATACTCTATAGCTTTTACTGCATGACCCGTCGACCCGTACTTGCCACGTCGTTGCCGCTGTGATCTCCGTGCAACCGTAGTCCTTCTGGTCTCACGTGGTCTTCCGCCACCCTGCCGGTCGACCTCCTTCCGATTGTGGTCTCTTAGACTCCTGCGACTATCATCCCATGTCATGCCGACCACCTTTGGCTGTTGTTCCATGCCCCCTCGACGTTTGCACCTCCCAGGCCCTGTGTGCTGCTCCCTATTGGACTCCCTATTGTCGGCACCGACCCCTTCACCGCCGGCACCAGCCTCTCCAGCCACCAATTGACACTTCCCGTCTAACTGCATCACGTCGGCATCCGCCACCAACCTGACCCCTACCACTGCTGCTTCTAGCTACATCTTGACTACCGCATTCTGTGCTGGCCCCTGTCGCCAACTTCTATCGAGCCCCCTAATCACCACGTCAACAACGCCATCATTCTCTCGGATGCCATGTCACACCTGCCACATCACCTTTGCCTTGTTAGCCACGCATTCCATATGGGCAAAATCGGATTGAGCCACGCCATTTGTCCATACAGTACGAACACCACATAGGCGAGGAGGTGAAGTTTTTGCAATGTCTAGATGACCGTCAAATTTAGACTCACAGTTTTCTGATGTCATCATTTTTTGAAATTTTTGCAAGCCCCCTTCATTGAGCTTTTTGATTTTGCAGTTCAACTTCAAATGGTCATATCTTGCTCATTTTTGCTCCTTTTTTGGTGCAATTTTTTTGAAATGGGCTGTAATTTTGTGTACTTTCTTGTGGTGGCATTATTTTCTGATTTTGATGGACAAATTTTCATAAATCCATTTGGGCTCATACAAACTCCTTTTCAGGTGCCATTTTTTTGGAAGTGCATAATTTTTTGTCTACTCTCATAATATGTGGTGTAGGAGCACCTAACCCAAACATACAATAGGAGGTTAACGATCATGCCATGAATCATTTCACTCATATTTGAGTTTATATGGTCATTTTAATGTATTTTGAGTCATTTTGTGAAGCATTGTAAGACATTTGCTCAAGATGTGTATTTGAGTCCTAATATGGTCTAGGAGGTCACATTGTGCAAATATACCCATGGAAGGGTAAATATGATATAAAATTTTGTTTTGAGTCCATCTAAATGTATTTCAAGTGCACAAGCAAAGATTAGGGGTCATATTTATCAAAATGTCAAAATTGTCAATTGTGTCAAAAATGTTGTCAAGCACAAATTGCATTATAAAGTTGAAAACCAAGGGTGTAATTGGTCTTGGGTAGTTGTAACTACCATATGGATGTGTGGAGGTTATAAAAACCATCATTTGGTCAAATCCAATGGGTGTGTGTAAGATTGGAGGAAGGAAATGAATAACATTTGAAGTTTTTACACACTCCACATTGTTTTCTGGGTATAGCAGTCTGATCATTCACGTTTTTCTTTATGAAAAATAATTTGTATCCATTGGAAATGTATTGGATATGATAATGGAATGATTTGGAGGTTATAAAAACCATCATTTGGTCGAATCCAATGGGTGTGTGTAAGATTGGAGGAAGGAAATGAATAACATTTGAATTTTTTACACACTCCACATTGTTTTCTGGGTATAGCAGTCTGATCATTCACATTTTTCTTTATGAAAAATCATTTGTATCCATTGGAAATGTATTGGATATGAGAATGGCATGAGTTAAATTTTTTTTCCCTTTGGTTTCATTCAATTCCAACCATTTTGAAGCAAGTTATGCAAGATTTGGTGAAAACTGTCATAAAACCCTCCAAATTGGGGTTTGTGGAGAGTTTCCGTAAAATCTTTTGATTGCACCATTGGAAATTGTTGTAAATTTGGTGTTTTATAGAGGGTTTAATTATATTTAAAATTAATTCAGTTTCAATGTGATTGGTTAAGTATTTTATGAGATATTTGATGCCCTAGGCGGAATGGGAATGAAGAATTCTTGTTTTTTTTGTAACAGTCAAAATGGTTTCGGGGCAGAGACCATAACTCAATTCACCGTTGGATTGTTCTAAAATTTTAATATGGTTTTATAAACCTAGTTTCCTATAACCTCACTGAAGAGATCTTCAAACTATGGTCGGGGTTGAATGTTATTAATAATAGAGTACGGGTCTATCAGACTGTCATTAACTGGGACAACATGATGCATTGTTTGGGTCTTGAATAATGATTAAAGGGTTATAAATGATATGAAAGGTTTGATATTGGATTGGTTGGTTGATAATAATTTTGTGAGATGCCTCAAACATATCAAGGTTGCAGATTAATGATTATTTTGGGTCATTGAGCATCCTAGGATTGGGACTCCATGGTTGATTTGGGGTTCTTGGTTGGTTTTTCATGATGCTTTGCATCAAATGCTATCAGTTTGCATAAATTTTGGGTAGAAATTTTACTTTCATCATATGGTCTTTTTTGGCCAATTTGGCACTTGTATTGCATAGATCTATCTTGCTGGTCTTTTGCTTTGCAGTTCTCAGCCTATTGGGGCAATTGTAAAATAAAATTAGAAGTCCACCTTGCCATTGTTTGCAAGTGGCCTATTGTACACACACTACATATAAAGTGCCAAAACCATCATTTTTTGGGGGGTACTTTGATTGATTGAATTTGGGGGGTGTCTCTTCTACTTTTGTGCTCTTGTGTTCCTTCCTTTTTTTTGCTATGGGTTCTTCTAAGTTTCCTCTCTTAACTCCTCATAATTATGCTACTTGGAAAATTGATGCATGGAGTAAACTTATGGAAAAATGACTAACTCATTATATTGATGGAACTATTGTTTCTCCCGCTGATCCTAAGGCTGATCTTGTTGGTCACTTGGATTGGCTCACTAAAAATATCATGGAAATTGGTACCTTAAGAAAGTATGTATCAAAGGATCTCATTTTTTATATTGAGAAATGTACTCTAATCAAGGATGCTTGGCAAAAGTTTCAAGACTTGTATGGTCAAGTTGATGAGATTAGGGGATATCAGATTGATAGTGATCTCATGTGAGATCCCAAGAACTTTGATACTATACAAGATTATGTCACTAAGGCAAAAGAGTTGAGGGCACAACTCAAGGATTGTGGCATTGATAAGAAGGATACTCAATTGATCTTCAATTTGATGGGCAAGCTTCCACAAGAATATGCAACATTTGTTTCTAGTTTCCAAACCCATAGGATGACAATGGGTTCAAGCTACACAATGCCTACATTTGATGCTTTCGCTAAAATGTTGATGATGGAACAAACTAAGTTGATAAGCATGGACATTCTTAAGGATTCTAAGTCGCAAGCATTAGTGGAAAAACAAGGGAACAAAGGAATTCAAGGAAAGGACAAATCAAACAAGAAGAAATGGCAATCAAAGCCTAAGGACAAAGCATCACTTTCTCCACAACAAGGATATTCATCCTCTTCCAAGAGGGATAATTCACCTAAGAGGGAGAGACCTACTTGTGTCTATTGTAAAAAGTTTGGTCATGAGGAGCGTCGTTGCCATTCTAAGAAGATTGATGAGCTCACACATATCCTCAAAAAGCACAACATTGATTTGCCTAATGTCTACAAGAAGGACGATTCATCAACTTCCACTTCCTCACAATCAAAAGGAAAAGGTCAAGAATTAATGGCTTCTACAAGTGGGAAGACTCAATCTTTTGGGACAAGAAAAATAAAATCTCTTTGTGCTACTACAAGTCATGATTTAAGGAGATGGATCCTAGATTCAGGGGCTTCTCATCATATGGCATCTTCGTAGTCTATGTTCTCTTCATTTGAGCCTTGCACCATGTCGCAAATTTTGATGGGCAATCATACATACATGGATGTGATTGGGAAATGAACTATTTCCATTGAGGATAACTCCTTCAATGATGTGTTGTGTGTACCCCATTTGACAAACAATCTCCTTTCCATTTATCAAATCACACATGGGGCAGCTAAGAGAATTGTGGAGTTCACACCTGAGTTAGTTTTCATCAGAGACTTGGAGACTAGAGCTATCATTGCATCTGGGGTGGTTGATCATGTATCTCAGTTATATTCCTTTTCATATTTTGTTGATAATGATTTCAGATATGATGATTCTTCACATGATGATCACACTTCTTGTGATGGTTCAGATTTTGAGGAGAACTTTGGGTACTTGAACTTGGGGATTCTCACATGTGACCCCGTTCTTGAGCCTTGTGTTTCATATCCTCCTATTGATATCACATCACCTATTGCACCTGATGATGTAGCTAGTGCGATAGTTTTGCCTTCATTTGATTTAGTGCAACAGGATATTTCATGTCTTCCAGCTTCATATTCATGGGATGAGTACTTGACAGACATTGCAAGTTTGTTTGTGGAATCCTACATTGCAGATTTGGGAGACATCATTGATGATATTCATCTTCTCTTTGATGAAGATGATCCTTCTTTGATTGTTGCGAGGGAACACTCTGAACCTCTTGTTCATTCTCTACATGATCATTCTTTCAAGGTTGACATGATTGCGGATACTTATGTACAACCGTTGGAGGAGGTCTCTTTATCCTTTGAGGAGACATGTGAGTCTTTGGGACTTGTTCAACATTCATCTCCACTAGATCTTGGAGTACCTTTTTCAGCAGTGTGGAGAAGTTTACCACTTTTGGAGGGGGTATCTTTCATCATCTACATGGGGACATTAGAGCAGTTTTTAGAGACTTCATTCATCATGAGTTTTTTTCATACATCTTCCCTTCATGATTGGGGAGACTTCATGGATACACCTTTGGTTTTGTTTCTTCCTAAGGCGAGGAATATTTTTTGACATTCATGGAGTAGTTTCTTCATACATCATCGAGCTTCTATCATTGGTGCAGATTCCACATTAAGGGGGGGCTTCCTAGCTTCTCTTCTTCTCTCTTATGGGGGGGACTTTTTCCTCACATGGGGTTTTGTTCCTCACATACTTCTATGAGAGTTCTATTGTATAGCTTTTATCTCTCTTGTTGGGGAGGGTTTTTCCCATTGGGTTTTTCTCTCTTTCCCTATTTTGTGAGGGATTTCATTACATTGGTTTGCATGCATTTGCATTTGTACATGGGTACCTAACATGGCCTTGTAGCTGAGACCCATCTTGCATTTCTTAGTTGCATTGTAGACTTAAGTGCATTCCCCTAAGTTGCACTTAAAGGGGGGGGGGGGTGTTGGTGTAAATATTTATTCATCATGGATATTATTACACCTTACTTAAGTTTACTTAGGAAATGCATTTCATAGTAGTTTGGGTATGAGACACTTGGGTGTTTTTGCCACATTGGGATAGTGTGTGTAGGAGAATTTTCACCTTTTATGGTGTTGATCTTGTTACTACTCTATCATATCCACTTATTGTGGAGTGATAATTCCACCTTCGATGGGTGATCCACCTCATGTGGAATATTTTATTGTTTCTCCTACCTACCCTTGTTTCTTATCGATCCACATGTCATGTTTGTGTGCTCACATATCCATATAGCCTTGCCTATATAAGCAGGCTCATCTACATTGTGTGTAACATCTTTTTTTATCTATTGATGATAATACAGTTTATTCTTGTCCTATATGTTGTCTCTATTTGTACATTTCATTGAGCTCTTGATCTTGGCAAAATCTGACAAGAAGGAATAGATGCCTCCTTGGGAAGAAGATTATTTCTTTCCTTAGGAGGAAGAACAATCTTATACTCAAGAAGGGGTATATGATCATCGAGAGGAATGCTAAGTGTTGGATTTCTAGGTTTCTTCAAGGATAAAATATTTTCATTTTTCCAGTTTTGATATGATCTAAAAAGAGCATCGCTTCTAGGTTCAAGAGGCTTGAATTGTTTGGACCAAAAATAATCAAGACAAACATCTCCACACCTCATTGTAGGTTGAAATATGCTATGATTAACATTTATGATTTTATCATTATGAGGAAATTTCAAACACTAGTGAATAGTAGAAGCGATTGCTTTCATGCAAGAGAGCCAAGGATGTCCCAACTTCACACGAAATTGATTAGATATAGGAATGATAGCAAATTTAACATCTAAGCATTTATTGCCAACATAAATACAAAGTTTTATAAAACCAATAGCAGGACAAGAGAATCCATCAAAAAATTTAACTATCACATCAGTATCATCATATATAACTTGATGCAATTGCAAAGTATAAATAAATTCTTCATTTATCACATTAACCATGCAAGCAAGATCAATAAGGACTCTCCTAGCGGGTATACCTTTGATTTTTGCATTTATGTATAATGGGCCATCAGGTGCCTTAATGGTCTCACTAGGATCAAATGTTATGCACAAATATTTAGGAGGTTCTTGTTGATCTAAAATGTTCACCACGTTATTAGATTCAAGGCCAACATCATTGGGAGAGAAATCAAGATGATCAGTTTTAATCACATTAGTGGAATGGGATGGTAAAGGATCAATGAAAATTTGAAAGTTCTGATTAGGAGGAGCTACAGATTTGTTTCCTTTATCATTCACACCTGCCACAAATATGGTATTGTTATCAATTAATTCTTGAATATTACTTCTCAATGAAAAACATTTTTCAGTATCATGACTAGGCTGACGATGGTATTGAGAAAAGGATTTGGCATCAAAGTAAGGGGAAGTTGTTTTAGATGGATCAATTGGTTTGATATGGGGAAGTTTCAACACATTCTTTTGTATAAATTGAGACATAATGGTATGCAAAGATTCATTCAAAGGAGTAAACTCTTTATCTCTTTTAAAGAATTTAGATAAAGGAGGTACACCTCTAGCACCTATGAGGACTGTTGTTGATGTTGTCATTGAATTTGATGGATCCTTTGTTTGGTTTGAACTTTAGAAATGGTTGTTGAGCACTATCACTCAGAGCCATGGAAGGATATGATTGTTCCAATTGACTCACAGTCAATTGATAATTGCGAAGTACTGCACACAACTTCGGAAAGGGAGTAAACTTAGTTAAAATAAGTTTGTCCCTAATGTATTTTTTGTAAATTAGCAATGAAAATATTTTGAATGTCTTGATTAGGCACAAGAAAGGAAATATGAGAATACAAATTCTTATATCTACCAATAAAATTAGTCACTTTTTCTTTAACACCTTGTTTACAATGCATTAAATCAGTCAAAATAACTTTAGGACCAATGTTATTTTGAATTTGTTGAATAAAAGCATTAGCTAGTTGTTGAAAAGAAGTAATAGAATAGGGAGCCAAAGAACAATACCATTGCAAATCTCTATCCCTTAATGTTATAGTAAACAATTTTGCTAACAACCTTTGATCATGAGCAAAGTCACTACACAAAGTTTGGAATGTTTTAACATGAGTTAAAGGATCACCTTTTCTATTATAAAGTTCCAATTGAGAGACTTCTACATGTTTAGGAGGGACGACTCTAATAATGTCATGGGATAATGGTATCTCTATATCAAATATGGGCACATTATACTTGAATTGGTTCATAGAAGCTATTTGTTGTTGTAAGGAAGATACTATTTGGGCAAGACTATTGACTGTAGCTTCGGTAGAAGGATTGAAATGAGACATGTTTGATTGAGAGGGTGGAGTAATATTGTTGAATGAAGGAAGAGATTGAGAATAAGAAGGTGGAACACTATGATAAGTGGGTAATGAAGAAGATTGGGTAGCACATGAAATACTCATGGGAGGAATGAAGGAATTGTGATTAAACGAGTTGCCCCCTTGACTAAAATTTATAGGTGGTGAATGTGATCGGGTAACAAGGGGACACTCATGGTAGGAGGAATGAAAGAAGAGGTATTTCCCCCATGACTAAAATTTGTAGGTATGACATTTTGTGTAGAAGTAGCCATGATGTTTGATGTGAAGGTAGGAACACTAGTCATATGAGTTGTTAAAGGAATATAATGATTAACTTGACCAGGAGGTTGTGCATAACCTAGGTTTTCAGCACAACTCTTCATAGGCATGATATTAGAATCAACAATATGATAAATACCACGTAAGATATCAACACCATGTTTATCACTTTGAATTATTCTTGTTAATCCTTCAATCAATGGGAGAGATTCACTTTCTAGGTATTCTTGATGCATCCATTGTTAAAGATTGTTAAATTGTTTATCCATATTCAACAATTGGTCAACGGATACTCTAGTTAGTGATTCTTCCTCATTGTGAGAATTATCAAGAGGATAAACAAGAATATCTAAAGGATGGGAAGAAGAAGAAATATCCTCATTGAAAAAGCTAGGCAACCTTAATTCTACAACTTCTTTTAATGAGGATACTATAGGCAGAATTAATAGTAGTAAAACTCATGCACTAGAGAAAAGAAATTGGAAAGAATAATGCAATCTTCTAGGAATTTAAAATTAGGGCTTTGCTTAAATAACCTCTTAATTTTAAAAGTTTGAAAGGAGAGAAAATCAAAATTAAAATTAGGGTTGTCCAAATTTAACCTCTTAATTAAAATTTTGGGATTTTAGAATGTTGAAATATTGAAGAAATCAATTTAATTTTTAAAATTAGGGTATGTGTAGTGAACCGCCTAATTCTTAAATTCAAATTGACAATGAAAATATTGAAATTCAGATTTGTTTTTGACCTTAGGGTGATCTAAACTCAATAAAATTTTACAAATATCTGGAATTGTGCAGTAAAATACAGTCAAAACAAGATCCCAAAATTTGAGAATAAAAAGTTGGGACCAAGTAGGTAGCGACTTGGTCTAAAAACATGGTCCGACCAACTTTTTTCCAAATTTTTGAGGAAGCAAGATATTGTGATTTTTATGTGAGTTCCAAAAGGATATGGAAATTGGAGATGTCAAGATATGCAAAATTAAGCCTTGAAGGTAGAAATAGGACACACCTAGTGTAAAGTGCAAAATTGAACCCTAGTGTTTCCCCACCTAGGAGGGAGAAAGGAAATCACTAGGATGATTTTCACTTGAGAGATACTTTACATTCAAAAGGGGGGTTGAATTCACTAGATCCAAACCCTAGAGTGAATAAGGATCTAAATACTAATTGCAATTTACCCTCTTTTGTAAGTAGAAGAGTTGACTTGTTGACTATGCATAAAATAAAGACAAAATGGGTGAATAAGGAGCTACCGATTTGGGATCGCGTTGTAACTTTGGATCTGAGGTATTTAGACTAATATGGACATGCCTTGAAAATTTGGAGAAAAATTGTCGGGACTGTTGAAGCTGCACTTGGTCCTCCGAAAAATCTGCAAGTCGAAAAGGGTTTTTTCGTCTCTGCAAATGAAATCTCAATCTGCAATTACAGTCATGCACCTACAACCTACACACATAAAATAAGGGAAGAATGGTTTTGGATAGGGGTTTTCCTTATTCAAACCTCGGTTGAGGAGTCAACCTTGAAAGAAAGTAATTGCAAATGCTTAAATGTAAATAATGGAATGTATACCTTGTAGATCTGCAATTTGTTGACGATGGTTGCTTTGCTTCTAGAATGTAATCACAAGTGTTGCATGAAATGGCATGTAAAATGAAAAAAACCTAACACACACATGCTTGCAAACAAATGTTGTAATGTTTCTCCAATGGATGAATGAAGAAGACACATGAAGAAGAAGACTTGAACACTTGAATGCTTAATGACGATAATGAAGACCTCTTTCTTGTTCACCTCTACCATCCTTCTTACCCAAATGAGATAATTAAGCCCCCTTTTATACTTTCCTTGGAGGGTTAATTATCCTCTAATCAAAGGCCGACATAGGGGGAATTTAATTCCCAAAAGCATATTTAGGTCTAAAGGTGATGCAGGAGCATCCCCGGTCGATGGGAAATCTTGCATCAACCCATCCACTTTGATGCTTTCATACCATTATAATGCCAAATTGTTCACTCATCCTTTGCACATCCATATCCATTTAGCATCCATCTTGCATCCCATTTTGCATAATTCTCATCTTGCATCAACCATCATGGAGAAAAATTGAGCATCTACAACATAGTGAGCACACATCATACCAGAAGACAATCAAATAAAGGGTTTCAAGAGAGTTTGCAACTTATTTGTTTTCATTTGCTTTCAAAATTCTCTTTTAGCATCATTATCATGGGTGTGGTCAATTTTTGTGTTTGTTTGGATGTTTAGTTTAGAATTTTAATCTTCTTAGTCTTGCACTCACAATTTTATGCATACATGGACAAAAAAAAATTCATTTAAATGGATGTTGTCACTATGGCCTACCACATTGAGGCTCAATCATGACATAAAAAAGATAAAGATGGACAAAAAAGAGGCCCTTGAGAAAATGCAGCTAGCAATAGAACAAATGATATTGTAGAATAGTATCATGACCAAAGGGGAAGCAAATAAATCTAATGTGATATGATTCTTTACTTCTCGAGAGAATGACACCTCTAGATTGAATTCCCTAAAGAACAAGGAGAAAGAACAATGGATTCTCTTCAACTAGAATTAAAAACTATAAAGTGGAAAATTGGGAACCTTAACCAATTCTCCACATGGAAGAAAGGTGGGAGCTTAATTAAGGTTCAATTTTCACTTGGGGATACCTTACATTCAAAAGAGGGGGATGGATCTACTAGATCCAATCCCAAAGGATGAAAGGATTAAATACTAAGTATATTGGAATGTTTTAACCCTCTTTTGTAAGTTGATTAAGTGAATTAGGATTAAATGTTGGAAATGAAGACAATGTATGCAAAAATAGCGAGCTACTGATCCGGGATTCAGTCGTGCACCTATATCTGAGAAGTTTGAGATGATTCGGAGCTACTCTAGGAAATCTGGAAAAAGTTGCAGGGACTGTGTGTCCAGACAAGGGCACCCTCCTATCACTCCTCCAAACTTTTCATGTGCCAAAAAGGATTTTCCGTCTTTGCGAATAAAGCTTAATTCCAGAAGTATAGCTGCGCAACTGTTTCCTGCACACAGAAAGAAAGGGGAATGTGTTGGGAATAGGGTTTGTCTTAAGATCAAACCCTGGTTTTGGAATTAACCAAGTGGTTGAAATAATCTAAATGAAATGACTGAAAGTAGAAATCCTCCTCTTTGAGGGGATGTTGGATTGAATGAAATTGAAATGCTTATACCTCATTGTGAAGTGGCTTGTTTTTCAAAATAAATTATGATGTTAAAAATCTTGGCCTCTTTGGCCCAACAAAAAAATCCTACAACAATAGAATTATGATCTTGTTTTTCAAAATAAATTATGATGTTAAAAATCTTGGCCTCTTTGGCCCAACAAAAAAATCCACTAGTCAAGTTGAAACAATTGGGGGTACTAGAATAAACAAAAACAAGTCCAGCAGATAACAAAGGATCGAAATTGGAAGAATGGACCTCTCGTGATCACCACACACCTCAATAATGTCAAAGTAAAACATGTTGTGGGATATTTGAGTGCAAATATCAATATCATTATGGAAATCACTTGGAAAAGACTAGGCCACCCCAAGTTGCTCAAAACTCAAATATAAAATTAAACATTCATGGTCTTAAACAACTAAAAGAATTTGACGTAGTGGAAATAAAAGATCCATTCAATACTTTTAGGGCACTACGAGGCCTCAAGTAGCTTTTCAATTTTAATGGAATTGTGGATTCAAGGAAGGAAGAGATATCTTTTGTGGATGACAACATAATAGTACAAATTGAATTACCCAAGAAGATATATGTTCATATGTAGAGGAAGTTGCTCAAGAAAGGGATGTAGAAGACCCAAGAATCATTTATTCAATCTCTAAGTTACCCATCATAGATGAAGAAGAAGATTCAAATAGCTCTAGTTTAATTGAATTAGAGAGCGACAATCATAGTATAGATAATGAAGAAGTCTAGGATGCATATATGCGAGATGAGAAAGAATTAACTTCTTCAAAATTTTATGGGTTTCGAAGAGCATTTATAATTAATTGTTGGTTCACAAAATCACCGCAAGGTACCACAAATAGAGAAAAGATACCCACAAAAGAATAAATACAATATAAAAGTTATGACCAAATACTCCATCACCACGAATAGGTAGGCAATTACATAAATTCACCATACTACAGAAAACCAATAACTAAATTTTTTTCCAAGCAGAACAAAATCATATTACCATCAATAGTGAGGCCCTGGATATGGTCTACAGATTACATAAATTTTGCCACTACCTCACGTCTACAACATTCACATCCTACACAAACCCTAAACCTTTGAAGTTTTTAATAAGTAAACCAATGATCCAAGGGAGAATATGTAGATGGTTACTACTATTCTAAGAGTTTAATTTTAACATAATGGTGAAACCATAGAGAAATAATCAAGGTCTGAACTATCTATCTAGCATTGACATATGAGAACCTGAACAGGATAAGGAGGACTTACCTAGAACCCACTTGCTCCAGACATCTTCAATATTGGAATAATTCCATGATATCGCTACATTAATTTCTATAGGAGAATACCCCATTGACATGACAACATATGACAAACAATTGTTACTATGGAAGTCACTTCCTTTAGTACAATGATAGAAGGTGTATTATACAAAAAAGGGAGAGATGAAATTCTTCGAAGAGTAGTATATGAACATGAGTGAGATAAAATTCTAAGAGAAGCACATGAAGGCATCACTAGAGGACATAATTGCAAAGACACCACTACTTGAAAGGTACTACTAGTTGGCTTATAGTGACCTAATTTATACAAAGATGCTAAGAATTACACTAAAAATTTCCACATTTGTTAACAAACAAGCCAACCTTCTACTAGAGACAAAATGTCCCTGCAACTAGTTGTAGCACAAGTTCCATTAAAAAATGGGTCATTAATTTCATTGGACCCATAAACCCTCCGAAAAAAAATTCCAAGGCTAGATTCATCATCATCGATATAGATTATTTGACAAATGGGCTAAAGTTGAACCAACTAAAGACTCCACTACATATATTATTGATAAAATTATTTATCACAACATAATCACTAGATTTGGTTGTCCATTAAGTATAATCAATGACCAAGGAAAACACTATAAATAAAATAGTCAAGAAGTTATTGACCAACTTAATGATTACTCACAATCAAAGTACACCTTACCATTTGCAAGAAACTGGGGCCAGTGAGGCATTAAACAAGATTATTGGAACCAAAAAAAAAAGTTCTTTGATAATTGAAAGAAATGGAGAGCCAAAGAGCACAACAATCCGATTTTCAGGTGTGAGGTAGGGGTTTGCAAAAGGGTCGTTTCCTCCCAAGGTGACCACCTCAGTGGGTTTGGGAGGATATAACTCCTTGCTCAATTTTTGTTGAGAGAAAATGGAAGCATCTGGAACCATTGGTTATAGGGGACGACAGGGAAATAGTAGGAACTACCCAGGCCAGTTGCAAACAAATGGAGAAAATGAGCAACATTTTAAAAACAAAATACGGAAACCGAAAAGGAATTTTTCCACGTCGCTGAAAAATTCAGATCGAGGTGGGTTGAAGAGTTTATCTACATATTGAGGATGGGGAATGGAAAAATGCAGTTCACTATCTCAGAGAGAGGTTTTTTTTATCAAATGGTCGTGAGATTGGGCGACCATTCCTAAGATTAAAAAATGGTGCAAAGATTCCTGGGGTCTAACATGCATTGTTAAGTCCCTCTCGAATGGTTTTTTTTCTCATTATCTGTAGAGATGGAAAAATGAAGGAGGATATTCTAAATTGAGGGCCTTACATGCTAGGTGGTAGGGGAGCATTTATAAAGAACTAGGAGCCCAACTTTGACCCCCTCAAAGATAATATAGAATAATTCCCAATCTATATTCGGCTATACAACCTCCCATGGGAGTACAGGGAAAAAGATACATTGCAACTGATAGGAAATAAACTGGGTAGAGATATAAAGTCAAATGAAGTTGTGGAATCTATTAATTCCAGTGTTTACACAAAATATTTATTCTCTAGCGATCCATTCCTTCACTGCCATAGGAGTTGGAAATCATAACAAACGAAGACATTTGGATATAGAAGATTGAAGTGGATTCAACTATGGAAATATACAAAATGTGTAAGAAATATGGACATTTTGCTTCTAAATGTTTGAGGAATGAGAAGGGTAAACAAAAATTGGGAGATGAGGTTCCCCCTCTTACAACAGAATCTACCGAACCAAACCAAGAAAAGGCCCAAAGTGATTTAGAGTTGAGAAACCAAGTGGATGATTCCAAGGAGTCAACGAAGAATCAGGTATGTTGGCATTGGGTTGTCATCCGGTATGGGGTGACTACTGGTAAGAGAGATGTATGTGCAACACTATCAGGGAGGAGTACAGGTTGAGATATCTTTGATATCACCTTGTGTTGCTGAACACCATTAAGGTAAGGAAAAGTGTTCACCGGTGTTACCGATACACAAGTTAGTGCCTGACTTGTGTAGATGAGATGGATAGGTTACCGGTATAGTGTATCACTGGTAAGGAAAGGATGTCAACTGGTAAGTGATATGTTGACATGGGCAAATTAGATCAATCCAATGAATGGTTGTCAGTCGGCCAAGGTGTTTGGGTTGTTGTTTATGATGAAGAGGTAGAATGTTACCTAAATCACATCAACAGTGGAGGAGAAGCATGAACAGATCACAGGTATGTTGCAAGGTTGCAGGACAACATGACTTCCACCTAATGAAGATGTGGTCATCATGAGAAGTAATGACTGACAGTGAAAGTGCCCACACCAGATCACATGTGCCTGTTTGAAGAGATGCTGCACAAAATGGAGCTTATCTCCTATCATGGATTGTGTGCATCATAGTTTTGTGAGATAAGGAAGAAGAGGTGTGCTTCAAGTGCATGAAATCAGGGATATGCATTGGACCGATTGAGAAGGCATGTTGAGATGCCGGTACAGAAGAAGAGTGGTGGGTTTGTCAACTTGACAAACTAGCTGAAATATGGTATGAGCTGATCAGAGTAGAAGGGCTAGATTGAAGATAGAGTTTGTTGAAGGTTGATGACATGGTGCCATCAAGAGGTTTTACTGGTATGAATGTTCACTGGTAATATGGACAAGGTGCAAATGCAGATGTCTTCCCACCTTGTGGGAATGAGCATGCTTTGGATAGACATGTTTGGAGACCGGTTTTGGTGTTCCACCGACAGTTCAACAAAGTGCAGACATGATGAGTTAACCGGTAGAATGTGAGATACTGACAGGGTTAGAAAACCGGTAGAGAAGTGGAACCGGTAGAAGTGTTTGGTCGGTGTTCCTATCTAGACCAACATGAAGAGTCAAGCTGACAGTTAGTCAACATGGATGCCACATGGAGTCAAGGTGGCAGATCTGCATTTGGATGAAGAAGGAATGTACACTGATGGGGTAGTTGCAAGGTTGGTCAACATTAATGGTAGATCCCACAATTCACGGGATGTGTTGTAGAGGTTTACGGCTCGAGGTATCGAGGACAACCCAGAGCCAACTAAGAGTGCTTGAAGAGATCAAGGTGGATGAAGGAAATAACAAGACAGATCTTGGTGGTTGACCAAGAAATCAGTCAATAAGGAAAAAGAAGATCGCCAAAGATAGAAGACGTGACCAAGAAGGTGCGACAATGGTGGAGGTGTATTGTTGGATGTCAGAGAGATCAGATCGGGGAAGATCTGATTGGATTTGGTTTTTCTCAAGGGTGATGAGGAAACCCTAACCACGTAGGTTTGAATTGGCTTTTGGCGGGAAAACCAGTCTATAAATATGCAGGCCAAAGACATAGTTAAGTGTTGCTGAATGGAAGAAGAGTGTGTTACTGCAGAGTAATTGAGTATTACTTCTGCATATGAGAGCGAATCAGCCAAGTGCACAATGAGTATCTGAGAAGAGAGTGAGAGAAAGGGAGATTCAGGTTGAAGTGTTCAACCAGTAGCACAGAAGAACTGTTAGTGTCCATACCAATAGAGCAGAAGTGAAGGAAGTTGCAGAGAAGGCAGACAAAAAACTAAAAAAGTGTTGTACCTGAAAAGAGCAGAGAGTAAGGAGGAAATCCAATAGAGAAGAAGAAAAGGAGAGGTGAGGTGTACCAGCAGCAAGGGTGCAGTTGAGAGCAACATAGGAGTGAGTCGGTGTAGCAGATAATGTATCTCACTGGCAAAGTAAGGTATATGATATGGTTGCAAGATTCACTTGTAACAAGACAACTACTTCTGTAATTGATGGTATTCATTGTGAACACTGAGTTGTAGCTTGGTGTAGGGGTTGGTTCTCGTTGGGTTGGTGCCCTAAACATTGTAATTATTTTTCATTGTGAGGCTGGATTGGAGTAGTAGACTTCAGCAACATTGCTCACCGAGGTTTTTCTCATCTTGGGTTTTCCTCGTACATACTGGTGTTATGAGATGTCTTTTGTGTGTGATTGTATTTGTGTTGGTCTCCCCACTAACCGGTAAGACTTCATTGTGCTAGATCTCATAACCAGTATACACACCTAGGATAGCCAAAGGAAAAAAGTTTGAGAACCACTAATTCAACCCCCTCTCAGTGGTGCATTGTGTCTAACAATTGGTATCAAAGCATAGGTTCCCAGTCAGACGAGATTTCTCCAGCTTGGGTAGATTCTGGCTTAAGGACAATGGTTTATTTATTGTCAATCCCCACTCCAATGCTTAATGGATCAAACTATGCCATTTGGAGTTGGAAAATGGAAGTCTACCTGTCCTCCTTAGGCTATGATGTCTGGATGGCAGTTGTAAATGGTCTCCCTAGAAATGTTAGTCCTCTCATCGGATCTAAAGAAGAAAGAAAATGCTTGTGCAATGAAGAAGCCATGAAGGCTATATTCAATGGGCTCATCGGTTATGTCTCCTCACAGGTAGATAGATGTAAATCAGCAAAAAGTCTATGGGATAGACTAAAGAAACTCTATGGAAATGAACTTGGTAC
This sequence comes from Cryptomeria japonica, assembly GCF_030272615.1. Lineage (NCBI taxonomy): Eukaryota > Viridiplantae > Streptophyta > Pinopsida > Cupressales > Cupressaceae > Cryptomeria > Cryptomeria japonica. The sequence goes on along the minus strand of NC_081406.1, from coordinate 530,903,775 downwards.
CACTAAATCAACTTGTGAGAGTGAAAAGAACAATGCTGAAGATACATGTGAAGATGATAGAGGCAGTTCCAATTGTTGCTACAACATTGGTGATGTGAAGAGTCGTCTCTTCATGGCCCATGAGACAAACATTGAGAATCACACATCAAAAGGGGATAATGCAGATAGATCCCACCGGTATGATGTGTTTGACTGTGACACTAAAGAAGAAGGATAAAAGGTAAATAGATCTAGCCGACAAGATCTATTTGGAAATGATGATGAAGAAGAAGAAGAAGAAGATGCAAAAGTAGATGTTGAGTAAGAACTGGTAAGTGTTCTAGAAGAGCTTCAAAATGTTAGAAATGATTTTAAAAACTACAAAAGATCAGTTCATGAGGATCGCAGCCAATTGAGAACCTACCTTGAAGAATCAAACCAAAAGGTTGGTTTATTAACCACTCAACTAGAAGAGACAAAAATATTGACTGACAATTTGAAATCAGTTTTGAACTCCAAGGAAAGTGAAATGGAGAATCTGAGAAATGAATACAAGCTATTTAAGAATGTTGCAGTTGTTGAGTAAAACTGGTTGATCAGATGCCTTGAAGAATCTGAGAAATATATCTCAGAGTTAAAGACTCAACAAAAAGACACCAAGGAATGCAGGTGAAAAAATCTAAAGGCTGAGCTAAAGACAAAGGATAAAGAGCATCAACAGATAATAGTTGAAATGGAGTTCCTCAGGAAAGAACTTGAGAAATGTCAAGATGAGCTCAAGCTGAGGATGAAGAATGGTGTTGCTTGGAGAAACAATGCAGATCTGAAAGGAAAAGGAAATATGAGGGAAGACAGTGTTACCGGTAACATGAATAGGAGAAGACCTCCTACCGGTAGAAGACAAAGAAATATTTCTGCCACCAAGGCAAGACAAGCATGGAAGAAGAAGAGATCACATGGAAGATCTGCATAGAATGGACAACCTTGGATCCATTCTTGGAGAAGCAAAAATGTAGATGCCAAACCAGCAAGAACACCTCATGTTTGGCAGAATAAATTTGTAAGTAAGAAGCCTCCCTTATCCGGTTATTATCTTCGATGTAAAGATTATGGCCATAGGGCAGAAGAATGTAGAAAGAGATCTAGAAGGAATACTCTAGGATCTCATAGACAACATTTATATGAGAAAAATGTATCTAGGAGTAGATACATGCATGTCCCCTCTCCCAGTTACACAAATATTGTTTGTCATAACTGCAATGGTTCTGGCCATAGAGAGTTTGAGTGCAGGAAGAGGAACCTACACTCACATGGAGGCTGATATAGAAATTATGCTCTGCAGAAAATGGTTTCAGAGCATATGAGAGTTAGAGACCTGCATGGAACCAAAGGAGAAATGTCCCTACAGGACCAAGAGGTCCATCGATTTCAGTTGTGAGACACAACAACATGACTAGAAGAAGATGGTCAAATTGGTATGTCAAGAGATTCCCCAATCATGAATTTGGGATGGATGTTGTGTGCTACAATAGCAATACTTCTGGCTGTGATGGAGAATCAGGAATTGGAAGGACCCATCAGCAGAAGAAGGAAAGACCCACTCCCAAACTTGAAAATGGGAAGAAGAATGAGACCAAGCAGGTATGGAGGAAGAAGACCATGGAATGGCACTATGCACTCATTGCACAGGTGATATCTCCTAAGACCTAAAGGAGATGCATGATTTCATGGGGATTAGTACATTGAATTTATCATTCGCCCCCCTCAGTGATGAAGGCAACATGGAAGAACATGTTGTTGTCGGTATGAAGAATGAAAATGAAAAGATAAGTGTGTAGAGGCTTCCTTGACTACACACCTACACATGAATGTTGGATCACTACTATTGTGTTTGTGCATGACAAGATAACAATTGGAATCAGATACATGGTGACACAAGATGTCAGGAGTCACAAGAAGGTGCTCTGATAGTGATAATGGACCGGTACAAGAAATTGGTATGTGCAGATTGTTACCGGTATGACTGCTAACAGGTACTTGCAGGTTATGTAAGACAATGAGTTCGGAGATCATTGCAATAGCCCCGGTAGTATGAAGTGAAGTTATGTCTCAAGTGGTATTGGAAAAGACTTGAATGACATATGTTGGCCCAGGTGTTGATCATGCAAGCATGCATGTTTTTGGGCTAACCAGTTTGATACTTGGCATGATGATAATATTGTCTGGCATTGTGTAGATCCAGGATCATGTCATAGGTTGTGGAGGATATAGTGGAGCTAAAGGATCATCAGATGATCACATATTCACAACTCAATCGATATGTGGTGAAGATTGGTGTCCCAGTATTGGACCTAACCGATGATGAGAACCTGAGATGTGTGACTCGGGGGGAGTTCACGTGCTCATGATTCAAAGTCGGCATGCTTGAATTGTTAATGATATTGACTGCCCAAACTACAGGTGATGTAAATTATAGTAGGAATACCCATGATAATTTCATTGAAAGGGGTATCTACCTGTTCTCTAGTTAGTTGTATTGGTAGTACAATCACATTTGATTCCTAAAGAAATTTGGATCAAACAGGAGGTGATGCAGGTTGACCGACAGGTGAGTAGTGTTCACTGACACATCCCTCTAAAATTGAGTGTTTTAACAAATGGTTTCAGATTTGCATTCTCAATTGGTGTCAGTTGATGATTGGGTCCCCCATCTCAAGAGCTGTGACTTGAGAAAATGTAACAATTTGTAACAATTGGTATCAAAGAAGGAGATACATCTGGTAAAGACAAAGGGGGAGAAAGAATTATGTCAGTACCTAGTAAATACAAGGAGGAATGATATCCTGATAGTACCCTTTGCCATTGTTCTCAAAGGGGGAGAAAGATTATGTAGTATACTGCATACTACATGTGTTGAGAACCCATAGATCGGTGAAAGGGGGAGAAGGGCTATGTAGTATGTCAGATACTACATGAGTTGACATCAATGCCAAAGGGGGAGATTGTTGGCATTGGGTTGTCATTGACGTCAACCGGTATGGGGTGACTATCGATAAGAGAGATGTATGTGCAACACTATCAAGGAGGAGTACAAGTTGAGATATCTTTGATATCACCTTGTGTTGTTGAACACCGGTAAGGTAAGGAAAAGTGTTCACTGGTGTTACCGATACACAAGTTAGTGCCTGACTTGTGTGGATGACATGGATAGCTTATCGGTACAGTGTATCACTGGTAAGGAAAGGATGCCAACTGGTAAGTTATATGTTGACATGGGCAAGTCAGATCAATCATGTGAATGGTTGTCAGCCGGCCAAGGTGCTTGGGCTATTGTTTGTGATGAAGAGGCATAATGTTACTTAAATCACATCAACAATGGAGGAGAAGAATGAACAGATCACATGTATGCTGCAAGGTTGCAGGACAACATGACTTCCAACTAATGAAGATGCAATCATCATGAGAAGCAATGACTGACAGTGAAAGTGCCCACACTAGATCACATGTGCCTATTTGAAGAGATGCTACACAAATAGGGAAGTCACATGAGTACATTGTAGGATGCAGAAGACAAGGTGACACTCCACCGGTAAGTGGAACTTATCTCCTATCATGCATTGTGTGAATCATAGTTTTGTGAGATAAGGAAGAAGAGGTGTGCTTCAAGTGCATGAAATCGGGGATATGCATTGGACTGATTGAGAAGGCATGTTGAGATGCCAGTACAGAAGAAGAGTGGTGGGTTTGTCAACTTGACAAAATGACTTAGATATGGTCCAAGCTGATCAGAGTAGAAGGGTTGGCTTGAAGATGGAGTTTGTTGAAGGTTGATGACATGGCGCAATCAAGAGGTTTTACCGATATGAATGTTCACCGGTAATATGGACAAGGTGCAGATGCAGATATTTTCCCACCTTGTGGGGATGAGTATGCTTTGGATAGACATGTTTGGAGACCGGTTTTGGTGTTCCACTAGCTGTTCAGAAAAGTGCAAACATGATGAGTTAACTAGTAGAATGTGAGATACCGATAGGGTTAGAAAACCGGTAGAAGTGTTTGGTCGATGATCCTATCTGGACCAACATGAAGAGTTAAGCTGGCAGTTAGTTGACATGGATGTTGCATGGAGTCAAGGTGGCGAATCTGCATTCGGATGAAGAAGGAATGTACACTGACGGGGTAGTTGCAGGGTTGGTCGACATTAATGGTAGATCCCACAAATCACAGGATGTGTTGTAGAGCTATTGCAGAGGTTTGCGGCTCAAGGTCTGGAGGACAACCTAGAGCCAGCTAAGAGTGTTTGAAGAGATCGAGGTGGATGAAGGAAATAGCAAGACAGATCTTGGTGGTTGACCAAGAAATTAGTCGATAAGGAAAAAGCAGATCGCCAGAGATAAAAGATGTGATCAAGAGGTGTGACAATGGCAGAGGAGTACTATTGGCTGTTAGAGAGATACTATTAGGGAAGATCTGATTGGATTTGGTTTGTCTCGTGGGTGATGAGGAAACCCTAACTGCTTATATTTGAATTGGTTTTTTGAAGGAAAACCAGTCTATAAATATGCAGGCCAAAGACATAGTTAAGTGCTAATGAATGGAAGAAGAGTGTGCTGCTGCAGAGTAATTGAGTATTACTTTTGCATATGAGAGCAAATCAGCCAAGTGCTCAATGAGTATATGAGAAGAGAGTGAGAATGAGGAAGATTTAGGTTGACGTGTTCAATCGGTAGGAGAGCATAACCGATAGTGTCCATACTGATAGAGAAGAAGTGAAGGAAGTTGTAGAGAAGGTAGACAAAAAACCGACAAAGTGTTGTACCTAAAAAGAGCAGAGAGTAAGGAGGAAATCCAACAGAGAAGAAGAAAAGGAGAGGTGAGGTGTACAAGTAGAGTTTACCAGCAGCAAGGGTGCAGTTGAGAGCAGTAGAAGAGTGAGTTGGTGTAGCAGAGAAAGTATCTCACCGACATAATAAGGTATATGATATGGTTGCAAGATTCACTTGTAACAAGACAACTACTTTTGTAATTGATGTTATTCATTGTGAACATTGAGTTGTAGCTCGGTGTAGGGGTAGGTTATTCTTGGGTTGGTGCCCTAAAATCAGGGGTTGGTGCTCCTTGGGTTGGTGCCCTAAAATTAGGGGTTGGTTCCCTAAAAATTGTAATTGTTTTTCATTGTGAGGTTGGATTGGAGCAATAGACTCCAGCAACATTGCTCACCGAGGTTTTTCCCATCTTTGGTTTTCCTCGTACATACTAGTGTTATGAGATTTCTTTTGTGTGTGATTGTATTTCTGTTGGTCTCCCCACTAACTGGTAAGAATTCATTGTGTTAGATCTCATAACCGGTATACACACCTAGGATGGCCAAAAGAAAAACGTTTGAGAACCATTTATTCACCCCCCTCTTAGTAGTGCATTGTGTCTAACAAGGTAATTGTAGACAATGTAGTCTCTCCAAATGTGATACCACACACTTTAGATGAGAATGTGTTGGAATCAAGGAACACTAAGAGGGGGGGGGGGGTGAATCAGTGTTCTACTAGTTAACAAATTTTACGATTTAACTTTAAACCATCAGAAGCATAAGCATGAAACTAAAATGCAGAAACACAAAACAATCAACCACAAAATCATAACACCATGTTTTTTTACCTAGAAACCCAAATGGGAAAAACCATGGTAGGAATTGAACCCACAATAAAATTCCACTTTAGCCAATAGAAAAAAAATATTACATGAGAGGGAATGTACAAGAATTTAGACACACTGTCTAGATCTCACTGCTCAATGACAATAAGGACTACAACCCTAGAAGGCTCACTGCCTTACTGATCAATTGCAATGATGAAATACAATGAAATAACTCCAAAATAACATCTAACAATTCCTAGATGAGTTAAAGATTTGGCACTTAACCAAAACTCATCCAGGAATTGCTGACCAAATCAAGAATGCGCACGTGAAACTACGCTACAAAGGATTCTTGACCACCACTCACTCGCATATCAATCAAACCACAAACCAAAATGATCTTTTGCACTAGTCTTATATAACCACAATCACAAATAATGATTTATCAAGTTGTCCTATTAATGTAACGATCACCAGATCGATAATAAAATGATGTCTCTATGTCGGCCCAATCATCCCATGCACGATTCATAACACCACAACCACTGGAAATATTTCAGACCAAAACTGCTCTGCTCAACCTTAAGTACCTATTAACTAGCTATCAGTTCATATCCACTTTCTGATATCAAGATCTGTGATTACCTGATAGGAATCTCAAGAAGAGTTTCCATCAATGACAACCCTAAACCACTAATCAAGCATCAGAATGCACCAGATGAGTGTCAATTTCCAACAGAATGGTGGTCTGATTGATAATGCCTCGATGCAACCTTTGGTGGCCAACAGTGGGATTTTGGATCTCGAAGACTCGGGTTTGGGACAAAAATCTTTCTTTAGGAAAAAATTTGAACTTTTAGAAAGAACAAACAATATGGGGTTGATTCCTGACAGCTCAGTTGTGGGTATAACCCCTTGTGTGCCCCCAAAGAAAACTTTGTGAAGATGATTGAGAATGTTAAGGTGACACCGAACAAAGTGTATAGTAGAAAATACCCTTTGAAATGGAGCCGGTGTGACCTTGGAGCAATACAAGACATTGGGGAGATGGGTTCCTCTCCCAGAGAGGAAAAGTTTTTAGACTGCTCTGAATGGAAAATTGCCCTAAAGGCTCAGTTTTGATAGCCCTTATCACTTGGACCAGGAGGAGGATGACCCTTTTGATAAAGATGAGGAGGTTGACATTGTGTAAAAAAGGACAGTTGAACAATTTCAATCCTTGATCGCAAAGCCCCTTATAGGTGAAAAAAAAGAAAATGGGGAAAAAATCAAATATAGACTGACTTCTATTGGCTGGTAGCACCAAAGGTTAGAGAAAGATGTGTTTCGGGAAGGGTGGTTCCCTTCCTGGGGAACAATGAAAATCCTATCTTGGAATATCAGGGCCTGCAACACCCCTGACAAGAGATGCCTGATAAAAAGAGGCATTTGTTAGGCGAAACCAATTATCTTCATGCTACAAGAAACTAAACTAAAAGGGAATGACATTTCAAATTTCAGATAATTGTGGCCGGATTGGGATGGTGCTTTCGTTGATGTGGAAGGGGTGTCAGGAGGTTTGGGTTTCATGTGGAAACCTCAATATGTAAAAGGCGACATGGTGTTTACCAGTAGGTTTTGGGCAGCAATCAAGATTATGGATCTGGAAGATAGAAATGAGTTTTTCATTTTAAATGTATATGGTCCAAATAACTGCAAGGATAAGGATGAGGTATGTCATCGAATTTCTTCTTTCATTAGCTCCTTGAATTATAGGCTTGTGATCCTAGGAGGCGATTTCAATGCTATCAGAAATCCTATGGAGAAAAGGGGTGGGATAAGAGGTTTTAGTAGGTCCCAATAGGAATTTAAGAATTTCATTGCAAGCAATAATCTTATGGATGTGAATTTCAGAAGTGGTCTTTATGCTTGGTCAAATCGACAAAGTGGTAGTAACTGCATCTCTCAAAGGCTAGACCATTTTATGTTATCTGAGAATTGAAGCAATATTCAGGTCATCTGGGAAGTTGTCATCCTCCCCCTCACGGGCTCAGATCATTTCCCAATTGTTTTGATCACTTTCCAAAGTGATGTAGTGTCGATACGGTGTCCTTTCAAATTTAAAAATATGTGGCTTAGAGATGAGAGTTTATATGCCTTAATCTCAAAATGGTGGTAGGAACCTTCTCTCTATAAGGATACAAAGGTTATGTCATTGGTTTGTAAACTTCAATTCATTAAAGGAAAGATTGAAAGAATGGAATAGAACACACTTTGGACACATCTTTTTTGAGAGACTAAAGGTCGTTCAGTAGAACTAGAAAATTTGAATGGTTTTGTGGTAGATAAGGGTATGTCGGAAATAGATTTCCATCAACAAAAGGTGCTAAACCAAAGATTATCAAAGATTTTGACTAGGGAAGAAATTTACTGGAGGCAAAAGTCAAGGGAATGTTGGCTCAGGGAGGGTGATCAAAACACTAGTTTTTTCCATAAGTCTGTCATTTGAGGGGGTGTTTCAACTGGATCCATCAGATCAAAGACAAGCACGACAATACTATTTTGGCAAGGGAGGATATAAACAGAGAATTTGTTTCGTATTTATCTAGGCTACTTAATGAGGACAACAATAGCTATATAAAGACATGGGAGGAAGTCACATACTGCATCCTAAAAATGATCATAGAAAGGAAAAATGAGTGTCTAATGCAGAGGATGACCACTTGAAGAGGTTAAGGCTACTCTTTTTTCCATGGAAGGAGACAAGGCTTCAGGACCTGATGGTTTCCCTCCTTTATTTTTTCAAAGATTTTGAGGGATCCTGAAGGAGGACTTGGTGGTAGTGGTGGATGAATCTAGGATTAAAGAGCTTAATAATACATTCATAGCTTTAATTCCAAAGAAAGAGTTGATTCAATCCTTTGATGATTTGGGGCCAATCTCTCTATGCAATATAGTTTACAAAGTTGTTGCTAAAGTCATGGCTAGTTGTTTGAAAGTTCTCCTTCCTTTGATAATATTTGAAGAACAAAGTGAGTTCACTCCCAACAAATCCATAGTAGAGGGAATCGTCATTGCACATGAGGCTGTTGGATTATTGGGGAGATTGTTGGATTTGGTTGATCATTGCTGCTGCTAGGATATGTTGTTGTCATTGATGTCAGCATATTCCTATGAGCTATTTCGATGAGTTTGGGATGAGTTTTTTATCCGATTTTGTAGTTTGGTTTTACTGATCATTGTTTTGTGCAATCCGGTATTCCCTTCGGTATGTTTCGATGTGATCAGATCTTGTGCTGAGACTTTGAATTATTGTTTGAGATGATCTTGTGTATTTTCATTTCACATGGTTCGTGATTTGTGTTAGGTCCCAGTGACAACTGAGAGGGGGGGTGAATCAGTTGTCCAATAAATTCAAACCAAAATTAACTTAACCAAAACTTAATGCTTAATGCCGGTAAACCAAACTTTATGTCGGCAGATAGTTTTATCAGTTAATTGCAGTACCGGTAAAGATTAATGCATGAAATAGAAAGACAATAACATCCACAACACATAACACAAATATTTGTACGTGGAAACCCTATAAGGGGAAAAACCATGGTGGGAAGCCTTACCCACAATCAGATGATACTACCGTAGATAGTATGTGTGTACAATATGGAGTTTGCACATGCAGAAAGGCCAGCTACCTAGAGCTCACTACTCAAACACAAAATGGGAGTCACACTGATTACAATTGGATGGTTAAATCCAATGATAATGTACTGCTCAAAATAGCATCTTCATATGCTAGATTCAGTACCGGTTAAGCTCTGATATGCCTTCTTCAAACCTTTCTTCAATCTTCAAATGATGTCTGCATGTATAGCTCTGCTTATTTTCACATATACCTTATTCGCACTTACTTACATTCCCATTTCAATCCTATATCAATCTCACAAATGAGATCTTACATTTATACCATAACCTAAGACCAATTGAGTAGGTCGGCTCACTAAGATATATTACAATAAAATCAATTACAAATAAATCAATATGTGATGCATCATGTCGCTCAATGCATTTACAATAATAACAAATCATCTCCATAATGTGTTGTGCTGATCTGGAATAGATATGCTTGTTGGTGCATAACCTGGACCTATTTTCCAGTAACAACAAATATGCAAACCCGAATACATCAATAACCAAATCACCAAAACCAAGTGATCAAATAATATCTTCGACATAACCAGGTAGTCTCCAAGTCATTCCAAGTGCCGGTGAACAATATAACCTGTCGGTGAACCAAATATCGGTGACTGTGCATAAGTCACTGACATGCCGATGGACAAAACCAAAGATCTCCAAGTGCTAATAAATGTTGACAAGTGTTAACAAGTGTTAACAAGTGTTGACAAGTGTTGACATCAATGACAAAACTATATCAACATATCCAAAATACCAACAATCTCCCCCTTTGGCATTGATGGCAACACATGATGGAAAAACCATCAAAGTGCCAAAACAGAAATGCCAAAAACCAAAAACCAACAATCTCCCAAAGAGATTATTAACCAAAAATAAAATACATAATGTCTCTCCCTCTAGGAATAATCTCTCCCAAAAGATAATGTGTTTTTTCATAATATCTCTCTCCCTTTGACATCAAATGCCAAAGCAATACAAAAACAAAATTCAAATACAAAATACCAACTCATTACAAAATACCAACTACTCCCCCTGAGAAGTAGCTCTCCTCATCAAAGCTGGAATAAAAGATTTCTCTATTAATTCTGTTGGTTGATGACAAACATCAACTATCTAAGTCTCTACTGGTGGGGGTAGAACTCCAAGCTGCTCTCTGAGATATTCAAAAGTCTCCTTAGGAAAAGGCTTAGTAAAAATATCTGCAATTTTCTCTGATACCAATTGTTAGGTCTCGGAGACAACTGAGAGGGGGGCGTGAATCAGTTGTCCAATAAATTCAAACCAAAATTAACTTAACCAAAACTTAATTCTTAATGCTGGTAAACCAAACCTTATGCCGGTAGATAGTTTTATTAGTTAATTGCAGTACCGGTAAAGATTAATGCATGAAATAGAAAGACAATAACATCCACAACACATAACACAAATGTTTGTACGTGGAAACCCTGTAAGGGAAAAACCACGGTGGGAAGCCTTACCCACAATCAGATGATACTACTGTAGATAGTATGTGTGTACAATATGGAGTCTGCACATGCAGAAAGGCCAGCTACCTAGAGCTCACTGCTCAAACACAAAATGGGAGTCACACTGACTACAATTGGATGGTTAAATCCAATGATAATGTACTCCTCAAAATAACATCTTCATATACTGGATTCAGTACCGGTTAAGCTCTGATATACCTTCTTCAAACCTTCCTTCAATCTTCAAATGATGTTTGCGTGTATAGCTTTGCTTATTTTTGCATATACCTTATTCACACTTACTTACATTCCCATTTCAATCCTATATCAATCTCACAAATGAGATCTTACATTTATACCATAACCTAAGACCAATTGAGTAGGTCATCTCACTAAGAGATATTACAATAAAATCAATTACAAATGAATCAATATGTGATGCATCATGTCGGCTCAATGCATTTACAATAATAAAAAATCATCTCCATAACGTGTCGTGCTGATCTGGAATAGATATACTTGTCGGTGCATAACCTGGACCTAATTGCCGGTAACAATAAATACGCAAACCCGAATAGATCAATAACCAAATCACCAAAACCAAGTGATCAAATAATGTCTTCGACATAACCAGATAGTCTCCAAGTCATTCCAAGTAACGGTGAACAATATAACCTACCGGTGAGCCAAATACCGGTGACTGTGCATAAGTCACTAACATGCCGATGGACAAAACCAAAGATCTCCAAGTGCTGATAAGTGTTAACAAGTGTTGACAAGTGTTGATAAGTGTTGACATCAATGACAAAACCATATCAACATAGCCAAAATACCAACAATTTGGTGCTCCGCAAGTTATCTTTCCTCGTGAGAGTTGTTGATTGGTTGTGTTCTTGAGCTTTGAGATTTTGACCGATGAAGATTTGAAAAGAGGTGTTAGTGTAACTATTCTGGATGATTCTAACAAGCTTGTTGGTGTTTCCCAGTTGTTTCCTATTTGTTTTGGCGATCCTCATTTATCGTTGTGTGATTTTTTGGTGGTTTCTATAAACCGGTGATGATTTTTGTGTTATGCAGTATTTCTGGTGGTGTAACGTGTTGCGATTGATCTTGGTGGGATTTCTAGTGGATGTCATTTGGGAATTTTAATTAGGTCCATGCTATGTAATGTAAATCATAATATTGGTTCGGTGGTCAATCTTTGTATCGTGCAATGTAATTTTTGTAATTATGAGTTGAGGGTTGAGGGTTTAGCCGACCTTGCTGTCAAGGTTGATGATTTGTATATATAGGTGAGATGCTTATGGAATTTAGGTGTCGGTATTATGTCTACATTATCAGAGAGGTGATTGTGCGAACAAGAGATTTATCATTTGGTGTTGCAAAGAAGACAACTGTGCTTAACCAGAACTGTCATCAGACATTTGTAGATGCTATCATTGCAGTTCATTCCTTTCAGATTGTAGTCTGAATCATATTGTAAGTCAGTGAGACTTCCCTGAGGGTTGTATCCTTCTAGGCATATATATTTTGATCAGTGAACTCTAGGCAGTGTGCCTGAATGCATGTGTATTCCCCATTGTAATATTTTCACATACTACTGCAGAGTATCATCTTACTGTGGGTAGGTTCCCACTGTGGTTTTTCCCTTAACCAGGTTTTCTAGGTCAAAATCTTGGCGTTGTGTGTTGTGTTGTTAATTTTCTTATCTATATGTTGTTGTAGTTTTGTTGGAGTTGAGAAAATACAACACCACATGAGCCCAAATGATCTCTGCAAGCTGAAAAACCTGTTACAAGGAGAAGCAAGGAAGCACATCACAGAAGAAAGAAATACATAGAAAATATGCTCAAAAAGAGAGCTGAATATTCACAAAATATATAATGTAATAATCCTCCATCTTGTTACAAAGAAAAGAAATAGCTTAACCTTTAATAGGTCAAGAAGCCCTAAAAGGGAAAACCTAGGTTTGCACATAATAATTAATAAAAGAATTAATTATTATGCACCTAAAGTTAGCTTAAGTGTAAAAGAGATAAAGGGAACTTAAATAATTAAATAAATATTGTTTAATTAATCAAGTAAATACCCAAATACTCTAACACCCCCCTTAAGCTAGACTTAGGGAGAAGCTAAAACCTAGAACAACTACTGAAAGCAGGAAAGATGGGTCCCGACAACAAGGCCAGATCATGTACCCAAATACAATGAAATCTCTATGAACTGGAGAAATAGAGAAAACCACGTGGGAACAAAAGTCTACTGGAAAAAGAGATGGAAAAGAACACCACTGAAGCATGAAGAACTTGCAAACTTTGTCGAAGAATAACTGCTGAGCTGAAGAACCTCCACTGAAATAGAACATGACTAGGTAGAGAAGACTATAATCTGTATGAGTGCCCTCAAATGGCACTACTCGAATCAGAAGCAAAATAAGGCAAACAACTGAAATCAAAGATATAGATGGCATGAAAACACCAAAGCCTGAAGAGCTGATCAATCGAACCAAGGAAGCATTAGAACCAATAGGACAAACCTCCCCATAATGTTGAAGAGGGACAGGAACACTGAAAAGAATGGCCAAGAAGAACTGCATGACGAAGAACCAAGAACATCAAAGGCGGAAAGACAATACATGGTGTTGTGGAAGGAACACTCACTTGACACACAACATGAGGTGAATGTCGTGGAAGGAACACTCACTGGACAAAGGTAGATTGCAAACGAGGCAAACATCAACCCACTCATGACACTTTATAAGTAGTGCATGTACAATAAGGCACAAGATGTGGAAGATCCCAAGTAAACAATGCATGATGGCACTTTATCTTAGTGCATTTGCATAAAAGAAGCTACAATGATAATAAGACTGGAAATAGAAAGGAGAACCAAAATAGAGACATCCTACCCAGAGAAGAGATCCCAGGACCTAAAACAACCAAGATATCCTCCAGAGTGCTGAAAAGAAAAAATCTGAATAAAATATGCATGGAGCAGAATCTGGAAATAAAACTCATACGAATGGAAATTAAACAGCACATACTTTCCAAAAATATAAACTTTTCAAAAAATGAAGGTCGGATGCTCATGCTACGGCTCCCAGAGTGCAAAAAAGAGACCTCACTTTGACTAGAAAAAAACATAGTCAAACATTAAAATGGGAAAAAACTACCAACATTATGAGGTTCGACTCGGAACTAGCTTTCTGACGCCTATTCATTTTTGAAAAAATGACTCCGTATGCCCAAGATATGGCCAAAAACATAAACCCCCCTTCAAAACAAGAGGAAGGGGTAGTCTGATGGCTGGAGCGGGTGGAGATGGCTAGTGGGTGGCGCTCCGATGGCGGCTGGGTGGAGATTCGGTGGCGGCCGGGTGGAGGTCCGGTGGCCGGGTGGTGGAGCCAGGGAGGCCGGCAGTTTCCGGTGGCGGCGACGGTAGCAGCTGGGCGCTGCAAGCAGTGGCAGGGCTAGAGGTGGCCGAAGGACGATGGAGGAAGCTGGGGAGTGGAGCACAATAGTGACGGCTTGGGAGCAGAGTCTAGCAGCGATGACGATGGCCAAGGGGCAGGGCGCGGCTGCGGCAGAGGAGGCCGCATGCAGAGGCCAGTAGGCGGTAGGCAGGAGGGCCGGCGGGGGCCGGAGAAAGGGGCCAACGGGGGCCTGTGCTGACAAGGGCCGGCGGGGGCCAGACTGGCAGGTCTAGTCAACTGTTCGGTGACCAGACTGTCAGGTCCGGACCTTGTGTAAAAACAAAGCCCAAAATTATTTGTTTTGAAAAACGCCTCCCCTTTATTATTGCTTTTTGATTTTTTTAATTTTAGTTTTAATTTTTTTTATCTGGCCTGGATGCCGTAAAAAGGCAAAAAAAAGAAAAATTGAATTTTTTTCTCGAACTACGTGCCAGGGTCGTACGACCTGGATCTGGAGAAAAAATAGTTCCAAAGGCTCAGGAACCAAAACAAGGCAAATTTTATAGGACTATAGGGGTTTTCGGGCCTTCTAAGCACAATGGTGAGGTCCGTTTAGGCCCAAAGTGCTCAGAAAAAGAGGCCTATCCCTAAGTACAAAACAAAACTTCCTGAAACCTTAGATCTGCTTCCAATGCAAAAATTCTCAAAACAAGAACATATAGCTGTAGATCTGAAGCTTTGATACCATGTTGGAGTTGAGAAAATACAACACCACAGGAGTCCAAATGATCTCTACAAGCTGAAAAACCTATTACAAGGAGAAGCAAGGAAGCAAATCACAGAAGAAAGAAATACATAGAAAATATGTTCAAAAAGAGAGAGCTCGATATTCACAAAATGTGTAATGTAATAATCCTCCTTCTTGTTACAAAGAAAAGAAAGAACTTAACCTTTAATAGGTCAAGAAGCCCTAAAAGGGAAAACCTAGGTTTTCACATAATAATTAATAAAAGAATTAATTATTATGCACCTAAAGTTAGCTTAAGTGCAAAAGAGATAAAGGGAACTTAAATAATCAAGTAAATACCCGAATACTCTAACAAGTTTATCAGTTTATGTTTTGGAGCTTAATTTGCTAAGATCCGGTGAAGATTGATTCACCCCCCCCTCTCAGTCTTCCTTCTTGATTGCTGCTAACAATTGGTATTGAAGCTAGATGATCTGGTAGAAGCTTAAACGCTTGAGGAGATCTGGGATGAAAGCTCAAGGTATTCTTTTCAAGAAGGATAGTTTGAGGTTTGATGGAAGCAACTATACTGTGTGGAAGAGACAAATGGAGGTGCATTTGAAATGTCTTGGAGAAGATTACAAAGAATTCCTATGTTGTTCCTCAAGAATGGACCATCTACTCCTGATGAGGTTAAGGATGCTGAATATAACATCAGAGCGAAGGAAGCATTGCTTAGTGCCCTGACTGATTCTGAAATGAAAAATGTTATGGAACTTCAAACCGCACATGAGATCTGGGTGAAGCTTGAAATCATGTATGAAGGTGATAGTCAAGTGAAATTTGCTAAGTTGTAGAGTTTAAAGGGAAATTATGAGACATTGAAGATGGGAGATGATGAGAACATGCATTCATACATGGCTAAGGTGAATTAGCTTTTCCTTGGTATCAGATTTGTTGGTGGAAAGATTGAAGAAGATGAGATTGTTGCTAAGGTGCTTAGATCTTTGCCTCCTGCTTATAAACATAAGGTTGCCACTATTGATGAGATCCAAAGTGTAACTTCAGTGAGAAGAGATGTGTTGGTTGGAAAAATTGTTGCATTTGAACTGAGCAAATTTGGAGAATCACAAGGAAACTCTGAGACAACATTTAAGGCATCAAAATTTGTTCCCAGTAAGCAGAAATATGATCTTGATGAGTGCAGGATATCCATATATGAAAGAGAAAGAAGAGAGATAGCAAAGTGAGAAAGAGAGTTGATGAGCTTGAAGCATTGATTGCCCAAAGATTTCCTAAAGGTGTCGGTAAGTATGATGGAAAGTTGCCCTTGAAATATTTTTCTTGTAATAAGATAGGACATTTTTCTTCTAGATGCCTAGAGAGAATGGCTAATTATGATAGAGGTGATAAGTTTGATAAGCATGCTAGGAATGATAAATATGAGAAGATGAAAAGTATGATAAGCCTTATAAGTCTAACTAGAAGTTTAGGAACTAGAATAATTGTTATTATGTTGCAGATGAAGGCGTTACAAATGATGAATCAGAAGGAGATGAAGTTGTGTTTATTACCATTAAAGAGGATAGACCTGTGCCTATTAATTCCACTAGTTGTTATGTTGAGGAGAAAGCTTTGGCTGCAAAGGTAGAAGAAAAGGGTGAATGGGTGATTCACAACGGTTGTTTACATCATATGACGGGTGACAAAATCAAATTTGTAAGCATGGAAAGGTATGATGGTGGAATAGTTAGATTTGGAGATGACAAAACTTGTGTAATCCATGGGAGAGGTTCTATTTCTTTTGATGGTAAACATAACACTAATGATCTTTTGTATGTTAAAGGTTTGAAGCATAATATTTTGAGTGTTGGATAGATGGTTGATAAGGGTTATGATCTACAATTCAAAGATGATAAATGCAAGATCTTGAATGCCTCTGGTATAGAGATTGCATCTGGGACTAAGACTAAAGGTAACATTTTTCATTTGAATGCTAGTGAGAAAAGCTATTTGATTGCTACGATAGATGAGAGTTAGTTGTGGCATAGAAGAATGTGTCATGTAAACTTTGATTCATTGATCAAGATCAGTTCTACACAAGCTGTTAGGGATCTGCCTAATATTGTTAAACCTATTAATCTGGTATGTAAGGAATGTCAGCTGGGTAAGTAAACAAGGATTTCTTCCAAGAGAAAATGTTTTACATTTGATGGATTGTTAGATGTTTTTCATACTAACTTGTGTGGACCTACAAATGTTAAAAGTGTGCAAGGTGATAGATACTTTATGCTGCTAATTGATGATAATTCCATAATGATGTGGGTTGTCTTTTTGAAGGAAAAATTAGAAGCATTTGAGAAATTCAAAATATTCAAAGCTAAAGTTGAAACTGAGTCCGGATTGCAGCTGAAGTGTCTAAGATCTGATAGAGGTGGAGAATTCTGCTCTGATAAGTTCAATTCTTTCTATGAGATGCATGGAATCAGAAGATAACTATCTGCTCCTAGCACCTCACAGCAAAATGAGATTGTTGAAAGGAAGAACTGTATTGTTTTAGATGTTGCCAGAACTATGTTGATTGAAGGAAATGTTCTGAAGGTCTACTAGAGAGATGTTGTTAGCACTATAGTCTATACATTCAATAGAGTTCATATCAAAGGTGATACCGGTAAGACCCCTTATGAGCTTTGGTTTGGTCATGTTCCTACTATGAAATATTTCAAAGTTTTTGGTAGCAAATGCTATATCAAGAGAGATGAGGATATTGGAAAGTTTGATGCTAGAAGTGATGAAGGTATATTTTTGGGATATTCTACAAATAGAAAGGCCTACTGGTGCTATAATAAGAGATTGAGAAAGATGGCTGAGAGTGCAAATGTGAAGGTGGATGAAAAAATTGGGAAGGAGATCAGAGATTATGATGAAGGTCAACATGTTTTTTTAGCTCCTATTTAGCCTGAAGAGCCTAAGGAGAATGATTTGGTAGAGACTGTAAACCTGAATGTTGCTACTGCAAGTGATGATGTGCAAGAACCTGAGGATTAGAACAATCAAAAGACTATAAGGTATGTTAGACTAAATCATTCTAAGAATTAGATTATTGGTGATAAGAATAAAAGTGTGATGACTAGAAGAAGGTTAGTTGTAGAAGAAGTATGATTGATTTCTAAAGTTGAACCTAAAGATGTTGTTGAAGCCTGTAAAGATGATAACTAGATAAGAGCCATGTAAGAATAGTTAGATCATATTGAAAAGAATAACACTTGGGAACTTGTGCCTAGACCTAAGGATAAATTTTTTATTGGTACTAAATGGGTTTTTAGGAAAAAATTGAATGAAGCTGGTGAAGTAGTCAAAAATAAAGCCAGACTGGTTTGCAAAGGATATTCACAGCAAGAAGGGATTGATTATGAAGAAAAAATTTCTCTGGTTGCCAGAATTGAAGTCATTAGATTGTTGCTTGCGTATGCTGCTTATAAAGATCTCAAGGTATATCAGATGGATGTCAAATCTGCATTTTTGAATGGTGATCTAGAAGAAGTTTGCATTGAACGGCCTAATGGATTTTCATTGTCAGATGATGGAGAAATGGTATGTAAGTTTAAGAAAGCACTTTATGGATTGAAACAAGCTCCTAGAGCTTGGTATGCTAGGTTAGATAAATACTTGCTAAAATTGGGATTTATCAAAGGTGTTGTTGATAGTAATTTGTACTTTAAGATTGAAAATGATAATATTTTGATTGGTGAAGTCTTTGTTGATGACATTATCATTGGTGGTGATGATGATATGAGTATGAAGTTTGCTGGTGATATGCAAAAAGAATTTGAGATGTCTATGATTGGTGAGATGAAATTTTTCTTAGGTTTGAAGATTGCACATACAAGAAAAGGTATCTTTATATCTCAAACTAAGTATGTGAAGGAATTGTTGAAGAAGTTTGGATTAAATGATTCTAAACCGGTTGGAACTCCTATGGTGACTGGTTGTAAATTGTCTAAAAATGATGAATCTCCTAAAGCTAATCAGATTTTGTACATATCTATGGTTGGTGGACTGCTATATCTTACTCAAACTAGGCCTAACATTATGCATGTTGTGTATGGCTGCTAGATATAAAGCTGATCTGAAGGAGAGTCATGTCACTGTTGTTAAAATAATATTCAGATATCTAAAGGGAACTAAGGATTATGGTTTATGGTATCCAAAGAAAGATGATTTCATGTTGTGTGCTTACACTAATGCAGATTGGGTTGGTGATGTTGATGACCAAAAGAGTACTACCGGTGGAGCATTCTTTTTAGGTGAGAAGTTGGTTTCATGGGCTAGCAAGAAACAAGATTCAGTATCTTTATCTATTGCTGAAGCTGAGTACATTGTTGCGGCTAGTAATTGCACTCAGATAGTTTGGATGAAGCAAATGTTGAAAGATATCAAAGTTATTTATGATGAGCCTACTGTTATATACTGTAATAATTCTAGTACTATAAACATGTCTAAGAATCTGGTGCAACATTCAAAGACTAAGCATATATCAATCAAATATAATTGCTTGAGAGAGCAAGTCAATGAAAAGAAGGTGAAGCTCTAATATGTATCTACAAAGGGAAAAAATGATGATATTTTCACTAAGCCTTTTCCTCCAGATACATTTGTCTATCTAAGAAACAAGTTAGGGGTATCCACCCCTCTTAATGAGAACTATAATCATTGAGTTGCATCGATCCGATGAATTCAAAGCCTTATTGTTTTATTCGGATTGATGAGTTGGTGTTGCTCCTCTGCTGGAGTAGTCTGTGTTTTAGGGAGAGAGAGTTTGGTTTTATGTTTTGGATATCTTTATCTATCTCGATCTTAGGGGGAGTTTGTTGGTGATATCTTCTTTCTTTGCATTGATAATTTTTCACATTCATATGTTGCCAACAATGCCAAAGGGGGAGATTGTTGGATTTGGTTGATCATTTTTGCTGCTAGGATATGTTGTTTTCATTGATGTCAACATATTCCTGTGAGTTATTCTGGTGAGTTTGGGAAGATTTTTTGATTTGGTTTTGTAGTTTGGTTTTGCTGATCACTATTTTGTGGAATCCGGTATTCCCTCCGGTATATTCCTGTGTGATCAGATCTTGTGCTGAGACTTTGGATTATTGTTTGGGATGATCTTGTGTATCTTCATTTTAAATGGTTCATGATTTTGTTCTTTGCAATTTATCTTTCCTCATGACAGTTGTTGATTGGTTGTGTTCTTGAGCTTTGACACGTTGACCGATGAAGATTTAAAAAGAGGTGTTAGTGCAACTATTCCAGATGATTCCAACATTCTTGTTGGTGTTTCCTAGTCATGTCCTATTTGTTTTGGCGATCTGCATTGATCGTTGTGTGAGTTTTTGGTGATTTCTATGAACTTGTGATGATTTTCATGTTATACAGTATTTCTGGTGGTCTAGCATATTGCGGTTGATCTTGGTGGTATTTCTAGAGGATGTAATCATTTGGAAATTTGAATTAGGTCCATGCTATATAATGCAAATCATGATATTGGTCTGTTGACCGATCTTTGTATCGTGTAATGTAATTTTTGTAATTGTGAGTTGAGGGTTGAGGTTTTAGCCGACCTTGTTGTCAAGGTTGATGATTTGTATATATAGGTGAGATGCTTATGTAATTTAGGTGTCGGTATGATGTCTGCATTATCAGAGAGAGGTAATTGTGCGAAGAAGAGATTTATCATTCAGTGAAATGTTGAGGTGAGATTGGTGTTGTAGAGCACAAAACTATGCTTAACCAGAATTGTCATAAAGCATTTGTAGATGCTATCATTGTAGTTCATTCCTTTCGGATTGTAGTCTGAATCATATTGTAAGTTAGTGAGACTTCCCTGAGGGTTCTAGCCTTCCAGACATATATCTTTTGAGCAGTGAGCTCTGTACAGTGTTCCTGAACGCATGTGCATTCCCCATTGTAATATTTTCACATACTACTGCAAAGTATCATCTTATTGTGGGTAGGTTCCCACTATGATTTTTCCCTTAACCGGATTTTCCATGTCAAAATCTTGGTGTTGTGTGTTGTGATGTTAATTTTCTTATCTATCTGTTGTTGCAGTTTTGGAGCTTAATTTGCTCAGATCCAGTGAAGACTGATTCAACCCCACCCCCCCCCCCCTCTTAGTCTTCCTTCCTAATTGTTGCTAACAAAGGTGATCCATTCAGTAAGGAAAGCTAGAACTAATAGAATGTTGATTAAAATTGATGGTTAAGAAAGCATATGATCATGTTAATCGCTCCTTCTTGATTAAGATATTGGAAAAACTTGGGTTTAATTATGATTGGATAGCTTGTCCATCCATAGTTGTATTTCTACTTCAAGGGTTTTAGTGTTGATCAATGGCTTGCCATAGGGTTTTTTCCCAACCTCTAGGGGTATTCGGTAGGGTGACCCCCTATCTCCTTTTCTTTTTATCATTATGGTGGAGGATTTGGGTCGTTTGATTAATAGAAGCAGAATTGAAGGTTGTTGGAAAGGCATTCAAATTGCGAGAGGTATGGAGGCAGTCACCCATACACAGTTTGTGGATGACATACTACTGATTGCGGAAGCCACGGTCAATTAAGCGAGAAGTATCAGAGCTGTCTTAGATAAATACTATGAGATTTCAGGGCAAGCCGTCAAATGAAATAAATCAAAGATGTATTGTTTCAACACCACTCGGGAGATTCAAAGAGTCATATCTAGAGTTTTGGGTATCAAATTCGGAAGGCTTCTGGGCAGATTCTTAGGTCTACCACTCTTTGAAGGAGATAATAAATCTAATTTTTGGAATAGACTTGTGGAAAGATGCATGAATCAAATGGAAAGTTGGAAAGGGAAATGGTTCTCCTCGGCTGGGAGGATTATCATGCTCAAATCTTTTATATTGGCTATCCCACTCTACTTGATGCAATGTTTGAAGATCCCCTCTAAAATCTTGAAAAAAAATTGAGAGGGGAATGAGGAAGTTCTTTTGGAATGGCTCCTAGGAGAGTGACAAAATTCCATTACCGGCATGGAATAAAGTTTGTAAGTCAAACCAGTTGGGAGGGGCAGGCATCATGAATTGGAACCTGATGAATCTTGCCATAGGAGCAAAACTCATATGGCAAATGTATTCTCATCCTAATCAAAAGTGGGTGAAAATCCTTACCCATAAATATGTAGACAACCAGAATGTGGAGAGAATCCTCACTATTCAAAATCCATGCAAGGGCCCGACTATTTGGAATTATCTCCTAGATTGTATAAAATTTATTGTGGATCATCTCTCTTGGAGATTGGGCAATGACCTTAAGGAAAAGTTTGTGGACGGATTCTTGGGACAGCTACCCGAGTTTATATGGGGATGAATCAAGGCAGGATATTAGAGAATGAGAGAAACTCTCATGGGGACAAAAAGTGTCATAGTATGCTGTTAACAAAGTTACACAGGGGGTGGAATCCTGGCAATGGTGTGATCCGAAAGACCTCAATTTACCTCCTTCTTTGGAAACCAGATTAAGAGACTCGTTTGACTCAAGAAAAATTAATTTGTCATTTTTAGAGGACGATCTGATATGAAGTGGCACTAAGAGTGGCAAGTATTCGGTTAAATTTGGATATGGTATCTTGGATGCAAATCTAGAGGAGGATTGGCCAACCCATTTAAGTTGGAACTCTAAATGCCTTCCCAAAGCGAGATCATTCACTTGGCTTGCAATGAGAGGGAGAATTATAATTGGTTAAAGGATGAAAAGGTTGGGGTTTGTTGGGCTATTTAGGTGTGCCATGTGCAAAATGGGTGAATAAACAATCGACCATCTCTTGCTTCACTGCCCGACTACACGTGAGTGTTGGAAAAATTACTTGGGAAACTTGAATGATCTGCTCCAATTAATGGTGAACTCAAAGCATGGCTTCAAAGTTAGGGGAGGAATGAAGTTAAATCGATGTATTATAGCATATGTATATTGCACCATTTTCCCTTCTATGCAAAATTTGGAAGAAATGAAATAGGCGCATTTCCAAGGAATTGAAGAGAATGAAATTTGTTTGTGGAACAGGTTCTAAATATCAATCTTAGAGCTTGTCAATGTAGCTTCAAAGATAGTAAACAACTAAAAACATCCATATAACAATTAGGACTGTAAGATCAAAACATACTGGCCATTTATCAAACATCGACCTATTAATGGGTTTGATAGGTTTAATCCTACTCCTCATCAAGCAAAGTCATCAACATGGTTGTAATAAACCTCCTTAATTTTTTTGTTTTATCAATAGAAAAATCTTAAACACACTAATCACTTGTTAGGGTTAGAACAATGAAATCCAAACAACTGAAGGGAACCCTACACCTTTTGATCATCAAGAGCCCAAACTGGGAGGGTGGGAGCATATGGTAGCAAGGGAGCGTTAGTAATAACCTGCTGAAGTGTTTAATACAATAATGGGTGGCAAGCCAACCCCTTTCACTTATCCAGCGGGTGAATCAAGAAACTTGGTGGTAAACCAGCCAAGAGAACAACACTCCAAAACATGAATCGCTCTACTGCAATATTTCAGTGGGAGGACTGAACACACCAAACAAGCTCAACTCAACCACTTATGCAGGGAGAGGATCATTACAATAAAAATCACTCAACCACTTATGCAACAGGAGGACCATTACAAACAAATATCACTTTACCGCTTATGCAGCAAGAGGACTGAGCAACAAATTTCAAAATATAGGTGGTAAGATGGCCTCTTTCACTTTTCAGTGGGAATTCTTACAATCCAAAAATGGTTAGTAGTACTACTATTTAACCTTAGAATAATGAGATAGAATATTAGAATAGAGGAGTAATGTTGTCCAATGTTGATAAATATCTCCAACCAATCACTAACTCCCAAAAGCTCATTTAACATGTAAATATAAAATTTTGGAAATCAATAACACGCAGACCAACAACTTCAGGAATTTCTAAAATGCTCAAATCTCACTCAAAACTCACTCCAATCACCCCAAATCACACCCAAACCAACAGTATGCATTAGGTGACCAAGTACAAATAGAGAGATAACATCAACATGAGCTCCAACTAACATCATGCTTCCCAATGAACACCATCAAAAGTATGCCCATACAGAAAGGTACAATTTGCAATTAAAAATTGAATACTCAAAACCAAGGGCTAAAAACTCACAAATCTCTCTATCAACAGCATAGGAAAGTAAAGAGATGATACCCAGAATCAGTGGGAGCTCGTATAGAGACTTATGAGTGTAAATAATCTTCATCCAAGATGCCAACCAACAACCAATACACACCAAACTCACATTGAACAAAACCAATAGATGCACACCTTCTCAATTTTCTCTATCTATTCCTCAAAGTGAGAAATAGTTACAACCACAACTAGGTGCTCTATTTCAAGCACGAAACCAGCAAGGGCTAGGAAGCTCATGACTTCGAAGCAACAATCTGGCACCATTTCGGCAACACTTTGTTGTATAAATTTTCATGGATGAAAAATGAGAAGCCAAGCTCACTTGTTTATAGATTTGCTTTTCTGAAATCACATTCTAATGCCCCTCAAATTCATCCCAAATTACATGACAGTGTAATTCGCCCAAATAGCTTCCGAATTACATTTCATTTCACCCCTTAAGTGGCCACCCAAGATGTATTTTTGCACTGTCTAGACAACTCGAACTTATCCAAGGTCCACAAGTGATAACTTAATCACTTAATTTCTCAATTCAACACCCAACTTAGTAAAAGAATTAAAATTCATGAATAGCATATATATTCTTTTTTCCTAAGTCATCCAAAATAATTAAATAATAAACTTAATGATAATGTATTAATATTTAATAAATTAATTTGCGGACCAAATGTAGAACAATGCCACTGAGGACAAAAGTTTCAAAAGACCAACAACTGAACTGAATCAAAGCTCTAAATTATACTGCTAAACATAGAAATACTCAAACTGCCACTTGCTAAAAATAGTAAGTCATGAAATACTACTCCGAAAAACATGATCTTCATACCCAGAGAAAGAGCTTGGAAAGCTCAGTAAAACTGTACCATCCAGTCAATCACACCTTAACTTACTAAAAATAGTAAGTTCAAACTTAACCACATAGTAAAATGCATGATATTCCATCTTGGAGTACACAAAAAAACCCAGAAGGAATCCATAAACAGAACTGAAGAATCCCCTCCTGACAAACCCTAGAAAGCTCATGTAGAACTACACAAAAGTAGGAAACACTAATTCCCCTTTCTAAATAGCTTACAGGTCTCTGAAATAGGCCAATGGACTGTTGAATACACATCACTGAGAAGAGGACATTACAGTTCACCCTCCCAAAAATTGCTTGTCCTCAAGAAATTGCAAGCCAGGATGTTGTAAAATCTCCTCATTCTCCCAAGTAGCATCCTCAACTGGTAGGTCCTTCCACTTCACCAAGTACTCTTTGATAGTCCTCCTCAAAAATTGTTCTCTGACATCAAGGATTGCCTCAAGAACAGGCACCAATTATCCTTATTCATCCAAAGGAGGCAAATCAGAAGAGACTATCACATTTTGCCCAAGCCCCCTTTTAAGGTGTGACACGTGGAAGACATTATGCACTCAGCTACTCATTGGTAGATCCAACTCATAAGCCACAACTCCAAATCTCCTGATCACCCTGAATGACCCATAAAAATGTGTCTTAAGATTCTTCGCTCCACTCTTCTTGAGGGTAGACTATCTGACGGGCTATAGTCTCAAGTAGACCATATCCCCAACCTCAAATGAATGCTCAACACACTGTTGATCAACGTACAACTTCTATTGATTTTGTGCAATTTGGAGAAATTCCTTCAATGCCTTTAGAATATCCGAACACTATCGAACCATATCCCTAGCCTGAGGTGCTATGTTATCTCCAAACACCAAGTCAGCAAAGCTAGGAGCCTCGTAACCATAAAGTGCCATGAAAGGAGACATCCTGATGGACATGTGATAAGTAGAATTATAGTAGTATTCACCAAGATGTAGCCACCTCACCCATGTCTTATGTTGCTTTGAAACATAGTTTCTCAAATAACCTTCCAACCATTTATTGACTATCTCTATTTGTCCATCAATTTGAGGATGGTAACTCGTGCTTGGGGTGAGCACAGTACCACACAATCTGAAAATCTCCTACCAGAAAGAGCTTAGGAACTTGATGTCCCTATCACTCACAATGTTTTTAGGTAGCCCATGTAGCCTCAACACCTCATGGAAGAACAAATCAATAACCTGAGTTGTTATAAATGAGCTGGTGATAGCAAGAAAATGAGAAAATTTCATTAATCTATCTACCACCACATAGATACAATCCTTCCCACTAGCTCTCGGAAACCCAGTGATGAAATCCATAGAGATACTTTCCCATTTTTTACTGGGAATTGACAGTGGTTGCAACAATCTAACAGGTGCAGTGTGCTCATCCTTGTTCTTCTGACAAACATGTTGCTCCCTAATACACTTCAAAACATCTTTTTATAACCCTTTCCACGAGAATCTCTCTCGGATTTGTCTATAATTTTTTTAAAAGTCCTGATGGCCAGCAAGAGGAATGTCATGAAAAGTCTATAATACCTTCCCCTTCAACTTAGATTTAGGTAGAAGAAGGATCCTACCCTTGTACATAATCAATCCATAAACCAATCTATACTTTTCATCATGAAAAGTGCTCTCAATAATGCTAGTTGCAAACTAATTTTTGGCATAATCAACAAGCAACAAGTCCCTCCAATCAGTTGTAAGCTTACTCATAGAGCTCAAATGGGGCCTCCGGGAAAGAGCATCTACCACTATGTTTTTCTTCCCTTTGACATACTCAATGTCAAAGTCATAAGCCTGAAGCTTACTAACCCACTTCTGTTGCCTTTCATTCAAGTCTTTCTGGTGCATGAATTTCTTAAGATTGTTATGATCAGTCTTAACAACGAACTTACTCCCCACAAGATACTACCTAAACCTCACAAGGGCATGCATTATGGCAAGCATCTCCTTGTCATATATTGAATATAGTCTTTCAGGTCCTCTCAACTTCCTACTTTCAAAGACAATAGGATGCTTGTCTTGCATAAGCACTGCACCAACACCTTCTCCTGATGCATCACACTGCAATTCAAAGGGCTTGGTGAAATCTAGTAAGGCTAAAATAGGGCATGAGCTCATGATCTCCTTGAACTGATCAAACATTGTTGTGCCTTTTCTAACCACTCAAAAGCTCCTTTCCTTGTAATATCTGTGAGGGGGGAAACCAACTGAGAATAACCCTTCACAAAACTCTTGTAAAAACTGCATAGACCCAAGAATCCCTTCAAATGAGTTAAGTTCTCAGGAGGAGGCCAATCAATGATAGCTCTAATCTTTTCAGGGTCTACCTTCACACCTCCTGCACTGATAATGTGACCAAGGTAGAGCAATTATTTCATTCCAAATTCACATTTGGACTCCTTTGCAAACAAGGATTCACATTCCAGTATGCTCAACACTTCATCCTAGTGTTGTAAGTGCTCATTCCAAGACTTATTGAATATGAGTATGTCATCAAAGAATATGAGCACAAACTTCCTCAACTGTTTCTGGAAGATTTTGTTCATGCATGAATGGAATGTGGCAAGGGTGTTAGTCAAGCCAAAGGGCATGACTAGGAACTCAAAATGCCCAAAGTGGCATTTGAAAGCAGTCTTCTTTATATATGACACCCTCATCCTGATTTGGTGGTAGCCCAATCTGTGATCTATCTTTGAAAGGAACACGGCTCCATGTAGCTCATCAATGAGGTCATCAATTCTTGGAATTGGGTACTGATTCTTGATGGTTTTCTGATTCAAAGCTCGATAGTCCACACACATGCGCATGGTCCCATCCTTCTTCTTCACCAAAACCACAACCGAAGAAAAAGGGATTTTTATTGCTCGAATATATCCATGTCAAGAATCTCCTTAATAGCTTTTTCCATTTCATTCTTCTTCTTCTTTGGGTACCGATAAAGAGTAGTCATAATAGGCTTGGCTCCCTTTTCTAGCTCAATGATGTGTTATGCACCTCTTTTAGGAGGTCTACGAGGAGGTGGATTCTCAAACACCTTACTCCTCTTGGTTATTAAAGCCTTGGATGTCTTCAAGATAACTCTTCTTCTCTTCAGGTGGATTGGATGGTGTAACCATGAACTTTTTTGGTTTATGGATCCCCAAGAGTCTTACTCCTCTCTGTGATCAAAGCTTGAATTTTTGTAGAGTAGCCCCTCTTATCTTCAAGTGTATCTAAAGGCAATGTCAAACACTCTGCTAACCACTCCACTTGGTTATGTTAGATCAATCTCTCCATCCACTTCAAAGATACTACTATAAGTCCACCATTGGACATTCCTCTCAGGACTATCTTCTTCCCATCTGCCATAAATTTCAGCTTGATGGTTTGCAGATTTAGAGTAATCTCTCCAAGAGATCTCATAAAATTGAATTCCAAGGACTGCATTATCAATCCCTCCAATGCTAACCACAAATAAGTCATCTAGAATCTCATGGTTTCCTAACTTTAGAGACATGTTGGAAATCATTCGATTGCAAGATATAGTGGAGCCATCAACTACCATGACTTTGAAGCCTTCTACTTCCTCTGCCACTAGCCCCCTCTTTGCAATAATTCTCTCATCAATGAAATTATGAGTCGCTCCTGTGTCAATGAGATAAATGAAACGATGTTCTCCTATCACACCCCGAACTCTAAAAGACTCATTCTTGTGAATTCTCAAGAGTTAAGAAACCACTCCTCTGTCTTCTGGCTCAGTTTCAGGCCTTTCAGGAGCCTCTTCATACTCATTGTCCTTAATTTTAGTCTGTTGTTCTGAAATTTTAGAATCCGATCCATCAGCACAATAGCACTCCATTTGATGTACATTTCCCTTCCCATGACACTTATGTCTTGGGGCCCAAGATTCTCTTCAAGAGTAGCAAAGATTCTTCCTCTGGATCTCTTGATGGAGCTCATCATCCATTCGCAAAGGAAACTTCTTGGTCTGATTTGTAAACTTCTTCTTATCCTTCCGGAAAGGAAAAGGCTTGGACTGAAATTTGTTCTTAGGGGCAGCCAACTCCATGCTTCTAGCCTTCTTGATTGCATCAGCCAAGGTGGGTGGGTCAAAGGCTTTTACCCAACCTTTCAACGATTCTTCAAGTCGCTCAGTAAATAGGACCACTAACCTCTTCTCCAAGATACTACTAACTATAAATGAAAGACTTTAAAACTCATTTATGAAAGTGTCCAAAGAACCTTGTTATTTGAGTTGTGCAAGCTCTCTAAACTTCACCTTCGGATCCTTGGTATCAAATCTTTCTATCAAGTTGTTGGTGAATTCATTATAGGTATGGATCAAGTTATGACCAAGGGTGACCAACCCATGGTACCAACATTCATGAGCAACTCCATCTAAGTGCAAGCTGGCAAACTTGATGGCCTCTTCTTCGGGCACAGGTCTCAAGGACAAGTAATTTTCCAACTACTGCATCCAAGCTATAGTTGTGCTCTTACTGCTTTCATTCAAGTGTGCTAGAGTAACTTCCCAAGAGCTTGATGATAGTCTCTTGGAGTGGAATACCAATTGTCATTACTTCTTCCTCGCTTCATTTTCTTATTCATGTACTGATCCAAGGTGAGAATATCTTAGATCTCTGCAGGGAGAGAAGCATACTCCATATAGTTTCTCCTTATCTCATCATCTGTAGGTATCTCAACTTCATTTTGCAATGCTTCTTTAGGTAGGAAGATGGATTGTAGAGTTCTTGGAGTTGAACCTACATTGTTGCTCCCATTGTTACTCTCGTTTCCATTTCCTCTAGGAGTATTAGAAGTACTAGCTTTCGGGCCATTGTTGGGTTGATTAGGGGTCCCAAAAATATTCTGGTTAATTTTGGCTAGCAAATGAGACATCATATCCATCATGGTATTGAACTGTCTCTCAGGATTTTTGTCGGGTGCCTCATTCTATTTTGCAGCCTTCTCTGCCATTGAATCTACTGAATCTGCAGAATCCACTTCCTTCTCTCTGTTTCTCAATACCTCTGAAAAGGTATCTTCTTTTGGCACTAATGGAACCTAAAAATTCTATCTTCTCTATTCTCGATTGTAGTATTTGATATCTCTGTCACTCATGTAACTCTTTAGTCACACAGGCTGGCAGGATGTGTGGCTCTGATACCACTGTAATAAACCCCCTTAATTTTTTTGATTTTTCAATAGCAAAATCACAAACACACTAATCACTCATTAGGATTAGAACAATGAAATCCAAACAACTGAAGGGAAGCCTACACCTTTTGATCACCGAGAGCCCAAACTAGGAGGGTTAGAGCATACAGTAGCAGGGGAGCGTTAGTAATAACCTGCTGAAGTGTTGAATATAATAATGGGTGGCAAGCCAGCCCCTTCCACTTATCCAGCGAGTGAATCAAGAAACTTGGCAGTAAACCAGCCAAGAGAACAACACTCCAAAACATGAATCACTCTACCACAATATTTCAGCGGGAGGACTGAACACACCACACAAGCTCAACTCAACCGCTTATGTAGCAGGAGGATCATTACAATAAATATCACTCAACCGCTTATGCAACAGGAGGACCATTACAAACATATATCACTCTACCACTTATGCAGCAAGAGGACTGAGCAACAAATTTCAAAATATAGGTGGCAAGTTGGCTTCTTCCACTTTTCAATGGGAATGCTTACAATCCAGAAATGGTTAGTAGTACTACTATTTAACCTTACAATAATGAGATAGAATGTTACAATATAGGATCAATGTTGTCCAATGCTGATAAATATCTCCAACCAATCACTAACTTCCAAAAGCTCATTTAAGATGTAAATATGAAATTCTGGAAATCAATAACACGCAGACCATCAACTTCAAGAATTTCTAAAATGGTCATATCTCACTCAAATCACCCCAAATCACACCCAAACCAACACTACACATTAGGCAACCAAGTACAAATAGAGAGATAACATCAACATGAGCTCCAACTAACATCACACTTCCCAATGCACACCCCAAAAAGTAAGCCCGGGCAGAAAGGTATGATTTGCAATTAAAAATTGAATGCTCAAAATCGAGGGCTAAAAAATTTCAAATCTCTCCATCAACAGCATAGGAAAGTAAAGAGCCGATACCCAGAATCAGTGGGAGCTCACATAGAGACTTGTGAGTGGAAATAAGCTTCACCCAAGACACCAACCAGCAATAAAAACACACCAAACTTGCACTAAACAAAACCAACAGATGCACACCTTCTCAATTTTCTCTATCTATTCCTCGGAGTGAGAAATAGTCACAACCATAGCTAGGTGCTATATTTCAAGCATGAAACCGGCAAGGGCTAGGAAGCTCACAACTTCGAAGCAACAATTTGGGACCATTTCGGTAGCACTTCGTTGTATAAATTTTCATGGGTGTATGCACAAATTTGTGGTACCAAAAAGGTGCCACACTTTCAAAAAAAAAATTGTTATAAGGCGCGCGCCCTATAGGCTTGATGTGTCAATCCTTAGGCTTGGCACACCAAGCCTGTAGGGCGCGTGCCATATAACCTTTTCAAATCATAAAAAAACATAAGTTCGCATTTTGGATGCATTCTGCACTCCCAAACTTGCATTTTGGCGATTTGGGGTGCCATTTTCTTGCGCTCACCCTTTGTAGAAGCTTGATATTGGGCACTAAGTTGTCCATCTCTCATCAAAATGCCACTATGCCATCAAAGAGCTCAAAGAGGTATGTATTTTTTTTTTTCTTATTGTCATTTTTTTATTAATTTGAAGATTAAACTAGGTTTCTTGATTTAAATTTATTTTTATTATTAGGAAATGAGATTAGACAAAAAAATGTTGAAAACACTCAATCACCTCCTCATGAAGACCATATTGAAGAAGAAGCACATCAAGAACCTCCTACTATCCCTAGACATCCCATAGGTACACAAGAAAACCTATTAGGTCAAATAGAAAATAGCCAAAAAGAGCTTGAAGGTTTAATCACAAGGCAAAATGATCCCACTAGAACAAACTCCCATAGGACAAACCTTGCCAGTTCTTTGCAATCTATTGTATCTCACATACAATCTGTGAGTGGGAAAATAAATTTTTAGTTCAATAAGAAGGAATAACAAAAGAAATTTTATGCTGACAAATTATCATATGCGGTAGTGAAGAAAAAGAAAATTAATAAATTTGACTTGTGTGCTCTTTTTACGGACCCCCGAACGAATCAACCTTTACACCCTGGATTGTAGGAGATTCCCTATTCATTGGTGTCATCATAAAATGATTAAGAACAATTTTTGGGATAGGTGGTGGATGGTATTTGATCAGCCCCCATGCAATAATCATGAGGTACCCCAATACTTTTTGAGAAAACTGTATTGTGAATTTGTCCTTAATGAGATTCCAAACTATTTTGATTTTCTAGATTTCCAAGGTAGAGGTGGGGGTTCCTCACATGATAGAGAGGGTGCACAGTGTGACTCAAATCTCCCACCAAGACCCTTGGCCAGACCTATGGTGGAGCATGTTATTATTCCTTCCATTGTGAAGGAGAGTATTGAGGTCAAAACTCTAGACTCCATTAGCTCACTCACTCAAACCCTTATACAGTATGCTAGGCCTCTAGTAGAGGGTGATGCGAGTGATGATGGTGATTCTTCTAGGCATCGAGTTCCAACTCATTTTTGTCGATCTTGTGGTTCTCTTTGCACTTATGATCCTAATAGTTCTGAGAATGCATGTGCACGAGCTGAGTTTGCTATAGAGAACATTGTCATGACAGAATCCTTGCTGAATGAAACATTTGGCATTGATACCCAAGTGAATTTCATTACAAGTTCATTTCATTATTTTTATTAAATCTTATATGTAAATTTAAGAATATATCTAAATTATTAAATTATTATGATAAAAAATCAGGGTCAAAGTGTTCACAATACTAGCAACATTCCTGCAGCACCCTTTTTCATGACTTCGTCGACTCCACAGGTATACAACGAGTGAAGAAATATAATTATTATATGTAGATAGTTGAACCTTATGTGAATGATTTTCTAATTACTCATTTTGGATGTCAAATAGTTTGATGCTAGAGCTTGAACATCAACACCTCGCAACGTATTTCATCGACAATCTTTCACCCAGGTAAGCAATTTATCTTTAATGTTGTTATTAAATAATATAGACAGTTTTGGCAATTAATCAATATACTTTGTTTAATTTTCAGATGTTGACATCAGAGACTCCTCCTGTTGTTCGCGCATCAATGGAGTGCAGTGTTGTTGTAGCAGTAGCAAGCTCAACTGCTTTGACAGAAGTATGAGACATATTTGTAAATTTAGTAGATTTAGCATTACATTTGTTATCTTAATAATATGTTATTGAAAATTTTAATGACACTTGTATTTAGTTTAATTTATAGTGTGATGCTTATAGGAGGGGCTTGTCACTCTAGATCATGAACGTGCACCTATTGTGGATGAACATCATGATTATTTGTATGCGGTAAGTGACTATTCTATTATATGTCATTCTAAAATTCAATTTTTGTATATGCTAACATCATTCTTTTCATTGTATCAGGTGGAGTTACAAAAAAGTCTAGAGAGGAGGTCGAGTGGGCATACTCGAAAGACACATATATCATATACATCTACATCCCCTCAATAGGCAAATATATCTCGTGGTTTGTTTCCTTCCCCTAGAGGGAAATGAATAGAATAGGGTCCTATGTTGTATGCCTATATGGCAATTTTGAACATATGTTTTGTATTATGAATATGTGACATTCTATGTCCATATGGATTTTGGCAAGCTCCTATTTGACTTTATTGGATACCTTGTTGTATGCCTATATGGAAATTTTGAACATATGTTTTGTATTACGAATATGTGAGATTCTATGTCCATATGGCTTTTGGCAAGCTCCTATTTGACTTTATTGGATATCATGTTGTATGCCTTTATAGAAATTTTGAACATATGTTTTGTTTTATGAATACGTGACATTCTATGTCAATATGGCTTTTGGAAAGCCTATTTGTCTGTATTGGATATATTTAATACTTTTAACAGTATAAAATGTTGTATGGATTTGTAGCTTTTTGGTTAATGCAAATCATTTATCATGGTTATCCATAATTGCAGTACAGATGATTAAATGAATAATTTCACAAAGTTTATTGTTAATTAAGCTTTGAACCTAAATATGTGTTTGTAATCCAAGACACAATCTTATAGGGGCCAACACAAATTCAATGGTTATAGTCGAATAAGACTATATAAGGGAAACATGGAAAGAACCAAAATTAGACAATGTAAGACACCATTGTACCAATACCCATTCTAAAAAATTTGCATAGCCCATACACTTCTATTCATCTAATGCATACCCTAATAGAGCTACTTTAAATGACTCCCAACAATTAATAATACTTAAGAGTATTAAGGTCTATTAATCTAATGCATAGCCTAATAGAGTATCATAGCACAACCTCGTAGGATCAGATGACTCATTCATATGTCTCATGGGCATCGGGAAACACATCGCCAAAGTTTGACAACTTTTCGTACTTTGAGCACTTAAATGGGATGGTCGGTAGGGTGTGGCCCACATCAATCAGACAAGTTAGAGAGAAAAACGAAGGCATTCCTATCATAAAACCAGCCACTCGAACACGTATGAGCTGACGGTTCAGTGCCGCGACAAACGGATTGAAAGTTAGGCCATTGTGCAACTTTTCATTGAGCTCATCTGACGCTTTTTGTCGCAACTGAGAAAGTATCACCATGAGCAATTGGATCCAAGTCTTTTGAAATCAAGAGAGGATTGTGTAGAGTATTGTAACACGATCTCGTACAATCAGATGAATTGTTCTTATGATTAACGGGCGCCAAGAAACGCGATGCCGAATATTGACAACTTTGAGCAACTTGAGCACTTAAGCGATTTCGCTGCTAGGGTGTGGCCCGCAACGATCAGACGAGTTGGAGAGAAAAATGAAGGAATTCCTAGCATAAACCCGACCACTTGGATGCGTACAAGCTGACTGTTTGGTGTCGCAACGAGCGGATTGAAAGATGAGGCATTGTGCAACTTTTCATTGAACTCATCTGACGCTTTTTGTCGCAACCGAGAAAGTGTCGCCACGAGCAATTGGATCCGATTCTACCTAAAATGAGAGAGGTTTTTTTAGAGTGCCATAACACAACCCCGTAGGATCAGACAACTTGTTCTTATGATTGACGGGCACCAAGAAACGTGATGCCTAATATTGACAACTTTGAGCAACTTGAGCACTTAAGCGATTTTGCTGCTAGGGTGTGGCCCGCATCGATCAGACGAGTTGGAGAGAAAAAAAAAAGGCATTCCTAGTGTAAACCCAAACACCCCGACGCGTATGAGTTGATGGTTCGGTGTCCCGACGAGCGGATTGAAAGATAGGGCATTGTGCAACTTTTCATTGAACTCATCTGACGCTTTTTGTCGCAACCAAGAAAGTGTCACCACGAGCAATTGGATTCGAGTCTACCTAAACTAAGAGAGGCTTTTTTAGAGTGCCATAACACAACCCCATAGGATCAGACAAATCATTCCTATGATTAACGGGCACCAAGAAACACGATGCTGAATATTGACAACTTTGAGCAACTTGAGCACTTAAGTGATTTTGTTGCTAGGGTGTAGCCCGCATCGATCAAACTAGTTGGAGAGAAAAAAGAAGGCATTCCTAGTGTAAACTCGGCCACCCCAACACGTACGAGATGACGGTTTGGTGCCGCGACGAGCGGATTGAAAGATGGGGCATTGTGCAACTTTTCATTGAACTCATCTGATGCTTTTTGTCGCAACCGAGAAAGTGTCACCAGGAGCAATTGGATCTGAGTCTACCTAAACCAAGAGAGGCTTTTTTAGAGTGCCATAACATGACCCCATAGGATCAAATGACTTGTTCTTATGATTAATGGGTACCAAGAAACACAATGCCGAATATTGAGAACTTTGAGCAACTTGAGCACTTAAGAGATTTCATTGCTAGGGTGTGGCCCACATCGATCGGACGAGATTGAGAGAAAAATGAAGGCATTCCTAGCATAAAACCGGCCACCCCAATGCATAAAAGTTGACGGTTCAGTGTCGCGACGAGCAGATTGAAAGATGGGGCATTGTGCAACTTTTCATTGAACTCATCTGACGCTTTTTGTCACAACTGAGAAAGTGTCACCACGAGCAATTGGATTCGAGTCTACCTAAACCAAGAGAGTAGTTTTTAGAGTGCCACAACACAACCCCGTAGGATCAAACAAATCGTTCTTATGATTGACGGGCGTCGAGAAACGCAATGCCGAATATTGAGAACTTTGAGCACTTAAGCGATTTCGTTGCTAGGGTGTGGCCCGCATCGATCGAACGAGTTGGAGAGAAAAATGAAGGCATTCCTAGCGTAAACCCGGCCACCCTGATGCGTACTAGTTGATGGTTTGGTGCCATGACGAGTGGATCGAAAGATGGGGCATTGTGCAACTTTTCATTGAACTCATCTGACGCTTTTTGTCGCAACTGAGAAAGTGTCGCCACGAGCAATTGGATCCAAGTCTGCCTAAATCGAGAGAGGATTTTTTAGAGTGCCATAACATGACCCCATAGAATTAGATGGCACGTTCTTATGATTGATGGGCGTCGAGGAACATGATGCCGAATATTGACAACTTTGAGCAACTTGAGCACTTTAGGGATTTCGCCGCTAGGGTGTGGCCCGCATCAATCGGGTGAGTTTGATAGAGGAATGAAGACATTCCTAGTGTAAACCCGACCACCCAGATGCGTACGCACTGATGGTTTGGTGCCGCCAAGAGCGGATTTAAAGATGGGGCATTGTGCAACTTTTCATTGAACTTATCTGATGGTTTTTGTTGCAACCGAGAAAGTGTCGCCATGAGCAATTGGATCAGAGTCTACCTAAACTGAGAGAGGATTTTTTAGAGTGTCATAACACGACCTCCTAGGATCAGATGGCTCATTCTTATGTGTCACCAAGGTCAAGAAAAGCGATGCCAAATTTTGAATTTTTTTTACACTTTGAGCACTTTAGGGATTTTGCTGCTAGGGTATGGCCCGCATCGATTGGGTGAGTTCAATAGAGGAACGAAGGAATTCCTAGAGTAAACTTGACCACTCGGATGCATACGTGCTGACGGTTTGGTGCCGCAATGAGGAAATTGAAATATGGGGCATTGTGCAACTTTTCATTGAACTCATGTGACACTTTTTGTCGCAACCGAGAAAGTGTCACCACGAGCAATTGGATCCGAGTCTACCTAAACCGAGAGAGGCTTATTTAGAGTGTCATCTCAAGAACCCATAGGATTAGATGAATCATTCTTACGTGTCACTAACATCGAGAAAAATCATGCTGAATTCTGACAATTTTTCACTTTGAGTGATTGACAACAAACGAGCAATTTTTACATCCTTTACCATATTAGCCTAAAACTTCACAAAATGATCCCATGTGATCTCTAATGGTCCAAAATGACATTATTTACATAAAATCACACACAAAAAAATAAAAAATAAAAAATTATATTACAATGCGTCGAGTAGTCGAAAAATACAAGTCATGTACATATATCCAAACATGATTGATATTACAATTTTTTGCATTTACATTTAATCCAATGAACCATCTGGATCTACTCTACTCTTTATCGTGTCTAGTATGGCCTCATGGTCAGACTCACGAACCTTCCATAGGTTCTTGTTTAGTGGTCTACCCCCATATCTGATGAAATGAATATTTGAAGCTACAACAAGGTTAGAATAATGAAGAATCTTCCTATGTATCTAGAAGTCCTCGAACAACCACAAGTTAGACTTCTTCACTGGGTACCTTCTAAGCCATGTACCAGTAACAACTACTGATCCTGTGGGGTACTTAATATTTTCTCCATCTACCACAGGGCCATCCAATTTATTTTTTGCATCCACACAACGACACAGGTAATAATTTGTTCCTTCTTCATTGTCTTCAGCTGCAATAATTGCATAAACATGCCTTGCAATGATAATGTGAGAAGAATTTAGCAAACAACTAAGGTAAAATATTAAAGTACAAAAATTTGCATGTGGATAATTTACCTGGTTGGACTAAATCTAACACATGGTCAAAGTCAATTGATGCTTCCATCTATGTGAGTTGTAGTACACTCGGAGGTCAATATGTCTCAAGTGGGATTAGAGGCCTCATACACCATTCATCCACCCACTTCTTTGACTCACACTCATTATAGGCACCATCTCTACATGAACAATAACATGCCATTCATCGCGTATGGATAGTCCATGAAACTACATTAGAGATTTTGAAAGAGTGTAGCTCACTTGATCCTGTCAATGTACAACAATCTTCAAATTTTGCAATGTTAGTATCATCTACCAACCAAAAAAAAATGTGAACTGAAGACTTACCTTGATTACCTGGACCAATTGTACCATTGCACCACTGAACAATTGATTTTGCATCTTTCAAGTTTGCATTCTCTTTGTACTTTAACTCTTCTCATGCTAAAGCTCTTTTAATACATGCTCCTACACCATCATGCTCCCCTTTTCCATGCCTAGCCTCAAAGAAATTCCACATATGTTGAATAGCAGTCAACTTATGCATCCTACTCAACCAATAAAACATCTGAGAGTTCTTAAATTGCGATGCACAATTATCTGACCGTATGATATGTTGACGGAATGATATGCCTCAGCTAGCCAAATCATCGTAGAATATCTGAAAACAACCTTGCACAAACTCTATAGAGTGTGAGCGATCATCACTGATGTAAAAATGATACTCCCTCAATATCTTCCTATCCTCTTCCATACTATCATCTGCATGAATGAATGCTATATGCACAAATATAGCAACTTGTGTGGAGTTGTAATATTGTGATTGCACCTCATTCTGCGGTTGTAGTGTGTAGTTCTTTGCAAAGTCAACAATTAAAACGATGGTATGAAGTGAAAATGTGTCCTTGTATAACTTAAATTGTGAGTCCAACCAACAAGCTCAATGGTTATGCCTTGCATACTCATACACTATATTCTCATGAAAGATGCCCATAAACTGATACACAGGAATCTTCTCACTAACCAATTCACACCTTTTTGCTTCTTTTCCATCTTTTAGCATGTATGTCACTATCTTGTATTTTCCAAATTCCACTAATTCATTACCAATTTCTTGTCCAATATCCATATGTTGACAAATTTGTAAATGTCGCAATCCACCACAATGAACACATGTGCCATCCAAGAAACACTTATTGTAATATAGTTGACCATATACTCTTTCACATAAGATGCTAGATATGAATTCCCTTGAAGATGTCGGTGGACCATTTATGTTGCATTCCTGCAAAACATTGTTAGCATGCAAATCTATACATATGTGTTGATAAGCATCATA
Source organism: Cryptomeria japonica (assembly GCF_030272615.1). Taxonomy (NCBI): domain Eukaryota; kingdom Viridiplantae; phylum Streptophyta; class Pinopsida; order Cupressales; family Cupressaceae; genus Cryptomeria; species Cryptomeria japonica. The sequence goes on along the minus strand of NC_081406.1, from coordinate 530,864,332 downwards.
ATGGTTAGAAAATTCGATATGTACTCTACAACAACAAGTTGTGCATGTGTGATTTATTTTGACATAAAAAGGCTTTACCATTTCAAAGAATTTTTGACTAATTTTAATTTGAGGATACATACATTGAAACCTAGCAAAAAATTGTGTTTGAGTCATATCCAAAAAATGTTTCGGATGTGGATCACGGATTTTACTACCAATCATCCTTCTTACAACATCTCTTTGATTTGGAGAGACCCTTGTGTTATTCTTCCAAAAATCTTCAATTAGGGATCTCAAGGCTTCAACAGTTGCTTTATCTTTTTGTGGTAATCTACTGGAAAATGCCCATAACTCATTGTTATATGGATCCTTCGCTCTTTGTCGCCTTCTCATAGCTCTCATTAGAGTTTGTCTACTTATCTTGAATTCTTTACTTGTCTTTCTAATGAGGTGAGCTTTCTTCATTTGAGTGATTACAATTGTTGATGTAATGACACGTCGTGTGGCATTACTATCTTTTCTGTGTGAGTTAGAACCAACAATATCATATGCATTCATCAGATTCTTCACAATAGTTTTGTTGCTTGATTCAATCGATGTTCTTAGCCCAAGAATCTTCATTATGGGCCTAAATTTAAGATTTCTCATCATTTCAACAAATAGTTGACATCTTCCCGTCTCATTTAAAGGCTCAAAAACTATTTTCCATATTCGGTTAGCATGTCTTTGACAAGTACGCTTTAGAATCTTGTCAACCATTGGTTTCAAAACATTAGCATCAATATCAATCAAATACTTAGGCTTTCTATGCAAAACTCTAGGAGGTGTTCTCAAACTTTGAGTTACCTCAAGTTTAGGAATGTCAACAACATTAGGGATAGGTGACATACCTTCAACCGGAGATGAAAATGATGACATACCTTGAAATTGAGGTGTACAAGATGGTGTAGCTCCAATACTTGATGTCAATCATGAAGTACTTGCAACTTCAAATGTCATAGAGGGAGTGCATTCAATATGAGATGTTGTAGAAGACAACGGTGTGCCAATAAGAGATGGTGTGCCTTCAACTTGAGATGTAAGAGATGGGGTGCCTTCAACTTGAATTGTGGTAGACATGCTCTCAACCTCGGGATTCAATTGTCTCATTGCACGAAGGTTTTGCATTCGTTTCCTTTGTGTGGCCAATTCTGTCTCTCTTAGATTGGATGGATATTTCATGTTCCTCTTCAATTGGCACCTCTTCTTCTATTGTATTCAATTTCCTTGCTTCACGAAGTTGCTTCATTCCTTCTCTTTTTTTTTGCATTCTTAGCTTCACGCTCTTCCAGTGTTACATTTTTTGGTCGTTTCCTCAGCATGATGATGATTTCTACATGTACATGCACATAAAGAGAATAAATTTAATTCATAAAGATATTTCAAGAGGCGTAAGGGGCAGTCCTAATGCATCTATGACTGTCCTAATTATGTTAGGACAATCCTAATGCATCTATGATTGTCCTAATTATGAATATTTTAAAATGGATATATGACATTGAAATTATTTCATGTATTCCTTTTTTAAATTATTTCATAAGATCTTAAAAAGGATGTATTAAATTTCAAATTTTGTTTTAAACCACTAAACAAATAATTTTCTTATGCAACTTCCTTCAAATGCATTGTTAAATCTAATGTAAATCTAATAGGATTATAATCAATTTTGACAAAACACTTTTATTCTAACATTTAAACAAAATAACACTTAATAAGTATTTGAATTCTAAAAACAAGAAAATATTACCTCAATTATTCAAATTTGATAAAAAAAACTATGCTCTTCCTCTTCGATGTTGCCAAATGAAAAAAAAGGTGGTGGAGAGCTGATGGAATGTATAAAATAACCTTGCATAAAATGTCAACACCATGCAAAAAGCATTTTTTTGTCTGATCATGCACAAAAAGTAGACAAAAGGAGAGAATGCGGGCTTGGATCACGAGTCAAGGTTCCCATATAACCGTTTTTTAGTGCAGCTCATTTGGCTAGCGCCAAATATGGCACTATCCAAATGACTTCCATTGAAATTTTTTAACCTTTGATAAATTTATACTCTATACCCTATAATATATACTCTATACCCTATAGTTTGATAGCCACAACCATAAAAATTCAACCATTTAAAACCTATAACAAGTACCCTAGATCATATGACCCAATATGCTAAATCCTTGACGCTATACAATAACCATAGACCCTATAACCTGATATCCTAAACCATATGAGGTAAGGGTGGAGGGTGAGATATGGAGGGAGGGGGGGAATAAAGGGGGTGCGACACTTATAGAAGGAGGGAGAAAGAAGAGGAGGGATACAAGAACAGAGAGAGAGAATGGGGAATTGTGGGAGAGTTAGAGATAGGGGTAAGGAGGGAATGGATATACCTAGAGAGGGGAAGGAATGAGGAAGAAAGCGAGGGAGATACCTAGAGAGAGGAGAGAGTGAGGAAGAAAGTGAGGGATAAACCTAGAGAGGGAAGGGTGTGAGTAAGAAAGTGAGATCGACAAATTTGGGTATAAAGGACATAGAGGGGAGAGGGGTTTAAGGATGGTGGAGAGGATATAGAGGTAAACATTCAAAGGGACTAAGAGACTTGGTGATAAAGGGAATAGAAGGTCCAAGGGAGTTGAGAGGTCTAGAGGGGAGAGATAGGTACTGAGGTTTAAGGAGGGTGGAGGGGATAGAGAGGTAAACATGAAGGGAACAAGAGACTTGGGGATAAAGGACATAAAGGGAAAGGGAGGTAAAAGGTCATAAGGAGGATGAGGGGGATACAAAGGTAAACATGAAGGGAATGAGATACTCGGGCATAAAGGACATAGAGGGGAAAGGAGACCTAAGAGGCTTAGAGGAGAGAGAGAGAGAGAGAGGTGGGATAAAGGAAATGTAGAGGGGAAGGGAGGTGAGAGGCACAAAGGGGAGAGATATATGAGATGGGGGTTTAAGGAAGGTTGGGGGTGATAGAGAGGTAAGCATGAAGAAAGTGTGGGAGAGATCTAGAGAGAGGAGGGAGTGAGGAAGAAATTGAGGGAAAGAGGTGAGAGAGGGAATTAGATGGGTGTAAGGATGGAGAGGGAGATAGCTCGAGGGATAGGGGAATAAGGGAATTGTGAGAGCTAGAGAGGGGAGGGACAAAGAAGAGTATGTATCTATAAGAATCAAGAGCTCGAGAAGAGGTAAGGGGAGAGAGAGAATATGAGATCTAGTTCATAGAGAGAGATGGAACTATGAGGGAAAGGAGATAAAGATGGGCCAATCTAGGGAGATTTAACTACTGAGATAGATTTTGAGAGGTGAGAAACCTAGAGGGGAGAGAGGGGTGATATGGGGGTTTAAGGACGGTGGGGGGGATATAGAGGTAAACATTCAAAGGGACTAAGAGACTTGGTGATAAAGAGCATAGATGGGAAGGGAGTTGAGAGGTCTAGAGGGAAGAGATAAGTATTGAGGTTTAAGGAGGGTGGAGGGTATAGAGATGTAAACATGATGGGAACAAGAGACTTGGGGATGAAGGACATAGAGGGGAAGGGAGGTCAAAGGCCTATAGGGGAGAGAAAGGTGAGATGTGGGTTTGAGGAGGGTGGGGGGATAGAGATGTAAACATGAAGGAAAAGGCATATTTGTGGATGAAGAACATAGACAAGAAGAGAGGTGAGAGGTATAGATGAGAGATTAAGGAGAATGAGGGGGATACAGAGGTAAACATGAAGGGAATAAGATACTTGGGGATAAAGGACATAAAGGGGAAGGGAGGTGAGAGGCTAGAGGGGAGAGAGAGGTGGGAGACTTGGGGATAAAGGACATAGAGGGGAAGGGAGGTGGGAGGCCTAGAGGGTAAGGAGAGGAGAGATGGGGGTTTAAGGAGGTGGGGGTTGTTAGATGCTAGGAAAGTCCCAAAGACACTGAGAGGGGGGGTGAATCAGTGTCTAACCGGTAGATGAAAGATTTAAACTTATTTGCAACTTTACAACCCAAATTAATATACCGATAAACAAATAATAATGCAGTAAAGAGAAACAAAAGTATAACCATCAATGCACACCATAACACAAATATTTTTGGTGAGGAAACCCGGTAAGGGAAAAACCTCGGTGGGATTTGTGACCCACAATATTTACTCACTGGCCAATATGAATAAATATTAATTGAACAATAGGGGTCTACACATGCAAGAAGGCCAACAGCCTAGAGCTCATTACTCAACAACAAAATGGAGTCCCACTGACTACAAATGGATGGTTAGATCCAATAATAATGTACTACTTCAAAATAACATCTGCAATGTTGGATTCAGTACCGGTTTAAGCTCTATCTGATACCTCTGCCATAAACCTTGCTTCGCTCTGCTCTGCTCTTATTCGCTCATAAGATAAATACATCAAAATAACCTATAACATCTCATATATTACTTCATTACATTACCTAATTACATTTCAAAATGACCTACAAGATCTCATACATATATGAGTCTTTACAATACATCATGTCGGCCATACAAATATAATTACAATACAAAACAATATTATTTCCAAGTCGGCTTGGAGTGTCGGTAAGATCTATTGCCGGTGTGAATAAACTTGTAGTGCCTGCCAGTGCCGATAGATGATGTTTTTCGCCAGTGTAACCTATGAACCATGTTACCAGTTGGTTGCCATCAATGATAACATCATCTATTCTCATCTGAGTGTATAATGCCAACAATCTCCCTCTTTGGCATTGATGGCAACACTCATGAGAAAAATTCAAAAACTGATATCCAAAATGAAGTTAAAAAACTGATAGTGCTCCCCTTGAGCAAATGATCTCCTTCTGTACATTTTTCCCATACACTACTCCCCCTTTGACATCAATGACAAAGAATGTCAATAGAAAAAGAATATTCTAAATGTACCTAGAAACCTGTAACCGGTTATGTACAATCTGGAAAATGTCTACCAAAACTAAGTTAAGACCTTGCAAAAACTTAGTACTATTAGAAATTATAGCCTCTGTATGTTGGATCATACTAGTGAGATAATGCATCTGTTTCTCTAGTGATCTTTCTCCTTGAATAGTCGCTTTAGACAGCTCATTTCAGTGTGTTAATAAGTTGTCCAATCTAGGACCAAGCTTGTTCTTCAACTCCCAGGTTTTCATTCTTAGCCTTGCTTTCTCCCTTTCCAATTTCTCAATCTTCTCTTCATAGATTGCCATTTCCTGATCCAAAAAAGAAGTAAGTTCCAAAGACCCAATCATATTATCAGCTATATCATCAATTGCCTTTTGTGTTTTCCTTATTTCCTCATCAATATCCTCGGTTAGATGGTGAGGCTTACATGCTTCCATGTACAACTCTTTGTATTCCAGAATGGTGGAATTTAGTGCCAGTAACAAAGAATCAATTTGTTTTGTACATTCTTTAATTGTCATGTCAAAGAATTCATCTTTCTTCTTATTCACTCTTTCCTTAACGGTCTCTTCATTTATTTTATCCACAGTTTGAATGTTAGAAGCAATGAATTTGGACAATGTGTCCAATTTACCTAAAGATCCATCAATAAGATCAACTTTACATGTTTGTGCAATCATTTGCAAAATTGGTAAAGAATCATCAATGGCCTTAAATGCTAAGGCATTGCATTCTGTAATCTTCTTTATTGAATCTAAAAGTACATTTGTAACATTTGTTGGTCTATAATCCATAGTAGAAGTGCTAGGCGGAGTGCTTGGTTCTGCAATTGGTTTCTTTTCTTCTCCGGATGTTTGCACAGTTACCTTGACCACTTCTTTTGTCTTGTCCTCAACCTTACTTTCAACCTTACTTTTTGTCTTACTATCTGCCGGTTCAGATATATTCTATTCATGCCCTGTTTATGTTCTAGTTTTTGCTTCTGCTTCTGCTTCTGCTAGTATTTCATTGTTAAGTTGAGTATCATCAGGGATGAATTTTGATTTCTTAACTTCAGTTGTTTCCTTGTCCATTACAATATTAAAATCCCGAGTGTCCACATTCATGGTAAAAAGAATGTCTGACTTCGGATCAATGTCATCTTGTGTTACTTCCTCTACCTTCTCCTCTTCAAGTTGACTATCCATTTGTGTTGATGCCTCTAAAATTATTGGTGGGGTGTCATGTGTCAGTGGTAGTAGATTATCCTTAACCGTGATATCAAGTATACTGCCAATTTTGCCTTTACCTTTATCTACCTTCTGATATACTTTAGTAAATGACTTATCCATCTTTTGTCTATCTTTCTCTTCTTTCTTCTCTCTTTCAAAAAAAAATGTGTCCCACTTATCAGTCGTTTCATCTACAGTTTCTTTAACTTTGTCTGCCATAAGACTAACTTGTCAGTGACCACTCACAAAAATAGTTCTATTGGCTTCAAATATAAGGTCATCAATTTACTGCTTGGAATTAACAGGATGCACAACTAATAGAGCTTCTACCTTCAATTTCTTATCAAGTTCCATGATAGACATCTCTTGGCTTCTAATTTTAAGTACAAATCATTTGGTAGAACATCTATTACATCAATAAGGACCTTCTTGTAGATATCTAGATACAAAATAATACTTTCCTCTATAGTTTCTTTATCCCAATGTTTAAAAGAATGATAAAATTTATTTACATTGTTGAGGTTACCGTCTTGGGTGATTTCATTGACTAAATCTTCCGGTGAAAGAGTATCTGGTTCCTTTGGTTCAGATTTCTTCTTTGGAGTAACTTTCTTCTTAGGACCACTGGGCTCTCTTACAGCCTGTTGCTTCTTTCTAAGTGTCCTTGATTTCTTAGGAGATGGAGGAGGTGTCGGTGAGGGTTTTCTTTTCTTCCTGTCCACTCTCTTGAATTCAATTGCCTTGTCATTGTCAGAATCAGATGAGGTAGCCAAAGGAGAGATATGTGCTATCGGTTTTTGTTCTGATTTACTTTCTTTTACACTTGCAGCAATACCATCAAGATTCATTAACCCCTCTGTAACATCTTTTACAAATTTTGAAGCATCTTTCATTAATTTTTCTCTTTTCTTTCTTTGCTTCTTAACTTCAACATCTTTCTCAATTGTTTCTGCATTTCCAAATATTTCCTCTGTCGGTTCTGATGGAGCATCTAGGAGTATTCTAGCATATGAATCTAAGATGTGTGAATCCACCTCATGTCCCATCTCTGTTATCTAGACAGTTCTAGGTCTAATTGCCTCCATCCATACTTCATCTCTTTTAATCACAAAGCATATTTGTTTATCATACTTGTCAACAATGCTTTGGGGAATCCTTTCCCTTTGTCTCATTTTTGCTTGAAAATTCTTGAAATACTCTTTACCAGTTTGTCACTATCAAATCCCATGCCGGTAATTGCCTCCTTTATCTGTTTTCCAACATAAATATCATAGGCAAAATCCTTATGTCCAATACCGAGAATCTCTTTTGAGAAGTAAAGCATTAAACACACAATCAGATTTCCAAATTTAAAGGTTCCCTTCTTATCTCCTTTTATTTTATCTAAATTCTCTAGCAATTCATCCTTTAACCATTTACAGATGTCAATTTTAGCATTATTCAAGATCATCTCATAGGCACTATGAATGCATAAACTTGAAATAGAATTCAGTCTGTTAGTATGAGCAACTTTATATCCAATAACCATACTAGCATACTTAACATTGATGTCTTTTATATCATTAACTCTAAGTGACCGGTTGTCAAATGTAGCATTGGTTAAGCTCATAACCTCTTTGTTTGAAATTTTCTTTTTTTCTTGTCAAGCCTAGTGTCGATGGAGGGTAAACCAGTAACAACCCTTATAGCTTCCTTAGTGATCTTAAATATTGAGTCTAACCACATAAATTCACCGTGAACCTTGCTAAGAACATAGCGGATGGTTTCATCTAAGAATTCTGACATATGGAGGATGTCAATGAACCCTAAATCCTCAACAACCTTGTGTTCTGGTTTAACTACCCCATGTTTGTGACTGATAACATTTATGAACATATTCTTTAAATCTTTGAACCCTAAAATTTCAATGTTATAGTGTATGTATGCCCCAGGGTCTTCAGCAAACGCGACTCCCTTCGGGATTCTAGAAAATGCACCAATGGAGTCATCTAGTTTTGCCATCTTGGGAATTATTTTGAAAATGGGTCTAGGTCATTTTATGTTCTCCACAATGGTAGGGTTTGCAACGAATTCAGGAACGGAGGATGAAGAAGCCATTGCGTAAGATAAATACCTTTTAGCTGAGAAATCCTTGAATGGTCTGAAAAACCTTTGTTGCTTTGCCTTTGGGATGCCTTTTCTCAATTTCTCTCTCTTCGAATGCTTGGTGAGATGAAATGAGAAGTTACAGTGCCTTTATAACCAAAAAGTTAACTTACAGTCGCAATAAACACTTTGTCGTTGAAGTGAAAACTCCACATATCTGTTGGTAAAGAAGAATTATAACTTCTTACCACCAACTGAGGGTAAATGCATGATTTTTAATTAGTTGTCTTACCCCTAAGGATTGTTCCTTAGTTAGATGAAGAATCTCCTACCGGTGCAAGATTGCCTTGTTCTACAGGTGAAGAGACAGATTCATCAATTCTCTGATCTCTCTTCCTGATCCATTGTTTAGAAAATTCTTGCTTGATTTGATTCACCTTTTCTTTACCTTTGTCATTAGATCCTTTGGTGTTCGCCAATATAGTCTTACTTCTGCAAAATCTTGCAATATGCCCAATCTTGTTACATGCATAACTAGTTACATTGTTCCTTTGAATAGCTTTTTCATAACCTTGACCGGTTTGAGTTCTGCATTGATTAGAAAAATGTCCAAATCTACCACAAGCATAGAATTTTACATTCATTCTGCAATTTTCTAAGTTATGTCCATTTCTATTGCATTTGGAACATTGACCGGTGGGTAAATTTGTATTATGATTATTCCTAAATCTGCATTGATTTTCTCTATGACCAAATTTGTTGCAATTAAAACATTTCCCATTGAATTTATAAGCATTAGGTTGCCTTATCGGTTTGTTGTGATCATGATTGTTTGTAGTTCCAGAACTTTCTCCATGTTCAAATCCAAGTCCAATTGTTTCTCCATCAGGTTTCTAACTTTTCAGCATATCATCAAGCTTCTCTAAACTCTTCTTGAATTTGTCTTTGTATTCATTTGCAATGACCAACTCACCTTCCAAAGTGCTAACTTGTCTCATAAGTTCCTCTTTGTCATGTTGCATGTGAATCATCTCTATCTTAAGCATATCATTTTCATGACTAAGCCTTAGAGATTCATCAGCTCTTTCATTAAATCTTCTGGCCAAATCTTCTTGATCCCTCTTTCTGTCTTCAATATCCTTACATAGCCTCATGGTTAAATCTTGCATCTCATTCTTCATGTTAGTGTTCTCTTGTCTCAATTTTTCTGCAATATCTCTAAGAGTTTCCTTTTCTTCATCATCATGGTTTTGCAATTGCACATGTAATTCTTTTCTCTTATTCTTTTCTATCACCAGGTTCTCTTGAAGTACTTTGATGAATTCCTGAGCAGTTCTAAGATCATCTTCCAATTTGATATTCTTCAATTTTTTGCATCAAAATCTTCAAGAGCTCCTTCCAACTGTTGTCTCAAACTTTCCATCGGTACCGGTTTTAGAATCTTCCTCAAGTTGTTAGGCTTCTACAAATAGAGGACTAGGCTCTTACCAATTGTTAGATGCTAGGACAGTCCCAAAGACACTGGGAGGGGGGGTGAATCAGTGTCTAACTGGTAGATGAAAGATTTAAACTTATTTGCAACTTTACAACCCACATTAATATACCGGTAAACAAATAATAATGTAGTAAAGAGAAACAAAAGTATAACCATCAATGCACACCATAACACAAATATTTTTGGCGAGGAAACCCAGTAAGGGAAAAACCTCGGTGGGATTTGTGACCCACAATATTTACTCACTGGCCAATATGAATAAATATTACTTGAACAATAGGGGCCTGCACATGTAGGAAGGCCAACAGCCTAGAGCTCATTGCTCAACAACAAAATGGAGTCCCACTCACTGACTACAAATGGATGGTTAGATCCAATAATAATGTACTGCTTCAAAATAGCATCTGCAATGCTGGATTCAGTACCAGTTTAAGCTCTATCTGATACCTTTGCCATAAACCTTCCTTCGCTCTGCTCTTCTCTTATTCGCTCATAAGATAAATACATCAAAATGCATATATAGTTTATAACCTATAACATCTCATATATCGCTTCATTACATTACCTAATTATATTTCAAAATGACCTACAAGATCTGATACATATATGAGTCTTAACAATACATCATGTCAGCCATACAAATATAATTACAATACAAAACAATATTATTTCCAAGTCGTCTTGGAGTGTCGGTAAGATCTCATGCCGGTGTAACTGGATGCTGGTGTGAATAAACTTGTAGTGCCTGTCGGTGCCGGTAGATGATGTCTGTTGCCGGTGTAACCTGTGAACCATGTTACCAGTTGGTTACCATCAATGACAACATCAACTATTCTCATCTGAGTGTATAATACCAACATGGGTGATAGAGAGGTAAACATGAATGGAATGAGATACTTAGGGATAAAGGACATAGAGGGGAAGGGAGGTGAGAAGCTCAAAGGGGAGAGAGAGGTGAGATGGGGGTTTAAGGAGGGTGGGGGGGATAAAGAGGTAAATGTGAAGAAAGCAGGGGAGAGACTGAGGGAAAGAGGTGAGAGAGGGAATGAGATGGGTGTAAGGATGGAGAGGGAGATACAGAGGGATAGGAGAATAAGGGAATTGTGAGAAGTAGAGAGGGGAGGGGAAAATAAGAGTAGGGATATAAGAATGAAGGGAGATAAGAGATAAGGGGAGAGAGAATAAGAGATTTGGTTCATAGAGAGATATGGAACTACGAGTGAAAGGAGATAAAGGTGGGTAATGGGATATCTATCTCATAGAGGAGGGTAATTGGACATGGATGAATATGGATACCTCGAGAGCTCAATGTGAGATGGATAGAAGTGGATACCTCGATAGGTGGAGAGAGAGGAGAGAGAGGCCATAATTGAGAGAGGGGAGTGAGATATAAAATGAGAGACAAAGGAACAAAGAGAAAGAGGGAAGGAGGGGTAGATGATGATTTTTTGAGATACTTAGAGATGGTAAAGGTAGATATAGGTGATGGGGAGAGTTCACAAAGCAAGAAAGAGGGGAAAGTACCTGTAGGGTGAGAATTGGAGAGGGAGAGAGAAATATACAAAAGGGAAATAGAGGTGATTTACTTAGAGCCTAAGGAGGGATTGATAAGAGACACAATAGGTACATATAGATATAAAAGGAGAGAGAGATAGCTAATGGGACATTGTTTCAACTAAACATTGTTTATATGTACACATTTGGCGCTCTCCCTACCACATTTGGTACTCTCCCTATTTGGCGCACACCAAATAGGGAGAGCACCATATTTGGCATGTGCCAAATGGCCTGCTTTGGGAAACACCAAACCTATGGGTTGGATTTTCCTTGGGCATCCAATCCAAAGGTTTGGACGACCATTTCAGGCTAGAGACGTGTTTTTATCATAACATTGAAAATTTTGACATATTTTTGGTCGTGCTCTCCGTCAGGTTTACACGTGTTTCAATGAAGTTAAAAACAAATATCGTTGTAAACTTGAGCTCCCTCTTAGCTATCCAACAATGTAATTTATTTCAAATTTTGATTTCGTTAAGTCTTTCATCTATAATTTCTTTTGTCAGTGTGTCTGTTTTTTGTCAAAAACCAACATGCACTATTTTGGGTATAGATTTTTACACGTTCATCAGATTTTGAAAAACTTGCATTTTTAGAAACTAGACTCCATTCTACACAATTCAAAAAAAAAATGATTTTTGATTAGTTTTCAATGATTTTAGGGGTGAGCGCGCTCAAATTTCTATTTTTCAGGATGTGTCCACTTCGAAAATTAGTTTAAAATCATATACTCATTAAAAAATTAGCTGAAAAATCAGGCATAAACTACAAGGTGTTAGCTAATTTCTCACTGAAGCGATTTTAAAAATTCAAACAAAAAGTTAACATTTTAGGGGGGCCACAACAGATGCTATGTTATGTTTTTTGCATAAAAATAGGACCACTTTTGTGGCCTCCCTTTTTGAAGCCCTTAATCTCCACCATTTTCAAAATAAATTAGTAGTTTAGAAAGTAGACTCAAAGCACTTTGACTCTTGTTCTTGTTGCATCTTCAAATTTGGAGTGTAATTATGTTCAATTTGTTGTTGAAGTTCAAAGTTTGTTGATTTCAGAAAAGAAAAAAAAAGTGGCATCTTAAGACCCCCTTTTGGTACCACAACTTGGTGCATATACCCTCATGGATGAAAAATGAGAAGCCGAGCTCACTTATTTATAGATTTTCTTTTCTGAAATCACATTCAAATGCCCCTCAAATTCGTCCCAAATTACATGGCAGTGTAATTTGCCCAAATAGCTTCCAAATTACATTTCATTTCACCCCTTAAGTGGCCACCCAAGATGTATTTTTGCATTGTCTAGACAACTCAAACGTATCCAAGGTCCACAAGTGATAACTTAATCACTTAATTTATCAATTCAACACCCAGCTTAGGAAAAGAATTAAAATTCATGAATAGCATATATATTCCTTTTTCCTAAGTCGTCCAAAACTATTAAATATTAAACTTAATGATAAGGTATTAATATTTAATAAATTAATTTGCAGACCTAATGTAGAACAATGCCACTGAGGACAGAAGTGCCAGAAACACCAACAACTGAACTAAACTAGAACTCTGAAATATACTGCTAAAAATAGAAATACTCAAATTGCCACTTACTAAAAATAGTAAGTCATGAAATACTGCTCTGAAAAACATGATCTTCGCACCCAAAGAAAGAGCTCGAAAAGCTCAATAAAATTGTACCATCCAGTCAGCCACACCCTAACTTACTAAAAATAGTAAGTTCAAACTCCACCACAAAGTCAAATGCACGATATGTCATCCTGGAGTACACAAAAAACCGAGAAGGAATCCATAAACAGAACTGGAGAATCCCCTCCTGACAAACCCTAGAAAGTTCGTGCAAAACTCCACAAAAGTAGGAAACCCTGATTCCCCTTTCCAAATAGCCTACGGGTCTCTAGAATAGGCCAATGGACTGCTGAATACACATCACTGAGAAGGGGACATTATAATGGTGATCCCCAGACCTAAGATGGATTAAAGTAAATTTTGATGGTGCAACCCGAGGCAATTCAAGTCCTTGTAGTGCGGGAAGTGTTGCCAAGGATTGTAATGGCAAAGTTATGCTAAAGGAATGCAACGCCTACCTCTTGGAACAAATAATGAGGTCAAAGCCCAAGTTAGTTTATTGGCAATCCAAATGACAGGAAGATTAGGATTTTTGAAGCTTCGCCTCAAAAGGGATTCTCAAATTATTACCCATGCCATAATCAAGGGTGAAGCTCAAAACTAGAAGATTGATAGAGAAATTCAAAGGATCAAATCTCTCTTATCATCCTTTCAGAGTTTCAGAATCACACATGTTCTCAGAAATAGTAGCAAGGAGTTTGACTACTTTGCCAACCAAGCTTCTGATCTCCATGTTGGTGAAGTTAGAATTGAATCAACATCTCCAACGAATACAATTTGAATAGAGGGGCCATATTTCCACTCTTTAACGAACCCACGGGTTTAGTTGTCTGCTAGGCTGGCACATCGACCTCGGTGGTAATAAATTGGGCACATTAAATTCTTGTCAATATGGGAATGTCGATCGGATCTTTCACTCGAAGATATCCTTCCTCTTTCCTCGGGCAGACAAGTTGGCAAAATTTGGTCGTGTTTGCTAGGCCCAGGTTACGGTTTTTCTCCTAGAGTTATATGGTCGTGCGAGAGCTTATATTCTGATTTTTACACTTCACACATGTTGCCACCCTTAAGTCTCATCAGGTGTGCAACCATAAGCTTATTTCCTTAGCATTCAATACGAGCTACTTGCAGCAGGGTGTTTTGCAAGGCGAATGGCGTGAAACAAGTTTGGTGTTCAAGGTGGTGCAGAGTATTCTAGACGTTGTTTTCTTCTTCTATAGAGACAATGGAGGCCAATTTCTCTCTATGGGCTTCCCGACCAACGATGGCCTTTAGGAGCCAAATCTCCGACGAGCACCTCTGCAATGTTTTTCGCTTCAAGGAGATGGAATTTCTAACCAGGGTAAAGATTGTGTTAGAGTGATGAATACATGCATGCCCAATACAAGTACAGAACAAACACGAACATTGCATCGTTATTCATGGCCTGGTGTTTTGAATTGGTGAGCAAGGAGAAGGTGTGTTGGATTGTGACGAGTTGTGTGCGGGAGGAATGGCAAGGTGGGTTTGAAAGTTACTTGCAAATTTCTCGTGATGCGTAAGGCTTCGTTTGCCCAAACAGCATCTGGCTCCATGCAAGTGAGTTTCGACCCCTGCTTCACCCGTATTTGTTGTGGAGCGCCAACTACAATAAAGAGGTGCGCCGAGCTTGAGCGCAAGTGGAAATACATGGCATCACAAAATTTCTGGAGGATAGAGAAAGGCAAGAAATAAGACAGGAATGGGAAAAATGGGGTCTCTACAAGTGGAGGATGGTGGACCTGCTTCTGCTTCATCGTCCAAAAGAAAGTGTGGTCGCCACAGGGGATCGAGAAAACGAACATTGTGGATTGGTTTTCCCCCGGAGGATAATGACAACTTGGACGATCTGGAGGAGCCTCAGGATGATGATTGACATGATGCAGGGAAAGGAAAGGAGCTTATAGTATTTAATTGACTTTGGTTTTAAGACTGTTTGTGTAAATTTTGTATATCGTGTTGATGGAAGGTGGTCATGTGGGTTGGTCCTTTGAATATGTATGTAGGTTGGGGTGTTTTAGATGTTTCTAGTTTTGATTCAGACAGTAGTCTATGGACATTTTCGATGATGTTACTTTTTTATTATCTATTAATAATATGAAATATTAACCAATCAAAAAAAACAAGATTATTGGAACCACTTTTACTAAGATGTGTGATGCAAACAAAACAAAATGGGACATCAAGATTCCTACAGTACTATTTGCTTACTACACTACTTATAAACAGTCTACAAAGTTAACTCCTTTTGAAATTGTCTATGTGATGGAGGCTAGCCTACATCTCAATTTTATCGTCTATAACTTCGACACGACAATGTCCTTAAGCCTTACAGATGATCAGTCCATCAAGCAATGACTAGAAGAGTTAGACAAATTGGATGAGGCAAAGACAACTCGAAAAATATCACCTGTTAATAGAAAGGAAGTAACAAAAAGCATGACATGACCGAAATATCAAATCAAAACATTTCCAAGTCAATGATACGGTGCTCTTATATGATAGTAAATTCAAGAAACAAGATAAATTATAGGGCAAATGGATAGGCCCTTATCAAATCAATGACATTATAGAGTCTGGAGTAATCAGACTAAGAACATTGGATGGTACAATTTTACAATGTTATGTGAATGGCACCCGACTAAAACAATATCAGACCAATCTTGAGTAGAGTTGACTTAGGACAAGCCCACATTTTGAAAGGGGAGATGATATCAGGTGGAAAGGAGTAAGTGCAAACACAATCAACGCAAAACCTACCACACTTCACCGCCAAGAGCTTGTGAAGCTTCATATTGAAAAGACATCATCTAGAATAGGAGTAGCATAGATGGGTCACATCCTCTCAGCTAGATATTTGTATAATGAAATATATATGTAACTAAGCATAGAAATATAAGAGTAACAAAAAGTATGTATAAAAGATAGAAGAGATTGTATATATATATAATGTAATAGGAGATATAAGGATAAGATGGATGTACACGATTGATCTTGATAATATCAATATACCATAATTCTATATATTATGTTATGCCTATTGAATGTTTGTGCTTTCATATTATGTTAACTAGTTAATGCTATGTGCAAATTAACTCATTTCTCCCTTTGTATAACTAAGTCTTGGGTATAAATACAACACAAAAATTACCTAGGGCTCATAACTTAGGTCTATGTTCCCCATTTTTCTTGCTAACACATGCCTACAAGGGGATCCTCTTGCTTTGGAGATAGATTCTCATCATAAATGTTTCATACATGAACACAACATATATTATTGTATAATACAAGAAGTTCATAGTTACAAAAGATTCTAATTCATTTAGCATTTAGAATAACACTCAACCACTAGTTAAACACTTCATCTCATCATTAGCTTGTGAATACATATACCATCTTTGTCCACTAGATAATACTTAAATAATTGTTTTCATCTTCCACCAAACTTTTTGTTAAAACTTGAACTTTTTGTTAATTGATGGTTGTTGAAGCATCACCCTATTTTTTCTTAAACCAAGATTTATTTGTTGGAAAAATTAAGGTTTACATTAGAATAAAGTCATTTTACTCACGTGAATTAGTAATTAGTTGGGATTTAGTTTTAGGTATGGTATTTTGGGAACTTGCACACAAATGCAATGCTTATATGTAAATAGTTACACGATACTTTATAATAGTTGAATGATATATAATTATATTTTATGTTTGTTGTGCATATTATGAATTAAATTTGTTTATAATTTTTTAATATGATATCAAAGCAATCATGATCTAAGATTTGGTGAGACAAAATGTTCAATTCATAGATTGTTCTATAAAAAAGAGAGACTATTGAACATGGATTATTTTTACTATGGGAGTCATCTGATAAATTATCTCCACTATAAGTTAATAGGACCTATTAAAATTGTATGTGTTCATTGTTGATAAATTTGGCCACCCTTAAAATTTGGTACCAAGCTTATTCATAATTTAATACAAAGATAAAGGTGGCGGCGAGCATGGAGATACAGGGTCAATGAGGAAGCAACCATGCCATACATCTGTATAAGTGTTAAAGAGAATAGAAAACATTCATTGCATCAATTAACGACAATTCATTTCTCTAAAAATTATGTAAGTAATTTTGTTTAAAAGGTGATACATTTTCATTAAATAATTTATGCAACACTCCCAATTTTCTAATAGTTTAAGGATATGAGACTCTTGAAGAGTAAGTATATTGCATTTCTCCTTCAAAAGCGTAGGCAAATTACTTGGCGGTGGATTAAAGATTTGTTAATATAAATATGTGCAAGTCATGAGTTCAAAGTAACATGTCTAACTTTTGAAGGTGTTTATATCTTTTGTTTTCAGTTTTGGAGTGATAAGGTTGGTGTATATAAAATATAGGTATCAATGTTTGTGCTAATTTGAAAATTTTAAGTTTAATTTTAATTTAATTCTATGCTTTATGCAATAAGAGTTGTGGTTTTTGGTAAGGAAAATAAGTTTCGATTATTTTAGATTTTTTTTTTAGATATATAGATATTTTTTTGGAACTTATTGTAAATGGGTGCACTATTGATTAAAAGCAATGCCCTAGTTTATGCATATTAATATGTATATGGGTGTGATAGTCATTGAAGCCATCTATTCTATTCCTCAAAGGGATTCCACAAAGTCGCTTGCTAGATTAGAGGATAAAGTGTAACAAGGGAAGATTAGAGGCTGGGGTGCTAAGGCTAGGGTGCTAACGGTTGGAGGATTTTCATCATTTCTAGTCAATTTGACTCAAAAATGATGTTTTATATGATAAGCATTTTTTTTGTTCTTTTTCTTAGATATTGACAATAGCGAAGAGTTCATATATTGTGAAATTTATTTTTCAAGACAAAAAGAGATCTGGTGTAAACTCAATATGGGCTGCTGATCAAATAGTTTAGGAGTTTGTGGATCTTAAGAAATATCCTTTTGAGGGCCATGAGATCACTTGATTGGGCATTGTAGATGTAGCTTGGGGGCCATAAGATCACTTGATTGAGCATTGTAGATGTAGCTTGAGGGCCATGAGATCACTTGATTGAGCATTGTAGATGTAGCTTGATATGAATTGTTGTCTAATATTTCAGAACATCTATGATTTGAGAGTTAAAGAAGAAATTATTTTGTACTATTCAAGAGACATCCTTTTAAGGGTTACAAGTTTATGATGACTTAATACAGTTCCACCTAGTCTAAATATTTTTTCAAGAAAAACTTGTAAAGAAAATACATATGTATTTTTTCAATCAGCATGTTTTTTGGTGTGTAATATAAATCTTAAAAGGATTGATGGAAAAATTAAGATTTATATTTTAATAAAATCACTCTAATAATTTTAATACCCCACATCTTTCAACATGTTTATCATACATACTCCTCCTAATCAGCTTTTAAGTATGTCCATTGGTCTGCATTTATGCTTACCTAAACAAAATTTGCCTTAATTCAAGAATTCATTGAAGTTTTCGCTTGCAAATTACTTTAATTGCAACATATACAAAACAAAAGCTTCGATGTTGTTTGTGTTTTCTTGTGGCATTCATAATTTAACTTGTTTCAAAACAAATTTAAGCCAACTCACTTTTATTATTTTTTGCAAGTACAATTAGCAACTTACAATGCCTTAAGATGGTCTGCCTATTAATTTCATCTCAAATCCCTCCATCCTTTTTCTCAGGTGGCTTTGTATCTGGCAACTTTCAAGATTAAAGGCGGCATTACCTAGAGAATATTATTGATCAGTAAAACATATAGCATTCATTAAAACAATAGTCGATATCAAATGTATAAGGATATTACAAGGTAATCTATAATATAAAATAGTAGCAATTATTACAGTACAAGATTATCTTCAAGATGAGATATAATGATGGGCACTATCTTTCTGCCCAGCCACTCTCAAGCAAGAAAGCAGAATAATCCATGATATCTTCGACACATTAGTAGACAATGCTCCTCCATGAAAGTTGTATTATGCCACTTATTCCTCCTTGAAGGCCAGGAAGAGAAAAAGTGCTCCACGATAGATTGGTCGCTGGTGGAAGCCTCTGGTTGCTTTTACAAATTTACAAGTTCATAATTTTTGTTATGTTAGTCCAATGTTTGCATCATGTTAACTCAGGTCTAGTTAAAATTATTGAGTCCTACCCACATAGCCTAATCATCATTTAAAATCATTGGGCCCTAGCCACATAACCTAATCATTTAAGAGAATTGGGCCCTAGATACAGCCTAATTATCAAAAGATTTCGAAGGAAAATACAATTAATCAATCACAATGCATCCCTAACTAAGATGACTAACCAATGCATCCGTCAAATGCATAAACAAGCACCACTTATGCTAGATATCCATCTAGGGTCGTGTAAGGTATCACATTTATTCCCCTTGAGAGGTAACCATACAATTGTGATTCACGGTTTATGCTTATCACATCTACACCATAGTAATTAGAACTTTTTCATTGAATTTGAGAGCTTCTGGATTTGACTGTGTGTATGTTTTTTGCATCAACGTTCCGAATCATACTCTATGATTGATCATCAGGATGGAGAGCTGGAAAAAAGTAGATGAATCATAGAGTATGATTCAAAACGTTGATGGAAAAAACATACACAGTCAAATCCAGAAGTTCTCAAATTCAATAAACATGGACTGTGGAAATCTAATGTCTTTAAAGAACTATTTCATGTTAAGGTTTTGACTTGCCTACCTGCACGACTTGTTACTATTACAGTATTGCCTGTACAATAAGCATCATATTTTTCCACATCACCATCATATCCTTGTATTTTTATTATTTCTATATAGCACAAAGAAGCAAGTATGACCTTCGTAATGATATAGCCTCCTCAGCTTGTTTAATCTTCAATGGATTTCTATAAACCAAGTTAAGGACTGTCTGTGCCATTGTGACCTTCCACCTTCTTTGTCTGCAATATCAACACAATGATATAAACTCCTCAGCCTGTTTAGTCTTCAATGTATAGCTATCAACCAAGTTAAGGACTGTGTCTGTGCCATTGCAACCTTCCACCTTTGTCTGTAATATCAACATCAAGTTGAATATTGTCTGCATGATAATAAAATCTCCGAAACACTTCTGTGCTCAAGTATCATTCTCACACAGACGATTTGTCTGGGTAAGAAAACCTTGAACTCATTTCTGATCAAGCATCTTATCAGCACCAGGTCTATTGCATTTAGTGCAAAGTGTAAAAGTAGGCTTATAGAGGATCCAAAGTGTTGTGAAACATATTCTCATTTATTGTTTTAATGCCAATTACACAAACACAATAATGCATACTTAGAAAAAGTAAAACACGCTGATCTTTAGAACATTATACATACAAACAGTCTTTCTACTCTAGTGTATTGAGCTCTGAAGCACAATATAGCAATCACCAGATGTATATCTGCCAATCCTATCTGCACATCATATTATTCAATCACATCATATAGAATCAATCTGGCCTGTTACAGATTATAACTGACTGCTACCATACGTCGGGAATATGTTAGTTGCCAGGCTTTATGGTGCATTGTTTCATTTACTTGTGTGGAGCTTTGAGAGGAGGAATAGACAACCAGATGATAAAAACACTGAGCCTGAGAAGAATAGCAAGTCCAGACCAGAGGTAATAGGAACCCTTTTACTCTTTTCAAACATACCCACCAGAAGGACCATTACTATCACATGGCCCAGCTTAGTTTTAAGCTCATCAAGAGATTGTATCTCCAACCACTTAGGTCGTTCCTGCACAATTCAAAAATCTATCAGGACAAAAAAATCAGAGCTGAAAAATCCAGTCCAAAAATTGACGCTTGGTCAGGATGACCATCCCAAAAGATTCAAAACATTGAACTTCTTTACATGTTTGGAAACATAAGTACAAGTGGCTGACATGAGCGGCACAAGCTATAAAAAATCAAGGTGGAACTTATACACGACGAATACCTGAAGTGCGAAGAGGCCAAAAAGGTTTGAGCCCCACATATTGGCTCTTGAAGCATGTGGAGTAGAATCCTGATCTGGGACTTCAAGGCTACTTACAAAAAGCTCATATAGACCCATTCCCAAGATAAGCATGACAGTACCCATCAGATATATATCTGAGAAGACAAAACCCTAGTTAGAAGCGGCAATGTACATTCAATTTTATTGGCATGCATGAAACTAATTACATATGCAAATCAAATTTCACTGGTGATGTAATTTGTCATAAAGAGATCAGAAAAACACTGGAGGTCCTTCTCCTGGAATGAATAAGTTCTTTTTTGTAGCTCAAGATAAGATTATTTTTTTATGTCACGGGTCATGCCCAATGTCTGATATCTATTAAGTACCACTTGAAAGATATAATATAATTTTAAGCAAGCCCAGTTGATTTGACAATATTCCTTATTTCCAAATAACAACCACCAGAAAAGATTCTCTTATATTGAAGGTAAGATCATTTCTGACATTACAGGCGCTGACTGAAACTAAACAGTGATATTAAATATGAACTTAGTAACATCTACCACTTTGACAAGAATAAAATTTTTTCGTTGGAGCTCAGGCTCGGGCACTATCTTTCCTTGCTTTTATATTATCTCCCTTGGAGTCCTGTTCTTTGGCTACTGAAATTATCTTGCTCTTTAATGTAAGTCTTCTTTGTAAAAAAAGTAAAGACTATATACTCGGGCATTATTGATAACCTGCACCTGCCAAATGGAGACACTCATACTCACCAATTGCTTCCACAAGCAGCAAAATTACTTTTCCAGATCCATGAAATGATCGAAAATACTCCTTGAAGGAATCAAACACAAAAGTGCATCCCTGCATAAGGAGCACTTGTCATCATCCAGAAAGTTTGTATACAATTTGGTTTGTTGTTAACTATTATCCGGGCATATCGCTTGAAAACACAATCCCATCTAAAAAGTAAACAAAAATCTGAAGCAAATGCAACTAGATGCCAGGAAGAAAAGGCATCCCAAACTCTTCTAGAAATGCAGTTACTATTTTATTAGCATGCTAACTGACCTTAAGGAAGCATAAAGCTGAACCTGCTAGTGAACCTGCAACAGCCATTAATGTAAAAAACCGGCAGTTGAAAATTGCCTGCAAATGAAATAAAGAAATATTTGTGAGAAAAAACTCTTCTAATATTCTGGAATGAAGAACAGTTAAATCACTGGGGCCATTAGCAAGCCAGCCAATCCTTATCTAAAACAGTGGTTCTATAAATTGCCAGAAACATCCAGATTGGATTATTGCTCATACAAAACACTACTGATAACTACTTTCAAAGGTGTTGTTAAATTCCTGCAAGCAATTTTTACTATACAGGTCTGCCAACAATCTTCAACTAATTTCCAAAGATAATTGTCAAATTTCCACTTCCCCCAAAGATATAGCATACATTCTTTACACGAATTACAATATGAAATAGAATTAAATGCCATGGTTAGGAAAGTTATATGAAGAAAGGATCGTTAGCTATGAGATTTTGTGCAGGTGAAAGTTGGCCAGCAAACTTTTGTACAGTTCACTTGAAGGTTAGACATGCGCATCCAGAATTTATGAGCATTTTCGAGATAGGCCTAAAAGATTGTAAGGTTCACATAAACCACATTGGCTACTCTAGATCCTAAGACAGGCTGTAGTGTCCCTCCTTGATTCCTCTTTTGATTCTTGCATCGATAGACTTACTTAGGTTCTATGATGATGTTTTGATTTATGCTTATGACTATTTATACCTCAGATGCTATTTTCATGATGATAGACATTTAGATGGACATATGATATTTGATGACTCTCATGGATGATGACATAGCTTGGATATTATGATGATGGACTTACATTGTTGGCCTATGTGTACTCATAGTTTATGATGGCATCATGATTATACTAACCCCATTTCATGACTACATTTGATGAGATGATGCTATGATGTTTGTGATTGCCTTACTACTGTATTCGTGATAGAGGCAATGTCATATCACTCATTGCAAGCATGATATGACATTGCAATTCTCTATCACTTGCCTGATCATTTATGATATATTATTGTATATGTTGTATCGTGGTTATTAGTGGTTGCAGGATTGCAGGTACCAGACATCGACTCCAACTGGTTCCACAAGTTTGAGCATGTCTTCATCGCAATGGCAAGTTGTTGGAGATGGCATGAGTTCCCTCTATACACTCTAGGCTTAAGTTGTCTTTCTTGCTAGTCAATGTTATGGCTTGAGTTGGTGGTAAGAGTCTTGTGTTATGATGTCTGACCCAATGTCGGGTTGCCTTGAGATGCTGTGAGTATTTGATTATTTATTTAATTAATATGGTTTATTAATGCTAAAATTAATTTATTATATAGTTTGGTTATTTAATTATTATTGGTAAATTATTGTTGAGGTTTAATATTTATTTATGTTATTTTGATTATTCTTTATTTAACTTTGATTTATTGATTTAATATTATTTATTGTTCAATGTTTAATTATTTTATTAATGGAGATTTGGTTTTATTATTTCATATAGTTATGGCTTTATATTTAATTGGTGGCATTTATTTATATTGCCTTTGACTATTTATTTATTGGGCTTTTATATTTTATTATGCCCTTAGTTTATTTAATCATTGATTATTTATATTATTGCATTTCTCTTTTTTTTACTATTCGGGTGATTTAAATATTATATTTCTACCTACCCTACATTTCTATTGGCTGAGATTTGGGGGTAAGTAAATAATATTATTTTATATCTTTACCTCAAATTTGGGAAGGGGGTTGGTATGGAATATAGTATTTTGCATTATTTTGATTGGTCGGTTTATTGCATAGTTTTTTAATGAAATTTTATTTATTGAGTTTGCTGGGCATTTTGCTAGGTTAGCTTCCTAGAATTATTTTCTACGTATTGGAGATTTTCATTGCTTGATTTTGGTTTGGCTGAAGTTTGTGGGTTATGGATTGCTCTTTGTCGAATTTGCATTACCATTACTTCTATTTTTCCAAGTTGGTGCATTTTCTACTTCTCTACAATTTGTTTTCAGAAAAGATTGTCTGCTCCGTGCATGGAAGAAATTGTCTATGGGGAAAATAAATTGCTATGAAAAATACTTATTAAGTTATACTATTTGGTTTGGGGATGAATTCATAATCGCATTTCATTTACTGCTTTATGTATCACCGTGAACGACTTTCTCCATGCCTGTTTTGTGATTGTTGTAGCTATTGTAGAGTCTGATTTTGATATGGGAGATGTGGAAATTATTTTGCTATTCCATTCTATGTAATGAGGATCAATTGTTACCCTATTGAAGTTTTACCCGTTCTTGCTTGAGAGACGGCTCTCTGAGAGATGCCAATTGATATATTTGAATCTGTGAAATGTATCTCTTTCTGTTGCATTCCCAGATTGTTTTCAAAGAAGTCCCTTGTAATGTACATGGTTATGCGTTCGTTTTGTGTCGGATTTCGGGGATATCTATACCTTATTGAAGTTTGGACTTGTCGTAAATCTTAAAACCTATGTATTTTGAGTTACATGCGCTATACTTTTGTTCGAATGCGCTAAAATCATAGAAGCGCTAATTCATTATGTTTATGCGCAATTTCTATTGGTATATGCACTATTGTTATTTGTATATGTGCTAATCTGTAGGTCAGAAGCGCTGCAGAAATAATCAAATGTGCTAAATTGTTAGTCATAAGTGTTGTAGAATCTAACAAAGGCGTTGGCTTGTTTTGCATATGCGCCAATCTGTTTAATAAAAGCGCTATTCTGCTCTGTAGCCTGTTTTGAGTTGATTTTGAAGTTCTAAGTCAGTTTTCTGAGTTTGATTTTTATACCAGAGGCTTTTTATGATGTAAATGAGGTTCTCAGATCTGTGTACTGTCTTTTTCTAGGTAATTGCTTATGTATTTGGCTTCAGCAAGATGTGATATGCCTTGTTGTTGAGGATTATTGTGTTACTCCAGCAAGAGGATGTATACCTTGTTGTAGAGGATATGTTGTTATACCCCCAGCGAGAACATTGTTGAGGATTTGATACTATTCATGGTTGAGTAGGAAGGTTTTGTCCCTTACTCTTGTTATTGGCATGATTTCATTTAGGATTGAGGCTCTTGATTTTTATGTTGGCATTTTGGTTTACCTATGATTACAGTTGGTATATGTTCATGACAATGGTATTTGTGGATTCATTTTATGTGAACCTTCTTGTTGTTATTGTGATTATGTTTACCCTTGAGGTCTTGGAACATGGTTAGGGAGAGTGGGCTTCCACATGATGGTCAGGGTCAAGAGAGAATAGGCTATCAAGAGGTTCCTTGTAAGGATGCTTGAAGTCTAGACCACTAGGAACACGTTGGGGGTTTTCCTTCAATTAAATAAGTGATAACCATAATAATTAATTAGTCGGGTTGGGTAACTAGGACTCACCTAAACAAGATAATAAATTGGTTTTGGTGCCCCACCTTATGGCCCTTGAGTGGAGACTCGAGATGAGCTTGGGAAGACCGCAGAGATGGTAAGTCAATCTCCCTTGATTTTCTCATAGGTTGAGATGGCTCCACATGTCTATCAAGGTTGAGATTACCCCATCTTTGTGAGGATAGCATGCAGCAACATGACGTGTAAGAGTTTTGCTCTGGTTTCGAGAATGAACGCCCCGTTTAAGACATGCAAAAGTGATATGCAAAAATATAGTACAATATGGTACAAAGGGAGAGATATGGGTGCCCCCCCCCCCTTAAGATGTCAACATAGCCTTATGTTGATGTCTTAAGGAAGCTAGAAACAAGGATACCAACCTTCAACACCAAGGAGATATCCTTTAGGCAACAATGTCATATATCCAAGCTAAAGAGGAGATACTCTTCAAGCAAGGCTAAGATAGTTGAAAAAGAGATATCTTGCAACAAGTGTAAAGGAGATCCTTGGAGGAGAAGAGATCTTTTCTCAAAAGACATCTACCTCCAAGAGGAGCTATCTTGAACAATCATAACATCTTCTACCAAAAGAAGGGAAAGAGAACAAAAATGCATACCTTCCTCCTATTGCTAGGTGAAAGAGATTCTTGATGAAGGATGCCTATCAGGGTGTGGCATTATTCCCTTCTATGTGATGATAACATGCGATGACACTCTTTCCCTACATGTGTCCTTGTTCCTTATGCCTTGAATGTTGCACGCCTCTGGGAGTTTCTATGTTCTATGATTAGCATTGTGATGTGATTTGGCTTATTGGTTATGTGACATTTCTTGTGTGGTTGTTGTGTTGTTATAGTTTCTTTGGTTGATAGGTGTCAGCTTAAGTCTAGAGTCTGTGTGGGATCTTGTGTCATCTCCCAGCATGGGGGGTGGTTTCTTTGGTTCCACATGGTCGGGTGGTTTGATGCCTTCTTCCATTGGGATGTTCTTCATTGGATGCTTGAGCGTGGATTGGATTCTATCTCTTCAACATATGGATGGTTCTTGTAGTAGATTAATGTAATGTAATTCATATGGTAATGTAATAATGAGATTGGAAGAAAGATGTAGCTATTGATTAAGGCTATGCATTGATGTTAATGATCTTGTAACTCTATCATGTGATAGGACTTATGGTTGTAATCATTGTTGGGTTTATTGTGTAACTTGGATATGGATTAAATAAAATAGTGAATTGGAATTATGGTTTAATTAAAGGATGTCATTTGATTATATTTGGATACATGGATTGTTTATGTTATTTAATTGGGAATTTAATTACTTCTTAGTCGTGCTTATCTCTTGGCTAAGAATATGTTTTGGTAATATGTTGTATGTATGATCATTCTAAAAAGGGAAGATTAGGCATGTTTGTAGGAATATGAGTAATGATGAAATAATAATGAATAAAAAGGATTAGGAACACTTAATATTGGTGCTTTTAAATGAACCTAAAAAGGATTAATGGGATTTGGATAACGGTAGGTTGCATTCATGATGGTTGAAGTAAATGGATTATTCTTATGCATTGTAATAGGCTAATGTTGGAAAGGATATGTTAAGTAGGATTGAATGTGATAAATGGTAGAGATGATGATATGTTATGTTACATAAGTAATGGCATTGAGATACCCTAGGGAGAATGTTATATGTTGAGTTGTAATGTTTATTTCCACTTGCGTTATATGCTCGTTTGTTCATAATGTAGATTAAATGTGTACCACATAGATGTATGGATATTTGTACTTGTGTATTGAGTTATCTATGTTGCATTAGTAAATGTTTTGAAAAAAAAAATATCTCTATTGTTAGTTAGATTAGTTATTTTCTCTAAAGTATTTTGGCAGGCATTACACATGTCGTGTAAAAGAACAATAAATATCCATTTATCCTTCTAGTGTTGTGTAAGTATAAAATAAGCTAGTTTTCACTCAAAGAAATGTAATGTACATTAGTGTAAATAGTGATATTATCAAACTAGTTAGCTTTTAGCCTACCTAAGAGAGTTCTATTCACATTAGTTAAGTCTCCGCTTAAAGACTTTTACCATTTTGTCTAACCTCGTGTGGTTGAGACACATGTACTCACCTTTTGAGACCCTTATCTCATGTGTATGACCTTTATCACACTTTTCCCATGCATATGAGACATCATGGACACATCCTACACTCATCGAAGGAGGTCAAAGTCCACACCTACCTCCTCATCTCACCCCTTTTCTATATGTTCAAGGGGATCATATGTAATTACAAACTTGTTTTCAAAATATTGCATATTTTTAGCTTATTTGAAATCTCTTGTAGAAGGTTTATCATTGTTTTGCAAGATCTATTGGGCTGTGAGGGTCAAATATCCAACCCCAACAAGGTATTAGAGCAAAAAATCCTCTCCAAAAGAGAAAAAAATGCATGATAAAAATCTGTAAGTAAAGAAAAAAGGACTTATCATGACCCACCAAAGACTACTTCTATCTCAACATACAACAAATGTTCTCCCCATAGGAGAGAAAAGAGAGGTCTATAGGATCCCCTTGAAAAGAAAGAAGAAAAATCCATGTGAGGAAATGCTCCCTTTCAAAACTAAGATGAGAAGAGAGCCCATGCAACCTCCTCTCAGATTAACTATTGTATTGTCAGTAGATGCTTGGCACTGGATGCTGAAGATGATCCATGAATGTTGAACAAAATTTCTCCACTTGGAAAGAAACAACACCACAAGTACAAGCAAGATGACTTTCAATTCTAGATAGGAATATGTAGGAAAAAAGATGAATGTCTCTAAATTATGCACATGATCCAAAGACCTAAATGTTGCCATGGTGATGTCTTTAGATACTACTCAAATGCTCCATGTGAAAGATGCATATGTGGGGATAACAATGTTGATGTGGCTGTCATCGCAAATGTCCTCAATAGTATCTTCCAAATCTACAATGTGGGACTCTACAAACATGGATGATATATTTGGTAGAATGCATCCCAATGTAGCAAATCTGGAAAACTGATATTGATGTCTTGGTGCATAGAATCCATAGAAGCCATAGATGAGTCAACACTGGATTCGGACGTAGCAACAGCTGATGGAGGAGAAGAGATCTCAATGCAAGTCATCGAACTGGATTGTTCATCCCGAATGTGTAATGTCCTCATCCTAGTCAGGGACTTGGGTTTGAGGAGTTAGCCTATTTTTGGACCCTTGTAGGCTAACAGGGTATGGATAAAGGGGTCAGCAATGCAGTTGCTTGAGGAGTGGTCTATCTATTTGTTCTAGTTCAGTTTTGAGTTCAATTTTTGTCTTCGTTTCATCAGTTTCTGACACTTTATGAGGATTTCCTATTTTTGGGGGGAAAATTGCTAAAAAAAGGCATGGTCCTATTTTCATTGGCATGGCGAACTGTGGCCCTAGCTTCTGACAAATTCAGTTTACGAGCAATAATGAGAGAGAGATGAATTTTTAAGTGGTTCCATAGGCAATTAATATTTTAATAAAATATTAATATAAAATCATAAAGTGCATCACTTAAATTTATTTAAGTGAAAATTAATTATCTCCTAAGCTAGGCGTTGCTTTTAGGATTTCCTATTTTTAAGGGAAAAATTGCTAAAAATAGACATGGTCCTATTTTCATTGGCATGGCGAACTGTGGCCCTAGCTTCTAACAGACTCAGTTTCCGAGCAATAATGAGAGAGATATGAATTTTTAAGTGGTTCCACAGACAATTAATATTTTAATGAAATATTAATATAAAATCATAAAGTGAATCACTTAAATTTATTTAAGTAAAAATTTATTATCTCCTAAGCTAGGCGTTGCTTTTAGGGTTAAGTTGGAAACCCTAAAAGCAAGTTATAATTTTTAAATCCCTAATTGCCAAAAATTGCACTTATTGGGTATTTAGGCAGCCAAGATGGAAATTAAACCTCATTCATTGATATTGAGCATTTGACATTTTCTTCTGAGCACTTGGCTATGGCGGCTAGGGTTTGGACCTGTTTTGGAGAGCGTGCATTCTTCAGAATTCAATAGCTTTGAGATTGTGAAAAATCAATCGAATTGTTGCAGCTTGGTTGGCTTCATTCAAAAGTCAAATTGAATTGAATTGGGGCAGATTTGGCTTCTTACACAGATTTGTTGTAGGTTTCCCTATTTACTGTTTTGTTGTTAATTCTTCTGTGGTTTGGAGGCTTCTTTTCCCAAACACACAGCTTGCTCATTTATTGGCGCCATCTTCCACTATTTGGGTGTCTTAGTATTAAATAAGAGCAGATCTGAAGTGTTTCAGAATAAAAATCAGAACTTTATAAGTTGCTGATTTATTCTTTCTTTTCAATAAATTGGCTAAGGACCTACGGGTATGCTTCTAAATTCTCCAATTCATTGTTTCAATTGATTAAATTCATGTATTATTTCAATATGGGTTGCAAATTAAAAAAACCCTCTTTTGCAACTTTTGTCTATTTCTGAAAGACCATCTTAATAATCAAAAATTACAAAGATCTACAAATTACAGCAAATTGAAGAGTTGAACCAGCAAGGGTTCATCACAGAATGATGTTGATGTTTCACAAGATGTTTGAGTGAGATTATATGATGTTTCCACGTGTTGGAATTAAATGATCAAGTAAAACAATATCATGATAAAGAACAAGGCTTCATTTAATCAATCTTCGAATGCAATCTTCCACTATATGCTTTTTCTTCCCACAATATCCACACTTAATTTTTCATTTATTGGGAGGATTACAAAAAATACTCAAATAGAAGGGATTTAGTGCGAGAAATGATCATATGGATAGCAAAAATCAAAAAGCAGAAACACACAATCACCCCCTTGATTAAATAAATGAGCCCCCCAAGCAATTTACAATGACTTGATACTATATTTAATACATTTACAATTACCAACAAGTGGATTTGATATACAAATGCTATAATGTAATATCCCGGATATTTTTTTTGTGTTTTTAAGACCAATAATAATCATCAACCAACAGATAACCCATTAAGGTTAGAAAGCATAAACTCAAAGCTTGCTGAAAAATGCAACCCTTCCACTTTTTGATCACCGAGTGCCCAATGTGGGAAGGCGAGAGCATACGGTGAATAGGGGATCGTTAGATCTCAAATCTGCTGAAAAGATAAAGTGAATACAATAATGGGCGGCAAGCCAACCCCTTCCGCTTATCCAGCAGAAAACCAAGAAACTTGGCGGTGAACCAGCCAAGAGAAACATACAACAAACACAAATCATTCAACCACGATATTTCAACGGAAGGACTGAATTATAGATAACTCAACTCGACCACTTATGTAGCGGGAGGACCATTACAGCCAACCATCACTCGACCGCTTATGCAACGGGAGGATTGAATTACAATATAACTGATATAGGTGGCAGACCTTTCAGCGGAATGAGAGTTTACAAGCCAGAATGGGTTAGTGGTACTACTACTTAACCTTACAATAACAGAGAGAGTGAGAGTAGAATAGTAAACATGAAACTCTACTAACATCAAATCTGCAGGCTGGAAATGCAAAACCAGCAGCCTATGAACTCACTAAAACACTCATATCTCTCTCAATTCACACCCAATTCACCCCAAAACAGTTCTAAACCAACACTATACCAGCAACAATGAAAACAAACCCAAGGCGAGCCATCAAAACACCCTCATTTATTTGGCATGCATCCCAATGCACATCCTAAACCCCACGCCTAACCAAAGAATTTCGATTTACTCTAGTAAATTCAATGCTCAACAAAATGGGCCACAAACTTACAGAATGTATCGCCAGTAGCAGGAAAGATGAATGAGTCGGTACCCAGTATGATAGAATCGCCAGGCCAAGAGGTATGAGCAAAAGACAGTTTCAGCAACTCCGCGACCAGCAACCAGAAAACACTCCAATCCCACACTAAACAATCCACAATCTGCAAAACTCACTCACCAACAACACTGGAAACACCAGGACATAGCTAGGTACTATCTTCCAAATACGAAACTGAGACTTAGCTAGGAAGCCACACTTCGAAGCTCAGATTTTAAGTCGCCAAACCGGCAACATAACGATGCAATTTTCATAAGATACCAAAATGAGAGCCCAAGGCTCTTATTTATAACTTCTAACTCCACCAAATTCAAATGCAAATGCTCACAAATTCCTCTTTCCCATTTGCATTTCATTTACCCAAGTGGACCCAAAGATGGTGCCATACTTCAAGTCAAAAATCACGCCTAGCCAGCAAGGACCACGATTTTATGACTTAGCAAAAACTTTGTTGAATAAAATAATATCTCCCATTTTAATATTGGCGTCCCTTTCCAGACATAAACAATTCGCCTAGCACTTAGGAGACATCATGTTATGCACAATTTCCAAAGTCATTAATCAGTAGTAAAAATAATAAAATTAATTAAATATTAAACCTTAGGATAAGGAAATAATATTTAATTAAATCACTTATGACTCCAATACTGATTATTAACAAAAACCAGGATGAAGCTGAGCAAGGAAGACCACTGAACTGCTGCAGGATCAGGATCCTATCCACTGCCAAAAATAGAAACACTCCATACTGCCACTTACTAAAAATAGTTAGTCATGAACTACTGCTCCAAAAAGCATGATCTTCGCACGCAGTGACAGAGCATGGAAAGCTCAGTAGGACAGTATCACCAAAACAGCCAACCCCTGACTTACTAAAAATAGTAAGTTCTTGCCTCATCAATGTTTGACCCTAACTCTTCATTCCACATAGCCTATGGGTCTCATGAATAGGCCAATGGACCACTGGAAGTACATCAACGAGAAGGGGACATTACAGTCCGCCCTCCCCAAAATTGCTTGTCCTCAAGCAACTGTAAGGCTGGATGCAGTAGAATCTCCTCATTTTCCCATGTAGCATCCTCTGCTGGTAAATTTTTCCACTTGATCAAGTATTCCTTGATCACCCTTCTCCTCAAAGAACGTTCCCAGAAATCAAGGATAGCTTCAGGAATCAAAACTAGCTCTCTCCTCATCAAGCGGGGGTAACTTAGGTCAAGCAACAACATTGTGTCCCAAAGCCTTCTTGAGGCGTGACACATGAAATACATTATGAATCCTGTTGCTTGCTGGCAATTCTAGCTCATACGCCACTTCTCCAATTCTCTTGCTAACTCTGAAAGGCCCATAGAATCGTGGCTTCAATTTCTCAACCCCGCTCTTCTTGAGAGTAGACTGTCTGTAGGGTTGGAGCCTCAAGTAGAACATGTCACCCACCTCAAAGGCGCACTCAATTCGCTATTGATCAGCATACCACTTCTGCTGATTTTGTGCATGTTGAAGATTGTCTCTCAGAATCCTTAGAATATCTTGACTTTGTTGCATCATATCCTTCGCCTGAGGGGTTCTGCTATCACCAAATACTAGGTCAACGAAGCTAGGAGCTTCATAACCATATAGTGCCATGAACGGTGACATCCGGATGGACATGTGGTAGGAGGAATTGTAGCAATACTCTCCCAAGTGAAGCCATCTCACCCATGCATTCTGCTGCTCCGAGACAGTTTCTAAGATATCCTTCCAGCCACTTATTCACTATCTTGGTTTGCCCATCAGTTTGTGGGTGATATCTTGTGCTTGGAATGAGCACAATACCAAATAATCTGAAGATCTACCAAAAAGCACTTAGGAACTTACTGTCCCTATCACTCACAATGTTCTTCAGTAACCCATGTAATCTGAACACATCCCGAAAGAATACTTCAGCAACCTGAGCTGCTGTAAAAGAGCTGGTGATGGCGAAAAAATGGGCAAACTTAGTTAGCTTGTCTACCACCACATAAATACTATCCTTCCCTTGCGCCTGTGGCAACCCAGTGATCAAGTCCATGGAAATACTTTCCCATTTTTGACCGGGAATAGGCAAGGGTTGTAACAAACCAGCTGGCAGAGTGTGCTCATCTTTGTTTCTCTAACATGTGTGACACTCCTTGATGTACTTCAAGACATCATTTTTAAGTCCCTTCCAAGAAAATCTCTCTCGGATTTGTCTGTATGTTTTGAAGTAACCTTGGTGACCAGCAAGGGGAATATCATGTTAAGTCTTCAAAATCTTCTCCTTTAGCTTAGATTCAGCCATAATGAAGATCCTTCCTTTGTATAGTATCAACCCCCCAACCAATTTGTACCTTTCATCATGAAAAGTACCTTCTATAATGCTGGTTGCAAACTGATTTTTGGCATAATCAGCAAGCAACAACTCCCTCCAATCAGCAGTAAGCTCGCATAGTGAGCTCAAATGGGGCCTTCTGGATAAGGCATCAACCACAACATTGTTCTTTCCCTTAACATACTCAATATCGAAATCGTAAGCCTGTAGCTTACTCACCCACTTCTGTTGTCTTTCATTCAAATCCTTCTTATGCATAAAGTGTTTAAGATTATTATGATCAGTCTTAACAATGAACTTACTCCCCACCAAATACTGCCTGAACTTCGCAAGGGCATGCATTAAGGCAAGCATTTCCTTGTCATAAATCGAATACATCCTTTCAGGTCCTCTCAACTTCCTACTCTCGAAGACTATAGGATGCTTATCCTGCATGAGGACTGCACCAACACCTTCTCCAGATGCATCACACTGCAGTTCAAAAGGTTTGGTGAAATCAGGTAAAGCCAAAACAAGGCAGGAACTCATGATTCCCTTAAACTGCTCAAAAACTGTCTGTGCCTTTTAGGACCATTCAAAAGCTCCTTTCCTAGTAAGATCTGTGAGGGGGGCAACCAACTGAAAATATCCCTTCTCAAACCTCCGATAAAAACCACACAGACCCAAAAATCCCTTCAAGTGTGTTATGTTTTCAGGAGGAGGCCAATCAATGATGGCTCTAATCTTTTCGAGGTCCACCTTCACACCACCTGCACTGATAATGTGACCAAGGTAGAGCAACTCTTCCATTCCAAACTCACATTTGGACTCCTTGGCAAACAGGGATTCGGATTCTAGTATGCTTAGCACCTCATCCAAGTGTTGTAAATGCTCCTTCCAAGATTTGTTGAATATGAGTATGTCATCAAAGAATATCAATACAGACTTTCTTAGCTGTTTCTGGAAGATTATGTTCATGCATAACTGAAATGTGGCGGGTGCATTCGTCAAGCCAAAGGGCATGACTAGGAACTCAAAATGCCCAAAGTGGCATCTGAAAGCAGTCTTCTCCACATCCGAAGCTCTCATCCTAATCTGATGATACCCTGACCTGAGGTCAATATTAGAGAAGAACACTGCACCATGTAGCTCATCAATGAGCTCATCAATTCTCGGGATAGGATACCGATTCTTAATAGTTTTTTGATTCAGGGCCCGGTAATCCACGCACATGCGCATGGTCCCATCCTTCTTTCTCACCAAAACAATAGCCGAAGCAAAGGGGCTTTTGCTTGGCCGTATGTAACCCATATCAAGCAATTCCTAGATTGCTTTCTCAATCTCATCCTTCTACTTCTTAGGATATCGATAAGGAGTAGTCATAACAGGCTTAGCTCCTTCTTCAAGCTCAATGATGTGTTCTGCACCTCTCTCGGGGGGTCTGCCAGGAGGTGGGTTCTCAAACACCTTACTTCTCTTGGTTATCAAGACTTGAACATCTTCAAGATAGTTCCGATTCTCTTTTAGTGGTTCTAAGGGCATGACCATGACCTTACTTCTAGCCGTGATCAATGCTTGAATGTCTGTGGAATAGCTGCCCTTATCTACCAATGGATTTGAAGGCATTATCAAACACTTTGTTGCCCACTCCACCTGGTTATGGCGGATCAGCCTCTCCATCCTTTTCAAAGATACAACTCTAAGTCCACCATGCGACATTCCTCTCAATACTACCTTCTTCCCCTCCGACATGAATTTCAACTCCATGGTTTGCAAGTTTAATGTAATCTCACCAAGAGATCTCAGCCATTGAATCCCGAGGATTGCATCATCAGTCCCACCAATGCTAACCACAAAGAAATCATCTCTGATTTCATCATTCCCCAACTTCAGAGACATGTTGGAAATCATCCAGTTGCAGGAAATAGTGGAGCCATCTGCTACCATGACTTTGAAGCCCTCAACTTCCTCTACCACTAGTCCCCTCTTAGCAACAATCCTTTAATCAATGAACTTGTGAGTCGCTCCTGTGTCAATGAGAGCAATGACACGATACTCTCCAATCACACCCCGAACTCTAAAGGACTCATTCTTGTGAATGCTCGAGAGTTGAGCAACCACTCCTCTATCTTCTGACCCAATTTCAGGCCCTTCAGGAGCCTCTTCATACTCGTTGTCCTCAACTTCAGTTTGCTGTTCTGAAATTTCAGAATTTGGTCCATCCGTAGAATAGCACTCCATCTGATGCAGATTGCCCTTTCCATGACACTTATGTTCTGGGGCTCAAGGTTCTTTGCAAGAATAACAAAGATTCTTCCTTCGAAGCTCTTGACGGATCTCATCATCCATTCGCGAAGGAAAACTCTTGGTCTAATTTGTGAATTTCTTCTTATCCTTTCTGAAAGGTAAAGTCTTGGACTGAATTTTGTTCCTTGGGGCAGCCAACTCCATGCTTCAAGATTTCTTAATAGTTTCTGCCAAGGTGGGCAGATCAAATGCTTTAACCCAGCCTTTCAAACGTTCCTCAAGTCCTTCAGTGAAAAGGACAACTAACCGCTTCTTAGAGATGCTACTTACCATAACTGACAGATTTTGGAATTCAGTTACGTAAGTGTCCAACGAACCTTGTTGTTTGAGTTGAGCAGGTTCTCTAAATTTCACCTTTGGATCCTTGGTGTCGAATCTCTCAATCAGCTTGTTGGTGAAATCGGCATAGGTGATGATTAAGTTGTGACCAAGGGTGACCAACCCATGGTACCACCATTCGTGGGCAACTCCATCCAAGTGCAAGGTAGCAAACTTGATGGCATCTTCTTCCACCATAGGCCTCAAGGACAAGTAATTGTCCAACTTCTACACCCATGCTCTGGCTATGCTCTTAGTGCTTCCATCAAAGTGTGCTAAAGTCACTCTTCCAAGAGCTTGTTGATAATCTCTTGGGGCAGAAAATCTATTGTCATTCCTCCTTCCTCTCTTCATTTTTTGATTCATAAACTGATCCAAAGTGAGGATATCTCAGATCTCACCAGGGAGAGAAGCATACTCCATGTAACTATTTCTTATTTCATCAGTTGTAGGTATCTCTGTTTCAGCTTGTTGTACTTCTCTTGGCAGGAATACAGGTTGTAGAGGTCTTGGGGCTGAACCTCCACTGTTGCTCCCGTTGTTACTCCTATTTCCATTGCCTACAGGAGCATTAGAAGTGTTGGCTTCCGGTCCATTGTTGGGTTAGTTAGGGGTCCCAACAACATTCTAGTTAAGTTTGGCCAGCAGTAGAGACATCATGTCCATCATGGCATTGAATTGTCTCTCAACCTTCTTATCAGGTGCCTCATTCTGTTATGTGGCCTTGTCTACCATTGAATCCACTGAGTCTGAAGAATCCAAATCCTTCCCTCTGTTTCTCAGTACTTCTGAAAATGTATCCTCTTCCGGCACTACCGGAATCTGAAACTGTTGTCTCTTCTGTTCTCAGTTGTAGAATCTGACGTCTCTGTCACTCATGGAGAATTCTGAGTCCACTGAAACTTACAGGCTGGCAGGAAAACCAGCTCTGATACCACTGTAATATCCCAGATAATTTTTTTTTGTTTTTAAGACCAATAATAATCATCAACCAACATATAATCCGTTAAGGTTAAAAAGCATAAACTCAAATCTTGCTGAAAAATGTAACCCTTCCACTTTCTGATCACCGAGTGCCCAATGTGGGAAGGTGAGAGCATACGGTGAATAGGGGATCGTTAGATCTCAAATCTGCTGAAAAGATAAAGTGAATACAATACTGGGTAGCAAGCCATCCCCTTTCGCTTATCCAGCGGGAAAGCAAGAAACTTGGCTGGTTCAAGCAAGAAACTTGGCGGTGAACCAACCAAGAGAAACACACAGCAGACACAAATCGCTCAACCGCGATATTTCAGCAGGAGGACTGAATTACAAAAAACTCAACTCAACCGC
Source organism: Cryptomeria japonica (assembly GCF_030272615.1). Lineage (NCBI taxonomy): Eukaryota > Viridiplantae > Streptophyta > Pinopsida > Cupressales > Cupressaceae > Cryptomeria > Cryptomeria japonica. The sequence goes on along the minus strand of NC_081406.1, from coordinate 530,826,835 downwards.
TTAGGCAGCAGGAGGACCATTACAGCCAACCATCACTCGACCGCTTATGCAGCGGGAGGACTGAATTACAATATAACTGATATAGGCGACAAGCCAGCCTCTTCCACTTTTCAGCGGGATGAGAGTTTACAAGCCAGAATGGGTTAGTAGTACTACTACTTAACCTTACAATAATAGAGAGAGTGAGAGTAGAATAGTAATGTTGAACATCAAAGATAATAAACATGAAACTCTACTAACATCAAATCTGCAAGCTGGAAATGCAAAACCAGCAGCCTATGAACTCACTAAAACACTCATATCTCTCTCAATTCACACCCAATTCACCCCAAAACAGTTTTAAACCAACACTATACCAACAACGATGAAAAAAAACCCAAGGCGAGCCATCAAAACACCCTCATTTATTTGGCATGCTTCCCAATGCACATCCTAACCCCACACCTAACCAGAGAATTTCGATTTACTCTAATAAATTCAATGCTCAACAAAACGGGCCACAATCTTACAGAATGCATCACCAATAGCAGGAAAGATGAATGAGCCGATACCTAGAATGATAGAATCGCCAGGCCAAGAGATATGAGCAAAAGACAGTTTCAGCAACTCATCGACCAGCAACCAGAAAACACTCCAATCCCACACTAAACACTCCACAATCTACAAAACTAACTCACCAACAGCACTAGAAACACCAGGACACAGCTAGGTACTATCTTCCAAGTACGAAACTAAGACTTAGCTAGGAAGCCACACTTCGAAGCTCAAATTTTCAGTCACCAAACCGGCAGCATAATGATGCAATTTTCATAAGATACCAAAATGAGAGCCCAAGGCTCTTATTTATAACTTCTAACTCCACCAAATTCAAATGCAAATGCTCACAAATTCATCTTTCCTATTTGCATTTCATTTACCCAAGTGGACCCAAAGATGGCACCATACTTCAAGTCAAAAATCACAACTAGCCAGCAAGGACCACGATTTTATGACTTCGCAAAAACTTTGTTAAATAAAATAATATCTCCCATTTTAATATTGGTGTCCCTTTCTAGACATAAACAATTCGCCCAGCACTTAGGAGACATCATGTTATGCACAATTTCCAAAGTCATTAATCAGTAGTAAAAATAATAAAATTAATTAAATATTAAACCTTAGGATAAGAAAATAATATTTAATTAAATCACTTATGACTCCAATACTGATTATTAACAAAAACCAGGATGAAGCTGAGCAAGGAAGACCATTGAACTGTTGAAGGATCAGGACCCTGTCCACTGCCAAAAATAGAAACACTCTATACCGCCACTTACTAAAATACTAAGTCATGAACTACTGCTCCAAAAAGCATGATCTTCGCACCCTCAGTAGGACAGTATCACCAAAACAGCCAACCCCTAACTTACTAAAAATAGTAAGTTCTCGCCTCATCAATGTTTGACCCTAATTCTTCATTCCACATAGCCTACGGGTCTCAGGAATAGTCCAATGGACCACTGGAAGTACATCGACGAGAAGGGGACATTACATACAAATATTCCAAATGGAGGTGTATGCTGAAAGTACATCTCTAAGATATTTTCAAGAACTAATAACACCACTATGTAGTGCATGAAAAAACTAAGTAGTTTCAAAAAAGACGACTTGAAAAGGAGTCTATGTGTTGGAGCAAACCCTCTAAAGTAAATAGATAAAAAACAAAGTGACCTCTAATAATTTGTGATTTCCGAAAAGTTCATACACCAAATTTCAAAATAATATCACCACCGGATAGAGCATGAAAAATTACCCCAACCCAAAAAAACTGTGTTTGAATGGCCACGAAACAGGCTCATGAAATTGAGCCAAAAATCCAAACAAGTCAATGGTGAGGGATCAAACTTTAGGAGGGAAAATCAATGATGTTAGGTGATAGATTATGCTCAAACCTGATGGAATATTCCCTAACCCCTGTAGATGTACCGACCCAAAAGGTAATTTTTTAATCATTAAAAAATTAAGAAAAAACAGTGCTTTCACCTCGAAAACAAAGTTAAGAATATGTTCATTTTACAAAGAATACTCTCTGCACAATTATCAAAGGTGGTCAATGAACAAGCCATATGAATTTATATATGAATGTATGGTTTAGATACAATCATACAAACGAATATTGCTAAAAAAATTGTGCCCTACACAAAATATTAGAGAAAATTTCTTTGAAATATGAAGTGTTATGTATCAAAATCTCTCTCAAACCTTCTAAACACAATGGCAAGGTCTGTTTGGCTCCATGATGCACCATATGAAAGTTACTATCTGAAACCCCCTTGATTTGAGAAGTTGTTTGCAAATTCAAAGCTCTAATACCATGTTAGAGTCAGATATTTGACCCTCACAACCCAATAGATCCTACAAAAAAATGATAAGCCTACTACAAAAAATTTCAAATAAACCAAAAATATGCAATATATTCATACAATATGTTTGAATCCAAAAAGCTTGTGATTAGATATGATCCCCTTGAATAAATAGAAAAGGGATGATCTGAGAAGCTAGGTGTGAACTCTAACCTCCTCCATGAGTATCAAATATGTGTCCATAAATAAAGGTGTCATATGCACATGATATAGGTGTTTCAAAAGGTGAATAAATTTTTCTCAACCACGCGGTGAGACAACAAAAGTAAAATTCCATAAGTGGAGGCTTAACTAATGTGAATAGGACTTTCTTGGGTAGGTTAAAAGCTAACTAGTTTGATATGAACAAACCTAATTAACTCAAATTTATGGGTTAAACTTGAACATCCTCAATATATCGATTCATTTTCCAACTGGGCTTTGACCCTTATTCATTGAATCGAACACTATCAAAGAAACTCCTTCAACTATAAAATTACTTTGATTCTACAAAACCACAGCTCCTAAACCAGTTATTAAAGTTTCCCATTCCACTTCATTATTTTTGTGATTACCCAAATATAAAGAACCTTTATTAATCAAATTACCTTCTGAGCTTCAAATAGAAAATCCACCACTAGTTGAACCTAGGATACCCCTTACAACTCCATTAAAACTCAACTTATGGTATTGATTGGAGGGTGAAGACTAGTGTTTCTTTCTATTGCCTTCAACTTTCAAAGCAAAATTTCATTTTCCATTTTTTATGCTACTTAACCCTTGAATGGTTCACTGATTACCATAGATCATGTGTGATATTATTGTTCATGATACATTCTACACCCACACATGCATATGAACCTTAAACTAAGCCATAGACATAGGACTAACCTAGACTTAGCAAGTCCCAAGGCAAGGTGAAACGAGTCCTAGAGACTCAATATCTAAGTATTAGATGAGACAAACTCATTGAATCCAATGAGGCCCTTCATTGAGACTCAATTGTCTTAGGGAACCAAAAAGTCCAAGATAAAAACAATTAAAAAAATAAAAAAATGAAACTGAACTCTCCTAAAATGACCTCAAAATACATTTATTTCATTTGCAAACACAAAGGAAGAGAAAAAAAGGGGGTATTGGAGCTAAAATCACATGCCATTGAAGCGAAAACCAGCATACAACTTGAGCAACCGCTGATTAAATATAAATTGGGAAGGTATGTAACAGCCGTTAGTGCATTTATAGGAGCCTATGACAAATTCGGAAAAGCCCACCATTGATTTGGATTAGCCTACCATCAAGTTGAAACAAATTTGTAGAGATATTTACTATCGTAAATCTTTTTTATAATTTTGTGTCTTCTTCATTTGTTTTTTCTTTCAATTAAGATTCATGGAACAAACCTTTACTATTTTTTATTAGCTGCAAACCCTAATTTTTTATTCATTTTTTATTGCAGTTTATCTAGAAACCTTAATTGTTAATTTATTTCAATTCATTTGTTATTGCAGCACACTTCTCATTTATACATTGTTCTAATGTTGGTTCCAGTTAGAAAGGACCCTTCTTGGAAACATGTCATCCCCGAGGCAATGAAAGGGGTATTGATTTGCATACATTGCAAGACAAAAATTAGCACGGGAGGCACTAATTGATAGAAATATATCCTTCAATTAAATCCATGCCGGGATGTTAAAGTGAACGATGTTGCACCTATTGTTGTAAATATAAAATCACTTGGAGACATTTGACTTACAAGAGAACTTAAAAATGACAAAGAGAAGAGACAACAACCATTCATGGAGATTTTTCTTCTTCTATTCCTCCATTCCCTAGACATTCAACTAGTGACAATGACAGTGTTAATGCTAGTATTGGGTCTTAAGTTCATGGATATAGATTAAATTCAAATTTATACCACGCACTACTCCAAGTTTCCAACCATTAGTTGAAAGCATGGGCTGGAACAAGGACAAGCATGATGCAACAAAGAGTGCAACCAGTGACTTTTGGTTTTATCATTCCATTCTCTTTCACACAACTAGGTAATTAATGATTATTTTTGTTTTGAAATATGTTTGATTTCTTTGTCTCTTGAATTTTTTAGTTTATGGGTTTGTAGAATTTAAACTCTAAATATTACTACATATTTTTTTAAGGTCTCCTTACTGACATATATAATAGATGCTATTACTGTTTGTGGGGCAAGGTTCAAAAGCCCTAATAATGGGGAGATAAATGGCTCCATTTTGACTCGGTGGCCGACATGAATGCCAAAATTGAGGAGCAACATGAAATATGGAGGTAGAAAGTTTGTATGGTTGGCCAAATAAGAGAATTAAGACATTGCTAAAAAAAATTTGTTTCTTTCTCAAGTGGTTTTACTTCCTAAAATCCATTGATTTAATGATTAAGATTTCTAACTTCTACTTTAGCGATTAACATTAGAATTTCAAATTTCATTTTTTCCTTAGGTGGCACAAGTTTTCTAAAATCCATTGATGCTTCAGGAAAGAAAAAAATGTTGATTTCTTTTGTGAGGTTTTAGGGAAATTTTTGGTGGAGGTGAATGAAGAGAATGTTGTGTAGATAGTTAGAGATAATACAACAAATTGTGTTGTTGCAGACAAAATTCTCATGGATAGGTACACATCCTTATTCTAGATTCGTTATGTTGCTTATTGCTTTGAACTCATATTGGAAGATCTTGGCATAATCCCATGGATTAGAGCACGGTAAAAATATTTACAACTACATATACAACCATACTAGGGTCCTCAACTTAATGAAGATCCATATGAACAAAAAGGTGGTGACTTGTCCTAGAATAGTTCACATTGCAATTTTTGCTTTAGTTAAAGGCTGTCTTGAGACACATGTTTGTTAGTAAGGAGTGGTCTACATCTTCGTATGCTAAGATCAACATGGGGGTTGATGTGATTGATTGGGTTTTTAATGAGCATAACTTCTAGCTTCCAACAAAGATCATAGATGTAAGTTCATATTTTCATTCTATGTTAATTCATTTTACTAAATTATCAATTATAATGGTTTTATTTGTTTATGATTTTGTGTTCCCTTCTTTTGCAATCCATAGAACCTTATGTTGCCCTCCTTTGCATTGTTGGTGGAGAAAAGCCTGAAATGGGCTATATATATGAGGGCATAGATAGGCCCAAGGAGGCCATTAGATCCATCTATGTGGGGTTGAGAATAAATAGTCCCATATGGAACATCATTGATCAAAGATGACACCATCAACTTCACAAGCCCTTACATGCAGCTACCTCTTTCTTGAATCTCATGTTTCCAGTTCAAACCAAATTTCAAGGCAAATGAGGAGGTTTTGAGTGGTCTCTGCCATAGTTTGCAAACTCGGACTTGGAGAGTACTCGATGAGCCCAAAAATTTCAACTCAGCAAATACTCAACAAAAACTTGGCAACTTAGAAAGTACTCAAAATTAAAATTTCTTAAAGAAACATACTTTTTTTTTGCAAATTTAATTACAAAATGTATTAAATTAAAAATTGACATCTTGAACGAAAATAAACATGGTTTTATAGAAAAAACAATGTGTGAAAATGCATTTTAACCAGCATTTTACCCGCGTTGGCATTTTTACCCATGTTTTTCCTATGTTCGTAAAAACTCGTGAGTTAAACTTGTAAAAAACTTAACTCGCCTAGCAAAAGAAATAGAGATTACTCGGCAACTCAAAGAGTACTCGCAGAGTTTGTAAACTATGGTCTCTACATAGTGATAGAATAGATGGATCTGGTTCTCAACTTGAAACAAAAATCATATTTGAGATTGAGATCTACAAAGTTGCACAAGGAGCCCTCTTTATGCGAAATATATGCAAGGCAACTTGGACAAGATTGCAGCCAAATAAAAGTATTATTAAGTGTGTAATTTAGGCTCTAAACTTTTTTTTTTTATAAATATTGAAATTTGAAATTAAACAATGAGATTGAATCCTTTTTTTTTCCTCATTTCAAATGCATGGTGGAAAGGCTTGGTGCTAAGGTGCCAAATCTTCAAAGAATTGCAATTCATGTCTTAAACCAACCATGCAATGCTTTAGGATGTGAACACAATTAGCGTATGTTTAAGTGCATACACTCCAAGAGATGAAGAAGGTTGTCAACGCAAATGTTAAATGATCTTGTTTATGTTAATTACAACCTTCATCGTTGTCACCAGTAAACCTTGAGCACTGTCTTCTTTCCCATTAGTCCAGAGGAGATTGATCCAAAATTAAATTAAATCACTAAAGATGAGAATATTATGTTCAATGAAGACCTCAAATGGGTCAATTGGGTGGATCTAGAGGCAAAGATAGTAGCCATGGTAGAAGAGGTAGCGCAGGAGTAGACCCCTTAGATATTGGTGTCATTGATACATAGGCAAATATCATGGTTGCATCATGATCAAGGACCTATCTCAGATGCCCACATAGGACTTGTCATATAGCTACAAATGTTGGGAAAAGTGACGCAATCTCTTCCAAGCCATAGATATACTTTTAGTTTTGATATTTGCTTTGATGCCAGGAATATTATAATTTATGAGTTTTGTATACAATTGACATTATTTGTAATTTTATATATTTAAAAATGTTATTTCCTTCAACAAAAATATATTTTTCTACTAATGTAGTCAATGTAGAGTTATACTTGTGTGTGTGAATAAAGTAGCTTCCATATGATTATTTTATTGTTTCTTTAAAGTTTATTTATAGAAAGGTGCATGATGAAAACTTCAAATCCTTAAAAATATCAAAATCTCCACATTTCAAGGCTTTTTCAATTTGTCGAGTCTAAGTGACGAGTTCAAGTCAAAAGCATAAATTGGTTTGCCAAGTTTGAGTCTTGTAACTATGCCTTAAAGTTTTAAACACATTGAAAAACCAAATCATATTGATGATGACACACATATTTCATAGTAGCACATGACTTATATGCACTTGGGCTCATTTTTCATGTGTAGTCCATTTATTACATCCCTTTTCTTACATAGATGACACTTTTAGTCCTATGACACATTTGGAGCATCACATTGATTTATGACATTCATTTATAGGTATATCGAGCCAAAGCATATTGGCTTGGATGCTTCCACTACCTACTATGTTGCACTTGATGTTGTTACATAGATGACACTTTTAGTCCTATGACACATTTGGAGCATCACATTGATTTATGACATTCATTTATAGGTATATCGAGCCAAAGCATATTGGCTTGGATGCTTCCACTATCTACTATGTTGCACTTGATGTTGTCAATGACTATGAGCGAACTAGTGAGCATGAGAGTGCTAGTGTCACAACATTATTTGCGGTTCTTCTAATTTACCGCTACAGACATCATCCAATATGGATGGCCATGATATTTTTAACAACCCATATGATATTTGATCAATGATAGCTGATTGTTGACACTTGACATTATTATTCTTTAACTTTAATATATCATGACATTTAGGTTTAACTAATATCTGACTATTAATATGTTGGTGTATTTTGAACTTAATTACTGCTGCAAATATGTATGTATTTCTGATTTTTATATGTTTTGTATGGACAAACTTAACCCCCCAGAAAATTGACCAAACCTACGAACTGAACCGTCAAACCTGAACCCGAATCAGTAACTTAGCTCAAACCAATATTACCTTAAGGTTTCATCTAAGTCAGAAGAGATGAACAACATTCAACCTCACCGAGAAAATAGAGTAAAATAAAATATTTTGAATGAACTTTTTCTCCTCCAATTTTCCTTTTATAAACATGTTGCCTCTATTTTCAAGCCCCCAAATTTTAAAATTTTGCATTAAAACTAATGTCTTGATAATGTGTTTTCAGTTCAAAGCTATCATTTTTGAGTCTTATCATGTATTGGTCAAAATGCAAAAATGATTAAATTTTAAAAATTATAAATTTTCAAGGGAAACTATTTTGTGAGCATGTCCCTGGTATTGTTCCTAGCAACGTGGCCAATATTCGTGACAACCCACTCCATCGTTTGTGAGATTTTAATGCTTAGATTTTCATTAACTTAATTCATAAAGCATTAAAATTTCGTCCTGGAGAACTCCATCATGAAGAAGTTTTTTTTTGGTTGTGCTCACCTCATCCACCTTGACGTCTAGTCAAAATTTCATAGGTAAATCCCTTCTCAATCAAAATTTATGATCAAATCTCCAAAATGGGTAAAAGGAAGTGGATAAATTAAAATAAAATTAAAATTAAAATTAAATAAATTCACTTTTAAAAATTAAAAATCAAAAAGTCATAAATGATTTGTGATTTTCAAAATAATTAAAATTTGCAAGTCACTCATGACTTTCAAAAAGGGGATTTATGTTGAAAGAAGAAAAATTGAAGTAGGGTGATAATTAAGCAATATGAAAAATCAATTTCACAACTCACAACTAGGAGGTCATGAGTTTTGGAATTTGAATGTGAAGGCATTGTAAAAAGTGAAAAGTGAATGCAAGGAGGTTGTGAATCGTGAAAAATGGATGCAAATTGGTGAATGCTGAATAGTAAAATCTCGAGTGAAAGAAAGATTGGTCATATTGATTGAGAAATGTGAAATATGATTTCACAACTCACAGCTAGAGGTTGTGAGCTTTGAAATTCAAAAACATAACCAAAGTAGTTATGTTAACTCCCAAAAAACCCAATTCTTTAAAAGGGCATTAGTTAGTGCACAGTTCATTTCTCCAACCTTTACCTACATCTTCTTTGCTACTGCACCAAGACAGATTGCTCTAAAGATGACATCGAATGGAATCAAATGATTGCAGTATGTGTAAAATACAAATTTGTTGCAAAGACTTGAGAAACTTTCAAGAAAATGCAATTGACATGCTCAAGGCCAAGTCCCACGACTTCCACCCATATCCTCTCTATTTGTATTAATATGGGAACTTTGAAATAGAGTATGGACACTGTCAAAGCATAACCAGTAGATGGATGAAAGGAAAAGTTCCAACTTCCATTCAATTTGCACCTCTAAAGCATCAGATTAGTGGTAGCAAGACATGTGAAAAGTTTGTTAGAATGCCTCTAGAGATGTCACCACTAGGAATGAAACATAATGATTGCAGCTTGTGCACCAACCAGTTTTGCTGAAAAAGCTTTAAGAACTTTCAAGCAAATATAACTAATAAGCTGCAACGATGATGAGATATGCCGAAAATGGATGTGTCGAAAAGCTTAGAGACTTAAGAGCAAATGTACTTGGGGGGTATAGAACTGCACCCTCTAATCTACACCAACATTCTTTTTGTTCGGGTCAAAATGGGAGCTTTGAGACAGTAAGTTGGCAGCCATCACAGCACATGAAGTCTTTATCAGATATTATACATGCAATGTGAAACACACATAGTACGCATGAGTGTGTGACAGGATGCTTCAAACATCAAAGCATAATGGAATATATATGCAAATTGTGTAAGCATGGAGGAGGCATGGGAAATGTTTGACAGAATGCCCAAATAAAACGTAATCTCACGGGTGATTTCAGAATACGTTCAAATTGGATTTGTTTAAAAGGTTTTAGAAGCCTTCGAGCAAATGCAATTTGCAGGTGTAAAGCCAAATAGTTGCAGAATTCACTTGAAAGTGAATTTGTTAAAAAGGCTTTAGAAACTTCCAAGAGAAGAAGTTGTGCGCAAGCAAGAGGTGAAAGCAGAGACAAATCACATGAACCATTAATCATAATGCCTCAAGAAGATGTCATCTCATGGCTCATGATAATTGTAGGAAATACACGAAAATACTTTTGTGGAGAAGGCCTTGAACTTTCTAGCAATGTACTTGGCACGATTTTTGTCAGACATAACAATTGCAATTATGTGGTTGACATGCAAACTGTTTGGAAAACTCCCTCAAAACACTGAAGTTGTGGCCTCTAAGAGAAAACAATGCACGAGAACTGCATACACTACCTCGAAGAAATGTGGTCTCATTGCATGCTACAGTTGTCGAAGTATATATCAAACAGATTTATTGAAAATGCTTTGAAAGCTTTCAAGGAAATGTAATTGTCTACATTCTTGTGTAAGCACGAATGGGAAATTTGGAACATGGTAAGGACATACATCAAAGTGTATTGGTAAGGATTTTAGTTGAAAATGCTCTTGTAGACATGCATGCAAAATGTGCAATTGCCAACAACGCAGGTGAATTGTTTGACAGAAAGGCTTGAAGAAATGTGGTTTCATGGAATATTATGATTTAAAGATATTCAGAAAATTAGTTTGTCAAAAAGATTATGTAAGAACAAATCCCTTAACCTATGCAAAGTTGGGAAATTGACTTGGCAGATGAAGGCAATAGGGTGTCTCCAAATTCAAGGTATTGCTTTAATGTTGTGGAAGAAAAGGCAAAAGAATTATTTATCAGCCATCATAGTGAAAGACATCCAGTTTAATAAAAAGATAAGCATCCAAGCATAACAAAAAGCAAGTTTGTCATATGTTGTAGTTGCATTACTCTGGCAGAAATATGTTTAAAATGCGAAAGAATGGACATGGCAAGGGGGGTTATTCCATAAAATGCCACAGAGAAATATGATCTCATGAAATGCAATGTTGGAAAGATGCATTTAAAACGGTTTATTGAAAAGGTAGAGGTAACATTTAGGTGAAATAATACCCATGAAAAGAAAAGGGAAGAACCAGAACTAGATGGGGATGTTGTCACCAAAAAGAAGATCTATAAACATAGAAGTCTTAAATGTGAAATGGGAATTGACGTGAATAAGTCACTTAAGGCCATGATTTGTGATATATTTTGCATCGAAGTTGGATTCTGTCATGGACATGAAAGGGAAGTCCGAGCAACTTCATATGGAGATAGGCATTTAAAATGATCACATTCAAATTGAGGTACTTGCATTCAAGATGCAACAAAATGGATGGCATTCATCAAGTGTTTGGCAAAGTCCTAAATGAAATGGAGATCATCAATTAACATTATTAGTGATTTGCATGCTTGGAGGAACAAATGTCAAGTTTCTAAAGGCATAGTTTGGAATAAAGAGTTGTATGAAATCATGAAAAGGGAAGCAAACAAACTTGAAGATGTTGAACCAATAAATAAAGAATAAGACAGCCCACAAAATTGCCAATGAGTTTACTTCAAGGTTGGGAATACATAAATAAGATGATATACTTTCACGAGTATCCCAAGAAAGAAATTATGTACATATAAATGAAGATGACATCCTTTAGTCCCTTGCAAGATAGATAAAGACATTGGCAGATGGATTGAACGAGCCAAAAGGTGTTACTTATAATGAGTCATAGGATGGAACCAATGTTAAAGAATGTATTGATAGTTATGGGTTTATCATTTAGTGAAGACGTCTAATTCTTCTCATTTAATATTATGTTAAAGGGATTATGGAGTAAAATATATTTTGAAATGACAAACACTCAACCAAATATAGTTGATTGGATGCACAATATAACAATGAAGATGAGTATGCAAAATTGATTATACAAGCCTTCTCGTCATTCAAAAATTCATCATATTCTTGGGAGGAGATGATGATTAGCAAATGCAATCAAAGTGCATTCCCTTAAAGGTTAAGTTGTTGACGAACCGGTAACTCGTGGATCTAGAGAAGACGTAGAGCTCACCTTGAAAAAACCAATATCTTGGTTTTCTTTTGAATTTATGAACATTAAATTGCCTTTCTATATACAAGTGGCTTACGTCACTTTTAGTATGTGAACATTATAAAAAGAACCTAATTTGAGAAAAATGATGTAAACATAATTGAATAAGGTTCATCATTTTGTATTTCAAAAGATAGTTAGAAAGTAGTTATCGAGTAGTTACAAGGTGGTTATCCAAAGAAACCTATAAATACAAGGCTATTTCTATTGTAAAGGGGAGGCATACAGAGGGTGAAACTCTGGACAAATTCACAGAGAGGCTTTCTAATGAATTTTGGTTTGAAACTATTGTACAAAAAGGGTTTATGAGATTGTATAATCTCATGAAGATAATAAAGAATGCAATTGCTCATATGTCCTAATGTTTTCCAAGTTATTGTTAATTCTCGTATGTTAAACTAGTAATCCCTTTATGTAACTATGCAAACCATTGATAATCTATGTAATTGATGAAATGAAACACTCATTTCATGGTATCTTGAATTGAATGTGATAGTATAGTCTATATCTTCGTATGTTGAGGTTTGTTATCCTTCTTTCTTCATCATTGCATATCAAAACTTATTTTGTGCTAAAGCCCCCTGTAATTTTTTATCATTTCTGAAGTCGTACTTGGTATTCATATGTTTGCCAGTAGGGTTTCTGTTATTAATCTTCCTTTAGTTCTATCTTGTTTCCTTTTGTACATTCAGGTTAAAAGTACACAAAAATCCTAAATACCCCTATCATACAAGGGAGACATCCCTCTTAAACTCAAAGGAAGATTGCAGTTTCACAACAATCTCTCCAACTATTGGCATGATTGGCATTGCTCTTCAGGCGAACAAGGTCAGTTTTAGGAGACAAAATCACAGTGACAAATTTGTTTACCAACAAAACACTTTTGGAACACTCCAGAAATTATAATTTACAATCACCTTTTAATAATAATCCTTAAGGTCCATAAAAGTGCTTTTATTTTACTATTTTCTTTTGAGCCTTAAAGTCACTTTAAAAATCACTTTTATAAATAATTAATATAAGTTGTCCTTAAAGTCACTATTTGGATAACTTAAATATTAATTAATTTCTCGAAACGTCAACCCAAAGTTGCAGAAAATAATAAAATAGACGCAAAGTAAATTCTGATTTCACCAACATACTTTGAAGCTCACTGGAGATCCAACTTAATTAAAGTTGATACTTTCCAAAACTAGAATATTCCTCCAAGAAGTTTGGAATGTACCCAAAAAGTTGAAACTACCATCGGAATGAATCAACAGACTCATCTTGATCCCCATAATGCCACTATTCAAACTCCATTCCAAAAAGGTTCGAGCTTCAAAGATGTTCGAATGACCAAAAAATGGGGATATTACAGCCTGATAATCAATATGAAATTTTTTGAAAATGTAAACCATTACCTGACTGCTCCCAAGTGTGCACCAGGTTGTGGGAAGGTAAACTTCAATTCATTGATTTTGCAGATGTATCCATTGGCAGGCAGCAGAACACCAATTTGCAATTTTTTTGGTTAAAGTCTGACTTACATTCCATCAAGCATGCCGCATAACACTAATTTGCTAATATTTGACTGTTTAACCTTGAATTTCTGTACTAACGCTCCATCGGGTTCATGTTTGATGGTGAATCTGCAAGATTTCTGCCTTTGACAACTTCTGTGCACTTTGACACAGGCCTTTGAACACTTGAAATGCAACTTTGATCATTTGACTTTGCTTTTTGTCAAGTTTCCATAAGATTTACACTATTTTAAACCATTCTTTGCTCTTTGAAAGTCTCTCTCATGCATTCCAGCAAAGACATGGAAGAAAGACAGCAGGCACGTGAAAGAATGACTAAAACGTCACTGCATTCAAGGAAAAAACAAAGTTTTGGTTAGAAACCTGACACAATACGAAATTTTTTGTATGGGTACAATAATATTACCTTTGGTCCTTGCAGTCCCATCAAATGTTTCCTTTTCAAATAAGATATGGCTTTCAACTTTTCAAACCCCAACACAACCAACAGAACTCCACAAAGCATTGGCCTCTCTCCCTTATTATTAGATGATAGAAAATCAAAATTTGTAAGGTGCAAGTTGAAGTTATCTAACAACCAATTCTATTTGATTTGTACACTCTCAGACCTTGCACTGAGGCAAGGTTCAATACAATAATAACATATTACTCAAAAAAATTCTTAAAGATTATTATGGCACATCATCTATCCTATTATCTCTGGCATCATTGGTCAATGGTCAAATGGCCCAAGGATTCTCCTTTGTCAATTGAAGGTCTGTTACCATTGAGTATTTGAGACAAACTGCTATATTCCAAAAGGTGATAGCATCTAAAGGCTTCATTTCTCTATGCATTGAAAATTAAGGATGATCCATAATAGGTCAAAGCACGTTAGAACATGGGATCATTATGGAGGTCTAGTTGATACTTTAGGAGAACCAAATTATCACTTAATTGGATGAAACGAAGAGGACAGTAGTCGGTTAAGTGGTTGGGAAGGTGTAAAGGGTGGTCTGAAACATCCCTGACAATTTCATTTTAGTAGGTTGGTAGAAGTACTCAGAATATACTTTTCACGAATTCACTGGTTCATCAGTGGGAAGTCTCGTAACTAAAGGTGAGCTCTTTCCTAGCAAAGTGGTGAACACTCCATGATATGGGAAGAGATTAGAATTTGGACAACTTTTGAAGTTAGAATGCTTCATATGGGTGTCTCTTGGCTTTCCACTGGCCATGGAAAGTCTGGGTATGGCTATATGAGTACGATTTGATGATGTTTGGAAAGCTGGATTTTGACACAAACTCTCAGTAATGCGTATTTAAGGATATTATATGGTAGTTGGATAGATTTGTTTCAAGTGGAGGCAAATTAGGCATGAAGGAGCAGCATGGTGATTTATGTTTGTTCCAATGAACCCATTGAGGTGATGTAATGTTTGTAAAACCTTTGATATAGTGGCATGAGGCAAGTAATTGCACTCCTAGAGCCTTCTTCGCTTTGAGTGTTTCCCCAACTAAATATTGGTGTGGTCTCTTGTTCATGTTGTGGATTCTTCATTTGTGTGTTTTCTTTTATTTCCTACATTTTAAGAATAATACTAGCACTGTTTATGTTCAACTTGTTGTCCATTTCAATGGAGGGAATCGTTATGTGTTGTTGAGAGCAATTATATATGTATCTTGATGAGAGCTTGAGGCATAGCATTCAACTCTTTATGGATCAAATGATATTAGAGAATAAGATCATTGGAAAGTGGGGTGAATGTGGTGTGCCATCCACTAGATTGAGTGGAAGCAATGATCTTGAACCCAACAAATTATAAATTGGTTCCAAAAGTTGGCTAAGCCAAGAAGAGCCATTGCAAGGGAAGAAGAGGACAGCAAGGTGAGATCCAAAAGGTTTGAAGACGTTGTAGCAAGAATTTCTAATACAATGGGTAACATAGATTGGCTGGAATCCATTCTACATGCTCTAACAGAGAGATGGGGGATGGAGAAACCTCATGAAGAGGAAAGGAAGCTGGAAAACTCTGGACCAGAACAAGGAGAACAATCAAAGGACAGCTCCTTTAAGGCTGAAGCTAAAATTGCCATTCAATTATGTAATAAGGAAATCACTTTTGAGAAGCTGTACCAATGGATTTCATAGATGGAAGTCTATTTTAGTCTTCATAAGCTCACTCCACTCCAACAAATATCATTTGCATGGCTCAAACTTACAGGCCATGCATTGGCATGGTATGAATGCTACACATTGTCGTTGGAATGCTACAAAGTTGAATCCATCTCAAACTGGGATGACTTCAAATCTCTGGTAAGGAAGCAATTTTATCCCATTTTCCATTTGGAGGAGCAAGTAATGCAGTGGCACTACTTTTGTAAAAAGCAAGGACAGAGTGTACAAGAGTGAGTTTCAAAAACAGTCTGTCCAATTGGGGAAACATATCATGAAGGGGTGGTATCAATGAAGTACATTGGAGGTCTGTTTGGGCACCCTAAGTGGCCTGTTACTATAACAAAATCCAAGGACATTGATTAAGCGTGTGCCCAAGCACACTATCTTGAGTTCGACAAGAAAGGTTTTTCATTCAAGAAAAACGGAAAAGAAAAACAGGGACAGCAGAACCATAGCAGCAAAAGTATGTGTTGTCCTCATTTTTTTGTTTTAAAAATGATGGACCATTACTTAAAATTTTTGTCAAAAAAAGAAAATTTTACTCTAAGGCACGCTTCCCGAGGTATACTTTTGCCCTACCCCTGGACTGGCTTACCTTCATTCCATCCTCGAACCACGTTTCGAATTTCATCGTGTTTCGAGTTCATTTGTTATGTTTTTGCCTTCAATTTCGGGTTTTTTCTCCTGGACTGCAGGTGGGAAATTTTCCTTAAGTTGCAAGTTTTATGTTTTCTTTTGTTTTAGTCTTTGTAGGAAAATTTTTAGTTAGTTACAAGTTCACTTTATGTAAAAAGAACTTGTAACTTACTTTTTATTTCCCCCTTGATGCTTTTTGGCTTTTTAAGTCATAATAAGAACTTTTTGGATAAGTTACAAGTTAATTTTAAATTATAAATTTAAAAGTCACTTGTAATTCTTTTTTTTAAAAGTTCCTATTTAAGTGATTTCACTTGTAATAGGGATTTTATTTCCCTATTACATGTTTTATTTTCAAGTCACTTGTAAAGGGAATTTATTTCCCTATTGTAAGTGCTTTTTAAAGTTAAGTTATTAAAACTTGTTGAGGGGATTTTATTTTCCCCTTACAAGTTATTATAACTTTCATTTCTCTCTCACAAACCCGATTTGCTCTAGAATTGAAAATAAAGACATTTTTAAACTTGTAATAAGATGAAAGAAACCTGATTTTCTTCATTACATGCATTTTTTAAACTTCTTGTTCACTCCCAAGAACTCGACCAGCTATAGAGGTGGAATTTGTTGAAGATTTCAAGCAATTTTTGTGGAGAAATCTTAGGAGGTGAAAGGTGTTTTGGATTCCTCCCTATTTTCATGCATTTTCAAACACGTCCCACACCATTTAGAGGTCATGATCACTGGTTTTATGGTGTTTAACAGCAAAAAACATGTTTGTAAATGCCACGATTTGCCTTTGAAATATGCCACGAATCCATTCTTTCCTAGGTCATTTTTGCTTCCTTCACCTAAGCGTGGGGTTTGGATGGAGATTTTGACCATTTATTATGCCATTTTGATAACCGTTTTTGCTGCACATGGTATTTTCGAAAAACATGGCTAGGGTTTGAATCTCCTCCTTGTATCTATTTAAGAGTTTCAATCTTCCATTTCAAGGATTGTTTCTTGTATTTTGGAGGACGTTTTGATTGATCAAGGTATCTTTCTTTTCTTTCTTTTTTGTTTTTATTTCTTGTTTGTTTGGTTTTCCTTGGTCAATTTGTAAATTTTTATATATGTTAATTTTTGCCTAAAATCGGTTTTGTGAGAGAGATTTTCCCCTTAACAAAGCAATTTGTGAATTGCATTGTTCTTCCCCATTTTCCCTCTTTACTTGCATTTGGGATCTGATTGCAAGTAGGATGAAAATAATTAATCTTCCCCTATGGTTGGAACATTTTAATCATCTTTTGGTGAAATTCCAAGTTTCTAAGTTGAAAAATACCCATTCTTTCAAAGTCGAGTTTTTAAAACCGGCTTACATGTTGAAAGTTCTTCCCATTTTCTTGAAAGTGACCTTCCTAAAATCCTTCCGTTTTTTTCATACTCATTGCCTTTATCCGTACATACCATTCATGCCATTTCCCACATGTCAAAATCTCATTTTTCACCCACTTCTACATTTTCCTTTTTACAAGTATACTTGCATTCCGGTTTTAAAAGTCTAATTGCACATTTGTCCTTCCCCACTTGTATATTTGTAAAACTTTCCCCAAGATCTGAAATTGGTCAAAGGCCAAGTTTCAAGCATTCCCATTTATTTCCCATCTTCCTCTCACAAAATTGTGAAGTGCAAGGGTTAGAGTTTTTCCCAAAAATGATAGTTGCAGTTGATCTTGATGTTGCTTTGACACTTTTAAGTCTTCATCGCAGCATACCAGATTGTTCTTCAATGTCAAATTTATCATCATCTTTTATTCCAAAGAAGATGAAATATAAATATGACAAATACCAAAATGAGGTTTCTCCTACACAGGTTTCTTCTCCTATGGATCATGTCAAGGATACAGAAATTGGGCATGTTGACATGTCAGAATTCATCAAAAGGGTGGAGGATCTGCAGGATAGTAATATGCAACGTTTGTTGGACAGCCACATTCATCATGCATCTTCTTTTCCGGTGGCTGCCCTAGAACCTGAATTTGTTCTTGCTTGCGCTCACCATTTCGACAAGGAGACGAGAACCATTAGAAATGATGATGGGGAGGCAATAATCTGCCTTGATGCGGATACTATTGATAAAGTCTTTAGAATACCATCAACACCTGTGTATATGGAGATTTCCAAGGATAGTGCAGTTGAGTACTATGTCAAAAGGGAAAAGGACTGCAAATGTCACATTAACAGATGGATCCATGAGCCATGAGCTGCTTTTACAAGGTGGGCTAAGTTATATAGTTGTGACTTCAAGTAGGAAATTGGAGATATCATTACTCTCCTCAACAGAATGTTAGGTCTTGAGCATTCTAATGTTTTTGAGCCTTGGATGTATCAGTTTATCATGTTCATAAGGCAGTCCCATCACATCTCATGGGGAGAAATTATTAGTGATGCTTTGTGTGAACAACTTGCAGCAGTCCCTACCACTATGACATTTTACATGAGCTCATACTTGGTGTATTTGGCAGCGTCACTTAGACATTTCTCTGGTCTTTCTACCAAGGGTGATCGCTCGCTTATACCAGTGTGGGAGTACTATGATCAGCTGCCCTTGAGACCTAGCAGGTTACATTTCAGAAGGGTTCAGGATGCATTCTTTGGTTATTTCATATGTCAGTTTGTCAAGACTCTAAAGAATAGAAGAATATCTAATGAGGCATGGGAAAGGGTGAATGAGTATGGTTGCTTGTTCCTTCAATTCTTGACTTTCACTTATATGAGAGTTGGATGTTACAATGGGCAGCCATACATACTCCCTAGATACTCAACTGATAAGATTATTCTTATGGAGTTGGGAAGACAAATCATGACAATTCATGCACACCAATCTGTCAAGCATAAGGTTGGAACAGGGATTTCTACAACCAACCCATTGAAGATTAGTCGGTACTCCCTCTGTTGGCCATTTAGAGGAATTGATTATGTGTTGCATTGATGTTTTGTCATTGATGTCAACACTAGCTATTTTGGATGCTTTACCGGCACACTTCTGGTCCCGGTAGGATGAGTGGTTTCTGGTTGGTTTGGATCCGGCATGATCCGGTATGCTCCAATATGGTTTGGTTATGGAATTGGCTTGTTCATGATACTCATGTTCATATTCAGTAAGTTGGTTTTGGTCTGGTGATCGGATGCTATCCTGTTTGTTTGGAAGCTTGGCTTGTGGTACCAGCGAGGGTTTCACCGGCAGAGCTTTGATGAAGATCTTTGATGATATGCATAAGTGGTGTTGGTGCAGTTTTTGGTCGAGATTCAAGATGCTAATGGTAATCATGTTCGAGACTTGGGGGATGGAGATCATTGCTTTAGCGTGTGGACCTATATTGGGTCCCGATTGATCTAGGTTATGGACCGGTTTAATGTAGGGTGGATTGGACCTCTCGATGTGTTTCCGGGATGTCTTATGTGTTGGATATTATCTGTTTGGTCTAAGGCCGACATGTTTTGTAATTATATAATTGGTTTACTGTCTGGTGGCCAACCTGATTATTTATGGTCGAGGGTTTGTATATATATGATTTAAGATCTCATTGTAGATTCTCATGGTATGGGATATGGATATGTAATGTGCGAATAATGTAATATCATTCAGGCAGAGGATTTGGTCGATCATTGGAGATCGAGTTGGGTTTATGTAAGAGGATTTAGTCCTCCGGTATTGAGCTTAACTGGAACTGTACTCAGCCATAGGAGATGTTATCTTTGCAGTTCAATCACTTCTCCGGATTGTAGTATGGATTTCTATGTAGTCAGTGAGATTCCTTTTGTGATGAGCAGTGCGCTCTAGGCTGTTGGCCTTCCTGCAAGTGCAGGCCCCTCAATTGTAATTCACATACTTACTGCAAAAGTATTATCTGACTGTGGGTAGGCTTCCCACCGTGGTTTTTCCCTTTACCGGGTTTTCCACGTATAAATCTTGGTGTCATGTGGATGGTACTTATTCTCTGATTATTGTTTATGTTTAATTGGTTTAACTGCTATTCCGATATTTGGTTTAAGCATTTTGATATTAATGTTTTGGGTTCCGGTATTAAAGTTTTAATTGCTAAATGTTCTGGTAATCTAAGACAACTGGTTCACCCCACCTCTTAGTTGCTTTCCGGTTATTTGAACTGTCTAACAATTGGTATCAGAGCCTTGGTCCTCTCTGCAGAAAGCTTAACCGCTTAAGGAAGATCCTATGGCGACTAACAGTTCAAGTTCATCCAGTTCATCTGGAGCTATCTTTCGAAGAGATATTCCTAGGCTTGATGGAACAAATTACACAGTATGGAAGATTCGGATGGAGACTCATCTGAGATGTCTTGGCAAGGAGATTTGGGAGATCACACAGAATGGTGTTACACCTTATAATCTGGCCTCTGACAATCCTCCTCTAGCAAACCTGGATAAGGAGCTTGAGAATGATTGTAGAGCAAGAGAAGCTCATTTGTGTGCACTTTATGATCAACAAATAATGGGATTAACTAACAAATCATCTGGAAAGGCTATATGGGATAAGTTGGAGACTCTTAATGAAGGTGACCCTACAGTGAAAATTGCTAAACTTGATGGTTACCGAGTGAAATATGAAAACCTGAAGATGAAGAAGATGAAAGGATTACTGCATTCATGGAAAGGGTAAATGAGATTGTTATGGGAATTCAATGTTGTGGTGGAACTCTTAGTGAAGATGAAATTGTTTCTAAAGTCCTGAGAGCCCTACCACCAGCTTACAAGATGAAGGCTACTTCTATTAATGAATTAAGAACAATCGCTAATATATCTGTCAACAGAGATACCTTAGTTGAGAAATTATCTGCTTTTGAGCTTGAAGAATTTGGACCCTCTGGAGCTGTGAAGACTGAACCTTCTTTTCATGCATCTGCATCAGCAACCGGTAAGCAAGATTGA
Organism: Cryptomeria japonica; assembly: GCF_030272615.1. Lineage (NCBI taxonomy): Eukaryota > Viridiplantae > Streptophyta > Pinopsida > Cupressales > Cupressaceae > Cryptomeria > Cryptomeria japonica. The sequence continues at coordinate 530,805,507 of NC_081406.1, read as the reverse complement.
AAAGCTTTGTATGCAAAAGAATTGGATGATATGAAGTGAAAAGATGAAGAATTTGAGCAACTTTAAGCCCTATTTGCTAGAAGAGTAGCTAAAGGACTGGCAAGAAGTATGAAGGAAAAGCACCTTTCAAATGTTTTGCATGTAATAAGATTGGTCATTTTGCATCTAGATGTCTTGAAAGGAATTCAAGATTTGAAGAAAGAGTTGGAAGATCTTTTAAGCCTGACCCTGGATATCAGAACAAGTATAAGTACAAGAAAAACAGAGACAAATCATGCTACATAGCGGATGAGGAAGGTATTACTGACTCTGATGATGAACCAGCAGAAGACTCTGCTAGTGGTTCAGGAAACGGAAAGGAATGGGTGTTCTTGGCTATCAAGGAAGATGTTCTGGCACTGGAAGAGAATGTACCTGAAGAGAAGGCACTTGCAGCTAAAATTGAAGACAAGGATGAATGGGTAATTGACAGTGGATGTTCACATCATATGACTGAGATAAAGGGAAGTTTCTATCTTTGCAAGAATATGATGGCGGTCTAGTTAGATTTGGAGATGACAAAGCACATATGATCAAAGGAAAAGGAACTATATCATTGGATGGTAAGAACAATACTAGCAATGTTTATTATGTTGAAGGTTTGAGGTATAATCTTTTGAGTGTAGGTATTGTCCTCATTTTTGTTTACAAAAATGAAGGACCACTACGTTAAAATTTTTGTGGAAAAATGAAAAAATTTACTCTATGGCGCGCTTCCCAAGGCAAAATTTTAACGAATCCTTGGACTGGCTTAATCATCAGTCTATCCTCGAACTACGTTTCGAATTTCGTCAAATTCTGGGTTCGTTTGCTATGCCTTTCCTTCAATTTCAAGTTTTAAAACCCCGACTGCAGGTGGAGAATTTTCTTCCAATTACAAGTTTTAATGATATTCTTTGTTTTGGGTTTTTGTAGGGGAATTTTTAGCTTATTACATGTGCATTTTTATTAAAAGATGTTACTTGTAATTTATTTTAAATTTTCCTTCCTTGCTTTGTTATTTTTAATTGTTTTTTGGTCATGTTTAGTTAAAATAGGGATTTTTTGGCTCAACTGCAAGTAAACTTGCAGTTTGGTCAAAAAACCCCTACTTTGATGGTTTTTACATGTAATAGGGATTTTAAATCCCCATTACATGTGTGCATGTATTTCTAACTTGTAGGGATTTTATTTCCCTTTTACAAGTTTTTAAAACTTGTAGTTTGCTCCAAAAAACCCGATTTTGCCTTTGCAAGTACATTTTTGACAATTTTAAAACTTGTCATTTGTCCAAAAAAAACTCGATTTTGGCTTGGCAAGTGAAAAAGTAAAAAATAAAACTTGTCATTTGGTTCAAAAAAACCCGAATTTGCCTTGTAAGTGAAAAAGTGAAAAATAAAACTTGCTATTTGGTTCAAAAAACCCGATTTTGGCCTAGTGAGTGAAAAAGTGAATTTTAGAACTTGCTATTTGTTCTAAAAAACCCGATTTTCATTCCCTTATGCATTTCGAACTTGTCTTTTGCTCCAAAAAACCCGAAATGCAAGGAAAAACGATTTTTGACCATTTCAAGGCAAATTTTGTGGAAAGATTGTTGGAGGAAGGAAGCCTTTTGGTTTGCATCCTATTTTCATGCATTCTTGGACACCTTTCGTGACATTTGGAGGATACATTTACTGGTTTTTTGCCCTAAATCAGCAACCACGTTTTTCTTTAATGCCACATTTTGAGGGATTAAATATTCAACAAACTGCAAACTCCTAAATCGTTTTGCCCTTTCTCACCTAGGCGTGGAGTTTGGGAGGAGTTTTAAGCTATTTAATGATGCCCTCCAATCTGCAATAAGTGCCACGTTTTTTCCTCCACGTGAATCATTATGGCTGCATATTGGAAGTGTTGAATACCACGCATCTTCAAGGACATGGATCGTTTTAGCTTGAAGTACCAAGGCGTTGAAGTTTAAGAAGCATTCAAGCATTTTCTATGACATTTTGCTCTTGCTTGGTGCCACGTTTTGTCATATAAGACATTTTTGCAAAAAACGTGATAAGGGTTTGGCATTACGGATTGCTCCTTTTTACCGGTTTTGCTTCTTCATTCCAAGAATTGTTGCATTATTGGAGAAGCATTTTGCATTTTTAAGAAAGGTATGTTCTCTTTCCTTTCTTTCCTTCATTTTATTATTTTCTTGTTTTCTTAATTTTCGTTCTTAGTTGCATTTTTGGCATGTGTTGTTCTTCCCCCAAAAATTGGTTTTTGTGAAAGAAATCTTCCCCTTGGTATGCAATTTTTTTGAATTGCATTGTTCTTCCCAAAATTCCCTCTTTACTTGTATTCGGGATTTTTAATCTCGATTACAAGTTCGCTGGAAATTCTTGTTCTTCCCCTATGGTTAAGGAATTTAACCATTTTTTGTCAAAATTCCAAGTTAAAAGTGTGAAATACCCCTCCCTTGCAAATTCGGGTTTTAAAAACCGGATTACATGTCGAAGAGTTCTTCCCATTTTCATGAAAATGACTTTCCTGGATTTTCCCATTTCTATCCATTCATGTTCCCCATATCCGTACTTTCCATTTCCATCATTTCCCGTAAGTCAAAATCTCATTTTTCGTCCATTTCTCCATTTTCGAATTTACAAGTGTACTTGTAGTCGGTTTTAAAACCTCGATTGCATATATGTCCTTTCCAACTTGTATACTTGCGAAAATTCTCCCAAGATCCGAAATTGGTCAAAGTCAAGATTTTCCCATTTCTACATATTTCCCCTCTTCCTCTCAAAAAATCATGAAATTCAAGAATCAAAGTTTTACCCATTTGAAGAAGGAAGAATGATATTTGCAACTGACTATGATGTTGCCTTAACTCTTTTAAGTCTTCATCACAACATTCCAGGTTCACAATCAATGTCGAATTTGCTGGCATCTCCAACTGCAAAGAAAATGAAATACAAATATGACAAATATCAGAATGAGGTTGCACCTTCCCAAGTTTCTTCTCCTTTGGATTGCATCAAGGACACGGAGATAGGGCACGTTGATATGGCAAAATTCATCAACAGGGTAGAAGATCCGCAGGATAATAACTTGCAGCGGTTGTTGGACAGCCATATCCATCATGCATCTTCCTTCCTAGTGGCTGCCCTAGAACCTGAGTTCGTTCTTGCATGCGCCCATCATTTTGACAAGGAATCAAGACTCATCAAAAATGATGATGGTCAAGCTATAATTCGTCTTGATGCGGATACAATCGAGAAGGTCTTCAGAATACCTCCTGCACCTGTTTATATGGAAATCACCAAAAAAAGTGCACCAGAGTATTATGTGAAAAGGGAAAAAGATTGCAAGCGACACATCAATAGGTGGATCCAAGAGCCACGTCCTTCCTTCTCAAGGTGGGCAAAGTTGTACCGTTGTGATTTCAAATGGGAGATAGGAGACACCATCACTCTTCTCAGCAGGATGATGGGCCTTGAGCATTCCAATGTCTTTGAGCCATGGATGTATCAATTCATTATGTTCATACGGCAGTCACATCACATTTCATGGGGGGAAGTCATCAGCGATGCCTTGTGCGAACAACTTGCAGTAGTTCCTACCACCATGACCTTCTTCATGAATTCTTATTTGGTATATTTAGCAACATCACTCAGACACTTTCCAGGTTTTTCTACCAAGGGTGATCGCTCGCTTATACCAGTTTGGGAATATTATGACCAGTTGCCATTGAAACCCAGCAGACTGCATTTTAGAAGGGTCCAAGATGCATTCTTCGGATATTTCATGTGTCAGTTTGACATGGATCTCAAGAACAAAAGAGTATCAGATGAGGCATGGGTCAAGGTGTCTGAGTATGGGTGTTTGTTCCTGCAATTTCCCACCTTCACCTATATGAGGATTGGATGCTATGATGGTCAGCCATACATGCTTCCAAGATACCCAACCGATAAGATAATTCTTATGGAGTTGGGAAGACAAATCATGGTTGTTCATACTTTTCAGTCTGCTAGACACAAGGTTGGAATGGGGATCTCTACCACAAACCCATTGAAAATTGGTCGATACTCCCTTGTCACATCTGTGAAGGCTAAGGCCATGGAGGCTGAATTGCAGGAAATCAAGCTTAAAAGGTTCAAACCTAGAGCTGATTTTGATTATAGAGGTATGAAGGAGAAGATCAAGAAATCCTTTGTGCATGTTCATCGCATTGAAGACATCTGGGTAGATCTCCGCATAGAAGCCGAAGTTCTGAAAATGGATCACTGCAGGCTCACTGTTGAGCAAATTGTTGACTTGAACTTGGTGGATATCCCACAAGGGATGATTGATGACGGGCATATACTTGATCCTAAATACACTTCACGGAGGGTTGAGGAAGCTCCACTTCATTTGGTCCAATGTTCACAAAAGGAGTGCATTTCCATCCTTGACAGATTTCAGCCTATTTTGGCCAAAACCAATGCATGGCTGAAAAGTAATGCTGTTAGACTTATCAAAATCAAGGTTGGTAAAGAAGATGATTCTACAGGGCCTCTTGGAGGGAAATCTGAGATTCAGATTGACAACAAGGAGGGTGCTTCATCTTCAGGCACAAGGATCAAGTTACGAGTCAGTCGTGTAGTAGTGCTCCCTCCTGAGGAGACGACTATTCGTGGGAAGGAAAAATCACGATTCCATGTTCAGGTGATTGATCTGGATAATCCAGAAGAGGGGCAGCAATCTGATGACGCTCCTAAGTCTCCAGTTTCAGACTCGCCTCATGAGGCCATTCCTCCAATTTCCATTGAAACGCCTCTTTCTCCTCTTGATTTGCTCGTGGATGAGTCTCCTCAGAATGCAGTTCCCATTTCAGCATACGAGCCTTCTCCTGATCGACAACAAGAAAGTGTGTTGAAAGTTCTTGAAGATAATCCCACTTGCATTCAGTTATCAGAAATTGATACTTCCACTTCTAGTTTTGAAGAATTCATGAGGCAATCTTCATGCCCATTGGTAACTGAGCAAACCGTGGTCGCTGTCCAAACAGATATTCCTCCCAGGGTGACCACAGTAATTCAAACAGAAACTGCTTCCCCTTCGCCTACGGCTGCTACTGGAAGTGAGTTGGTGACTTTGCCTCCATGGCTTAGTTCTTTCACCCCGAAAAGGAAGAAGCAAGAGATCTCACCTAATGCCTTTGACTACCAGCAACCCAAACAGTCCAGATCCAAAGTTGCTAAGAAGGCCAAGACTATCTCTAGGGTAACTGTTGATAGCAACAAGATGAAAGTAGCTGAAATTGTGGAACCTATTGCAGATAAGCCACTTGATGAAATGTCAGCTGCTGATTATAAGGTTACAAGGATAGAATTGGGCAAGCAAACGCATGAGGTCATTAAACATGATGCTCAGTTTTCTGTTGCTTCATTAGTGCAAAGGTGTGATGATCTTCTTGCGAAGAAAGACAAGCTAGAAGAGGAAAACCGACAGCTTATGGCAGCCATTCATAAAATCACAAAACCTGCTGCTGAAGGGAGTAACTCCATAGGTTCTGGTTCCCAAGAATCGATTCGTGGAGTGGAAAGGGCTGCTCAGAAAGTACAAGCACTGGATTCCTGGGTTGATCAGCTTCCTGATCAATGTGTACAAGTAATGAAAGACATTTTCCAAATAATGTCTAAGTTGGAAACCATTGAGGAGAAACTGGATCAGACTTCTAACACTTTCAAAAAGAATCTGGAAAGTGTTGAGAAAAGTCTGACAATCTGGGGTACCATGCCCCAACAACAGCAGAGTATTTTGCAGGAGCACGCCATCATCTCTTCCAGAGTCATGTACTTGGAATTTGAAGAATTCATGGAAAACAAGACCCTTGTTCTTAAATCCCTCATTGAGGAGATCGGTGATGCAAGGAGACTCCAAGACGAAGTTTACCGAGATATTGTCTCACATTGTGAAAGGGCCTCTTGCAATATAGTAAGTCAGGATGGAGAGCTGATTCCAGAAGAAGTTTTTGCTGATTTACAGATGAGGATTCATAATGAATGGAGGAGCGAACAACTCTCGGCAGCTTCGATTCAAGCATTGATGAAACACCAAGCCTTTCAGCATGAAATCCAGTCTATCCTGGATAAAAACAATTCTGCGCTCCTCCGCTGTCACGACACTACTGTGAAGACTATGGTTGTTGCCAAGAACACCCATGAACCAAATCCCGAGGAACTACAAGCGAGCATCCAAAAATTTCAAGGATTTGTGTCTTCACAAAATGCAACTTAAGTGTTTTTCAACACTTAGTTGAATTTTCCCTCTTTTGTAATCTTTAGTTGTAATTTAGTTTTGACAAGTTGCATGTAAAAGTATTTTTTGTAAAATGCAAGTTACACATTACTTGCGCTTTTCTAATTACATGTGAATCAACTACAAGTTGTGTCCGATTAGGACTGTAGTTGGAATAAGTCTTAGTTGGAGTAACTTTTAGTTAGTTAATGAAGTCTCAGTTAGTTATTGAATGAGTCTTGGTGGTTGAGAGAATCTCTCAAGTTAGTTAGGATCCTCCCATTTTTTTCTCAAGGCTCCTCTTCTATAAATACTTGAGGAGTCCATTGTAATTATCATCTTTTGGAAAGCAAGCAAAAACTCTGTCAAATTTACAGCAAGAAGTCTTTGAGCTTATGTATGTGGATTGAAAGTTTTTGAAGAATAATAAAGAAGGATTACTCAAGTTTTGAGTCTTTGAGCTACATGTTTGAGTTTGAATCTTTTTATTTCTTCTATGCAAAGGGTTTCTAAAAGAGCTTAGTCCAATCTGATTTGAAGTCTTTGAGCTGCAAGTAGAGAAGATTAATGAAAATAGGAAAATCTCTAGAAGGAGCAGCAAGTCTTTGAGCTTGCATCTATTCTTGAGGAAAAATTACTGTTTGATAAGAAATAGCAACAAGTCTTTGAGCTTGCATTAGTTCTTGTCTTTGTGCTGAAAGAATAGATTATCCCAGTCTTTGAGCTGTTATCTTTTATTCGTTGTAAAATTTAGTATAGCAAAAGGTAGATAGGACTTCCAATAGTCAAGTCTTTGAGTTTGATATTGCTGTCCCGTCCCGAAAGAAGTGACAGAAGTCTTTGCGCTTTCAGGAAACTTCATTTCCTTTCTCTTATTTCACTTGAAAGTGGTTACTGTTGTTATTCAATCGCTATCATTTTCTGTGAAGAGAAATGGATATTATCTTTCTTGAAAAAAGAAGAAAGATTGCTGTCCCATCCTATTTTATTTTCCAAGTTGTAGTTAGATAAGGGGAGCCTTCCCTTAATTAGGAGAGTTTTTACTCGTGTGCTATGGTTGAAACCACAATTTTGTATATTTCCCCAAGTGTACAAAATTTTCAACCAACAGTAGGACAATTAGTGGATAAGGGATTTCAATTACAGTTCAAGGATGGAAAATGCAAAATCATTAATAGATCTGGTTTGGAGATTGCAACCGGTACAGAGACAAAAGGTAATATATTTCATTTGAATTCCGATGAGAAGACATGTTTGATTGCACAAATTGATGAGAGTTGGCTATGGCATAAGAGGCTGTGTCATGTGAATTTTGATTGCATTGTGAAGATCAGTTCAACTAAGGCAGTTAGAGATATACCTAAGATTGTGAAGCCCTATAATCCGATATATAAAGAATGTCAAATGGGTAAACAGGTCAAAACCTCTTTTAAGAGTATACAAGATAAATCTAATGATGTTCTTGATCTTATTCATACTGATTTGTGTGGCCCTGATAGAGTTAAAAGTTTTCAAAGTGATAGATATTTTATGCTAATCATTGATGATTATTCTAGAATGATGTGGGTTACTTTTCTAAGGGAGAAATCTGAAGCATTTGAAAAGTTTAAAATCTTTAAGGCTAAAGTGGAAACTAAGACAGGATTGAAGATTAAATGTTTGAAGTCAGATCATGGTGGAGAATTCACATCCGGTGAGTTTTATAACTTTTGTGAGAAGCATGGTATAAGGAGACAATTTTCTGCTCCCCGGACACCTCAGCAGAGTGGAGTTGTGGAAAGGAAGAACAGAACTATCTTGGATGTTGTTAGAACAATGATGATGGAAGCTAGTCTACCTCATATCTACTGGAGAGAAGTTGTGAGCACAATGGTTTATACATTCAACAAAATACATATAAAAGGAGAAACCGGTAAGACACCTTATGAATTATGGTTTGGCAATACACCTACAGTTAAGTATTTCAGAATCTTTGGTGGCAAATGTTATATCAGGAGAGATGATATCATTGGCAAATTTGATCCTAGATGTAATGAAGGCATATTTCTTGGTTATTCTAATCAAAGCAAAGTATATAGATGTTATAAGAAGAGATTGTAGAGAATTGTGGAGAAAACTAATATCAAGGTGGATGAGTTGAATAGAGGTCAAATGAGAGCTTATGAGAAGGAACCGACGGTGGAAATGATTATATCTGAACCGGTAGCACCTTTACTGCAACAGAATGTTGAACCAGTTACTCCAAAAGTATCAGAAAATTCTACAGTAACTGAAGAACCAGAAAGAGGAACAGAGAGTCAGAGGACTCCTAGGTATGTGAGATTGAATCATTCAGAAGATTAGATCATTGGGGATAAGAACAATGGAGTGATGACAAGAAAAAGACTGATAACTAATGAGGTATGTTAAATTTCTCAAGTTGAACCAGTATCAGTAATTGAGGCATGTAAAGATGAATATTGGTTGAAATCTATAAAAGAAGAATTAGATCAGATTGAGAAGAATAACACGTGGACTTTGGTTCCCCGGCCTAAAAATAAGAATGTAATTGGAACTAAATGGGTTTTTAGGAATAAATTGAATGAGGATGCTCAAGTTGTAAGGAATAAGGCTAGATTGGTTTGTAAAGGATATTCTCATAAGGAAGGAATTGATTATGTAAATGTAATTCAAATTTATGTTCAAAATCTGAAGTTGTAAGAATTTAGATATTCTTTTAATTTCTTATTGAATTACTTCAATGCTTAAGGAATATATTTAATCTTTTACTGTTTGTATTGACTGTTCCTTCTTATATTGCAGATTTTTGTAGATAACATTTATTGATTTCAATGTTTATGACAGCATTCTTCATGGCAAATATATAGGCATAGCCTTGAAAGATCAAGGCATGCCTTGACCGGACATGTCTCTTGACATGTCCGATCAAGACATGTCTTGATCAATCCAAGAGAGGTGCCTTTTCATTAAGAAAAACCGATAACTATTGGTTTATATAAATGTCGATACATAAAGAATAATAACCGATCCCAATCGGTTTATGTCTAATGCTGCTTCAATCATAATCATAACCGATAACAAATCAGTTTATTTCCAATGCAATTTAATTATCATTTTAACCGATAACCAATCGGTCTATTCTTAATGCTATTAATGATAATCGATACCAAACATGGTAAGTGTAATTCGATTATGTAAATCAAATAGAGGATCAGTATAAGAGCAAAAGAAAGTTTATAAGATAACTATTATAGTTATCATATGACAACACTAATTAGTGTTGTCATATGACAACTATAATAGATATACAGATCCGATCACATTCACAACATAAGAAATATAACTGAAATCTCTACATAAGAAATACGATCATATCTCGATCGATAATAGATTAGAAATGCTTGAAACATGAAATGCATATAAAGATGATTATAACAAGTTCAATCAATCATGATGTCTACCATTAGCTTGTAGTCTTATCAATAGAATAGATGATTGAATGAGAGATGAATGAAGTCTCTCATTCAATCATTTATCTTACTGAAGCTACGTAATCTCAACAGATTATGGAGAGACTTTTGCACCTGTAGCTAGGATTGAAGCTATAAGATTATTTCTTGCCTATGCTGCCCATAAGAACTACAAGGTTTATCAGATGGATGTTAAGTGTGCATTTTTAATGGGGATCTTGATGAGGAAGTTTATATTGAGCAACCTGATGGTTTTTCACTATCAGATGATACAAACATGGTTTGCAAGTTGTGAAAAGCTTTATATGGATTGAAACAAGCACCTAGAGCTTGGTATGCAAGGTTGGATAAATATCTTTTGAAGCTTGGTTTTACTAAGGGTAATGTTGACAGTAATTTATATTATAAAATCACTGATGATGATATACTGATTATTGAAGTATTTGTTGATGACATTATTTTTGGAGGTGAAGATAAGTTGTGCATGGAATTTTCTAAAAATATGGAGAAAGAATTTGAAATGTCTATGATTGGGGAAATGAAATTTTTCTAGGTTTGCAGATTACTCAGACTGACAAAGGTATTTTCATCTGTCAAACTAAGTATGCTAGGGAATTGTTGAAGGAATTTGGTATGAGAGATTCTAAACCGGTAAGTACTCCTATGATTACAAATGAGAAATTGACAAGGAAAGATGTTTCTGCACCAGTAAATCCTACAAGATACAAATCTATGATTGGAGGTCTGTTTTATTTGACTCAGATTAGGCCTGACATAATGAATGTTGTTTGTATTGTATCAAGATTTCAGAGTGATACTAGAGAAAATCATGAGAGTGCGGTGAAAAGGATTTTTAGATACTTGCAAGGTACATCAGAATCTGGTTTGTGGTACCCTAAGCATGATAACTTTACTCTATGTGCATATACAGATGCTGATTGGATTGGAGATGTTGATGACCAGAAAAGTACTTCCGGTGGAGCTTTCTTTTTTGGAAAGAAGTTGGTTTCATGGATCAGCAAGAAACAGTCATGTACTTCTTTATCTACTGCTGAATCTTAGTATGTTGATGTTGCTACTAACTGTACACAGGTTCTATGGATGAAGCAAATGTTGAAGGATATAAAAGTGGATTGTAATGAACCGGTAGTTATTCACTGTGATAACTCTGCTGCTATTGATATATCAAAGAATCTGGTATTTCATTTGTTGGTTGAAAAATTTGTACACTTGGGAAAATATACAAAATTGTGGTTTCAACCACAGCACACGAGTAAAAACTCTCCTAATTAAGGGAAGGCTCCCCCTATCTAACTACAACTTGGAAAATAAAATAGGATGGGACAGCAATCTTTCTTCTTTTTTTTAAGAAAGACAATATCCTTTTCTCTTCACAGAAAAGGATAGCGATTGAATATGAACAGCAATAACAACTTTCAAGTGAAATAAGAGAAAGGAAATGAAGTTTCCTGAAAGCACAAAGACTTCCGTCACTTCCTTCGGGACGGGACAGTAATATCAAGCTCAAAGACTTGACTATCGGAAGTCCTATCTACCCTTTGTTATACTAAATTTTACAACAAATAAAAGATAACAGCTCAAAGACTGGAATAATCTATTCTTTCAACACAAAGACAAGAACTAATGCAAGCTCAAAGACTTGTGCTCCTTCAAGAGAGTTTCCTATTTTAATTAATCTTCTCTACTTGCAGCTCAAAGACTTCAAATCAGATTGGACTAAGCTCCTTTAGAAACACTTTGCATAGAAGAAATAAAAAGATTCAAACTCAAACATGTAGCTCAAAGACTCAAAACTTGAGTAATCCTTCTTTATTATTCTTCAAAAACTTTCAATCCACATACATAAGCTCAAAGACTTTTTGCTGTAAATTTGGCAGAGTTTTTGTTTGCTTTCCAAAAGATAAATATTAGAATAGACCCCTCAAGTATTTATAGAAGAGGAGCCTTGAGAAAAAGGTAGGAGGATCCTAACTAACTTGAGAGATTCTCTCAACCACCAAGACTCATTCAATAACTAACTGAGACCTCATTAACTAACTAAGAGTTACTCCAACTAACTAAGACTTATTCCAACTACAATCCTAATCGGACACAACTTGTAGTTGCCTTACATGTAAATACAAAAGTGCAAGTAATGTGTAACTTGCTTTTTACAAAAAATACTTTTACATGTAACTTGTCAAAACTAAATTACAACTAAAGATTACAAAAGAGGGAAAATTCAACCAAGTGTTGAAAAACACTTAAGTTGCATTTTGTGAAGACACAAATCCTTGAAATTTCTGGATGCTCACTTGTAGTTCATCGGGATTCGGTTCATGGGTGTTCTTGGCAACAACCATAGTCTTCACAATAGTGTCGTGACAGCGGAGGAGCGCAGAATTGTTTTTATCCAAGATAGACTGGATTTCATGCAGAAAGGCTTGGTGTTTCATCAATGCTTGAATCGAAGCTGCCGAGAATTGTTCGCTCCTCCATTCATTATGAATCCTCATCTGTAAATCAGCAAGAACTTCTTCTGGAATCAGCTCTCCATCCTGACTTACTATGTTGCAAGAGGCCCTTTCACAATGTGAGACAATATCTTGGTAAACTTCGCCTCGAAATCTCTTTGCATCACCGATCTCCTCAATGAGGGATTTAAGAACAAGGGTCTTGTTTTCCAAGAGTTCTTCAAATTCCAAGTACATGACCCTGGAAGAGATGATGGTGTGCTCCTGTAGAACACTCGGCTGTTGTTGGGGCATGGTTCGCCAAATTGTCAAACTTTCTTCAAAACTTTTCAGATTCTTTTTGAAAGTATTAGAAGTCTGATCCAATTTCTCCTCAATGGTCTCTAACTTAGACATTATTTGAAAAATGTCTTTCATTACCTGTACACATTGATCATGAAGTTGATCAACCCAGGAATCCAGTGCTTGTACTTTCTGAGCAGCCCTTTCCATTCCACGAATCGATTCTTGGGAACCAGAAGAACCTATGGAGTTACTCCCTTCAGCAGCAGGTTTTGTGATTTTATGAATGGCTGCCATAAGCTGTCGGTTTTCCTCTTCTAGCTTATCTTTCTTTGCTAGAAACTCATCACACCTTTGCACCAATGAAGCAACAAAAAACTGAGCATCATGTTTAATGACCTCATGCGTTTGCTTGCCCAACTCTATCCTTGTAACCTTATAATCAGCAGCTGACATTTCATCAAGTGGCTTATCTGCAATAGGTTCCACAATTTCAGCTACTTTCATCTTGTTACTATCAACAGTTACTCTGGAGATAGTCTTGGCCTTCTTAGCAACTTTAGATCTGGACTGTTTCAGTTGCTGATAGTCAAAGGCATCAGGTGAGATTTCTTGCTTCTTCCTTTTCGGGGTGAAAGAACTAAGCCATGGAGGAAAAGTCATCAACTCCCCTCCAGTCACAGCCATAGGCAAAGGAGAAGCAGTTTCTGTTTGAATCACCGTGGTCATCCTGGGAGGAATATCTGTTTGGACAGCGACCACGGTTTGCTCAGTTACCAATGGGCATGAAGATTACCTCATGAATTCTTCAAAACCAGAAGTAGAAGTATCAATTTCTGATAGCTGAATGCAAGTAGGAATATTCTCAGGAACTTTCGACACACTCTCTTGTTGATGATCAGGAGATGGCTCGTATGCTAAAATGGGAATAGCATTCTGAGGAGACTTATCCACAAGCAAATCAGGAGGAGAAAGAGGCGTCTCAATGGAAACTGGAGGAATGACCTCATGAGGCGAGTCTAAAACTGGAGACTTAGGAGCATCATCAGATTGTTGCCCCTCTTCTGGATTATCCAGATCGATCACCTGAACATAGAATCATGATTTTTCCTTCCCACGAACAGTCGTCTCCTCAGGAGGAAGCACTACTACACGACTGACTCGTAACTTGATCCTTGTGCCTGAAGATGAAGCACCCTCCTTGTTGTCAATCTGAATCTCAGACTTCCGTCCAAGAGGCCTCGTAGAATCATCTTCTTTACCAACCTTGATTTTGATAAGTCTAACAGCATTACTTTTCAGCCATGAGTTGGTGTTGGCCAAGATAGTCTGAAATCTGTCAAGGATGGAGATGCACTTCTTGTGTGACCATTGGATCAAAGGAAGTGGAGCTTCCTCAACACTCCGTGAAGTGTATTCAGGATCTAGTATATGCCCGTCATCAATTATCCCTTGTGGGATATCCGCCAAGTTCTAATCAACAATTTGCTCGAGAGTGAACCTGCAGTAATCCATCTTTAGAACTTCGGCTTCTGTCTACCCAGATGTCTTCAATGCGATGAACATGCACAAAGGATTTCTTGATCTTCTCCTTCATACCCCTATAATCAAAATCAGCTCTAGGTTTAAACCTTTTAAGCTTGATTTCCTACAATTCAGTCTCCATGGCCTTAGCCTTCACAGATGTGACAAGGGAGTACCGGCCAATTTTCAATGGGTTTGTGGTAGAGATCCCCATTCCAAACTTGTGCTTAGCAGACTGAAAAGTGTGGACAGCCATGATCTGTCTTCCCAATTCCATAAGAATGATCTTATCAGTTGGGTATCTGGGAAGCATGTATGGCTGACCATCATAGCATCCGATCCTCATATAGGTGAAGGTGGGAAACTGCAGAAACAAACATCCATACTCGCACACCTTATCCCATGCCTCATCTAATACTCTCTTGTTCCTGAGATTTCTATCAAACTGACACATGAAATATCCGAAGAATGCATCTTGGACTCTTCTGAAATGCAGTCTGCTAGGTCTCAACGGCAACTGGTCATAATATTTCCAAACTGGTATAAGTGAGCGATCACCCTTGGTAGAAAGACCTAGAAAGTGTCTGAGTGATGCTGCTAAATATACCAAATAAGAATTCATGAAGAAGGTCATGGTGGTAGGAACTGCTGCAAGTTGTTTGCACAAGACATCACTGATGACTTCTCCCCATGAAATGTGATGAGATTGTCGTATGAACATAATGAACTGGTACATCCATGGCTCAAAGACATTGGAATGCTCAAGGCCCATCATCCTGCTAAGAAGAGTGATGGTGTCTCCTATCTCCAATTTGAAATCGCAGCGGTACAACTTCGCCCACCTTGAGAACGAGGCTCGTGGCTCTTGGATCCACCTATTGATGTGTTGCTTGCAATCTTTTTCCCTCTTTACATAATACTCCGCTGCACTTTCTTTGGTGATTTCCATATAAACAAGTGCAAGAGGTGTTCTGAAGACCTTCTCGATCATATCTGCATCAAGACAGATTATAGCTTCACCATCACCATTTTTGATGACTCTTGATTCCTTGTCAAAATGATGGGCGCATGCAAGAACGAACTCGGGTTCTAGGGCAGCCACTGGGAAAGAAGATACATAATGAATATGGCTGTCCAACAACCGCTGTAAGTTATTGTCCTGTGGATCTTCTACCCTTTTGACGAATTTTGACATATCAACATGCCCTATTTCCGTGTCTCTGATGCGATCTAAAGGAGAAGAAACCTGGGAAGTGTTGACGTGTCTGAAATCGCATTGCTGCAAACTCCATACGGCCAACGCAGAATACAATAGCCAACTAATTATCCTACTCTCTCTTGAGATAGGGAATTCTCTAATGCTGTTTTCTAAGTTTGATAAAAGGAGACTACCTCAAGATTTCTTTTGTCAGGTTTTGACTGCGGGATTTTTTTTCAGTGGCTTGATGTGTTTATGCTAGAAACACAAGGGGGACTTACGTTGAATTGGTAATTTATAGATAAGTTCCCCGGAACTTTTATAATCTTTCTATCAGACAATTTTGGTTAATTTGATACTATTTTAATGAGACTGCAGATTTTCTGAATAAAAAAGGGGAAAAAGGAGGGAAGGATAGAGAGAGAGAGAGACATGAAATGTAAATTCTAACTAAGATAGCAAATTCAGTCAAGCAGACAGACACCTCCAGGAAACTAGATTAAATATCACCAGCTGCTCAAGCATAATGTTTGCATAAATCCAGTGCAATCTTCAAAGGAGAAACTAGATTTTCATGTTATCAAGTACAATATTAGAACTTCTACATTCATAGTATGTGTTTGATAACCGAACTAAGCATGAAAGGTCCAGATTAACCATGCAGAAAGAAAGGCAATCAACCGTTCCCTAATGGTGTGGACTACAAGGATTCTGTCAGATGCTTGATTGAAAACGCTATGTAAAATAAATAGACATAACTGAAAGATTTCTAAATTAAGTGAAGGAGACCATGCACTCACAAGGAAACTTGAAAACAGTCTTAATTCTTTGCATTAATTCCTGTAAATTTCTCCAGAGCTTTCGCAACAATCGAAGAACTTCTTACAAAAAAGAGGGAAAACCAGTCCCTTAAATAGGCTTCAAAAAGGATGAATAGCCTAGATTTAAACTAAACAAGTGCCCCAGATTCATCCATAAACCATGGCTGCCCATATCCATAAATGGGAGGCAAATATCAACAACCACCCCAAAATGGGCAATAACTACCCAAAAAGGGATAATTATAGCAATTTGAAATAATCCAAAAAGGTGCATCAAATAAAGCTTTACATTTGTTGACCAAAAGTCAACTGTCACCTTTTGGTGCAAAAGTGTACTTTTAAGATTTAGAGGGAAAAAACACTTTTGAGAAATTACTTTCTCTATTTCAGTCTCACACTCCTTTTCTAGAAATTGATCCTCGCCATGCAAGTATTCCCGCCATAAATCACGACCTGCTGCCCGTTCCTCGCGAACGTATTCCTGGAACTTGATACATAACTGGAAGAGCAAACTGAATGGAGGCATCGGAGGATGGCGAATTTTGTATTGCATGCCCTCGAGATACTGGTCCACGTGCTTTAAACCGTCCTTCCAGCTGGAGCGATTACGTTCAAAGCATAATATGTCTGAATGGAACTGACCAGCAAAACTCAAGTCCTTAGTGGAATAGGTAATCTTATCCGTCCCCAATCTTTCTTCCCAGTCCGACTGGATTGCATTATCGGACAAGTCGTTTATCCATCCTGAAACCATTGATCAGAGGATGGTCTTACCTGGTTCTTGCATGTTTCCCAGAATCACTTCACATGCGTCACTTTCCTTGTCAATAATTTCCTTGGTGTCGTTCTTCATGGTGATAGTCCAGTACCACTCCTTATGAACACTAATGCTATGAGGATCTAGGATGGCGGACAATGTAGGAATTTGCGCATGTGTCCAGAAAAGAGCTCTCATGAGGGGAAGGGTAGTGGCTACCACTTCGTGCATGTGAAGGGATTTCTTCTTTACCTCCAATAACTTGACTAGAGTGAGCTCTCGATGGAGGGCCATTTCTTTTACTTCCTTAAGGATCTACTCTCCCTTTTTCTTGATGTCTTGCATCCATTCCCTGACGGCCTTTGCGGTGTCCCGTACTCCTTCAAATTCTGTTGTGGTCCTTTGCGCCAATGCTGTCGGGGGAATATGGGATTCGAAGGCATTGTGCAATGGCCTTAGGAGTTGATCGATGTATCCCTCGGCTTGCTCAGCACGAGCCCGATACATGTCCTTTTCAGCTGTGATCTCTTCGAGCTGCCTAAGTATATTCTGCACTGAATCTTTAAATTCTTCCTTTTCTTGCTCTTTAGTGGCTTGTCCGATGGGGACAGTTGTGATGCAATAATCTGCCAGTGTTATCTGATATGTTGGCTTGTCTACAGGCGGGGTGGCAATGTGAAGAGTGTGGTTCCTTTGCTCGTCTTTGGTCACTCTAGAATATGCCCTGGGCTTTTTCTTCCCCTTAGCTTTTGCTTGATCTATGCGCGAGAAGATATCCTCTAGATCAATGGGTGGTTTGGTGGTGGCCTTGCGCTGGGCTCTGGCAATCAACCACTCTTGAGGCACTGTCTGGGTTGATGATAAGGTTAAGTTTGCATTCTGTTCCCTGACGTTCTCAACCGACTCACTACAGATTCGCAGCTGCCTTGCCACCGGAGGAGTGAAAGAGGTGTGAAGCTCTTTGCTCGCAGATGAATTCTCCCCTATTTCGCTAAACAAATGCTTGACATCTTCATGTGATGGTTGTTCTTCAGATCTTTCGAGCTCATGAGTCTCATCTACCCTTTGCTCTCCTTCGACAGTGGAATCATCTTTGGCTGTATTGTGGAGCAGCAACTCGTGACGACTCTGTTGAGTAGGTTCATGCACTTTGACCCCCTGGGTGGATGGAATCTCTCCTTCTATTTGGTTACCCAGTTCGGTCAATTCAAGGGCTCTTAGCTCAGTGTCTAGCACATCGGGCGCAAGAGGATCATTGGCTTCAAATGCATCGATGTCACTCTGGGAAGGCGAAGCAGGTATACAATCCAATTCTACAGCATCGTCGGATGAACTGGGGTCTTTTGAAGATGAAGTGACCTCTGGCCTCTTTATAGGAATCTTTTCCCTTCTTGTTCTTTTGGACGTCTGAGTCCCTCTGCAAGCCTTAGCCTTCTTTCTTTTCTCTGGTTTCTCAGTTCCTTCCCGGGGTGCACTAGACGTTCCTTCATCTTCTGAAGACTAAGAATCGAGGCTGCCCATTAAGTGGTAAGTGAACTGGACTCCCTCATGGATTAGCCTTTCGATCTGCTGATGTAACCACTGATCTGTGTACCTTGCTGGGGCTGCCATGACTGCCTCGAAATCAGTGATTGGGTCCTGGGACCAATCAACGCCTAGCAAGAGGTGCCTTACTGCTTCAAATTCTCAGACCTGGAGGCAATTCCCTGAATCTGTGAGCTGATCTGGGACCCGACGGTATTCAAAGATTCGCATTTGTTGCACACTCAATCTAGAATATTCCCGTCGCCTGACCTCGTAGTCATCAGAGCAATTCTTCCAATAGTCTTCAACTGATTCCTTTGCTCTGTACCTTCTACCATAGGCTCTTTTCGCCAGATTATCATGATCGAAATATTTTCTTGGAAAATGGTCCTGTAGGCCATCAGAGGCCAGCTCTGCAAGGGACTCCTCTGCTAGGGTAGGGGTCTTCAAGTGGACATCATGGTTGCCTATGATCATAGGGAATGTGAATCCAGCCTACTTGCTTTCTCGGAGTAAGATGCCGACTGGGCGTGACTGCCTTGCAACCTCCATAAGAATTACTTTGTCGGTTGGATACCGTGGAAGTCGAAGGGGAGCACCATCGAAGCCAGCTATTCGGATGTAGGAGAACCTTGGGAACTGAATGAACCAGGCTCCATACCTCTGTACTAGAGTAGTAGCTTGCTCTGAGAGCCTTATGTGTAATCCTCCCTGCATTAGCCTGACCAGGCGCATTGTGAAGGCGTCATTGACGCGTTCATACTGACCAACTGCATAAGCCGGGCTGCTCTTTTCCCTCTGAGCTATATCTTGGTAGTGCAGTTGCGGGTAACAATCATAAACCTTCACCTGATCGGGCCCATTCCCGATTTCACCTTTCATTATCAATCCTGGCAATGGCTGGTTCTTGGCGAACATATAAACCAAATAAGAGGTCACGGTGAAGTACTTCTTCGTTTCAAGCTCAATCAGCTAAGTGTGGATGTTATCGCTTATGATCTGGGCCCAGTCAAACTTAGACTTCCCGACGAAGACCTACTCTGTAAAATAGAACATCCACACTTCAAAGTAGTTGGACTTAGGAAGTCCCATGACTCGGCTGAGTAATGTGACCATATCCCCATGCTCATTATGAAAATCACTACTAGGGGTCTTTTTCACAATTCTGGCGCTTGAAGGTCTTTTCTCCTTGTACCATTCTTCGTTGATCAGTGCTTTGCATCAGACAGGATTCATATCATATGCCCCTTGTGCCTCATCTATGGTTGTAGCTGTGGGATTGTTTAGAAAGGGGATGTCAAATGCATCACCAATGGCCTCAGGAGAGAAGTCGGCGATAGTCATATTCTCGAGGAGCACTAGTCTAGAATTTGGTTCATAATGTCGAGCAACCTCTACTACTAATTCATAGTTCTGTATTGCTGGAGGAAATCTCGTCGCTTGGGCGATGCCACTTTCCACCATCTGCCTAGACCTGCCATATGCGTTGGGTGAGAAGACCCGATTCCTGAAGTCTTGAATATCAATATGGCCAAGGTCGGTATCACCGATATTGTCCCAGACGCTCTGAACCTTCGACTCCCTCAATCCTCCCCTCTGATATTGATACTTCATCCTTTCAACCTTACGCGAGATATCTGATTTGGATGCTCGCGAGGTCTCGGCTGCAGCGGGCATTTTTTATGATTCTATCGTCGATTTAGGCATTTATCCTGCACAGTCGAACGCGGATTACGAGGTGATACAAGAAAAGCAAGGCGGGTTAGATAGAAAAATACTCCAGCATGCCAGGATTAATTTAAAATTTAGATTGGACATGGAGCGACATTTCTAGCTAAAAAGGGCTTGATCAATTTTAACCATAGCATTCATGAAGATTTTTGATTGCGAATTTATACTTAACGCTTTCTGGATTTTGAATTAATTTCAACAGAGACAAAGTATGAAAAGCTCTCCTAAGTTTAAAAAAAAGATGCAATTTCTGGTGAAGCCTTAGGAGTGAATTCTAGATTTTGAGTGCTTTGAACAACGTTTTATAAGCGAAAGAGATGCAGATTTCCAAAAATTCAAGCATTTTAATCAAATCTCACGCATTTTTCTATTTGATTTAAGCATCTTCAGATGATCATACGAGACAAAGCGTACTTACCTGATGAGAGCGGATGGCGAGAGATTACCCGACCTTGCCGCGTGAAATGAACGGACGATTCTGCAAAGTTTCGAATTCCAACGGTTATCTTCTTGATTTAAACTTTTCGCGGTTGTTGGACGAGAGAGAATTTATCGTTTTAAATGGTTTTTTACCTTGGGTAATTGGCAATCTAAGTTTGAAAGCTTTGGAAAAGTTTACACAACGCCTTACCTTAATATGATTCACACGAAATTGGCTCTGTCTCCCTTTCAAATCCGCCGTGATCTTCTTTGCACGAAATGCAGCAACGTTGAGGGAGGGTTTTATGAATTTGAATGGCGTTTTATTTTCTTATTGTCGGACCTTGGAGAGTTTGGAGGTCCCTTTGAAATTTAAATTCTGCCTTCTATTCAATCCCCAGGGCAAACTTCGAATCAATGACGTTTTCTTCTTTTGCTTTCGCAAATTTTGCGTTTCACATTTCGCGATTTGCAGGCTTCTGACGAATTTGGAGGCCCTTCGAAATTTAAACTTGGCCTTACCCAGCCCGCGTGAACTTTGGAGTTTCAAAGTCTCTTGCGAGCCTGGAGATTTCCAATCCTACGTGAATTTCGGAGGTCCCAACCTGTTTCGCAATTTTTGAAACTTCGGAGCTGGACTTTGGACGCCCTCTATGCAAACTTCGGAGCATTCAACCTTTCGCGATTTTGGAGATTTCTGGAGTTTTCAGGCCTTAAGGTATACTTTGCGATTTTAACGTTATGGAGCTTTGGGCGTTTTGAAGCGCATTTTGCAAACTTAAACAAACTTCGGAGCTCATCGCCTTGTGGAGAACTTCGGACCTCAGACGCTATCTGCAATTCTCGGTCTCTTAGATGTTTTCGCTGTCTAAGAAAAAGGGTTTTCGGACCTAAATGGTCTTTTGTGAAAACTTCGGACTAGAACGCGCCTTTTACGAACTCGCACCAACTTCGGACCTTTTAACTTCTTTGCAAATTTGATAGGTTTTGAAATTTCGGGGCTAGGGTCCAAAAATGGGTGTCTAAAGCGAACTTCAGACCTGGAGGAGTTTTTGCAAGATTTCGCACTTTCTATATTTTTTCAATTTCGCCCCATGGTCCGAAAATAAGGACTTTAAGTGGTTTTCGGGGCTTGGCCCACCTTTTGCAAGATTTCGCACCTTTACATTTTCGCCCCAGGGTCTGAAAATGAGAACCTTAAGTGATTTTCGGGGCTAGAGCATATTTGGAATACTTCGCGATTTTAATGTTTTTATCCCAAGGTCCGAATTTGGGTATCTTAAGTGATTTCGGACCTCAGAACACTTTTGGCGAATTTTAAAAGGGACTTCGGACCTAAACATTCTTTTTATAAATTCAATACCCTCTCATTTACACCCCTAGGGTCCAAAGATGAGGCTCATGGCGAGTTTCGGACTAAAACGCTCTTTTTACAAATTTGGAGCTCCAACGCCACTTTTGCGATTTGCCATTTTTTTACATTTCGGGGCTAGAGTCCGAATTTGGGGCTTCAGGGCGTTTTCGGACCTTGAAGGTCTTTTGGGAATACTTCACGTTTTTACACTCTCCAGTTTTCGCCCCAGGGTCCGAATTTGGGCATTTTTTAGTGATTTTCGAACCTGGAGCTACCTTTTGCAACGTTTAAAAGCATTTCGCATTATTTTCGGACCAAATGGGAAACATCAAATTTTGAAATTTTCGCCCCAGGGTCCGAAATTCGGCCCCCTGGGCAATTTTGGCAACTTTTAACTTAGTGAAATCTTAACCCTTTGGACCTCTGGGTCCGAAATTTGGCCCCTAAGACAATTTTGAAAACTTACGTAAAACAATCGGACCTCAGACCAGTTTTCGCCAAATTCCACAAATTTGGATTCTGGGGGCTTCGGAATCCCAAGGCATTTGGGCAAGTTTCGCAACTTTAGCATTTTGATCAGGGAGTTCGATCCTTCACTAGTAGGCGAAAATCATCCTTCATTCAAATCCTATAAACATTCGCGGGGATAAACCTTATGCAATCCGCTTCGTAGCTCTTGTGCGAAAAAACGACGACTTTGGTCCTCGTGCGACCTTTAGGCGCACTGCTTTTGCTTGGCAGGTTTCGCCAATTCCTACCACCTTACGCCTATCCAAGGCGATTTTTAAAACTTCGAACAAACTCTTGGCACTCACGCCCAAGGGCTAGACTAGCCAGGAGGATTCATCGGCTCTTTTCTTTGACATCATCACTTCACGGACCTGTCGCGGACTCGCTCAAAAAGACGCGAGACACTCTGCGCGAAACTCAGCAAGGCAAAGACGAACGGCCCAAAATAGGAAGGGGGGACCCTGTCGGCGATAGGGAGCGTGTGCAACTCACAACAGGAAGGTGCAACCTCGTTCTGATATTTGTCATATTTGTATTTCATCTTTTTTGGAGTTGGAGATGTCGGCAAATCTGACATTGATTGTGAACCTGGAATACTGTGATAAAGACTTAAAAGAGTTAAGGCAACATCATAGTCAGCTGCAAATATCATTCTTCCTTCTCCAAATGGGTAAAACTTTGATCCTTGAATTTCACGATTTTGTGAGAGGAAGAGGGGAAATATGTAGAAATGGGAAAATCTTGACTTTGACCAATTTCGGATCTTGGGAGAATTTTCGCAAGTATACAAATTGGAAAGGACATACATGCTATCGGGGTTTTAAAACCCGAATACAAGTACACTTGTAGATTTGAAAATGGAGAAATGGACGAAAAATGAGATTTTGACTTGCAGAAAATGACGGAAATGGGAAGTACAGATATGGGGAACATGAATGGATAGAAATGGGAAAATCCGGGAAAGTCATTTGCATGAAAATGGGAAGAACTCTTCAACATGTAATCCAATTTTAAAAACCCGAATTTGCAAAGGAGGGGTATTTCACACTTTTCAACTTGGAATTTCAACCAAAAATGGTTAAATTCCTTAACTGTAGGGGAAGAACAAGAATTTCCAGCGAACTTGTAATTGAGATTAAAAATCCCAAATACAAGTAAAGAGGGAATTTTTTTGGAAGAACAATGCAATTCGAAAATTGCATACCAAGGGGAAAATTTCTCTCACAAAAACCGATTTTTGGGGGAAGAACAAGACATGCTAAAAATACATCTAAGAAAGAAAAATAAGAAAACAAGAAAATAATAAAATAAAGGAAAGAAAGGAAAGAAGCCATACCTTTCTTGAAAATGCAAATGCTTTTCCAAAAATGCAACAATCTTTGGAAAAAAGAAGGAAAACTGATAAATAAACCCAAACCGCAATGCACAAACCCTTGCCACATTTTTGAAAAACATCTTTAGCAGAAAATCGTGGCACAAAATGCAAACTTGGAGGCACAAGAAGAGGTCAAATCTTCCTCAAATCCCAACGCCTTGGCATGGAAAGCAAAAACGATTCATCTTGTTAAAGATTCGTGGCATTAAACCCTTCCAATTTGCAGCCAAAGGAATCACGTGGAGGAAAAACGTGGTACTCAATGCATCTTTGATGGATCATTAAATAGCTTAAATCTTATCCCAAACTCCACGCCTAGGTAGGATAGTTCAAAACGATTTAGAAGAATGCAGCTTCAATAAATTCTAATCCCCCAAAATGTGGCATTTTGGAAACACGTTTTTGCTGATTTGGGGCAAAAAACCAGTCAATGTAACCTCCATTTGGCATGAAAGATGTCCATGAATGCATGAAAATAGGGTAGAAACAAAAACGCCTTTCCTTCCTAGAAAATCTCCACAAAAAATTGCTTTGAATTCTTCAAAAACCGTTTTTTTTCCAATTCGGGTTTTTGGAAGACAAGTACAAGTTCGATTTTGCATAACAAGTGAAAATCGGATTTTTTGGAGCAAATGACAAGTTCTAATTTTCACTTTTCCCTTACAAAGCCAAAATCGGGTTTTTTTGGACAAATAGCAAGTTTTATTTTCCACTTTTTCACTTACTAGGCCAAAATCGGGACTTTTTGGACAAATGACAAGTTTAAAATTGTCAAAAATGCACTTGCAAGGCAAAATCAGGTTTTTTGGAGAGGAATACAAGTTTTAATTACTTGTAAAAGGGAAATAAAATCCCTACAAGAAGTTAGAAATACTTGTACATATGTAATGGGGATTTAAAATCCCTATTACATGTAAAAACCATTAAAGTAGGGGTTTTTAGATCAAACTGCAAGTTTACTTGTAATTGAGCCAAAAAATCCCTATTTTAACTAAACAAGACCAAAAAACAATAAAAAAGACAAAAACAACAAAGGGGAAATTTAAAACAAATTGCAAGTAACATCTTTTAATAAAAGTGCACATGTAATAAGCTAAAAATTTCCCTACAACAACCAAAACAATGAAAATCATTAAAACTTGCAATTTGAAGAAAATTCTCCACCTGCAGTCGGGATTTTAAAACCCGAAATTGAAGGAAAGACATAGCAAACGAACCCAGAATTTGACGAAATTCGAAACGCAGTTCGAGAATGGACTGAGGTTTAAGCCAGTCCAAGGATTAGTCAAAATTCTGCCTCGGGAAGCGTGCCATATAGTAAAAATTTTCATTTTTTCACAAAAATTTCATGTAGTGGTCCTTCATTTTTGGAAACAAAAATGAGGACAACATCATTCTAAGACAAAGCACATATCTATCAAGTACAACTTTCTGAAGGAAAAGGTGGAAGCAAATGAAGTTAGACTGGTTTATGTGAGCACTAAAGAGCAGATTGCAGATATCTTCACTAAACCTTTGCCTAAAGAATCATTTGAGTACTTCAGAGACAGATTGGGAGTTTATGCCCCTCCGATAGAGACCTAATTAATGCGGTTTGGCATTAGTCCGGTATGCATTATCAGAGATATTATTCATTACGGCACTAATGTGGGGATGCTACTGCTCAGGGGGAGTAGTTAGCTTTGTGTTTTAGTGGTTTATGTTTTTACTTTGATATTTATGTCAGATTTCTAGCATTGATGTCAAAGGGGGAGAGATATTGATGTGAAAAAGAAAAACTTAAGGAGTTGTATACATTAGGGGGAGAGATATATGTGTAATTCAAAGATATCATTCACAGGGGGAGTTTGGTCTTTGTTTCATAACTTCATTGCTATATCTATATGTGGGAGATTGTTGGCTGTCTTCCATTGGGGGAGACTTGTTTGGCATTTCTTGGTACTTAGATGTTTTTCACATCTAGTGTTGCCATCAATGCCAAAGGGGGAGATTGTTGGCCATTTGGAGGAATTGATTATGTGTTGGATTGATGTTTTGTCATTAATGTCAACACTAGCTATTTTGGATGCTCTACCGGCACCCTTCTGGTCCCGGTAGGATGAGTGGTTTCTGGTTGGTTTGGATCCGGCATGATCCTGTATGCTCTGGTATGGTTTGGATCCGACATGCTCCGATATGGTTTGGTTATGGAATTGGCTTGTTCATGATATTCATGTTCATATTCAGTAAATTGGTTTTGGTCTGGTGATCGGATGCTATCCTGTTTGTTTGGAAGCTTGGCTTGTGGTACCGACGAGGGTTTCACCGGTAGAGCTTTGATGATATGCATAAGTGGTGTTGGTGCAGCTTCTGGTGGAGATTCAAGATGTTGATGGTGATCATGTTCGAGACTTGGGGGATGGAGATTATTGCTTTAGCGTGTGGACCTATATTGGGTCCCGATTGATCTAGGTTATGGACTGGTTTAATGTAACGTGTGGATTGGACCTCTCGATGTGTTTTTGGAATGTCTTATGTGTTGGATATTATTTGTTTGGTCTAAGGCCGACATGTTTTGTAATTATGTAATTGGGTTACTGTCTGGTGGCCGACCTAATTATTTATGGTCGAGGGTTTGTATATATATGATGTAAGATCTCATTGTAGATCGTCATGGTATGGGATATGGATATGTAATGTGCGAATAATGTAATATCATTCAGGTAGAGGATTTGGTCGATCATTGGAGATCGAGTTGGGTTTATGTAAGAGGATTTGGTCCTCCGATATTGAGCTTAACCGAAACTGTACTCAAGCATAGGAGATGCTATCTTTGCAGTTCAATCACTTCTCCAAATTGTAGTATGGATTTCTATGTAGTCAATGAGACTCCTTTTGTGATGAGCAGTGTGCTCTAGGCTGTTGGCTTTCTTGCAAGTGCAGGCCTCTCAATTGTAATTCACATACTTACTGCAAAAGTATTATCTGACTGTGGGTAGGCTTCCCACCGTGTTTTTTCCCTTTACCGGGTTTTCCACGTATAAATCTTGGTGTCATGTGGATGGTACTTATTCTCTGATTATTGTTTATGCTTAATTGGTTTAACTGCTATTCCGGTATTTGGTTTAAGCATTCTGGTATTAATGTTTTGGGTTCTGGTATTAAAGTTTTAATTGCCAAATGTTCTGGTAATCTGAGACAACTGATTCACCCCCCACCCCCCTCTCAGTTGTCTTCCGGTTATTTGAACTGTCTAACACCCTCATCACATCCACCAAAGCCAAAGATATGGAGACCGCAATGCAATAGATAAAACTCAAAAGTCAAGGGCATATTTTGACTACCGAGGTATGAAGGAGAGAATCAAAAAGTCCTTCACACGTGTATCGCATAGAAGATATCTAGGTGGATCTTCGTACAGAAAAGGAGGTTCTTAAGACGGATTACTGCAAGCTCACCCTTGAGTAGGTTATCAATTTGAACCTGGTGGATATTCCGCAAGGGATGATTGATGATGAAAATTTGTTTGATCCAGAGTACGTCTCATGGAGGGTTGATGAAGCCCCACTTCCTTTAATCCAGTGGTCACACAAAGAATGCACTTCCATTCTTAAAAGATTTCAACCCATCTTAGCTAACACCAACACTTGGCTCAAAGGTAACAGTGTTAGACTCATCAAGATCAAGGTTGGAAAAGAAGATGATTCTACAGGGCCTCTTGGACGTAAGTCTAAGATTCAAATCGATAACAAGGAAGGTGCATCATCTTCAGGCACAAGGATCAAATTGCGGGTTAGTCAGGCAATGGTGCTTTCTCCTGAGGAGACGACAGTTCATGGGAAAGAAAAATCTCAGATTCACATTCATGTGATTGATCCTGATGATCCGGAGAAAGGACAACAATCAAATGATGCTCCTAAGTCACTGGCTTCGGAGTCACCTCATGAGGTTCCCTCAATTTCCATGGAGTTGTCTCTCTCCTCCTAACACAATAGTGGATGAATCTCCTCAGAATGTCGTTCCCATTTCAGCAGTTGAGCCACCTCTTAATCATCAACAAGAGAGTTTGTTGGAAATCTTCGAGGATACTCCTGCATGTATTCATTTGTCAGAGATTGATATCTCTACTTCCATCTTTGAGGAGTTTATGAAACAATCTTCATGCCTTTTGGTTACTGAACAAGCCATGGTTGCCATCCAGACAGATACTTCCCCCAGGGTGACCACGGTTGTTCAAACAGAAACTGCTTCTCCTTTGCTTTTAGCTGCTACTCAAGGAGAACTAGTCGTTTTACCTCCATGGCTTAGCTCTTTCACTCCCAAGAGGAAGAAGCAGGAAATTTCTCCTGATGTCTTTGATTATCAGCAGCTTAAGCAATCTAGGCCCAAGGTTGCTAAAAGAGCCAAGACAATCTCAAGGGTAACAGTTGACAGCAACAAGATGAAAGTGACAGAAATTGTTGAGCACCTTGTAGATAAGCCACACGTGGAAATGCAAGTTGCTAATTACAAGGTCACAAAGATAGAATTGGGTAAACAAACGCATGAAGTGGTCAAGCATGATGCCCAGCAATCTGTAGCTTCACTAGTACAACGATATGATGAACTTCTAGAAAAGAAAGACAAGCTAGAAGAGGAGAATAGGCAACTTGTTGCAGCTATTCATAAAATCACAAAACCTGTTGGTGAAGGGAGTAATCCTTCAAGTTCTTCCAGTTCACAAGAGTCAATTTGGGGAGTTGAAAGAGCTGCTCAGAAGGTACAAGCGTTGGACTCTTGGGTGGATCATCTTCATGATTTGTGTGCGCAAGTGCTGAAAGACATTCCAAATAATGGTTAAGTTGGAGACCATTGAAGAAAAATTGAATCATACCTCCGAGACTTTCAAACAGATATTGGAAAGGGTTGAAGGTAGCTTGACGGTTTGGCACAAGATGCCTCAACAACAATTGAGAGTTCTTCAGGAGCATGACATTCTTCCTTCCAAGGTCACGTATTTAGAATTTGAAGAGCTCCTAGAGAACAAAGCCCTCGTTTTCAAATCCCTCATTGAAGAGATTGATGACACAATGAGATTGCGAGTTGAAGTATTCCAAGGTGTTGTTTCTCGCTATGAGAAGGCCTCTTGCAATATCATGAATCAGAATGGGGAGTTGATACCAGAAGAAGAAGTTCTCGCAGATCTACAGATGAAGATTCATGATGAGTGGAGGAGTGAGCAATTTTCAGCTGCCTCAATTCAAGTTTTGATGAAACATCAAATCTTCTTGCAGGAAATCCAGTCTACTTTGGAGAAGAACAACTTATGCTTCTTCAATGCCATGATACCATTGTGAAGACCATGATTGTTACCAAGAACACCCACGAGCCGAATCCTGCTGAGCTACGAACGATCATCCAAAAGTTCGAAGGATTCATATCTTCACATGCTGCAACTTAAGTGTTTTTCAACACTTAGTTGCATTTTTCAGAATTGTAATCTCTTAGTTGTAGTTTTTCTTTTGACAAGTTTACTTGTAAAAACATTTTGTAAATTGCAAGTCAAGTCATTACTTGCACTTTTGTAATTACAAGTAGACGAGTAACAAGTCCATTTAGAATAGGACTTATAACTTTGAATAAGTCATAGTTAGTTATTGAATAAGTCTTGGTGATTGCGAGAATTTCTCCAGTTAGTTAGGATCCTCCCACCTTTTTCTCAAGACTCCTCTCTTATAAATACTTGAGGGAGTCTATTGTAATCTTTATCTTTTTGAAAGCAAGCAAAAACTCTACCAAATTTGCAGCAACGAAGTCTTTGAGCCTTTATGTGTAAATTGAAGAATTGAAAGGAATAGAAGAAGATTGCTCAAGTTTTGAGTCTTTGTGTTACATTCTTGAGTTTGTGTTCCATATTATCTTTCTTGCAAGTGTTTCTTAGAGAGCTTAATCGAATTTGATTTGTAGTCTTTGTGCTGCAAATATTGGAGGTTAATATCAATTAGAATAAATATTCTTTTGGGAAGCGCTGTAAAACTTTGTGCTTACACTTATTCTTAGGAGAGTTTAGGAATAGATTTTGTGATAAGAATTAGTTGTGAGTCTTTGAGCTCACACTAGTTCATATTGTTTCATGTAAAAGAAAATACGGTGTTTCAGACTTTGTGCTACTATAATTTGTTCTTGATATCATTAGCATAGAAAAGGGTAGATAGGACTCCATATATTTAAGTCTTTGAGCTTAATATTGTTGTCCTGTCCTGAAGGAGGTGATGGAAGTCTTTGAGCTTTCAGGAAACTTCATTTCCTTTCTCTCATCTTATTTCAAAAAAATTTCATTGCTTTTTTAAGTTAACTTGCTATCACTTTTCTGTGAAGAGAAAAGGATATTGGCTTTCTTGAAGAAAGAAGAAAAACTGTTGTTTCATCCTGTTTAGTTTTAGATTAGATATAGATAGGGGAAGTCTTCCCTTAATTATGAGAGTTTTACTCACACACTGTGGTTGAAGCCACAATTTTGTATATTTCCCCAAGTGTACAAAATTTTTAACCAACAGTATGAAAAAACAGCATGGGAAACCCAAGAAGGTGAACACTTTTGTTCAAAGAAAAAAAAGGGCAGAGACAAGAAAATTCCATTGTTCACAATGTGACAAGGATGGTCACTCAGAAGAAGGATGTTGGAAGCTTCACCTGGATCTTACAGTGTCATAGTTTGTCAATAAAGGTAAAGAAATCAATGGTGATTTCGATTCTAATGAAAGAATTTCTTGTGAGGTGAGGAACAATTCATGTGTTGTTGTGAGAGCTCCAAAGTTAATGAAGGGGAAGAGCTCGTGAAGCTTTTCCATATAAAAATCAAAAGGATAAGAAGGTAGATTCATTATTTGAAATATGTTTGCAAGCTAACCTCATTTTGAAAAAGCTGGTTGAAGAATTGTATTTTTAGACAATGAAGCATCTATAGCCCTGCTCATTTGGATGGCTAAGGCAAGGCATGTACACCATCAAGAAACAATGTAAGTTAAATTTTAGCATTGGGGTTGAATTTAAGAATGAGATTTTGGTAGATGTAATTCTCTTGGATGTGTGTGGATCTATTTTTGGTACTGTATTTAATAGATCAGAGTAATGAGACTTGGCGAGTCCCGAGGCGAGTGACCCTCGCCGAGTTTGGGAGACTCAGCTGCCAAGTACTTGCCAGACTCGCCAAGTCTAGGTGAGTCTACTAGGGTAGACTCGCCATTTCAATTAATTGAGAAATGAGACTTGGCGAGTCCCGAGGCGAGTGACCCTCACTGAGTTTGGGAGACTCAGCTGCCATGTACTTGCCAGACTTGCCAAGTCTAGGTGAGTCTACTAGGGTAGACTCGCCATTTCAGTTAATTGAGAAAAAAAACTTACAAACTTTCAATGCGTTTGGTTTATGACATGCACCTAGGATTTACAAAAAAATATTTAAATGGTGTGCACCATGAAGGTCTATGTGGTTTTGAAGGTCTTCATTTGGGCTTGGTGGTGGGGGCTTGTTGTGACCTATTTCACACATCGCCCCATCGTAGATTGGGACCCCCTATTTTTCGCTTTTTAGGGTTTTGTCCTAGCTCTGCAGTTTCATAAGTTCATGTTCTGAGTTTGAGTTTTTGAGGTCATCCCAAGCCAGGTTGAGGAATCATGCTCAGAGTCATGTATGAATGTTGTCAAAGTGCTTAGAAGGCCTGAAGGACGAAGATCACAATTGCTTTGGGTCATTTCTGACAACTTGCTATTTTTATAAATTTCTGCTTTTTTGCTTTTTTCTGCTTTTTTTGAAAGTGGCATATGGGTTTTATTCCTCAAGCCATTTCATTACTGCCCATGTCGGAATTTGAAAATCTTGTCTCTAGGTATAGAAAGCAAGGCTTTGAAACTTTTGCTTTTTTCTAAGATTAGCGTTTTGTTCTTTAGGTCGTATCAGTCCTGCCCATGTCTTCAAATTCAAGAGATTTTGCCTTTAAGTGTAAAAAGCAAGGGTTTGCTTTTTTTTTGCTTTTTTTCGAGATTAGGGTTTCGATCTCCATGCCAAATTATTACTACCCATGTTCTCAAAATTGAAAAATTATGTCTTAAAGGGTAAAAAGAAAAATGCAAACCCTAATTAGGGCTTTGTTCCAAATGAACCAGCATAGCATCAACATGACATGAACACTACTGATCAGGTATAAAGGTAACAATGGGAGATGGCACATGGCAGTCAAAGTGAAAATTTCGCCTAAGTTGGAGTCAAGCAAATGTCCGACACTTGGTAAACTCCTACCAAGGGTTAACGAACTCATGAGTGGTGAATCAAACTCCTACCAGAGGTTAAGCTCATTCACACACAAGGATGTCTGACAGTCTTCAAGGTCCGCCTCATGATCAAGCAAAAATGTCCGATACTTGGTAAACTCCTACCAAGGGTTAACTAACTCATGGCAGTGGTGAATCAAACTCCTACAAAAGGTTAAGCTCATTCATACACAAGGATCTTTGACAGTCTTTAAGGTCCACCTCATGATCAAGCAAAATTGTCCAACACTTGCTAAACTCCTACCTACAGTCAACTAACTTATGGCAAGAGTTAGTCAAACTCCTACTCGAGGTTAAACAAGCAAAATCAAGTTGAAAATAAACTAAGGCATGGAAGTGTAGAGCAAGTTGGAAGATGATTGTCCAAGGTTCGTCCAAGGCAACAAAGCATAAAGATAGCAAAGTCTTTGCAAAAAATCCACCAAGACATGGCAAGACAGTCTCCAACTCCGCCATGTCTAAACATCATCCTAGTCTACCTAGAAGCCTTCCAAGTTGGCAATGACATGTTTAATGCAAAAATGATGACATGGCCAACTCCCTGCACTGTACCTCCGTCAAGTGTGTCACATCCCTGGGAGAACCTTCGCTATCTAAGTCCACAACCTCTGCATCTAAGTCCTCCCGAGGGTCATCGCGCACGGGGGTAGCCTGTGAGGGAGAAATGGTGGTAACCGGCCTAGGCGACATGGGTGTCATCTCGAACTCCCTGCTCAACCAACTGTCCTCCTCGAGGGGGTGTGGTATCCCCCCACCTAGTGTTGCTGTTGTCACTGTCTGATCATGCCCCTGCACTTTCCCTGTGGGTATGGATTCACTCACTTCTTCTGATGGAACTATCTCTGTCCTCCCTTCCTCGGTCCCTGATGGCAGCCCCATTACTACCAGCGGCCTTGGCTCCCTGAAGGCCGGAATGGACGCAATGCCACCCATAGGCGGACTCAAATGCACTAAGGCAGTCAGCATGGGTGTGGCGAACAAGACTTGGGGTGGGGGTGTGGATGCTGGTACGACCTTGACTAAGCTTACCCCACTATCTTCGTCTGAATCACTCGAGGCTTTCAAGGTCTCTTCCCGCCCGCTGTCAAAGTCGTCAGACTCAGACACATCTTGCCTTCGCCTCTTCTGCTCTGCCGTAGGTGTCAGCCCTACATACATATGTCGCCAATAGAAGATGGGTGGCTCCCCTAGTGCCAGACTACCTACCGGTTTGATATCTACTTCGTCCTCCGACAGCTGGGAACGCATGGCCTCCAGGAACATCCCAATGGCATAGTGCGGCATGTAGAAGGTGCGGTGGTGTAGAGTCATGAACTCATACATCCTGTCAACAAGTACTGTAGCCCAGTCGTACTGCACCCCATTCATAAGTCCATTCATCAAAATAATCTGAGGTAGGGCGATATCTCATGCACGACTGGACCCGGTAAGTCGGCTCTTCACGACATCCATGATACATTTCCACAGCCCTTCGGCTACAAATGACTTTTTCATTTCCCTATTTTTTGTGGGGTTGGTCACAAAGGCCAGTTCAGCTGGTGTAAGGTTGCGGTAAAACATCCTCACCCAGTGTTCCTTTGTGTCCTTATTCATTTTCTTAGCTTTTAACTCCACTTTCTTCCCATTGCGGCCCGGTATGCCAAATACCCTTGTAAAATCGGCTGCTGTGAAGGAAACCCTTAGCCTATGGTTGCCATAGTCAAACGTGCTCGTTCTGGAGGTGGTGTCAAACACGTCGACCATCATTCGTAGTAGTACCTCGAATTTCTTAATGGGAAAAACAGGCATCTGGATAGCCCAATGAACTCCTACTCGCTGTAAATTCTTTTTCACTTCGTGATCGGCAGCATTCTCCTACCACCACTTGCGACACTCGGCTCCATTCACACCCTCGAACACAATAGTGTTGGTGGTGACCTTTCTCGTGGCTGTGGCTATCTTTGGCCTGTGTTTTTGTTTGTTGGCACTGGTGCTTGTATCGGTGCCTCCTGCAACTCGAATTCCGGATGGTAAAACCCTCGCGGTCTTGTCCATGTTTGTCTGCAACTTTGCTCGCCAATGGTGTTTGCCGACTGAATGTATTCCCTGTAGTTTGCCTCTCCTTAACGTGCCAGCTGAGATATGGCTAATCGTAGAACCGTTACACCACTTCCCCTTCCCTGTGGCAATGGTTGCGGATATACAGGAATCCCTTCTTCCCCGGGACTGTCACCTTTTCCTTCAGGCCGAAGGCCGCGTGTGCGTGTGCTTGTGAAGCGTGTGAAGGGCTCAGTCGCGTGTGCGTGGCTTTGTGCAGCTGCGTGTGCTTGTGAAGTGTGTGAGGGGCTGCGTCATGTTTGTGCGGGGTGCGTGTGCTTGTGCTAGGCAGCGTGTATTTGTGCGGTGTTGTGATGGGCGTCGTGTATTTGTGCGGTGGTTTCCACCGCACGGTGTTTCCACAGTTCGGTGGTCCCACTGTGGGTGGTTCTACCGTTCGATAGTTCCACCGTGGGTGGTCCCACCGTGGCCCCCTTTTTTTTTTGTGTTTAATTTTTTTTCATATATATATATATATATATTTTTCAATTATTTTTGTCCCTGAGGCCGCTGGTGCAGCTGTCGTTCGTGGTACGGTTTCAATTTGGAGTCGTTCACAGCCTCGGGCACCTGTTTTCCGTCCAACGTTGTCAGCCGGATGGCCCTGACTTCGCGAATTCGGAAGGGTCCTAGCCATCTCACCTTAAACTTCCCTGGTTTGATCTCGTTTTTCCCGTTGTATTTCAAAATCAGCTGTTCCGGGGTGAATCTTACCCGTTTTAGATGTTTGTCATGCCATACTTTTCTTCTGGCTTGTGCGGCCTCCGTGGCCCATTGCGCCACCATTCAACGCTCGTCCAGCTTGTTCAAGTTGTAAAGCCTCTCCCGCAGGCTTTCCATGTCTCCGAGTCTATTTTCAATTGCTATTTGGAGACTCGGCACCATGAATTCGACTGGCACCACTGCTTCTTGACCATACATCAGTTGAAATGGAGTTTGACCAGTGGTCACTTTGTAAGTCGCTTTGTAGGCCCATAATACGGAGGGTAACTTCTCCTCCCAGTCTTCCTTTTCTACCCCGCAGGACTTGTAGATTACCGACACCAATATTTTATTAGTGGCCTTGGCCTGCCCATTGGCACGTGGGTAGTACGGGCTCGATAACGAGTGGAAAATCTTAAACTCTGTGGTCAACAGCCGTATGACATGGTTCACAAAGTGGCCCCCTCGGTCACTTGTCAACTGAATAGGTATGCCATATCATGTAATAATTTGTTCATAGATAAATTTAGCCGTGCTTACTGCAGAGTTATCTGGGAGAGCCCTCGCCTCCACCCACTTAGTCAAGTATCCTGTCGCGACCACAATGTAATGACACCGTCGTGTACGGCTAGCCCTGAGAGGCCCTACAAAGTCGAGTCCCCATCGCTTGAAGAGTTCCTGTGCGTGTGAAGGGTTGAGGGGCATGAAGTCCCGCTTCAAAGGTTTGCCCACCTGTTGGCAAGTGTCGCACCCCACGACCCACTCCCTGGCGTCGTTGTGTACGGTTGGCCACCACAGCCCTGCCAGCAACACCTTGGTGGCCTGTTGCCGTGTATTTTGTACACTATCAAACACAGAATAAAATACCTAAAGGTACCTTATCCTCTCCTGAGTAAAGCCTCCGAATGCTGAAGATGTTGCGAAAAGGATCAATCGGGGTGACTTCAAGGTTCTTCGTTGTAGCATCTCTATGTGTGGATAAGCTCTCTGTGGTATGATGTGATTTGCTGGAATCACAAGGGGACTTACATTTGATGATTGAACGTCTGATCTGCTTTGAATATTGCTGGAACACAGGCTCTTACTAGCTTTGATTTTAAAAAAGGAAAAAAGATGAAGGCGAGGAAAGGATCTAATCCTAACACTAAGAATGTAAGAGCAATGAATGATCTTTGATGAAATTCTAACTAAGTCTTGTTTTGACATCCCAGGACCATCTCCACAAGGTTAGTGCGATCTTCGAAGGAAAGCTTTATGATGTTCAAATCATCATTGCAGGGATAGACACCATCAGGTTGATGCATATCAATGAAGAAGCGACAATTGAAGTTAAGCTTAGGCTAAATGATTCCAGTTGACTACGCAAGGAAAGTCTACAATCAACAAACTGCTAGTAGTATGGATATACGAATTCCACCATCAATCAAGCACATTTCTCCCATTCATCTAATCATCTATCATCTAGGATTGAAGATTCAACAAGAAACCATGCATATTGCAAGAAAGGACACACTTCACCATTACTTCAATGAAAATGGAGTTTGTTTACAATCAATGGCAACAATTTCTTGCCTTGTCCTCCTATTCTATTCTAATTGCTATTCTATCAACTAGCTAATCACCTTCTAACTACTCTCTATCTGTCTTCTATTAACTGCTTCTAACTTACTATTTTCAACTGCCTTTACAAATGAAATATCAGGGCTTATATAGTGCCCACAATACAATTCGATGGCTAAGATCAATTTGAGATCAATGGCCAAGATTCAATAATGAAAACCCTAATTAGGGTTTGTTACAACCATTACATAACATTTAATGCTTGACCAATGAAATAATTGTATTGCTTGGACACATGTCCTCTCTGGAAAATTCCACCAATGAATAGCCGGGGTAGGTACATCGAAGTTTGTGCCATCTCCCATGAGTTAGGTACATCGAATCTGGATATGCTGAAGTGGATCAATCCGACTGGAGGAGTGATGACTGGGATGCCACCTCATTTGACACTTGGTTGATACTCAATTTGGTAACGTTGAGAAGTTAGCCTTAATTAATTCTTCTGGAACTATCTGCTTCTTCAACGAACCCTTGCTCTGACTTCTCATGTCCTTGATTTGCAGGATGATGATGTACCTTGCCTTGGAATACTGGAGTGGAAAAGGTCACCCTTGTTGATGTTTGATCGAAGAAAGTCGTCCTCGTCGATGCTAGACTGGAGGAGGTCGCCCTTGTCCTTGCTTGATCGTCCTTGGAGGAGACCGTCCTTGATCTGGCTTGATTTTCCAACTCTGGGATCTCCATTTGATGCCTACACAAAATATTAAAGTTAGTCTTTTGAGCATCAAACCTCAAAGCGTGAAATTTAAGACCTTTCAAAGGTAAAACTTAAGATATTAATTTGAAAAAAAAGTCATGATAAATCCAGAATTATACATTTTCAAATTAATCATGAATGGAATTTGGATCTTCAAAATTGCAATGGGATCACAATAAGTCTTGAGTAAGAACTTCAAAAACGATTCTTCATACCTCCTCTTGAGTATTTAAGTACAAAACCTTGAAAAATGAAGGAAGAAGACCGGATTTTGTTGGGCAAGATTTATAGCCATCCCTTAGATGAAGTACGCCTCCTTTAGCCTTCAAAAAAAATCTGGAAATTATCCTCCAATCTAGCAAGAAATTCGCCTCTCCAATAGCCTTCAAGATGAATTTCGCCCTCCTTAGTCTCCACACTTAGTAGAAATTCGCTCCACTCCAGCTAGATTTCGCACCTTCAATTAGCTCTCCAAATTCGCACTTGAAAGAATGATTGAATGATTTAAATTGTGAAAAACACCTCCAATATATAGAGCGCTCACCTTCCACTTACCCATGAGGCCCACCTTGCAAATAAAAGGCGAAATAATAAAAACCTCAAAAGGAGTAGGCCGACTTGTCAAATAAAGGCAAAATAATGCCTTGTGCGCTCAACTTTTAATTTTTAATTTAATAAAAATTAATTTTAAATGCCTTTATAATAGAAATTCGATTTTTTGAGGCCCAAAATTAATTTATCAAATGCCAATTTAATTAATTTTTTCAAATATTTCGAAGTTGGTGATTTTGGCATTTCATGCGATTTGGAGGATGTTAACGTTGGGATAGGGCAAAAATAAAGAATGTCAAATGACTTCGCTTTGGTCCCTTGGAGAGGGACAGGAGCACTTTTGTAAATTCAAGCTTGCATTCTTCATTTTCACGTTCAAAACTTCATCTAGGCACTTTAAAATGGCATTTTTGATTGGAGTCTTGAGTTTAATTCACTTGATCTTTAGAAGGAACGTGCCTTAGGACATTTTCGCCCAGGACCCTGGGTGAGGGACAGGAGCACTTTTTCACCTTTGTCCTCAATCCTTCATCTTTTAATTGCCAATTCTCGTTGTGGAGTAAGCAATGATCTCTTTCACTTGTTCCATGCATGCTTAACTTGTTTTTTGCAAAACATAATTGATTTTCCAAAGATTTTCGCCCTGGTCCCTTGGAGAGGGACAGGAGCACTTTTTGTATTTTAGGGTAGGATTCTCAAATTTTGAAGTCAAATCTCTGTCTACCATGCTTTAGAAGATCCTTCCTATCTCGCACAACCTTGCCTTAGCATAATCTCGGAGGGAAATTGTTGATTTCATAAAAATCGCCCTAGTCCTTCAGTGAGGGACAGGAGCACTTTTGAGTCCTTGTGCAAATTCTTGATCACATTAATCTTCAAATTACCCTCCAGGCGTAGAATATCACATTTCACTACTTCTTGAGTCTTGGTAATAAAAATAGCATCTCAAAATGTAAGGTAAATGGGCATATTTGAAGATTTCGCCTTGGTCCCTTGGAGAGGGACAGGAGCACTTTTGCCAATTGTCATCAAATTTTGCAAATCTTGCATCTCAATTCCACCTCGAAGCATTTTAAACATCATTTCAAACTTGCCTTGGCTTGGATTTGTCCCAATTTGGAGAGAAGAGTTGGATAATATGTTTTTCGCCCTGGTCCCTTGGAGAGGGACAGGAGCACTTTTGCAACTTCAAGCCTATCCGTCCTTTGCTAGCCTTCCAAATTATCTTCAACAGGCTAATCATGTCTTCTTCCATTCATTTCAATCACAAACTTGCCTTGTCTTTGCAAGAAATTTACATTTTTTAGAAAATCGCTCTGGACCCTTGGAGAGGGACAGGAGCACTTTTTGCATCTTGGCATACTTCTTTGTTCTTTAAACCTCTCAATTGCGTCTAAGGCATAAAACATCATTCGTCCTTCCCATCCAAGTCAGGCTTTGCCATAAAATTTCAAACAAAGAGGAGAAACTTGAAAAAACGCCATGGTCCTTCAGTGAGGGACAGGAGCACTTTTTGTCACTTGGGTTGTTTTCCTCCTTTGTGGACCGCTTAAATTATATTCAACGGACAAAACATGCTTCCCTTGACCTCTTCAAATCGTAAAATCACTTTAATCTTGCAAGAACAGTGCAAATTTGAAAATCAAGCTACGGTCCTTCAGTGAGGGACGGGAGCACTTTTTGCTTTCTAAGCCAAATTGTCGCACTTTTCATCTCGAAATTCCTTTGCTAGGGAAGATTTCATCTTACTTCATGCTATGAATAAAAGTTAATGTCCAAGAAAGGTCTAAAATTGTGCATATAAAGAAAATCGCTCTGGTCCTTCAATGAGGGACAGGAGCACTTTTGACCTTCTAGGCAAAAACTCCATCATTTCATTGTTTTTAATCAAATTTGGATGCTCTATCACGTTCATTTCGTCCTCCGCCATGCCTTTGATGTCTCAATTTAGCCAAACAAGGTCAGGAATGACTCCAATAAGCTTTTTCGCCCAGGACCCTTGGTGAGGGACAAGAGTGCTTCGCCTTGGACCCTTGGAGAGGGACAGAAGCGAAATGCGCTCTGGATTCTCAGTGAAGGACAAGAGCAAAAAAGCTTTTTGAACTCTCTATCAGGATAATTTTTATGGAATATAACATTTAAGTAGAAGAAAATGTCACTTATACTTTAAGTTATATTCCATATATACTTTCAGGATGTTTGAGAGTGGTTTCAGACCTCCAGGAGCTATATTGCAAAATCTAGTTTTTGGAGGTTTTTCAGTTTCCACACATAGTCAAATTTTCAGGATCAGGACATCACTCAAGCAAGACCTGCTATCCTATTGATCTCCCCGACAGCACTCAAAAATGCAAAGGCCAACTGACAAAACCCTAAAAGACCTAGAAAACAAACCCTAAAAAGCAAAAAGCAGGGGTCCCCATTTCCAATGGGGCGATGTGTGAAAACACCCTCCTTCTAGCGCCAATTTTGTTGATGTGTATTTTGTACACTATCAAACACAGAATAAAATACCCAAGGGTACCTTATCCTCTCTTGAGTAAAGCCTCTGATTGCTGAAGATATCGCGGAAAAGGATCAATCAGGATGACTCCAAGGACGATCAAGCAAGGATAAGGGCGACCTCCTCCAGTCTAGCATCGACGAGGACGACTTTCTTCGATCAAACATCAACAAGGGTGACCTTTTCCACTCCAGTATTCCAAGGCGAGGTACATCATCATCCTGCAAATCAAGGACATGAGAAGTCAGAGCAAGGGTTCGTTGAAGAAGCAGATAGTTCCAGAAGAATTAATTAAGGCTAACTTCTCAACGTTACCAAATTGAGTATCAACCAAGTGTCAAATGAGGTGGCATCCCAGTCATCACTCCTCTAGTCGGATTGATCCACTTCAGCATATCCAGATTCGATGTACCTAACTCATGGGAGATGGCACAAACTTCGATGTACCTACCCCGACTATTCATTGGTGGAATTTTCCAGAGAGGACATGTGTCCAAGCAATACAATTATTTCATTGGTCAAGCATTAAATGTTATGTAATGGTTGTAACAAACCCTAATTAGGGTTTTCATTATTGAATCTTGGCCATTGATCTCAAATTGATCTTAGCCATCGAATTGTATTGTGGGCACTATATAAGCCCTGATATTTCATTTGTAAAGGCAGTTGAAAATAGTAAGTTAGAAGCAGTTAATAGAAGACAGATAGAGAGTAGTTAGAAGGTGATTAGCTAGTTGATAGAATAGCAATTAGAATAGAATAGGAGGACAAGGCAAGAAATTGTTGCCATTGATTGTAAACAAACTCCATTTTCATTGAAGTAATGGTGAAGTGTGTCCTTTCTTGCAATATGCATGGTTTCTTGTTGAATCTTCAATCCTAGATGATAGATGATTAGATGAATGGGAGAAATGTGCTTGATTGATGGTGGAATTCGTATATCCATACTACTAGCAGTTTGTTGATTGCAGACTTTCCTTGCGTAGTCAACTGGAATCATTTAGCCTAAGCTTAACTTCAATTGTCGCTTCTTCATTGATATGCATCAACCTGATGGTGTCTATCCCTGCAATGATGATTTGAACATCATAAAGCTTTCCTTCGAAGATCGCACTAACCTTGTGGAGATGGTCCTGGGATGTCAAAACAAGACTTAGTTAGAATTTCATCAAAGATCATTCATTGCTCTTACATTCTTAGTGTTAGGATTAGATCCTTTCCTCGCCTTCATCTTTTTTCCTTTTTTAAAATCAAAGCTAGTAAGAGCCTCTGTTCCAGCAATATTCAAAGCAGATCAGACGTTCAATCATCAAATGTAAGTCCCCTTGTGATTCCAGCAAATCACATCATACCACAGAGAGCTTATCCACACATAGAGATGCTACAACGAAGAACCTTGAAGTCACCCCGATTGATCCTTTTCGCGACATCTTCAGCATTCGGAGGCTTTACTCAGGAGAGGATAAGGTACCTTTAGGTATTTTATTCTGTGTTTGATAGTGTACAAAATACACGGCAACAGGCCACCAAGGTGTTGCTGGCAGGGCTGTGGTGGCCAACCGTACACAACGACGCCAGGGAGTGGGTCGTGGGGTGCGACACTTGCCAACAGGTGGGCAAACCTTTGAAGCGGGACTTCATGCCCCTCAACCCTTCACACGCACAGGAACTCTTCAAGCGATGGGGACTCGACTTTGTAGGGCCTCTCAGGGCTAGCCGTACACGACGGTGTCATTACATTGTGGTCGCGACAGGATACTTGACTAAGTGGGTGGAGGCGAGGGCTCTCCCAGATAACTCTGCAGTAAGCACGGCTAAATTTATCTATGAACAAATTATTACATGATATGGCATACCTATTCAGTTGACAAGTGACCGAGGGGGCCACTTTGTGAACCATGTCATACGGCTGTTGACCACAGAGTTTAAGATTTTCCACTCGTTATCGAGCCCGTACTACCCACGTGCCAATGGGCAGGCCAAGGACACTAATAAAATATTGGTGTCGGTAATCTACAAGTCCTGCGGGGTAGAAAAGGAAGACTGGGAGGAGAAGTTACCCTCCGTATTATGGGCCTACAAAGCGACTTACAAACTGACCACTGGTCAAACTCCATTTCAACTGATGTATGGTCAAGAAGCAGTGGTGCCAGTCGAATTCATGGTGCCGAGTCTCCAAATAGCAATTGAAAATAGACTCGGAGACATGGAAAGCCTGCGGGAGAGGCTTTACAACTTGAACAAGCTGGACGAGCGTTGAATGGTGGCACAATGGGCCACGGAGGCCGCACAAGCCAGAAGAAAAGTATGGCATGACAAACATCTAAAACGGGTAAGATTCACCCCGGAACAGCTGATTTTGAAATACAACGGGAAAAACGAGATCAAACCAGGGAAGTTTAAGGTGAGATGGCTAGGACCCTTCCGAATTCGCGAAGTCAGGGCCATCCGGCTGACAACGTTGGACGGAAAACAGGTGCCCGAGGCTGTGAACGGCTCCAAATTGAAACCGTACCACGAACGACAGCTGC
The DNA here is from genome assembly GCF_030272615.1 of Cryptomeria japonica. Lineage (NCBI taxonomy): Eukaryota > Viridiplantae > Streptophyta > Pinopsida > Cupressales > Cupressaceae > Cryptomeria > Cryptomeria japonica. Next base: position 530,762,827 of record NC_081406.1, on the reverse strand, counting down.
ACCAGCGGCCTCAGGGACAAAAATAATTGAAAAATATATATATATATATATGAAAAAAAATTAAACGCAAAAAAAAAGGGGGCCACGGTGGGACCACCCACGGTGGAACTATCGAACGGTAGAACCACCCACAGTGGGACCACCGAACTGTGGAAACACCGTGCGGTGGAAACCACCGCACAAATACACGACGCCCATCACAACACCGCACAAATACACGCTACCTAGCACAAGCACACGCACCCCGCACAAACATGACGCAGCCCCTCACACACTTCACAAGCACACGCAGCTGCACAAAGCCACGCACACGCGACTGAGCCCTTCACACGCTTCACAAGCACACGCACACGCGGCCTTCGGCCTGAAGGAAAAGGTGACAGTCCCGGGGAAGAAGGGATTCCTGTATATCCGCAACCATTGCCACAGGGAAGGGGAAGTGGTGTAACGGTTCTACGATTAGCCATATCTCAGCTGGCACGTTAAGGAGAGGCAAACTACAGGGAATACATTCAGTCGGCAAACACCATTGGCGAGCAAAGTTGCAGACAAACATGGACAAGACCGCGAGGGTTTTACCATCCGGAATTCGAGTTGCAGGAGGCACCGATACAAGCACCAGTGCCAACAAACAGAAACACAGGCCAAAGATAGCCACAGCCACGAGAAAGGTCACCACCAACACTATTGTGTTCGAGGGTGTGAATGGAGCCGAGTGTCGCAAGTGGTGGTAGGAGAATGCTGCCGATCACGAAGTGAAAAAGAATTTACAGCGAGTAGGAGTTCATTGGGCTATCCAGATGCCTGTTTTTCCCATTAAGAAATTCGAGGTACTACTACGAATGATGGTCGACGTGTTTGACACCACCTCCAGAACAAGCACGTTTGACTATGGCAACCATAGGCTAAGGGTTTCCTTCACAGCAGCCGATTTTACAAGGGTATTTGGCATACCGGGCCGCAATGGGAAGAAAGTGGAGTTAAAAGCTAAGAAAATGAATAAGGACACAAAGGAACACTGGGTGAGGATGTTTTACCGCAACCTTACACCAGCTGAACTGGCCTTTGTGACCAACCCCACAAAAAATAGGGGAATGAAAAAGTCATTTGTAGCCGAAGGGCTGTGGAAATGTATCATGGATGTCGTGAAGAGCCGACTTACCGGGTCCAGTCGTGCATGAGATATCGCCCTACCTCAGATTATTTTGATGAATGGACTTATGAATGGGGTGCAGTACGACTGGGCTACAGTACTTGTTGACAGGATGTATGAGTTCATGACTCTACACCACCGCACCTTCTACATGCCGCACTATGCCATTGGGATGTTCCTGGAGGCCATGCGTTCCCAGCTGTCGGAGGACGAAGTAGATATCAAACCGGTAGGTAGTCTGGTACCAGGGGAGCCACCCATCTTCTATTGGCGACATATGGATGTAGGGCTGACACCTACGGCAGAGCAGAAGAGGCGAAGGCAAGATGTGTCTGAGTCTGACGACTTTGACAGCGGGCGGGAAGAGACCTTGAAAGCCTCGAGTGATTCAGACGAAGATAGTGGGGTAAGCTTAGTCAAGGTCGTACCAGCATCCACACCCCCACCCCAAGTCTTGTTCGCCACACCCATGCTGACTGCCTTAGTGCATTTGAGTCCGCCTATGGGTGGCATTGCGTCCATTCCGGCCTTCGGGGAGCCAAGGCCGCCGGTAGTAATGGGGCTGCCATCAGGGACCGAGGAAGGGAGGACAGAGATAGTTCCATCAGAAGAAGTGAGTGAATCCATACCCACAGGGAAAGTGCAGGGGCATGATCAGACAGTGACAACAGCAACACTAGGCGGGGGGATACCACACCCCCTCGAGGAGGACAGTTGGTTGAGCAGGGAGTTCGAGATGACACCCATGTCGCCTAGGCCGGTTACCACCATTTCTCCCTCACAGGCTACCCCCGTGCGCGATGACCCTCGGGAGGACTTAGATGCAGAGGTTGTGGACTTAGATAGCGAAGGTTCTCCCAGGGATGTGACACACTTGACGGAGGTACAGGGCAGGGAGTTGGCACTACAGCAGATAGCGGAGGTCCACGTGGACAGCCAACGAGGCAGGGTAGAGCGCCACACGGAGAGCAGGCAATCAGGTCGGGTAGACGTGGAGGCGTACCTCCAAGATATGGTGGGCCGAGGGCAGACTTACTTTCAGGACCTGGTACAGACTTATCTGCAGGAGGAGGTCCGCCGAGGGCGGGAGGGTTATTGCCTCCCTTCAGTCAGAGGGCCTCGACAGCACCGTTCAGGAGTTGGAGCGGCTACTCAGGTTTATGCGGGAGGGTTGTCTGCAGGCATTTGCTGCCTGTTTTGAGAGAGGCGGATGGCCAAAAATTGAGACAACAAAGATGTTGGCCGCATGGGCAATGAGCACGCTGGTAGTGGAGAGTAGAGTGGAGTCTCTCGAGAGGCAGATTGAGTAGACCTTCAGGGAAGTGTATCACACTCTTCGCCAGACGGAGTCTGTATCTGCAGGACATCTAACTGCGAGGGTGGTCGTGGAGAGAGCTCGAGAGGAGTTGGCTACCTAGCTTGACGCCGTGCAGAGGGACTTGGACCGCCGGGAGGCGGCGTGGGAAGCCGAGAGGGCTCAGTTTGCTGTCGAGAAGGCACGGTTAGCTGCAGAGTTGGAGGACACAAGGGCAAAGAAGGCAACCCTAAGCACTAGTCTGGTACAGGCGCGAGAGACGGTGGATGCCAAGGAGAGAAAGCTGCTGGAGGCTACCCGGATGGTTAAGTCTGCAATTGAGCACAGGAAGGTTGCTGAGCGGGACCTGCAGGTGCGGACACAATGGGTGTACGATCTGCGTGCACGACTGACACCAGCATCATCATCAACCCTACCACCTCCTGCTTCAGGGACGCCCCCTCCGCCCCCTTCTTCTTCTATACCTTGATTCTGTTTAGTGTATGAACATCATCTCTATTTTTGTATTAAGTCGTTCGGAGACGACTTCTTTTCTTGGGGGGGATGATGTTGCCGGGAATAATCATTATACTATGTTGTCGTCGGTAATAATGAGTTACGGCAGTCAGTTAGTCGTCCCGAAGGGCAATTGGACGGGACGGTTGGTCACACCCCTTCGAGTATTATATATTGCATACCTTTCCTTCTTAGTATCATCATGATAGTCGTATCTGGTGTGATGTTGTAAGCACTTGATGCACATGGACTGTTGAATTAATACAGAAACTGGTTCTTTAATATATTTCCGTTATGTTATGTGCATTTACTTTCTACGTTTAATCGTTTACCCGTATGTGGCAAACAAAGGAGAGTTTCAAGAGGGAATGATTTCTGCTCTCCGAGGAATTGCACGTATAGAAAGCAACCAAGAAGTAGAAGGCATTGAGTAGCCTGTTGTTCCTGATTGGCTGAGGGAGAGATTGAAAATAAAAACACTAGTAGAAGAACAAGAAGAAAATGACATGGTTGATTTCTTAGCTAGATTAGAGCGAACTGCAATAAAGAAGCCAGCCAAAAGGTTTTCCACCATCCAGAGAGATGAAACGGGATGCAAGACAGTACAGATTGCAGTACCAAAGGTAGACAAGGCAAAGGGAGATATTGGTCCCCATGAGTATGAGATTACTACCTATGACTTGGGACCAAGCACGAAGACTCAAGTAAAAGAAGACCTGGACAATTCAGTTGCTTCCATGAAGGCAAGACTAGATAGGGAAGAAGGAAAGAAGAATGAGTACAAGAGGGAAGTTGACCGCCTGAAAGATTACATTCAGCATTTGACTACTAAGCCACTTCATCAAGCAAATCTAGAATCTCTCCCGCTCTTGAATTCACAACAGGTAATCAAAGGTTCTGAGGAAGAAGCAGTGACAACCAGAGAGACCAAAGATTGGATGGAAAGTACAAGAAAAGAAGCAGCCATGTTTATGGTAGGAATATCATCAACATATGGACAAACCTCTTCTTTACTTTCCAAGATTGTGAACATGGCAGAAGTGTAGGTTGACTTCCAGGATATCCAAGATAGAATTATCCCATGCCTTAGAGAGCTGAAAGGAGTCCCACCACAAGAATTGGTTGATGGAAAAATAATTGAAGCAGGGGCTGCCTATGACTTCAACAGTTGGCAGTGGACGCTGGTTGCACGAAATGAAATCTTGGAAAAGGTAAAGGTTGATGCTGATAGAATAGAAGAATAGATAAAGGCAATTCAGGACAAGATTTTCCTTATAGTTGCAGAGATACTTGGGAAAGAAACTATCCGAGAAAGGGAAATGCAGTTGGAGAATCTGAAGGTCAGAACACAAGACATCTTCTTTGCCATCACAAGACCAGTCTTGAAGAGCAATTTGGCTAAAGCATCGAACCTCGTGTCCATCAGAGATGCTTTTCAGAAACAAGAATTTGATTGGGAAATCACTTTTGCTCTATGTGTAGATGACTTGGAAGGATTAGAATTCAGGATCAACATGTTGCCACATGTCACAATGGAGGAAGTTGACCAAATTGTGTCTAGATTCATCAAATATCATAAGAAGGGGGGGCAATCCTAAAAGATAGCATCTTGTGCCACTTTTCTCATTTGCAGTTGATCTTGGGTCTTATTTTGGGAAACTTTGATTAGGGTTAGGTTGTCTTGATCTAGACCGTTGATCTTAGACTGATCTCGGCCATTCATTTGTTTTCAGAAACTCTATATAAACTCATTCTCTCATTTCATTTCAATGTGGAGAGATTTATGAAATTGTTGCTTAGAGCTATTTGAGTAATAAAAGTTCATTATCAGTATTGTCTTGAAATCTTTTTATTGCTAAATGGTTGCATGGTTGCATATTCCCTTCAACACTTAGATTAAATTTGCTTAAATTATTTGCTTTGAAGTTGTTAGATGAATGATAGATTTGATAGTATAGATTGGTGAGATTTTGCTCATACTTTCTTTGGATGGATGATTTCTATTCAATGTGTAAAGTTAGCCTGAGCCCTTAATGTGGACGTTTAACTTCTACTTGGAATAATATTGTTCAATTGTTGGTACTATTCCTAAGTGTGAAAATCATAAGCACAATCCTAGAAGATTGCACATACTTTGCATAGTTGTCCCAAGTGTGGCAAAACAAAGTATCGTTATCAGTCTCACCCAGTCTACACCGTCTCTTGAGTTCCTAGAATTAGTTAGAATTCCTAAATCCTATCTTCTTTTATCCTTTTTGAAGTCCTAAACCAGATAATCCAAAAACATAGAGCATAAATTGTTAAATCTCCCTAAGTACACCTTAAATGACATGAGTTGACAAGCGTAAATCCCCCTTGAGATTTTCAGCATACACTACCCAAGAAGCTATCCCACTAAAGTCGCTTGTTCGCGCATATAGACCTTGGAATCGCCATATGATCTTCTCACAATCTTATCATAAGTGGTGGTTTTTCAGGAGAGGATAGAGTATCCTTGGGGTATTTTATTCTAATGTTTGGTAGATGATAAAACAGACACCAACAGGGCTCCACCCCTCGACCCCGCCTTATATTGCAACAAGGAACACGCCAAGGGCCTGGGCTACATGAAACAATTTTTAAATCAGCAAAAATATCTAGATTTCTTGGGTTTTCCAATTTGCCAAGGCTAGGCACCAAGTCTGAGTCTGAGTCAAAAATCAGCTTGCTGAATCCAAGGCAAGTCTGAATCTTGTAACTATGATATTTATACATAAGTGAAGCAATTTATTTCCGTTCGAGAGACCAATACATATTGGTGCTTGATAGTGAATCATATAAATTGAATGCTACAATAAATTGAAAAAAAAAAAGAGCTGAAATCTCAATGGTTAGTGCCACTCAAGCCAAGAGGCTGAATAATGCAACTGTCAAATTTGCAATTTTGATGATCCAAGGGAAAGAGGAGCAATCTAGATTGAATCTATAGTGATTACATAGGCAGCACACACATCATGATAAGCATGACGACATTCAATTATTGCAGCAATTTTCAGAGTTGTTCAATGAACTGAAGGGACTGCCACCAAAGAGAAGTGTAGAGCATGAAATTCAGTAATTATTAAATTGTCCATTGCCCAATATTGGGTTGTACAAACAAAGTGTGATTGAGGCAATAGAGGTCAAGGATCAGCTGAAGCATTTATTGGAACAGGGAGTTATTAGACCAAGCACATCCCTCTGTGACTCTCCAAATGAAATTGTCCCACAGAAGGATGGAACTTGGTGGATGTGTGTGGATTACCAGGGCCTATATAAAATAACAATTATAAATAGATACCCACTGCCCTGCATAGAAAACTTGCTACTTTAGCTCGGACAAGTTGAATATTTTGCAAAGCTTAATTTAAAATCTGGATATCATCAAGCATGCATCAAAAAAGAGGGCATTTGGAAGACAGTATTTAAAAGAAAACAGGAGCTGTTTGAGTGGCTAGCATTACCATTCAAACTTTGCAATGCTCCAACAACTTTTATGCGTCTCATGAACAAGGCATTAAGGCCTTTAATGGACCCTTGTGTAATTGAGTATCTTGATGATATTTGGTTTTCAGTAAACAATATGAGGAGCATGCATTGCATTTAAAACAAGTATTTAAAATTTTGAAAGAAAATCAATTATTGTTGAATATGAAGAAATGTGAATTTGTATAAAATCATTGGTTTATTTGGGTCATATGGTTGGCAATGGTGAAGTGAGATTTGATTCTTCAATAGTTGACACTATAGTGATATGGGCAAAACCCAATCCATGTTCTGAAACACAAGGTTTTATTGGTGCAGTCCAAACTCTACAAATTTGTGAAATCATTTTTGTATGTGGCTGCCTGTTGTGACCTTTTCACACATCGCCCCATTGCTAACGAGGACCCCCTCTTTGCTAGCTTCCTGCGTCGTTAGGTTAGGGTTTTGGCTGCTTAGTGGGCAATTTTGCATTTTCCGTGCCCGAGTCTCAGAGTTTTGATCATGCCTAGTGCCGTCTAGGGTTTTTGAAGTGTTAGGATCAAGTTGCAAAAGATGATATTTTTAATGATCCTAAGTTTTGCTAAGTGTTTGAGCATTTGAACGTTAACGTGTTTTTAAACACGCGCATCAATGATTTTAAAGTGCTAAGATATTCACAGACCTTTTGGAGTTGTTTCTCGCTCCTAAGGTAATATTTAAATTGGTTTCGCACTTTATTCCAACATTTTCGTGGCGTTTCGCTCATATTTTTGGAAAATTAGTCTAAGTCCAGTTAAATTTAAAGTCGCTGAGTGATTTTGAGTGGTTAAAATGTTAAAATCCTAAGGGAAATCCATATTCCAAGGGTTAAAGGGTCAAAATCCATGCTAGAGGTGATTTTCCCCTCACATTCCAGACTACCCAACCCATTCCCCCACTCAAAATCCATACTACACATGGGTTTCCCCTGGAATCCATACTGGCCACTAATTCCCGCCACTGTTTATCCACACCTGGAGCGATTTTCCCCTGGAGATGCTAAAATTTGGCTAAGTGTCAGGATTTATCCAGACACCCATCGAATTTCCCTTGGGAGTGCGGACTGGAGTGCAAGGATAATTCCATGCCTGGGTCGTTTTTTCCACCAGGATTTTTGTGACAACTAAGTTAGGATTTTCGTCCGGATTTTTGTCCAGACAGGGATCGATTTTCCACTGGGAACATTATGAAGAGTTTTTTGAGTTCGGATTTTTGTCTAGACTAAGGTTGAATTTCCATCAGGGAGGTATTTTTTCAAATTAAGTGATTTTTGAGTGTGGATTTTTGTCCAGACACCCATCGAATTTCCCCTGGGGGGTGATTTTTGCAAAATGAGTGCATTTTTGTCTGGATTTTTGTCCAAACTCATATTGATTTTCCCCTTGAGGGTGATTTATGTGCATTTTGATGATTTTGAGCATGGATTTTTATCCAAGCATGGGTCGAATTTCCCCCATGGGGCAAATTTTGACACTTCAGTGATTTTTGAAGGGATTTTTTAATCCCAACCTATAGCGATTTTCCCCTGGAGGCTTTATTTTGGATTTAATTTGAAATATTTTAAATAAAAAGCCCCATTTTGATTGCTTTTAAATAATTATTAAATGATTATTTAAAATTTAAAAGCAAATTTAATAACTTGCAATAATTATTAAATGTTTGAATCTTCTAGAAGCAAGTTAGGGTTTCACCAAGCAAGTATTTATACAAGTGTTTTTTATCCCACATTGCTTGTGTGGTGAAAGTTGGAGGTGAAAGCAAGTATATGAGAGGAACTTCAGTATTATTTTATTATTATTTCTGCCAGGTGTCTCCATGAAAGCGATTTTTTTTCAAGTTGGGAGAATTTTTTAGCAAGGTGTTTTTGTGAAGTGTGGGATTGAGGATTCATTTTCCTCCTTTTTTTTCCAGCTTGCTGATTTATTCCTCTTGGCTGCCATTAAAGACCAATTTCAAATTTTCGATTTTGCTAAGTTTGGCGATTTTTTCCAAATTTAGCATTTTTTGGTTAAAGTTGGCGAATTTGTGTTTGGAGACCTTGGGTGATTTTTCCTCCACCATTGTTGCTTGTTGTTCAGACCTTCATTTCTGCAGATTGCTGCCATTGACAACAATTTTCAGAATTTTGAAAATTTTGATTTTTTTTGCTAAGGAAGGCAAATTTTTGTGTTTGGGGTTTTCAATCCCAACTTGGGCGATTTTTCCAGATTATTGCCATCCTCCATTATTGCAGATCCAAGCTATCCATTGGCATCAATTTTCAGATTTCCATTTTAGCGCTAGACTTGGGAAAATTTCAATTTTGCTTGGAGGCCACATTTTGGTGGATTTTTCATGCATGTTTGTTGGCTGTCATCATTTCCAGCCTGCTGATTCGCTTCAGATCTGAGGTTTGCTTCAGATTTTGACCTCCATTAATGGCTGCCATTAATTTTCAGACTAAAGTTTTTATTGCCCAGCCAATTCTAACTTAAATATTTAGCATTTGGAGACATTTTATGGAGTTTTCTGTGCACTTTTTAGACCATTTTAATGCTGTTGCAGGTCTGAAACTCCTTTGTTAGGCGGTTGTCCTCAGAAATTTTCATTTCCAGCCACCTAACCAATTTTGGCGAATTTGCTTGGGGCTGTTTCTTAAGCCATTTTTCATCATTTTTAGGGATTTAAACCACTTTGCAAGGTGCTGGTAAGTCTGAAGTGTTCGATTTTCAGACTTGTCCTTAGAAAACTAATTTTTACCAGCCATACTTACATTCCGAAAAACGATTGTTTTCATCAATAAAACTGATTTTTATTGATTTTATGCACATTTGAAGATTACAACATATTTTGAAAGTCTGAATTTTCAGGTTGTCTTCAGAATTTTGACCTCCATTGTTGACTGCGGAAGGTGTCTTCAAACATTCATTGTGTGAAAACACAACCTTTCACACCTTTCCTAAGTCATCATCAATCCGGTATACTCCTTTGCATTCTTTGCTTGCATATTTTCTAAGCGTAAGGAGGTATAAATGAATTTTTATGGAAGGCTTCCATGCCTTAGTGTTGTCACACATTGAGCGTAATTGCTAAAATTTACCAAGTGTATGGATTATTTTCCTGACTCCATGCTCTAAACTAGCTAAATCTCTAGAAAGTCAAGAATTTTATTACAAGTATTTATTTTTATCCTAGGACTAACTTCCAGTTTCGTACAAGTGCGATGTCGAAGTCAGAATACAAGGAAAGGAAAGAACTGCTGAAGACGTTGGAGACTGGATTTTATCCAAAGTTCAAGATTTCATCCAAATGGAGGGAGATCACTGATACCAACATGCATTTCCTGGACTTCGACCGGATGTAGCGTCAGATGTTCGGATCCAGAGATCAGGTTCCTTCTCTAGCATATGCGAATATTATGAAGAGTGGCATTTTCCATGCCGCTGGGTTTCCACAATCCATATAGTGCAGTGAGTTGATCCTGGAGTGTGCACGATGTTACGATCCACTCACAAGAATGATCAAAAGTCCGAAGGGTGTTGTCATTGCCTACCCTGCTGAGGATGCCATTGCTGAGGTATTTGGAATTCCACGCAGTACAGACATGAAGGATGTGACCAAGGAAGATTATGCAGACAGATACATGAAGAAGATGGGTGTATGCAAGTGTTTAATTAATAAAAAATGGATGATTGAACCTAGGAATCATCATTCCAAGGCTCCCAAGACACTTATGTGCATAGATTTTAAGGAGGAATATAGTGATTTGATATTCCTACTCAACAAAGTGATGGGAATGTCGCAGGGAGCAATATTTCATGGATGGATGTTCTACTTCATCCAGGATTGTCTTAAAGGAACACTAGTGAATTGGTCTAAGATCATAAGCAACAATCTGGATTTTCAGATGAGGAATGTAGAGCAGTCCAAGTCATTCGCCATGACTTCTTACCTGGTGTACCTGCTTGCACGGTTTGTTTCATACAGAGGATTAATATGCAAAGGTGAAGTCGGGAATGGGCAAGGACAGTTTAAGAGTTATGAATGCTACCCCCAATTGAGTATGCACAAAATTGAAGACTACAAGAGAGTGAATGATGCATTCACTATGTACATCACACGGATGCTGCAGGGCGGAATCCACAAAAGATTGTCCAAGGAGGCAACAGAGTTAATAGAAAAATATGGATCGTGGTATATACAGTTTCCCACTTTCACATACCTCAGGATTCATGGGTTTCAATCTAAACCCTACAGACTTCTTAGGTATCCTACTGACAGAATGATATTGTTGGAAGTGGTAAGACAGCTTCTAGAGTTCGATGTTATCCAGAGAGAGAAGCACAAAACAGGAATGACATTCCCTATTTCAGTTGGGAAGACGTCAGAGGTCTGCCAATCCGCCATAGCTGCCAGCACTGCAGGTGAGGAGATTGCATTCTACAGATTTGCTACCTACAAGAAAAGAGAGAGATTCGATCCAGACAAGAAGGTCGGAAGGATCAGAGGAGAGAAGTTCACTCACAAGGTTGACATAGAGGATTATTGGGCTAACTTAATGGACGAACAAGCAGTGAAGAGAAGAATGTGGTCCAGAATGTCAGTGGATTTCATGAGGAAGTGTGGAATTTTTCTCATCCCTGATCAGGTATTAGATGATAGAGATCATACACACCCACATTATGAGAATGAAATGAAGAAGGCAATCCTATTGCCAAATTGGTCAAAGTCAGAGGAGACTGATCTGAATATATTGATGAGAGAAGTCTTGAATTTCTCCCGCACATGGGTAGATATGCAGATGAACAAATTAGTTGACATGGGTGTTCCCTTCACTTATGAAAGGATGAAGACGGAAGAGTCTACTTCCGAGGATGATCAGAGAACTGTCAGTGATGTCAGGATTCATGCAGACGAAGAGAGTCAAGCTCCCAAGAGAAGGAAGAACATGCCTGGAGAAGTCAAGGCTAGAGGGAAGAAGATTGAGGATGTGAAGAAGAAACAGAAGACTGTCATTCCTCCACTTATCATTCCTTCACCCCCTCCCAGTGCCTCATCAATCGAAGTGATTGAAGTAACAGAATAGAATAAGGAGACTCAGCAGTGTTACAACACAGTGATACTACCTGAGAATACTCAGGAATTTCATGCCACAGCAACATCTGCACCTCCTGATGAGAATGATGACCAGCCGGGATCCCCTACTGTCCTTTTGGAAGTTAATTTGGGAAATGATGTATATGATTGGACCAGGAATAATCCTAATGATAATGATGAAGTTATCTCGGCACTGAAGGACCTTGATCAAGAAATATGTCTTGATGATGGTATGGAGATGACCGCTATTCCTGAATGGTTGAGGAAGAGTATGGAAAAAAGTAAACAAATGATAGAAGTACAGCCTATTGAGGATATTGATGACTACCTAGCTAGGACTGCTAAGAAGGAGGAGCCCAAGAGAGCGGAGATTTTGTCGCACATAGCTAGAGATGAGACGGGAATGCGGATTGCGCAGATTGCTGTTCCTAGAGCCGGCGTGACAGTGGACACTGCTACTCCCATGGATTTCCAGATCACTTCAATTGCCCTTGGTTGTCCATCCGCAGGGCAGGAATTTCAAGAGATTGGTGACAACCTCCAAGCAATCAATGCAAAGTTAGACACAGCGATTGCGGAGAATGAAAGGTACAAAGAAGAAAATATTAGACTCAGAGAGTATATTGGAGGGACAAGGCGTGGAGATCCCACCCTTATTTCCCCTATTGCAGTTGACCATGGAATACATTCACACTGCGAGGTAGCGAGAGGTACACACTCAGAGGTGGAAAAGTGGATTGAAAGCACAAGAAAGCAGGCAGATGATTTCCTTACTCAGTTTGTCCAAGCATATGATAAGACAACAATGCTTGTATTTAGGATCCAGTATTTGGAGGGAGTTTGGGAAGATTTCCGGCCTATCCAAGAGAAGACTATTCCACGCCTCCTGGCATTGAAGAAGGTTCCTAATTCCATTTTGGTCAGCGAGAACATTGTGCACAGTGGAGACATATATAATTTCCATAGCTGGTATTGTGCACTAGCTTTGAAGAAATCAGCTTATGAGAACGCCCAATCGAGTTGTATGGAGATGGAAGGATTAATTCAGGACATTCAGATGAAGATCCTTGCCTCAATTGAGGAATTATTGGGTGTTGATGTTAGTAATGCTAGTGGTTTACACTTAGCCGAATTAAGAGACAAGATAAAATTTATGTACTTTTGCCAGTTGGAATCTTTGCAGAAGAGTCAGATAGATGACTTGGTCTCTTTGTTAATTCATGTTCATAATTCGCAGAAGCTCATGCCTGAATGGGAGAACACTTTGAATGCTTGCTCGGATTCATTGGATGTGATTGATTTACAGCAGGATACCTTGCCTAGCATTTCCATGGAGGAGTTAGATTCAGTTTTGGCTAGATTCTTGGAGTATGCTAAGAGAAAGAGAGATGCAGGGAGGAATCTTCTAGAAGATTCCCTATATGATGACTAGGTATCTTTCTATTGGGCCATATGTTGGTGGCACCATTTTTTATGTAACCCTAATTAGGGCAATTCTAGGGTTTTGTTGGCATGATCTCGGCTGTTGATCTTAGATCAATCTGGGCCATCCATTTTGTAAGAGACTCTATATATGCCCCTTTGTCTCTCATTTGTAAGAGAGAGTTTTTGTAGAATTGTTGGTATATGCTACAGCTATTTGAATCCTAATCATTGTTCAATTGTTGGTGATTTTGCTCTTCAAGTGTTGTATTTGCATTCATGGTTCTCAATTCCTCCAAGTTAGATTAGAATTTAGATTAGAATTTATTTTCATGTATGTTAGATTGAATGGAAGATTTGTTGAGTATATTTGTGTGGAATCCTTAATCCATACCACTAGCCTCTTTCCGCTGGTAAGTGCGCCTTGTGTGGTCAACTGGAGTTTGAGTAAGCATAACTTCAACTATTATGCGTCCATTGACAAGCATCAACTTGGATGGTGTCTTCGTTTGATGGTAATAGTTTGAAAATCATTAAGTATACCTTAGATGATTGCACTAAGCTCGTGTCAATACCTGATTGTGAGACCTTGCCTGGTTTGATTCCACTAAATCCATTCATCATTCCCTACATTCTTAGGATTAGAATAGATTTCCTGAACCCTATTCTTTTTCCCCCTTTTTTAATAAGAAGTAAATCCAGAGCCCTATTGATAAATCTTAAGTTGTCAGCATACCTATTCTGCATCATTCATGATAATCCAAACATTTGCATAAGTCCCCAAAGTGAAACACAGCAATTCACATCAACCACTGAACTTACCCACTCGTCAAGACCTGACATGTAGAAACCTTGGAATCATTTTAGTTGATCTCATTCTTAGCATCTGAGGTGATTTTGTTCAAGAGAGGGTAAATTACTTTGGTAATTTATTCTGTATTGTTATGTGCATAAAAAACACATCAACACTGCCCCATTATATGCCATCAGTAATGGCCAGAAATTTAATTGGGGAAATAAGCAGCAGTGAACCTTTGGTGAATTGAAACAAAGAATTGGCTTGACGCCGGTTTTGGCATTGCCAAATCTCCAACAGCCTTTAGAAGTTCAGTGATTACACTATGGCGAGCTGTTTTACTTCAAGGAGGGAAAAAAGTATGCTATTAAATATTATTCGAAAATGTTTTGCTCCAGGGGACTGTTTTGCCCATACACTTGAAAATACATAAACAATCACCATTAATTCTTGAACAACCAAGTTTGAACAATCCAACAAAACAATCAAACCAAGATATCAAGTGCCAATGAACAACCACATTTAAACACTTTAATTTGTCTCCTCTAGTCCTAAGGGCCATATTTGATTTTCATCACCTGTGTTCAAAGTTGAGGCTAGATTTGTTAGAAGAAAACTTGGGAGAATCAGGAGAGGCTCAACCTGCTCTCGTCTGTTGTTCTCAAACAAGCTGGACTCTTTGAAAATATACAAAGGAGAAATGCCCATATGTAAGAACTAGTACAAGTAGCTCTCATAGAAACTTTTGAACGAGAGAATGCACATTGAGAAGCTTTACTACAAATAAATTAGCCATAGTTAAAGTTGTAAACAACCTTCGACAAAACACTCAACATTTCATCTCACAAAACACTCAACATTTCATCCCACAAAACACTGCACGTCACCTTCATCCATATCCCAAGAACTCCCCCACTTATTCCAATAGAAGCTCTTCCACCCAACATTCACTTAGTACTTTCCCTAGAAAAGGGGAATCCGGCTAGCACAACACCATTGGAGCAACTACTACGATGTCTGCAACAGTGAGGTGACTGACATGTATTAGCATGCACATTGCAATTTAGTAAATAGATATTTTGGTGAACCCGACATGAATTGGACATGCATCCTTTTGATCATGCATACACCACAGAGACCAAAAGAAATCCACACTTGGGGTTGGTAATGCAAGCAAATGTAGAGCACGATGAAGCTAGTGTTGATGTCCTAAGATGAAATCCAATCTTCCTTAATCCTTCTAGTGTCCAATTTGTTGATGATCTCCAAAATAGAATACCAAGGACTCGCACAATTGGAAAAAAGTGATCCAAAAAGCATAACAAAATTGCAAGGAATGGCTGTGGCTTGCAAAGATGGAATCTTACAAGCTGAAAAAATGGTGGTCAGAAGAATTCTCAGTTGTGGGTGCTTGATTGGAGGAAATTTTCTTCGACCCAATGCCAAATTCAAAGAGGGATATTAATAGAAGTGCAAACAAAGGAGAGTAATTGAGGGTTAGATGTGAAGTTTCCTAAGAGAACTGGGCAAAACACAACAGAAAACCGAAGACAAACTCACAAATTTGGGAAAAATCATGTGTACTAAAAGAAAGAAAGAATTTTCCAATACAAAATGTATGTGTTGTTTTGATAGTAAAACATTCACCACAACGCAACAATATTCATTGTTGAAAAGAAAGTGGTGAACTCATCACTTTGAAGGAAAAACTAGTTTTTGCACTAAACAAAGACATGGATACTTGGCAGATGGCAAAAGGCTAACATAAAAAATACATGGAGAATCCTACCTATTACAGACATTTTACCTTGGAGATGTGAGCAGAGGACTAAAACTTTCATGTCTCATGCCACATGGGCTCATACATTGGATTTCAGCCATCATCAAACAAGCCATGTAGACCCTAGATGTAATATCCCACTAAATTTTTTTTTTGTTTTTTCAGGCCAATAGCAATTCATCCACAACAATTACCCGTTAAGGTTAGAGTAATAAGCAAAACAACTAAAGGGAACCCTTACACCTTTTGTTCACCGAGAGCCCAGACTGGGAGGGTGAGAGCATACGGTGTTTCGAGGATCGTCAGCATCAATAAACAAACTGAACATTACAACTGCATGGGCGGCAAGCCATCCCCTTCTGCTTATCCAGCAGGATAGAAACTAAACTTCTTGGCGGTAAACCGACCAAGGGAACTATTACAAGAAATAGAAGTTCAATCACTCTACCGCGTATTTCAGCGGGAGGACATTACATTAACAATCACTCTACCGCATATTTCAGCGGGAGGACCAAAACATTGAACTTTATCACTCGACCACTTATTCAGCGGGAGGACATTACATTAAAACATCACTCTACCGCATATTTCAGCGGGAGGACTATTTATCAAAGAAAACTGAATTACAAAACTGAGAAGGCGGCAAGCCAGCCTCTTCCACTTATGCAGTGGGAAGTACAAAAATAAGCAGATAGAATGGGATGCTCAGTACTACTGAAACAATCCTTACAATAAGTAGATGAGATGAGAAGATTAACTGCAGATTTCTACACAATACTGTAATTTTCTGTTACACTGCTCTGCAGGCTGAAAGTACAGTTCCAACAGCCCATGAAAACATGAAAATACTCATAACTCACTCAATGCTTACCCGAATTGACTCAAATCAAGCCCAATCCCACCATACATCCAATACAATGACAACCAATCACAGCCACACCCCAAACAACCCTCTTTTTATTTTGCACGCATCCCAATGCAACCCAAAAAACCCACGCCTAGACTAGGAATTTCGATTTTGCACAATTAAATCAATACTCAAACAAATGGGCTAAAAACTTACAAACTTATTTGCCAGTGCTGGGAAGGAAGATAGGAATAATACCCATAACTATCAGCCGCTCCAACAAAGAGATGTGAGCAAAAATGTGTTTCAGCCACAAGCAAACCAGCAAGTCCAGAATCGTTGCAACACCAAGATGTCTATGGCAAAGCTCTGAAAGCGATAGGAGAATACAAGGCACAGCTAGGTACTGTATTTCAAGTACGAAACCGGGTAGCACTAGGGAGACGCACTCCGAAGCCTCAAGTTCTGTTGCCAATCCGGCAGCATAACATTACAGATTTTCAAGATGGTGCAAATGGGAACCCAAGCCTCATATTTATAACTTCATTCTTCAAATCCAAATGACATCCCTCCAAATTCCACGCTTGCATTTGAATTTCATTCCACTTTCATGTGGACCCAAGAGTAGCGCCCAACTCCCTAAGTCAAAAGTCACGCCCAAGAGAGGGGAGGACCCACGTTGGACACTTAGGCACAAAAATGGCGATGTAAAGTGAAATAATATCCCCTTTTAAAAAAAACATTTCACATCCCATAAAATAATTGAATTTCGCCCAACTTAGGATTAAACAGGCATTAATCCCAAATTTAATAAACCAGCATCCAATAAATAGATTAATTAAATATTAACCTTAGGAAAGGAAATAATATTTAATTATGTTGCAAATATCTCCCGCACTGATTATTATCACCTCCAAGATGAAACTGAACCCGGACGACCACAAACTGCTGCAGAATTCAAACCCCTGACTACTGCCAAAAATAGAAATGTGCCACCCAGCCACTTACTAAAAATAGTAAGTCAAGAATTAATGCTCAGAAAAATATGATCATCGCGTCCAGAGGCAAAGCAAGGAGTGTTCGGTCGGACAATGGCACCAGAACGGTCATCCCCTGACTTACTAAAAATAGTAAGTCTTCGTTTCATCGATGCTAGACCCTGATTACTCATTCCACCTAGCCTACGGGTCTCAGGAATAGGCTAATGGACCTCTGAAAGAACATCAGTGAGAAGGGGACATTACAGTCCGCCCTCCCCAAAATTGCTTGTCCTCAAGCAACTGTAAGGCTGGATGCAATAGAATCTCCTCATTCTCCCACGTAGCATCCTCTGCTGGTAGATTCTTCCATTTGATCAAGTATTCCCTGATCACTCTTCTCCTCAAAGTTCGCTCCCTGAATTCAAGGACAGCTTCTGGAACCAAAACCAACTCTCCCTCCTCATCAAGTGGAGGTAGCTCAGCTGAAGCAACTACATTATGTCCCAAAGCCTTCTTAAGGCGAGACACATGAAACACATTATGGATCCTGCTGCTTGCCGGTAATTCCAACTCATAAGCCACTTCTCCAACCCTTCTACTGACTCTGAAAGGCCCATAGAATCGAGGTTTCAATTTCTCAACCCCACTCTTCTTGAGAGTAGACTGCCTGTAAGGCTGGAGCCTCAAATAAACCATGTCGCCCACCTCAAAGGTGCGCTCAATACGCTGCTGATCAGCATACAACTTCTGCTGATTCTGTGCATGTTGTAGATTGTCCCTCAAGATTCTCAGAATATCCTAACTTTGCTGTATCATATCTTTCGCCTGAGGGGTTCTGCTATCACCAAATACCAAGTCTGCGAAGCTAGGAGCTTCATAACCATATAGTGCCATGAATGGTGACATCCGGATGGACATGTGATAGGAAGAATTGTAACAATACTCCCCTAGGTGAAGCCACCTCACCCAAGTATTCTGCTGTTCCGAGACATAGTTTCTGAGATAACCTTCCACCCACTTATTTACTATCTCGGTCTGTCCATCAGTTTGGGGGTGATAACTGGTGCTTGGAGTGAGCACAGTCCCGCACAATCTGAAAATTTCCTGCCAAAAGGCACTTAGGAACTTGCTGTCCCTATCACTCACAATGTTCTTCGGTAAACCATGCAGTCTGAATACCTCTCGGAAGAACACTTCAGCAACTTGTGCTGCTGTAAAAGAGCTGGTAATGGCGAAAAAATGAGCAAACTTTGTAAGTCTGTCCACCACTACATAAATACTATCTTTTCCTTGAGCCCGAGGCAACCCCGTGATGAAATCCATGGAAATACTTTCCCATTTTTGACCAGGAATAGGCAAGGGTTGTAACAAACCAGCAGGTAGAGTGTGCTCATCCTTGTTCTTCTGACATGTATGACACTCTTTAATGTACTTCAAAACATCATTTTTAAGCCCCTTCCAAGAGAATCTCTCCCGGATCTGCCTGTATGTCTTGAAATAACCTTGGTGACCAGCAAGGGGAATGTCATGGAAGGTCTGCAAAATCTTCTCTTTTAACTTAGATTCAGGTACTATGAAGATTCTTCCCTTGTACAGTATCAATCCTTCAACCAATTTGTACCTTTCATCATGAAAAGTACCCTCTACAAGACTGATTGCAAACTGATTTTTGGCATAATCAGCAAGCAACAACTCTTTCCAACCAGCAGTAAGCTCGCAGAGTGAGCTCAAATGGGGCCTCCGTGATAAGGCATCTGCTACCACATTGTTTTTCCCCTTTACATACTCAATATCGAAGTCGTAAGCTTGTAGCTTACTCACCCATTTCTGTTGTCTCTCATTCAGATCCTTCTGGTGCATGAAGTGCTTAAGACTGTTGTGGTCAGTCTTGACAATGAACTTACTTCCCACCAAATATTGTCTGAATTTTGCAAGTGCATGCATTATGGCAAGCATTTCCTTGTCATAAATGGAGTATAGTCTCTCAGGACCTCTCAACTTTCTGCTCTCAAAAACTATAGGGTGCTTATCCTGCATGAGGACCGCACCAACACCTTCTCCAGACGCATCACATTGTAGTTCAAATGGCCTGGTAAAATCGGGTAATGCTAAAACCGGGCAGGAGCTCATGATCCTCTTAAACTGCTCAAATGTTGTCTGTGCCTTCTCAGACCACTCAAAGGCCCCTTTCTTGGTAAGATCTGTAAGGGGGGCAGCCAACTGAGAATATCCCTTTACAAATCTCCGATAGAATCCACACAATCCCAAAAATCCTCTTAGATGTGTTATGTTTTCGGGAGTAGGCCAATCGATGATAGCCCTAATCTTTTCAGGGTCTACCTTCACACCACCTGCACTGATGATGTGACCCAGGTAGAGCAACTCTTCCATCCCAAATTCACACTTGGATTCCTTGGCGAACAGGGATTCAGATTCTAGTATGCCCAACACTTCATCCAACTGCTGAAGATGCTCTTTCCATGATCTGCTAAAAATCAGGATGTCATCAAAAAATATCAACACAAACTTCCTCAACTGTTCGTGGAAGATCCTGTTCATGCATGACTGGAATGTAGCAGGAGCATTCGTCAACCCAAAGGGCATGACTAAGAACTCAAAGTGCCCAAAGTGGCACCTGAAAGCAGTCTTCTCCACATCTGAAGCTCTCATCCTAATCTGATGGTACCCCGATCTGAGGTCAATTTTGGAAAAGAACACTGCCCCATGTAGCTCATCAATGAGCTCATCAATCCTCGGAATAGGATACCGATTCTTGATGGTCTTCTGATTCAGCGATCTATAATCCACACACATGCGCATGGTCCCATCCTTCTTTCTCACTAGAACAACAGCCGAAGCAAAGGGACTTTTGCTAGGCCGGATGTAACCCATGTCAAGCAATTCCTGAATTGCTTTCTCGATCTCATCTTTCTGCTTTTTGGGGTATCGGTAAGGAGTAGTCATGACTGGCTTAGCTCCTTCCTCAAGCTCAATAATGTGTTCAGCACCTCTTTCAGGAGGTCTACCAGGAGGTGGCTTTTCGAACACCTTGCTTCTCTTAGTTATCAAAGCTTGAATGTCTTCAGGATACTTTCTGTGCTCTTGTTGTGGTTCTGAAGGTATTACCACAATATTGCTCTTATCTTTGACCATTGCTGAAATGTCTGAGGAATAATTGCCCTTATCCACCAATGGATTGGAAGGCATTATCAAACACTCCGCTGCCCACTCCACCTGATTATGGCGGATCAGCCTCTCCATTCTTTTCAAGGATACAACCTTAAGTCCCCCATGCGACATTCCTCTCAAAACTACCTTTTTCCCTTCGGACATGAATTTCAGCTCCATGGTTTGTAGGTTTAGTGTGATCTCACCAAGAGATCTCAACCATTGAATCCCGAGGACTGCATCATCAGTCCCTCCAATGCTTACCACAAAGAAATCATCTCTGATTTCATGATTTCCCAACTTCAGAGACATGTTGGAAATCATTCTATTACAGGATATAGTGGAGCCATCTGCTACCATGACTTTGAAGCCCTCAACTTCCTCTGCCACTAGTCCCTTTTTTGCAACAATTCTTTCATCAATGAAGTTGTGTGTTGCACCCGTGTCAATGAGAGCTATGACACGATGCTCTCCAATCACACCCCGAACTCTGAAAGACTCATTCTTGTGAATGCTCGAGAGTTGAGCAACTACTCCTCTATCTTCTGACCCAAATTCGGGCCCTTCAAGAGCCTCTTCATACTCGCTGTCCTCAACTTCAGTCTGCTGTTCTGAAATTTCAGAATCTGATCCATCTCCAGAATAGCCTTCCATTTGATGTAAATTCCCCTTTCCATGGCACCTATGCCCGGGAACCCACGGTTCTCTGCAAGAATAGCATAGATTCTTTCTCCGGAGCTCTTGACGGAGCCCATCATCCATTCGCGGAGGGAACCTCTTGGTCTGATTAGTGAACTTCTTTTTATCCTTTCTGAAAGGGAAAGGCTTGGACTGAATTTTACTCTTAGGGGCAGCCAACTCCATACTTCTGGATTTTTTTATAGCTTCTGCCAGTGTGGGCGGATCAAAAGCTTTGACCCATCCTCTCAATGGTTCTTCAAGTCCTTCAGTGAAAAGGACAACCAGTCGCTTCTCTGAGATGCTACTCACCATGACTGACAGGTTTTGGAATTCAGTCACGTAAGTGTCCAAGGAACCTTGCTGCCTCAGTTGTGCAAGTTCTCTAAACTTCACCTCTGGATCCCTGGTGTCAAATCTCTCAATTAGCTTGTTGGTGAAATCAGCGTAGGTGGTGACTAAGTTGTGACCAAGGGTGACCAACCCATGGTACCACCATTCGTGGGCCACTCCATCCAAGTGCAAGGTAGCAAACTTGATGGCATCCTCCTCCGGCATCGGTCTCAAGGACAAGTAATTGTCCAACTTCTGTACCCATGCTCTAGCAGTACCCTTAGCGCTCCCATCAAAGTGTGCTAAGGTCACTCTTCCAAGAGCTTGCTGGAAATCTCTTGGGGCAGCAGACTTGTAGTCATTCCTCCGTCCTCTTTTCATTTTCTGATTCATGAATTGATCCAGAGTTAGGATATCTCGGATCTCACCAGGAAGGGAAGCATACTCCATGTAGCTATTTCTTATCTCATCAGCTGTGGGTATCTCTGTTTCAGCTTGTTGTACTTCTTTGGGCAAAAAGACAGGTTGTAAAGGCCTTGGGGCTGAACCTCCATTGTTACTCCCGTTATTGCTCCCATTCCCATTGCTTACAGGAATGTTAGAAGTGCTGGCTTCCGGTCCATTGTTGGGCTGATTAGGGGTCCCAACAACGTTCTGGTTGAGCTTTGACAGCAGTAATGACATCATGTCCATCATGGCATTGAATTGCCTCTCTGCCTTCTTGTCGGGTGCCTCATTTGTTTCTGCAGTCTTATCTGCCATTGAATCCACTGAATCTGAGGTATCTAAATTCTTCCCTCTGTTCCTCAGTACTTCTGAAAATGTGTCCTCTTCGGGCACTATAGGAACCTGAAACTGCTGTCTCTTCTGTTCTCTGTTGTAGTGTCTGACATCTCTGTCACTCATGGAGACTTCTGAACCCACTGACTCTCACAGGCTGGCAGGAAAACCAGCTCTGATACCACTGTAATATCCCACTAAATTTTTTTTTTGCTTTTTCAGGCCAATAGCAATTCATCCACAACAATTACCCGTTAAGGTTAGAGTAATAAGCAAAACAACTAAAGGGAACCCTTACACCTTTTGTTCACCGAGAGCCCAGACTGGGAGGGTGAGAGCATACGGTGTTTCGAGGATCGTCAGCATCAATAAACAAACTGAACATTACAACTGCATGGGCGGCAAGCCATCCCCTTCTGCTTATCCAGCAGGATAGAAACTAAACTTCTTGGCGGTAAACCGACCAAGGGAACTATTACAAGAAATAGAAGTTCAATCACTCTACCGCGTATTTCAGCGGGAGGACATTACATTAACAATCACTCTACCGCATATTTCAGCGGGAGGACCAAAACATTGAACTTTATCACTCGACCACTTATTCAGCGGGAGGACATTACATTAAAACATCACTCTACCGCATATTTCAGCGGGAGGACTATTTATCAAAGAAAACTGAATTACAAAACTGAGAAGGCGGCAAGCCAGCCTCTTCCACTTATGCAGTGGGAAGTACAAAAATAAGCAGATAGAATGGGATGCTCAGTACTACTGAAACAATCCTTACAATAAGTAGATGAGATGAGAAGATTAACTGCAGATTTCTACACAATACTGTAATTTTCTGTTACACTGCTCTGCAGGCTGAAAGTACAGTTCCAGCAGCCCATGAAAACATGAAAATACTCATAACTCACTCAATGCTTACCCGAATTGACTCAAATCAAGCCCAATCCCACCATACATCCAATACAATGACAACCAATCACAGCCACACCCCAAACAACCCTCTTTTTATTTTGCACGCATCCCAATGCAACCCAAAAAACCCACGCCTAGACTAGGAATTTCGATTTTGCACAATTAAATCAATACTCAAACAAATGGGCTAAAAACTTACAAACTTATTTGCCAGTGTTGGGAAGGAAGATAGGAATAATACCCATAACTATCAGCCGCTCCAACAGAGAGATGTCAGCAAAAATGTGTTTCAGCCACAAGCAAACCAGCAAGTCCAGAATCGTTGCAACACCAAGATGTCTATGGCAAAGCTCTGAAAGCGATAGGAGAATACAAGGCACAGCTAGGTACTGTATTTCAAGTACGAAACCGGGTAGCACTAGGGAGACGCACTCCGAAGCCTCAAGTTCTGTTGCCAATCCGGCAGCATAACATTACAGATTTTCAAGATGGTGCAAATGGGAACCCAAGCCTCATATTTATAACTTCATTCTTCAAATCCAAATGACATCCCTCCAAATTCCACGCTTGCATTTGAATTTCATTCCACTTTCATGTGGACCCAAGAGTAGCGCCCAACTCCCTAAGTCAAAAGTCACGCCCAAGAGAGGGGAGGACCCACGTTGGACACTTAGGCACAAAAATGGCGATGTAAAGTGAAATAATATCCCCTTTTAAAAAAAACATTTCACATCCCATAAAATAATTGAATTTCGCCCAACTTAGGATTAAACAGGCATTAATCCCAAATTTAATAAACCAGCATCCAATAAATAGATTAATTAAATATTAACCTTAGGAAAGGAAATAATATTTAATTATGTTGCAAATATCTCCCGCACTGATTATTATCACCTCCAAGATGAAACTGAACCCGGACGACCACAAACTGCTGCAGAATTCAAACCCCTGACTACTGCCAAAAATAGAAATGTGCCACCCAGCCACTTACTAAAAATAGTAAGTCAAGAATTAATGCTCAGAAAAATATGATCATCGCGTCCAGAGGCAAAGCAAGGAGTGTTCGGTCGGACAATGGCACCAGAACGGTCATCCCCTGACTTACTAAAAATAGTAAGTCTTCGTTTCATCGATGCTAGACCCTGATTACTCATTCCACCTAGCCTACGGGTCTCAGGAATAGGCTAATGGACCTCTGAAAGAACATCAGTGAGAAGGGGACATTACACTAGGCCTGGTTAGAAGTTTATCCTCAAGCCTTTTAAGGTTTTGATCTCAAAGTTTACCCTAAGAACCCTTCTTTTGTGGACACAGTTTCTACCCTAGTGGAGTAGACATTGCTTCTCAGTATTCCATGGTAGGACTTGATTGATTTCCTTCCACCTCTAAGAAAGAGAAGTATTCCCCTTGGGAGAAGACACTGTTGGCCACTGATATTCTTCTTGAAGATCCATCGGTAGGTAGTGCAAAGCTTTGAACAACAATCCAAAAGAAAAACTCTTCCTTCAAGAAAATTGTGAACCAAAGCAAGATGACTCTTAGACCTCAATTTAAGAAGAGTTAGTGGGGTTTTCTTGCAATTTTGTGGTTCTACCAGTTTTAGTTTCTTGCTCTTGGTTTGTTAAGGGGTTTCAAGATTTATGTTGTTTCAAATTGCAGTCACCTACTCCAAACTTGAAGGGCATTCTTCTTACATTTCTGAGCAAGAAGCTTGGGTTTAGCAAGTTATGGGAAATTTTGGATGTAATAGTTTTTTGAAGCTAATTTAAAAGGAGAGGGACCCACCTCGTTCACTTATGTATTAAAAAAAATAGGTTTAGGTTATAAGTACTAGGGAATTAAAAGACATATAAGTGATGAGAATAAAGGCATAAAAAGGGTGGCCACAGCAAAGGAGGAAAGAAATTGAAAGCTACAATGAAAGGATTGTGACAAAAGATTCAATGTGTTAAGTATCAGGAGAAAGTATTGAGCAATTAAATAAGATACTTACTAGATTATGACAAAGACGAGGTACTAAAGTAGGTGGTAGGAAATCCAAAATTATGTGGGAAAATGGCAAGGAGGATACGCACATTAGATGTAGAAGAAGGGAGGAAATACAGAAGGTACGTGAGAGGGGGCGAGAGTTGTTGAGTGAGAAAATATTGTGAGAAAATTAAACAAAAGTTTACTGGATGGAAAAAAGTGAGTACAGAGATGATGAATAAACGAAAAAATAGACTAAAATGTAGAGAAACGTAACCAAAAAATGTGGGAAAAAAAGGAGGATGAGAGATTGGGGTGAATCAGAATGGCCTCAAAGTATAAGAGGAAGGAGAGAAGGACAACAATCTCAAGGCATTGGAGAGAGAAAACTCAAACGAAGAGGAGGAAAGAGTAAAATAAATGAATTGTAGGGTTCACAAAAAGAAATGAATAACTAGCCTAAAAATGTGGGTTCAACACAAACTGGGGGGTTAGGACAAGGGTTCCTTGAGGGAGTTTATTATGGGATGCCATCAATGGCCAAGTCCACAATCCTCGCCTTTACTGAGATTGCTATCCAAATGTTTGCTTGATCTCAATGGTTTCTTATTACTGTCTTTTGTACTAGTTGTCTTCAACCACTAGAACTCCAGTACATTCAATACCAATGTGTACTTTGTCTTGGTAGAATGCTTGGCAAGGCCAGATTTGTTTATGCAGATATGTTTAGTGTCAACTCCATGCCCTCTAATCCTTGTCCGATAGAGCAACCACTTTTTTGTATATAAGAAATTCCATTGAAGCGTACCATTTTATATATGACTGATTTAAGTAAAGAGTCTTTACGATCTTTGAAGGATTTGACCAATCACCTTAGTTGATTACGTGGTCTGAAGGATGTGAGGATGCCCTTTCTTTTGAGAATTTTTGAAATCTTATTAGATAAGCCTTCTATGTATGGAAGGAAAATAAAAGGTGTACCTTAAGAGTCTTCTTCATTATGACAGTTATAAAGATGCACCATTGGCATGTTGAACAACTCTAGAGATCTCTTTATGATTGTACCATTCCTCTTGAAAATCTTCATTAAGTGGCCCATCTCTTAGTCAATATGATCCTCGTTGCAGATTTAAAAATCTCTAATCACAAGAGTTTTGAGGATGCCCCACTTTCTGGGCTAGGTAATGATAAGACACAAGAAGGTAAAGGTCAATGTGAGTGGGTTTCCTACAAAAGTGGCGGGATAGGGATCCAACCTGCTTTTTAAAATTGAGAATATCAAGGAACAGTAAAATGCCATCTGCTTATAGCTCCTCGGTAAATCTGATTCAGTCAGAGATATGTGTGTAAATGAGAATGAAATTCTTTTTTAGTTTATCAAGCACATATTCTTCAAAGGACTCTGTGAAGAGATTGGCCACCACGGTTGACAGTGTTAAATCCATGGCTACACCTTCAATTTGTTCAAAGGTTTTAATGATACCATTATGCCTTCTTTGAGCTCCCTCCGCCATAACCTGAGGTGACCCGCCTTCTTGACACCCTGAGCATTATTTAAGTGACTAGAATCTCTTATCTCCACAATCTACTGCTGCCTAAGTCGTTATCACGATGTATCACTTACACCAAAAGCTTTACAAATTAGAAATTATGGACCGTGAAAACATATTACTCCTAAAGTCTTATGAATGATTACAATTCAAGCCCGAAATATATTTACAAATCATAGACTGTGGTCCAAGCTCACTCTACACTGCATTAAAGCTGTCAACAATCTCGCTCGAGATTTGTAAAGCAAACAAAAAAAAGTGAGAAGTGAAAAGACGGAAAAGCTAACCTTCTCGATGACTTCTTCAGCCAGAGGTACTCCAGACACACGCTGGAATGATGTAGCTTCGTCACCAGACTCCAATTCAGTTGAAGAAGTGGGCAATGCAATGTTGGTGTTAGTGTTGGGGTTTATATCAGCCTTCAAACTATCATACCTAGAACTGCTTTTTACAATGCCCAAGTGACCCCTTTTGTTCACAACTCCGTGCAACTCACCAATCCACAATTTCCCCTCTAATTTTTTTGACGTAAGCTTGGATCCATTGCCTCCGCCCACTGAGATCAATTGGATGGATGTTTTTCTATGGCGCTGTAAACAACTGTACTGACTTTTCAGGTGGGCTTTACTGTGTATGGCCGCTTTTGTAGCCTCCATGAGCTCATTCAGAGTTTGTACCAGTGTGTAGACGTTTCGGGCCCAAATTTGTCGATTTGGGTGTCTTTGAGATCCAAGAAAGACAATCGAGAAGGTTTGAATTTCAGTACAATCTATATTTATTTCTTGTACCTTTCAAAGGTCCGAATTCCCATCTAAAATTAATGCATTGGACTTAACAGTAAAGCATTATATTCTGTGGCAAATGCCTGTCAATCGAAGGATCTTGGTTATGGCTTGTAGCAGTTGTTTTGACGGATTTGTGACGAAACATTTGGCGTGGACTGTATAAGTCAAACGCCTTGAATAGAGAATCCACACAGTTTTTTAAAAGGACCGTACAGACAAGTCAGACATATATTGTTTTATTTTTTAATTGAAAATGTTGATAAAAATCTGGCAATTATCTTCAAAAAGTCTCTCGGAAACGGAATTTTTTAGTGAAAGTCTACAAGATTGGGGAAGAGGGACGCGAATGGTACGGATTGACTAACATGCGTGTTAGTCGCACGTTTTACACCATCGATTTTGCAATTAACGGTTGTGATTGACTAACCTGTCACTAACACGTTGTACAACAGGTCTGTTTTGGAGCTAGAATAGTTGTGGCCGGGGAAGAGCACCAGTAGCAGTCATAGCTAACTTTGCGCACCCACAAATCTTAAATAGTACATCGGATTTTGATTTTTTTTTTTAGTTGTCTTCGTATGCGACTTAATTGCTTATAGCTATTGATCTGGCTTTTGGGTAGTAACGATGCACGTTGTGGAATCAGTTATGCACACAAAGGTCAAAAAGCACACATTTCAAAGTGTCATCTGATACCTAACTAAAGATGTTCTAGTAACCGTCAGCTCAAAATCACTAGTAGTTGTTGACAAATGTCCCAATAGTGGTGCACAAATGTTCCAATAGTGGTACACAAATGGGACAAATGTTCCAATAGTTGTGCACAAATGGGCCAATTAATTACAAAAAATGATCGGCCATTGGTACAAAACAAATTTATTAATGGTGTTTTCACTATGACGGCTATTGGAGGGTCAACATGACAATAAGGTTACGGTTATTGGAACTATGTTATCTATTGGTGCTCTTCCCCTAAGAGTTGCAACTTTAAGGTTCTAAATTATTAAAAAGGAAGGAAGGAAGAAAGAAAGAAAGAAAGAATTTTAACGTCCACAAGGTCAAGAATAGTCTATGGGGCAACCTCTTCAATCTGAACCAACTTCTGAAGAGTAGATCTCTGCCTATGCAAGTCGATGATGAGTGCACCCAGCTTCTCTATATGTTCCTTGCTGAATAAATTATACCATGTGTTATCAGCTAAGATATTGATAAACTTATCCTTGTTGTCTTTAAGTGCTTCACACTCTAACATAAAATGTTTTTTAGTTTCCACCCTCCTGGTGTTGCAAAACAGGCAAACTCTTTCTTCCCAAGTCACTTTTGGTCTTTTCCACTGCCTGGTCCCACATCGAAGTTGGTGAGAGTTGGTTCTAAGCTGAGCAATGAGGATTTTAGCTCTCCTGGATATATTAGCCCCTATATAGACTTTTTGGAGATGATCAAAAGTGGGGTTGAACTCGTTGATATAGTATTGTTTCTTCCTACCTAACCCAATACCCCATATTTTTTTGTAGAACTTATCTATAACGAATACCTTTAACTCCTTGTTGTTCATGGGACATGCACTCAAATAGATGATCCATTTTTTCAACCATTTAATGTTTTGTTGCATCCATGACTTCTTCCTTTTGCACAATACATCATTGACAACAATCTTAGGCCATCTATCTCCTCCTAATTGATCGGTTCTTTTTAAATAGCTAATGAGACGCACCATAGAAATTTCTTCAATAGGGGCAGCTCCCACTTCACTTAACATGATATCATATGGAACTATACTTTTAATTTTGAACTTGCTTGTCATTAAATGTTTTTGAATTCTCTCTATTTGCTTCCATTGAAAGATCTGTTTGTAGATTTTGAACTTGCTTGTGATTAAACGTTTTTGAAGTGATTACGTCCATAGACGGGTTGTTTGCGGGATCAATTATTGAAGAAAGCAAGAGGATTCAACACCTCCTATCCATTCGTGTGATTTTTAACTTTTAATTTGTTGAAAATCTCACGTGAATATGAAGAGAACGTTAGAAAATAAACTTTGAAAGTATTTCATACCCACCTTTAATGAAAATTATAACATCATGTGCAAGAAACGCCAGCATCAAAATCTACCATCGGGAACTCTTAATAGTAGTTCAAAAGCTAAGTCAACAGGATCAGAGGTAACCATATCAGCAAATAGGTGTAAAAATGTAGTTATGGGATTGGAAAATCAAGAGAATGTTTTTCGGTTTGTTGGTCATCTTGGTGATCTAGTCATAAGTAGTTTCAAAATTAAAATTGTTGTCCCGTATGAGATTCTATTGGAGAAGCTTGGCCCCTATCCTTTTGGAAGCTTTAGCAAAGATAGAAGGAAGAACACATGGATGAACAAAATGACAAATTGATTCAAAGTGGGACATGAGTTTAGAGGAATCCCAAACACCAATGAAGAAATAAATAAAATATTGAAGAAAAAATTTAAGAGTAGCTTATGGACAAAACAACCCCACACGAGACAATGATGAAAAAGCCTACATAGGAGCGAATAATAAATGGAAAGAAAAAATGTTGATGGCTCAGTTAAGATCCAACTATCATCACTTAAGTGTAAAACGGGTAGATGGATGGTACCTAAAGAAGAGTGAGAAAATAGAATATGTCTATTATGCAACACATAGCAATAGAGATAGAATGACACTTTGTCATGCCTATTTCGCAACACAGAGCAATAGAGATAGAATGACACTTT
Source organism: Cryptomeria japonica (assembly GCF_030272615.1). Classification (NCBI taxonomy): domain Eukaryota; kingdom Viridiplantae; phylum Streptophyta; class Pinopsida; order Cupressales; family Cupressaceae; genus Cryptomeria; species Cryptomeria japonica. Next base: position 530,732,527 of record NC_081406.1, on the reverse strand, counting down.
GTCATGGAATGCCCGACATACACTAGCATCCATACCATTTGTGAAGACATTTTGAAAACCAACAATTTAAACACTTTGTTTGAAGAAACAAAAAAAAACAAAAACAAACAAACAAACAAACAAACAAACCTATTGATCCAAATTCATACATAAGAGCTTATTTAGAGAAGAGGTTACATATTGTTTAAGATATCGGTGCAATGTTTGTTTTGGATGTGTGTTGTTCGTGGGTCCCATAAGCTACTTTGGCGTCGTAGACATTATCAAAATCTTTCATTTATTCGAGATTAAAAAACCTCATGGGTCATACCCCACCTCTCCATAGCCTTCTTTAAAATCCATTGTGAAAAAGTTTTCTACCATCATATTGAAAATAGAGTAATTACATTTAATGTGTTTTAAATTGTAGAGCATTATATGGAGATCTATTCACTTTCAAAAGTCCCACAAATGATATTAATATTTTAAAAATATATATTATATAATATAAAAAAAATTATTAACTACATGTTTAATATATTTTATATTTTAAAGAATTTCTATCATGTAAAACAATAATTATAATTATGATATTATTTTTGAAAATTTTAATATTTTACATTATAAATATAATAATTATATATCAAACAATATACACAATAATAAACATAATTATACTATATACAATTTATTTTGAATTATATAAAAAATATTATATAATAATTATACATCTAGATTGGCTCATTAATGGGCTTTTCTGGGTGGATTCGAAAAAGAATTTGGGGAAAGGGGAAACAAGGGTAGGAGTGGTTTGGCATAAGCTAGAGGATGGTTGGAGGAAGGTGAATTTCGATGGGTGTTAGAGGGTAACCTAGGGCCTTTGGGAGCTAGATTTGTTACTCAAGATTGGAATGGAGATAGTCTAGCTATTGGGGCTAGGAGATTGGTGGATGGAATAAACAATGAAGCTGAGGTGCAGTCAGCTTCGTGGGGGGGTGAGGATAGCACAACGACTTTCAATTTCACGTTTGCATTTGCAGGGGGACTCATAAATAATTCTTAACACCATCATGAAAGGTGAGGCGGCTTCATGAAAAATTAACAAATTTATTCAATTAATTAAGAAGGAATTAGTAACATTTAATTATTTTCAAATATCTCATGTATTGAGAGAAGGCAATGAGGCGGTCAATGTACTTTATAAAATGACCACGTCATTACATGAAGTGGGCAGGGAGGGTGTGTAGGAGGACTATCAAGGAGTGGACTTGGACTAGAGATGATTTGTACACCACCAAACGAGTGATTTTTAATGATAATTTAAGGTGGAATTACAAGGGGTGAGGTGGTGCATTTTAAAAGCCGGGTTGGGCAGTACTTTTTTTACATTTTCCAAGTGTTGGTGTGTAAAGGAAGCATTTGAGACTGCAATAGGAGGGTGTTTGGGAGTGCAACAACTAGCAAATATAGAAGCAAACTTTTTGTTTCACTCAATTAAACAACAAATTGCCTTCTTTGGCAAGATTTCTAAGAAAAGGCTTGGGGGTTTATTTAAGTTCGATGATCCCACCTTTTTGCAGATTTTGGAGTTGTTGCTTGGCGAGGAGTACCTATAGTCAGAGTTTCGTTATAGAACGAACAATATCATTATTTCTATATTCATCATGTGGGGGTTGGTCTTTCGTTCGAAGGAGAAGATGGTGTGGGTGGCATGAGCATGTGTCCCTAATCATTCCTTGTGTGGGATGACCTCTATCATGGCACAAGTGGTAATGGGTAAAGGGTTGAGGTAGCAATTCGACAAAGGCATAATGTAGGATGATACAAAAGCAAAGTTTAGACCATTTGTCCTTTGGAACGATGATGCAGATCGTGAGGCTTGGATGGAGGAGGCGTGTGTGGGTTGGGAGGCTTTGAAGGATTATTTTCATGAGAAGGAGGTGGATTTGTGTTTGGCACAAGAGGAAAAGAAGAAGGATGTAGAGTAGAAGACAAGTTTCACTCTTGGTGACTTTTGGGTTAATGGCCCGAGCAAGAAGAAGAAAAAACTATAATCTTGCTTAGTTTCCTTTTTGATATTGGGTAGTGGTTGGGTTTGTTTTTTGAGCATTATTTTGATACAATGTAATGGTGACAGTACGCCACATTTTGGAGGTGGATGGTTTATGATTTGTAGGTAGGCAGGATGTTAGTTCGAGGATAGCTAGAACAATAGAATGGTAGTTGGAGGGTTCGGATGGTATACTAGTTAGGAGTTGTTTTTTTCATGCTCAAAGACTAGTATAAGGGTTAATCCCTGGGGTTGATATTATGTATGTTTCTATTACTTTAAATTAATAAGATACACTAATTAAATATTGATATAAAAATTAATTATACATTAGATTTAATACTTTTTATTATTAAATATAATATAAAATATTATTTTAAAAATAAATTTATTATTTTAACATATAATATATAATACTATAAAATATTAATATTAAGATCGTAACTATTTATAACTTAATAAAAATTTATTATAGTTATTATTAATTTATTATCAATCTTTATAAATTATACAATATGTGTGTAATATTATGAATGTATTTTTCTAAGAGTTTTCTTGTATTTCTTTTTGCTTCCTTTAACTTATAAAAAGAAGGTAAATTTTCCTTACAAGTCACCAAATTCTAATAATTATATTAATTAATTAATATTCAAAATGTATTGGATAGACATTACATATTTTATGATGGTTGACCTTTCTCTTTCATTTTTTAAATGATGGAAATAAAACTTTTATTGTGCCTCTCATGGTTGGATCTCCCCTTTTGACCTCAATGAAAGAAGAATTGAAACAAATTAAATAATAGGTAAACAACCGATGCCTTAATTAAGAAAGAATTGAAACAAATTAAATAATAGGTAAACAACTGAGAAAAATGAAGAAGAATAAATTATATTAATATGTTTTTAAATAATCTGTATTATATTAGATATAAACTAAATAATGAAGATAATTATTATAGAAAAATATTATATAAAATAAATATATAATATAATTATACAATTTTATAATATTATGTTACATTTATAATATATTTAAAATTTTATAGTTTGTATAAAAATATAATATATAAGAATAGATAATTAGAATATATTTTTTATATAAAAACATAATATATAATAATTAATATCTAGATAATCATAATATAATATATTACATGATTGATAATCATAACATAATATATTATAATTGATATTCATTATATATTTTTTAATAAAATAGATCTATAATTAAATTATAAAAATATATAAATATTTAATATTTAATATACTGACCTATTAATGGGTCTTCGGGGGTTGATCCAGCTCTTTCTTCAGATAAGGTTAAATGGGAACCACCTAGCAAATAGTGGATAGAGATTAATTTCAATGGTGCATCAAAAGGAAATCCGGGAATCTCAGGTGTTGGAGTGGTGGCGAGTGATGACAACGGATTTATCCTATTCAAAGGAGCTCAACAATTGCAGGATGGTACCAATAATGAAGCAGAGGTCCAAGTGGCTTATCTAGCAACAGAACTAGCCTTAAACATGAAATTCCAACAGCTGCACTTAGAAGGGGACTCTCAGATAGTTATTAATGCAATAGCTAAAGGCAACACGCCATGCTGGAAGCTAAATCGATGGGTGGCTATGATCCGAGAAAAGCACAACATATTTGTGGAGTTTCGTGTCTCGCATATAAGGAGGGGAACAAATCCAGTGTCAAATTTACTGTCTAACATTGGAAGTGAATTGGATAGTTGTGCGGCCAAATGATGGAAAGGTGATGGTTGCGTGTGGAAATGGTACTAATTGCAGCCTTTTAGAAATGTGCAGTCTTCAACATGAAAATGAGAGCAAATTTTGGCAAGTACATATGCGAAGGTGGCACCTGCTCTTTGAAGAAGGAGTTGTCTGTGGCAGGTCGCACAGTCGGACGGGTGGAGGATGGCAGTAAATCCTACATATGATCTCATGGAATTAATGCCTTATCTTTGACACTCATTACCCATCCTATACGATGGAGGAATAATTTATTACCCTTTGAGTTGCATGCCAGGGTTTGTTTGAAGTAGACCTAATTGTATCTGTGTAGCATTGTATGACATTGCATTGCAGGAATTGTTGTTTCAAAATTGCAGGTGACCATGGAAGCTAATTTCACTCTGCGAATGGACAAGAAGTTGGTGCCTTTTTTGGGCAAGGTATCGGAAAAGCGAATGCAGGGACTCTTCTGGTTTAAAGAAGAGAAGTTGTGGGTGGCGGCTCATCTCATGCTTGCGGAGGAGGTGGTTTACGTCCATCACCGATATCAGACTAACATGGAGGTGTACTCTTTGCTTTTGGCATGGGCCTGTGAGTTCGAACAGGAGGTGGAAAAGGTAAAACTCACACTGATCAAATTGATCGATGGGGAGTTTTTGATAAACCTTGATTAAATCTTGGAATGGGTGGTACCTCGAGTTGGCATCTGTATTAAGGAAGGGGATGACCAGGAGGAGTTGCTTCCCTTTGTTCATGGACCGGAGGATGAAATCAAAGACCAATGCCAAGAACGTGCTTGAGTGGGATGGGAAGCGATGAAGCTCTATGTGAAATTAACCAGAGTGGATGAAGTCCTAAATGCTCTGCATGTGGTGGCAAGGATGGAAGTTGGCAAGGACTTGAGAGACGGGTTTGAAGAAGGACGGGCCATTCAACTACTGGCGAGTTTGGAGGGCAACCCTGACTTCGGATGTCTGGACTGGATCCCAAGGATGAAAGGTGAAGCGGCAAAGGGGAAAGCGTCGACTACTAAGGAGGGAAGGGAGGAGGCGACCCAGGGTGATAGTGAGTGAGTGGCCTATTGGCCAGTGTTTTTCATTTGCTCTTACATGTTTTCATCTGTTAGTTTTTGCTCCAAAACTTTAATTATTTCTAGAACATTTTGGTTTGGAAAACCAGCAAAGATCTATTTTTTTCTTTTAGATGTTATAAGTTGTAGGGTTGGGTAATTCATAAGTTTGGACTGTGAGCGGTATGGGGTTGATATGTACTGTGTTTATGCATAGTGGAAGACTGCGATTTTGTATATTTACCGATCAAAAAATAAATAAATTTAATATATTTAGCTGATAGGCTATTTTATGGGAGAACCCCCACCGACAAAGTGCCTCATGCTGAAATGTTGCATTAGGTTTTTCCTTGTGTTGTCGGAGATAGTCTGTCATTAAACATGGTATAGTCATTCAATACAATTAAATGATGGATAAAACAAATTGATTTGGTATGACCTTGATGCAAGAATAACTTTCTTTGCAAAGACTAATGCAGAGACATACTTAATAGATGCAGAGACTCTTTGCCTTCAATTCAACAACAAAATGCATACAAGAAAGTTGATTTTATTATCAACTAATTACAAAATTAATTTCTAATCTACAAACAAAAGGCTTTTCAATGGCCTCTCTTCATACACTATGTTTATTTCTCAATTTGTAGCCTCTTAGGATGCCTTCTTATCCTTGCTAATTGGATCTACTTTATTCAATGCACAACCTCCTCTCTTATTTTTGCTTTCACTCTTTTCCTTGCTCTATGTCATTACCAAGCAAGCTTTGTTTCTTGTTTTTATGCATTCCTTCTACTCATTTTGGTGATCTCTCTCCTCTATTGTGTGCCCTGTCACCAGGAGAAAACACGCACCCTCCTTTTATTTTGGTGTTTTGTGCCAAAGAACTTATCTCATGGACTGCAATGATCAGAGTTTATGCACAAAATGGATTTGTTGGAAAGGCATTAGAGACTTTCAAGGAAATGCAATTGGCAGGGTAAAGCCAAATTCCACAACTTTCGCCAGGATGTACTAAAATGGGAGCTTTGGAATAGGGCATGGACATCCCTCAAATAAAAATGGAAGGAGTGATTTTGTTAGATATTATGGATTCATTAAAAAGTCTTAAGAAACTTTAGGCCCAAATGCTGCAAATGATTCAGAATTTGCAAAAAGAACAAAAATTTCATAAAAGTGCTTATATATAGGGTTAGAAATTTGGCGAAATCTTAATGCAATTGATAGTTTTTTTGCATTTTGCACCACTGCTTCTAAATCATACTCAAGTATGCATTCACTAAAACTATTGCAACTACTTCTTTCATCGAGATGTCTTCATTTAGTACTATTGTAGCTACACTTTCATTTCATTGCAGGCTAGGTAGCAAAGTCAATTATCGAGTCTTGTGCAATATAGCACACTCCTTTGGATTTGATCTTGCAAGTGGAATATTTGCTTTTGGCAAGCCTTATTTTGCAGCTTTTCATTTGAAATCCTAGGATTTGCATTATCGCCTGTGTTTTTGAAGTAATATTAATTAACAAAGAGAAAATTTCACATTAAAAATATTAAGATAAATAGATTATATAATTACTATTGATGTAGTCGTTGTGCCTCATTTAGGTGCAAGCACTAGTTACCAATTTTCTTACCCACATTAAAATAGTGACTTATGTAGAATATAGATGAATAAATCACATGCAAGTAAGAAAATCAATTCTCTGCCTTCCACATCTCTTTTGTAGATTCAAACCATGTGAAGAAAACATTGAAACACCTCTCCCAAGTTGCAAGCATTGAAATATAAAGAAAAAGTACATGAAATATAAAGCAAAAGTACACAACATTATCCACTCATAAACACAATTATCCGACAATAAATATACTTGTAATGATAGTAGCATCCGCTTATGGAAGCCAATGATTAGAGGAAAAGTGAAAGATCATCACTTATCACCTTCAAGAAATATACATGCATAAATGTACACATTACACAAGATATACATGGGGAAAACCCTTTTGGATAAAAAACCTCATAAAGAATCATTTAATTAAAACACTTAAAATATAGTCTATCATAAAATAGACATGAACTTGGGGACATTCCTCCAATACTTCCACATGGCTAATAATACCTCATATGCATAGTGATACAACTCACCATAAAGCTCCAAATTCTCACAGCTCCCAAATGAGAGAGAACCTCCTTAAATATAGGAGGAAGGGCGGCATCACTAGTCACACCTTTTCAATAGCCCCACTCATAAATAATTAATAATCTAATAGTTATTAGATTATAATTATTTCAAATGGGATATGCTTATAAAGCATATAATATATAAGATTTTATAACCTTATATTAGAATATTATATATAAATATTATAAGGATGTGATCCCTAATAACATTATGTTCTAACACTCCCCCTTAATGCCAATAGGAGATTACATGTCAATTTCTATAAAAGAAAAAATGAAGTACCCCAGTAATGTAGGTCTTCTTTAACAATGATAAATAGGGACACAAATATATGCCAACATGAAGATCATGCATTTCGGACTACATGAAAGTCATCTTGTCATAATTTATAATCCCGGTGTTTTAAAAATGATGCTATGAGGTCTTAAAAAATTATATTGGAGTCGTGGTCTCCTCAAATTAGCCTCTCCCCAGGTTCATTACATAATGCCCGTAGGAATTAATACAATGCTTTCACAAGTGGGAGATTTACAAGGAGAAGAATTTACAATATGCTCGTAGGACTTACGCACAAGTGTGCCTATAGGACTTACTAATGCCTACCTGCAGTATTTAAAATAAAAAAAGGACTTACATATGCCTATCTGCAGGCTTAAAGGACTTACTAATTCCTATATAGGTCTTATTTCATACCTATTAGGACATATGCCTACCTGTAGGATTTAAAAACTAGGATTTAGCCACTAGGTGGTGTCATTGACATGCACACTTCCCCTCAATGGAATCACCTAAGGCCAAGCATTATTTGAATTTGGAGCATATAATGCCTAAAGGTCTTATTCCTATTAGGTCTTACATATAGGATTTAGCCACTAGGTGGTGTCATGTACACTCCCCCTTAATGGCATTACCTAAAGCCAATCACTGCATAGAGGATTTCAAAGTGATGGCTAAAATCTCAATATATATAGCATGTGCCCATGATATTCAAAGTGTCTTTATTATAGAATGATTTCACTTGAGTGAGGTGCCCATGATCTTCAAGGTGCCTTTATTAGAGAATGCTTTCACTTGAGTGAGGTGCCCATGATCTTCAATGTTCATTTTGATCTTTAGAAATGATATTCTCTACAAAGAGTAAAGTAACATCAAGTAGTATGGTACTTTCATATGTATCCAAATGGAACTCTTCCATAAATATTCAAGGCCATATTGATTCATCAAGAGCTACATTCATATTTTGTCCATTTGATTCAAAGACACATAGAAGATAGTCTTCTTATTAAAGTATTGCACCATCCACGTAATAGCACTTGCACCATATGTTTTGAAGGCATAACCTCGCCATAGAAGAAACAATATAGTTAATAACATAGTAATCAACTTCATTTTTGGTGCAAAGAAAGAACATAATATTATTTTTTTGTCATTTGCTAAAGATCATATAATATTCCCCATAAATTTTGAATATAATCCAATGCAAGGAAATCAACATATATTTTCATGAGAATAAGCATGAATAATTAGTTGTCTTGTTTAAAAAATAGACATACTACTAGATATAGTAATGATCCATAAAAAAATTAGGCAACGGGTGAGCTATCCTTTCTAGGTTTGCTCCCCAGACAGTTTACAAGGGCGATAGTCACCCATTATAAATAGTATGATTGAAAAAAAAATGGATCAAATATAGAATAGAATAGCAAATCACTTGGATCTCCAAAAAAAGATGCTAATGAGAAATTTTTTAATTTACTTATGCATATTTAATAGCCTTTATATTTCATAGCCTTTATATTTCATAGGTAAATATTTTATCCTTTATCTATAGATGATCATTGTGATAATTTGATAGTAAATCATTCGTAGATCAAACATAGTACAAGTAGGAATATCCTCAATGTTAATATAATGCATATCCTTCATCAAATACTAAAAAAATAATTTAAGATAATTCATGATGTTCCTTCCCTTTATTCCTACTAGTTCGTATGTGACATTTTAAATGCAACATAAGCACTAATATAGTTAATAATAAGTAATTTGGAAGGGCCACTTGAAGCGCATGTGACACATTGAAGTAAAGTTAGTTGATTAAAGATTCAAAATTCATTCCATGGGTCTTAAATATATATGAAGACTTGATTTTTTTTTAAAGTATTGAAAGTAAATGGGAAATGTCATAAATAGACAAATTTCATGATAATAACAATGGATACCAAAAATTGCCCTATCATGATGTAGTTTAAGATATTCTCATAATAATTTCATGCCAATTAAAATGACAAAGAGACCTCAAGTATATGGTTTTCTTCTAGATATTATCATGCACATGCATCATGCTTAAAAAAGGTGTCGATATTATTTTGATAGACCTAATTCAATATCTTTTATATATATAAAAAACAATAAATTTTAGAAGAGACCAAGACATTATTGAAATGAGGTTGAAACTATCATATTTAGAGTTGTTATCAAGTTAGTCTCATATCAATAAGAAAAATATAGATTATACTCCATAATCTTAAAATCACTACAAAGATATCATCCTTTATGAAGTTAAAAGTGGTTATATAATGATCTGTCATAAACTCTTAAAAAATCATTATTGATCATTCTTTTTTGAAGACTAAAATCTTTAATTAGACAGTTAGATGTGATGTAGAAATTTTTTTTAAAAAAATTCTAAGAATTTCACTTAGCATTACAGTCAGCTGTATTATGATACTTTTGATACTTACCTTTGATTCCCATGAAGGGATAATTCACTTGGAATCAAATACTCCAGTAAACTTAAAGACAATGTATATAGGGAAACATCAAAAGAAAAGATGTCTCATTGCAATTGGGGCAATCAAATTCCAAAAGGTTTAGAACTTGATCTAATCGGGAATGTGATGGAAAGAGAGAAGGTTCATGCACCGTATAGACTTAATTTTTTTAAAATTCTTATAGATGTATTTTGAACTTGGTGCAACAATATGCTACTAAACTTTCTCTTTCACCTATATTGATGAAGGATAAAGATTGGATAAAAAAACAATAGTGTATCTAATACGATCTTAGGGATCATGCAAAGTTAGGATATTACATTCTTAATAATATACATATATATGTATATAGAGATGTGTGGTCTTCTTAATTTATGATGATGTTAATTATGCAATGATCCTCCCTACGAAGATAGCTATAAATTTAGAAGGTTTCTATGTCTGATCCACCAACATGAATATGCAAATTGTAGATATTAGTATCACTCTACAGTGATACATTGTTGTTCTAGATATAAAGTTATGTGCTTGCAACTAAGAGTGTCATCTTCGATATGCTCTTTAAATGTATGCAACCAAAAATGCCAGTAGGCAATTACTCAATAAGGAGAAGATCCACAATGGGATAAATAAAAGAGATATATTCCAGATCGATGATTGATGGAATGTGTTAGATCTTCCTCCTATACCTTACAAACCAAAAAGATGGCATCCATTTGTGTTTGATAAGACACATCTCTTCTTAATCGACCTTCTTAATAACAAATAGTTTACTAATCAAATTAGATCGTGTATTTTGGGTTATTTAGGGTTGGAGATTAGTTTGCTTATGTAATCGTTATCTTCCATCGATACTTAGCATTAAAAATCATTGCCTATTATTGATGATTAATATTAATCTTAATTTATCAATTATTATTGTTACTTGTCAAGATGTCTTAGTGGATCTGTGTGTAATCACATTCGATTTGCAAAAAATACTATATGTCAGGCTCCTTTGATCTGATCAAGCAATCAGATCATTATACTCATAACTTGTTTAATGTTGATTACCGACCTTCTATAATTGTCTTGTAGAATTCTTTGATCGAGTACTTGTATTCTTTGATTCTTGGATCTCAAACTTGCTAGTGCCTGTAGACACCTAAAAGTGCCATGTCTAATTAAATAAATAATTGTATTTATTTAATTGATCCTAATTCTTCTATTAATTAAATAAATCTTTATTTATTTAATTAATCCATTTATCCTCTTCTAGCCCTATTTCTCATTTAAATAAATACTTTTATTTATTTAAATAATCCTTTTATCTTAAATTAAATAAATACTTTTATTTATTTAATTGATCCCACTTCCTCTATTAATTAAATTAAATGTTTATTTATTTAAATAATTCATTAGCCTTTTCTACCCATGACACATGTCACTCATCTCTTAATTCCTATACTACCTACCCTCTCATTATTTTCTTATTTCTCTACCTACCCTCTAATCCTAGCCGACCATTTATCTTTTACACCTCTCAATCTTATCCCTCCATTTCTTATAGTGTCTTCTATATAAGAGGATACTCTCCTTCATTATCAACCTGAATCAATCCTTGAATCATTCTAGCATTTGAACTTTCATATGCGATCAAGCCTACTTGCAACCACGTTTTCATTCTTTGTTGAGCTCTTGTGCACACATAAAATCTGAGAGCAAATATATCAAGCAAGATCAATGGAGATAGGATGAATGGAGATCCAAACCCTATTGGAGATGTGATGGTATGATCTTTGTGATTTTTTTTATTTACATTGTCTTAGGTAATCTTCATATGTTATGGTGGATCTTTGTTGTTGTTAGGCTAGGGTTTTGTGGTTGAATCTATTTTTGTCTTTCAATATTGTTGTTTCCATTTTTATCATAAAAATTTTGGCACGCCTGGTGGGACATGGATTTTTGTTAGATCTATGTTTTTTGCAGGTTTTTCTAACCCTTGTTGTTTTGTAAAACAATTTGGAGAATAACCTTGTGCAGCTAGAGTTTTGGACACAAAATCAAGATCTTGGAGAGATTTGATCCGATCTCACAAATGACTTGTAATTTTTGCACCAAAGTTTGTTGGCAAGTTGAAGACAGTATCAGGAGATCTCAATCCAAAATTTAGAATTTTTGGAGCATATTTGAATTTTCTATGAATTTTCATAAAAAAATAATTTTGAGAGCAAATAAGCAAATTTTTCAGATTTTCTTATATTTTTGGAAATATCTCTGATAGATACATAGGATCTGTTCCTTCTGATTTTAATTTTGATGCAAAATATTTCCTAAAAAATCGGATCTTTAAAAATTAGGGTTTTTCATTAGGTTTTTTTGCAAGTCAATAACAGTACCAGAAACGCTCAGTGAAAGAATCAAATTTTTTGGATCATATTTGAATTTTTTATGAGTTGTTTATGTATTTTCAAAAAAAATCAATTTTGAGAGCAAATTAGCACATTTTTCGGATTTTTTACATTTTGGAAATTTCTCAGAGTTATAAATAGGCTCCGTTCTTTGTGATATTAATTTGGATGCAAAATAATTCCTAAAAATTCATATCTTTAAACATTAGGGTTTTGCATTATTTTGTTCATATCTCACAAACTGCGTGGAATTTTTGCAGGAATTGTTTATGTAGGTTTGGAATGCTATCAGGAGTTTTCAATAAAAAATTAATATTTTTTCGATCCATTTTGCATTTTCTATGATTTTTTTATGATTTTTCATAAAAAATTATTTTTTGGAGCAAATTAGAAACTTTTTAAAATTTTCTTACATTTTTGGAAATGTATTGAAATTTTACAGGTGGTATGTTTTTTATGATGCAAAACAACTCATGGAAAATCAGATCTTTGAATCTATCAAAAAAATGTCTTGTCGAAGGCCCCTATTTCACAGAGTCTTTTGGATCTAAAATTTACCTAACTTGTGTGCTTGCGGGAGGGGTATAATTGCAAAACTACTAACAAATCTTTGTTGCAGAATTTTGGCAAGGGTTTTTGATCTTTATTGTGTGCCTTGTTTTCATAGATTACTAAACACTTCAATTGGTGCACTAAAATTGAACCAGTGTCTATTGTGTCTTGGGCAATAGGTTCTTTTTGTTTAATCTCTAGAGGGCCTATCTCCCTGTGAGGTCATTAGGACTACTAGTGAGAAGAGAATGACCCAAGTGGTAGGGAGGAAAACCCACCTCTTTCAAACCACTATAAATAACTGTATCCATGGTGAAAGCCATGGGTAACGTGTGCTGATTAGTTCATACCGACACTATGTCTCCCCATAAACCCATTTGATCAAATTTATTTGATCAATAGTAGGGTGTAACCCCTACCGGTTGGGAGCCTTTTGTATTTATAGAGCTGAAAGTACCGCTTGTATGGCCACATGAGTGGATGTCCTTACTAGCACCTCTTTGTTTTAGAAAGCCAAAATCCTTCTAGTTGTTGGGGCAAGAGGTTGGACCTCTGGAGTGGCCCACAAACATACGGTTCTTAGTAGAGATACAAAGTACACCACGAGGAGTTTTCGTGGGACTGATGCTTGGCTGCCCTGAAGAAGTGAGTGTCGAGGGTGGAGCCAGTGGGGTCAAGCATCTAAGTATCCGCTCTAAATAGCGTAGCCTCGGGGGAAACCCCATGTGGGATCAACAATTATTGTCCTGGCCAACCTTAGGAATTGTGTTTGTCTTCATTTAAACATTCAAACATTCAAGATCAAACATCAAAACATTGTGTCTTTTGTGTCTTCAAGTGTATGCAAAATATTTTTACATCAAACAACATACTTTCTTTTGAGTCATTTTGAGTCTAAACAGTTGCAAACATTGAGTCCTCATCAACATTGTGTTCTCTTGTCACGAAAAAAAAATGGTCACAAATTCAGACTTGGTCACAACAACAACTTTACAAAATTGGAAAAATTGCACTTAATTTCTATAAAAGCGTCTGTGCAGTGTCCAACAACGTTTGTGAAGTATACAGGCACGTCTGTGTTCAAAATTGGAAAAACTTACAGTCCAACAAAAACAAGAGCAATCAGTTTCAGAATTCTTGAGCTTCCTAGGTTATCTCTTCGGGTTTTCATCTAGAATTCAGCCTATTTTGGGTCTCACAAAGTTCATCATTGCTTTACACCTTACATGACATTCATATTTGTCTAAACTTGAGTCAAAAGGTCACTTGCTTGTTGTCATCATACTTTGTCAACACACTACATACAACAACATTTTGCTAAGTGGTCCCTCATCAAGGTCTATCACCTTTGGGTCTCATTTGGTCTTACTTAGAGTCAAGGTCAACTTACCTCATCAAGAGAAACTATCATCTCTTTGGAAGCCACACCTACTCTAGTACATACATACTTGGTCTTACACTTTGGACATTGCAAGTACACCTCATATTCATTTACATTCCATCCAACTCTTGGTCTTCCATACTCTTTCCATTTTTATCTAGTCTCACACATCTTGGTCAAGACCTTGTTCATGGTTGAAACCCATTCCCAAAAATCTAGGAGAGAAGCTAAAGATGCTCAAGAGTCTGCAAACATGAGTGCCTATGAGTATGACAATGATATATTTTTCAATTCTGACCATACCACATTACCTGACATGGATGCTTATAGAAACATTCAAAATGTTGAGAACATGGATAACACAAACAACATTGATACATACAATGACAATATGGAGAACTTTTTCGTACATTCAGCAGAAGTGGAAGACTCCATCCTAGATCCCCATTTTAATAGATTGGTTGAGGAAATCATGAGAAGAGATAGACAATATTTCCTACAAGTAATGGTGCAAAGTGGAGCCAAGATTCCTCATGATTTTGACATGTCTCAAATAATGGAAAATTGACCTTTGCAAGAACCTCAACTCAACATGGATCAAAGGAGGCCTAATAGTGGAGGCAATAGAGGACCACATTTTGTGTCTAAATCACCATCATCTTTATTTCAAAAGCCTGAGGTCCCACATACACATGGTCAAGCTTATGATACTCACCTTCACAGACCATTATGGAAGTCTTATGCAGGAAAAAATATACTCAATCACATACCAATGCTAAGGACCAACCACCAAAGCAATTGGATATCCAAAGGCATGTTCAAAATTTGGACACAAGGAAACCCCCACGTCAAATTTGGGGGCAACACACTAGAACAAACTCATGACATACCTGTAGAGTATGGTATACATGGACAAAACAGGTATTCCATTCCTCATCATGACTCTATACCAAGTGGTCCCTATACGCAACGTCACTATATACCTCCTCCATATGAACATGTCTATGATCAATACCATCCATATATGCAACATGCTCCTCCTCCACCCAGTGCCTCAGGCATGGGATATGGTCCAAGAAGTCGGTCTCCGCCTAAGAACAATTTGGAACAACAAATTAAGGACTTACAAAAGAAAATGGAGGACATAAATACACCAAAGCCAACTTACACAATGAGAGACATATGTCCCTATCCATTTGACAAAAGCATTCCAACGCCTCATTTTCCTACATATTTCGTAACACCTAAGTTTGATAAGTATAGAGGAAAAGAATACCCTAAGGCACATATAAGACAAATTTTCACTACTTGCATTGAGGTAGCAGCAGAAGAAACATACTTGATGAGATTTTTCCCACAAAGCTTAGGTGATCAAGCTATGAAATGGTTCTCCCAACTTCCACCAGGAATTAAGTCATGGGGTGATCTAGCAGAAGATTTTATCCAACATTTCTCATACAACATAGAGACAGACATATCAGTTACCACTTTGTGCAACACCAAACAAAAGGATGGGGAGTCATTTTCATCATTCTTGCAACGATGGAGGAATTTAGCCAGTAGATGCTCTTGTGAAATTCCACAAAAACAAATGGTAGAGATGTTCACCCAGAATGTCAACAAAGACATTGGTTATGACTTGAGAAAATCTTGTTTGTCCACCTTCAAGGACATCATTGAAAAGGGCTTGGCAATGGAGAAGGTCTTAATAGAGCAAGGCATCGTCAAAATATTCAAAGAAAACAAAGAGGACTTTAAAGGAAAAGACAAGCCAAGATTTTGGAACAAGAACAAGAACATAGTCAATAATGGTGTTGTTGATGCTAATATAGTGCAGACCAAAATTATTTTTTATGGATCAAGTTCTACAAACAACCAAGTGAACACTCAAACAACTTCCAAACCATGAAGGAAATACACCCCATTGGGAGAACCACTCGAATCAGATTTCAAGAAGCTAGTGGCAAACAAGATTAGAACAATTCCTGACAATCCTCCATACGAACCAAAGGTCAAACCAAATTGGTGTAATGATGATGAGTACTATGAGTAACACAAGAGAAAGGGACATAAAATAGGAAATTATCATCATTTGAAGAACATCATACACGATCTTATTGATAGAGATGACATTGAGATTGAAGGACATTCACCCAATCAAGAACATGAGATGTTTAAGGAATCATTCCCAAAACATGACAAGGGAAAAGCCAAAGCCACAAATGAGCAGACTAACTATACCAAAGCATCCTATAACTATGATTCAACTATTAATCACATTTCGACAGATAATTATGTCTCTACTATTATCATAAAGGACAAGACACCTGAAAGTTCTACCCATAGAGCCAAAGTTCTCCTAAAAGGCATTGGACCTTCTTTTGAATCTATCTCTAAATGTGACATCACAACTCGATGAGGTAAGGTCACTTTGCAAGGTGCTTTAGCTAAAACCATAGCTTCCTCATCAACCAAACCTGAGTACGACCTAGTAAAACAGTTAGGGAAGACGTCTGCACTTATCTCCATCCTTGAGCTTTTACGCATATCCCCTGCACATAAAGCCATCTTTGATAAAACTTTGAGACAAACCTCTGTACCCACTTACCCACTTATCTAAATGTGGACCAATTTCAAGCCATGGTGGGATATCTTTCCATTCCACACTCTCTTACATTCACATAAGCTAACGATGCCTCTATAAGCCAACCACATAATGCACCTTTACACATTGAAGCCTTCCTGCACAAGTATCAAATAAAATGAGTCTTGATAGATGGAGGAGCAGGTCTAAACATTTGTACATTGAATACTATTAAGCAATTGGGATATTCTGAAAAGGCTGTGAATTCTACACATGCAATTACCATCAAGGCATATGATGACGAAGAGCGCTCATCCAAGGGCACAGTCACCTTATCTCTTAGAGTTGGGTCAGTTACAAAGGATGTAGTAAGCCAAGTCCTTGATCTAGATCTCACATACAACATACTGCTAAGACGTCCATGGATCCATGAAATGAGAGTTGTTCCCTCAACATATCATCGATGTATCAAGTTCCCACACAATGGAATTGAAGTGATTGTCAAAGCTAATCCAAATCCATTCATATATTGCAACAATCTGCGACCTAGATCAGAAATAATAATTCCAGCCAATCGAGAAGTTGTTCCTTCATCAACATATGTTGATCCAGAATCATTGAAACCTTTTACATCAAAACAAGTAGAAATCAAAGAAAAGTTCAAGATTAAAGACATGGGATGTGGTGAGTATATCTTTCATTTTGATCAACTCCAACTATCACCTAAGATATTTAGCTGACAATAACAACCTACAAACAATTTGCAATGCCAAGGAATTGGGTACGAAGCACCTAGTGTTGTGGCTACTAAGTCTGAATGCAAATCTCCTCTAGTAGTGCAAGCAACTCTTGATATCAATGGTCCTAAGAGTGGTTCTAGCGAAGAATCTATTGAGCATATCGCCAATCCTCTTGAGAACTCACATAGCTTTACCATTTCATCTGCTCATTCCATTTCCACTCCTCTCCCAGACTTGGATAAACAAGAATTACAAAAGCCCTTACTAATTGGGGATCAAAAATCAGGATTTGAAAAGAAAAATCTAAAAGTCAAAAATAAAGAAAAGTTCTTTAGTACAAATCAAAATCAAAAGCTACTAAACTCTCCAAAAATCAAGGTCAAGGATAAAAATCCTATGAAAGAAAAACAACAAGAGATGATCTCCCCTAATATCAAAATAACTGGGGGCAAAAGCTCTACAATTTTAAGTCAAAAAACATACTTGTTGATCCTAATTCTCCATCATGCTATCCCACTTTCACTTCTTTTCGCAATCATAAGCCTTCATTCCTCATTGACTTGTTCTAAACATCCATTACCTTCTGGCGATACATCATGGACCTTTAATGGAGCTTCCTCGAAGGACATTGTTGTCAGTGATGCCCAAACTTCTTTAGGTGACACGTATATGGGCCTATGTAGTTCACACACTAGTAATTCTATCTTAGTTCCTTTATCAAGGAAGATAGTCACGCAAGTTACACATCATTCAATCAAGGACCAATGCAACTACAATCATAAGATAAATCCTCACAAATTCAAGGTGGGTGACTTAGTTCTCAAAGAAAATCCTAAAAATCAGCAAGATAGAGAGAAGAAGGGAAAGTTTGAACCAAACTGGCTTGGTCCTTACATCATCACAATAACCTATGGATTCGGTGCATATCAACTCTCAACCCTAGAGGGCGAACCTTTGGAGGATCCTATCAACAACATGCACCTTCACAGGTTTTACACATAGCTCTTCAGAATATCCTAATTCAAAAATACAAACAAAAAAAAAAAAAAAAAATTCAAAAATACAAAAAAATCATAAAAATAAAAAATCGTTACTTGGTGAAAACCTAGCAAACAGGCACCTTGTGACACAAACGAATTGAAAAAATAAAAAAAAGTAAAGAGAAATAATTTCATCCAACGGTGAAAACCACTTTGGTGGTGCCCTGGGCAAGTACCACAGTGAAAACTGGGTCACTGGCGCCATGTGTAGAGACATTGCTCCTCCTTCCTTCAGGATTCAATCTCATCCTTTCACTTTGCACACACTCACAACCTATCCATCCATAATAAACTTACTCATTCCCATCATAGCTTGTTATTGATCTACCTAAGATTGGTTAGCCATTCATAATAATCCCTCCTTTTCACCCTTTCCATCCATAATAAATCAGATCCTATATGTGGCTAAGGCAAATCCTACGTCTAGTGATGGGTGTGGAACTAAGAGTACACGTTATGAGGAGTACAATTTCTTCCAGTTTTTTTCAGTCTATCCACGCACAATCCACATTAAAGAAACCCTTGCATCACCAATCTGCAATAAAGTTCAGTATTCTCTGCAATAAAGTATCAGTTGCATGGATTCAGTTAGTTTCAGATGAGACACAACGACAACAATGGGCTTCAACAAATCAAATCTTTATTTATTTTTATTTGATGTTTGTGGATTGTCTCTTAGTAATGCTATGAATTGTCCAAGGATATAAGGACACTGTGAGTCTAGTGTGAACTGGGGCATTCCTTGTCTACGACTATCTAATCTCCATGCAAACAGGTACAATGACTTTCTGGGTCGAACATATGCCTCGATTGTCATAACCTATTTTCCATAATAAAAGTTCAATGATGATAATGCACAAGAAGCTCTTTCACTTCCATATCTTCTATCTTTCATCCACCTTTCTTGATTGACCTCCATCGTCCTTCTTGAGTCTGTGTAGCCTGTTATCACATGACTGAGTATAATGACACGCCAAAAAAAAACAAATATCTGCATTTCATATAGTTTGCACCTGCATTACCACATATTCGCATTTCATACATACATATAAATATCACAATTGCATCACATCCTGCACACATCACATGTTAGCACATTTTACATTCTCATCATGTAAATAGTTATTTGCATCGTCATATCCATTTGCATTTCATACATTCACAATTACATATGCATAACATATAAAACATAAAAGAACAAAAAGATTGCATTCCATCATCCATATCATAAAATCATCATCATAAGACATATAACAACATCACATAGGTACACATGCATATAGCTGCCGCAAGGATGAATCATCTCATATATATATATATATATATATATATATATATATATATATATCAAAAATCATAAGTGTCACGATACAATGATGTCAAAATACATATGGCTACAATCACATGAAGGCGTCTACATCATCATACAAAAAATGCTACAAAAATGATACATAGGGAGCCCTCTAAGGCTATGATGAACTCCCTCCCTCAGAGCCAGCTGGCTTCAACAAAGTTTGAGTCCTAGAATTCCCTGCCTCGGGATCATCTCTCTTGCCCCCTCTATCTAGTGGTGGTGGAGGACCCATGACCCCACCACTAGACGTTTGTCTCTTGTCTCTCTCTCCAGTGGTCATCGTAGTCCGCGATGGTCTCTGAAAGCTCCTAGCCTGCTGATCTGGTGGCACCACTCCATAGTATAGGTCTCTCCAGTAGGCTATCTCCTCCACTGCCCACAGAACATAGGCATATCCGGCTCTTGTGTCTTCTGCTTCCTACCTGCATGTCCTCAGTGCTATCTCAGCCTCCATATAGAGCTGAATAAACTGATCCCTCTCCCGCTCAATGTCCCTCAGCTGTCTCCTGAGTCTATTTGTATCCCTCTCCAGATCCTGGATCTCATCTACCTATCCCTGGTAGATCTCCCTCAAGGATAGCAGCTCATCCTCTTCCTCTCTCCCCTCACCTTGTCCCTGTGGTTGCTCCTGTCCCCGTCCCCATCCCTGTACCTTTCTGGGAACCTGTACTGCTGGCACCTGTAATGACAATCCACCTCTACCCCTCACTACATGAGCCTGATGAGTCTGTCTCTCCTCTCCACCCTCTTTCCTCTGAGCCACTCTCCTCTCTACCACCGCGACTCACCTCCGCTGTCAGCCCTTACCTCTGCCATCTCCACTATCATCTCCATCACCTCCACCCTCTCCATCTATCGGCTCCCTTGGATCTGTCAATCGTGGAAACGGATGCTCTGCCCAATATGCAGTATACTCTGCATCCATCCCTCCATCCTCCACATCGGCCCATATATCCCAAGGCATGGGAACCATCTCCTGCAGCTGTGTCACTGCCTGATCATACGACAATAGCAGACCCAAATGCACTTGATCCCTCACTGTCCGCGCATACATCCCTGACCCCCGTGGCATCCTTTGTATCCTGACGAACTGCCTGCATACCCTGTCAATCAACTGCCCCTCAATTATATACAATGTCCTCCCTATTAGATACCTCATGTTGAATACATATGGCAGCTCCACTGCATCGTCCTCCCACTCCTCACAATCTCGGTAAGGCCTCCATTTATTTAATTAATTCATTTATCCTCTTCTAGCCTTATTTCTCATTTAAATAAATACTTTTATTTATTTAAATAAACCTTTTTCTCTTAAATTAAATAAATACTTTTATTTATTTAATTGATCCCACTTCCTCTATTAATTAAATTAAATCTTTATTTATTTAATTAATTCATTAGTCTTTTCTACCCACGACACATGTCATTCATCTCTTAATTCCTACACTACCTACCCTCTCATTATTTTCTTATTTCTCTACCTACCCTCTAATCCTAGCGGACCATTTATCTTTTACACATCTCAATCTTATCCCTCCATTTCTTATAGTGTCTTCTATAAAAGTGGATAGTCTCCTTCATTATCAACCTGAATTAGTCCTTGAAGCATTCTAGCATTCAAACTTTCATATGCGATCAAGCCTACTTGTAACCACATTTTCGTTCTTTGTTGAGCTCTTGTGCACACATAAAATCTGAGAGCAAATATATCAAGCAAGATCAATGGAGATAGGAAGAATGGAGATCCAAACCCCATTGGATATGTGATGGTATAATCTTTGTGATTTTGTTGGTTTATATTGTCTTAGGTAATCTTCATATGTTATGGTGGATCTTTGTTGTTGTCAGGCTAGGGTTTTGTGGTTGAATTCATTTAGTCTTTCAACATTGTTGTTTCCATTTTTACCATAAACAGTGCCATCTATGCATAATGTTTTACTTCCATGCATTATTGCGAATGGAACGCAAATGACATCTTCAACAAAAAATTCATGTGTTAAGAGTAGTTGAAATATTTGAAACACAATGCGTTATATGTGAAGGGTTGTGACTCATTTTGCCCTCATTAACCTTTCGTACAAGGATAAGTCTTTCATTTTAAATGAGGAGTATGGAGAATAAAGCAATATGGCAATGAAAAGTAGAAGATCTTCTTATGAGACTTATAGGAGTTTTTAATACAAATATATGCATGATATTTAAAATAATGTATAATTTTAAATATTTATTTTATTAATTTCAAGATATTATAAAGAAAATTTTATAAGTTGATGATGTAATTTACTAAAAGGTTTATGAATTACCAATCAACTACTTAATATGAATTTGATATGGAAAATTTAAAATTAATTTTGAGAATTATTGTTGATTAGTGTGTATTTATCAATACAAATAGAATATCTAAAGTTATTTGATCATAGTTTTTCACTAAAAGGGACATTTTTAGTTATCATTTATTTAAAAAAGAAATCTATCTCAAATTTGTCCTTATTTAATGTAAAATAATATAAATGGTTGTACATGTTTCCAAAATACTAACAGAAGAAAAAACCTGTTTTTCAAACTAGGCTCAAGGTAGGCTCACATAGTATACTTACTTGAATGTGGAAGCTTGATTTTATGAGTATTTTGAAATTACTTAATGATATAACATACATGCTGATTGAGCATATGTAATTTTCCCATCAAGTTCTATAGATCTTCTAGAATAATCTATAAAAATGATTAGTATAGCCTAATTGGATCTGATACCAGGTTAGAAATTAGGATCTTAGGATACTAATAATTATAAACAAGATCATAAAGTAAATTAAATGAGAAACATGCATGCATAAATGTACACATTACACAAGATATACATGGAGAAAACCCCTCCGGATAAAAAACCCATAAAGCATCATTTAATTAAAACACTTACAAATATAGTCTATCATAAAATAGACATGAACCTGGGGACATTCCTCCCATACTTCCACATGGCCAATAATATGCATATGCATAGTGATACAACTCACCATAAAGGTCCAAATTCTCACAACTCCCAAATGAGAGAGAACCTCCTTAAATATAGGAGGAAGGGTGGCATCACTGGTCACACCTTCTCAATAGCCCCCACTCATAAATAATTAATAATCTAATAGTTATTAGATTATAATTATTTCAAATGGGATATATTTATAAAGCATATAATATATAAGATTTTATAACCTTATATTAGAACATTATATATAAATATTATAAGGATGTGATCCCTAATAACATTATGTTCTAACAATATCTAAGCCTCTTATATCTCTCCTCTTATCTCTCCCTCCCTCCTCTACCATCTCCCTCCCTATACATTTATCTTCCCATCTCTCTCTCTCTCCTTCTACTTATCTCCATAGCTCCCTCTCTCTATTTTTAATTCTTTGTATTTGCATGTCTCTCTATTTATCCATGTCTTTGTCTCTCTCTCCCCTTCTATATATGTATTCTTATATGTCCTTATGTTTTTTACTCTCTATCATGCTTTATCTCATCATTTGTATCTATCTATATCTCTCTCTCCCTCTTTCTCCATGCCTCTCTATCTCTCCCTCTTTATCTCCACACCTCACTCTATCTCATCATCTATATTTATCTCTCTCCCTCTCCCTCTCCATCTCTCTCTCTCTCTCTCTCTCTCTCTCTCTCTCTCTCTCTCTCTCTCTCTCTCTCTCTCTCTCTCTCTCTATTTCTCTCCCTCTCTCTTCCTCTCTCCCTCAATCTCTAGACATTTTTCCCTCTCTCCCTCTCTCCATCTCTTTCTAGACCTCTATACCTATATCTTTTTTCTTATCTTTTTCTTATTGGCAACAACAATGAAGTAAATTTGAGAGGGGGGGTCAATCAGTTTTCATTGAATTAAAAAATTTAAGCACAACTTCATATCCAATCACTTGCAGCAAGAATAAAGATAAACACAATAACAACAACACACATAACACCAAGATTTTTACATGGAAAACTTGGTTAAGGGAAAAACCACGATGAGAACCTACCCACAATAAGATGATACTTTGTAGTAGTATGTGTAAATATTACAATGGGGAATGCACACGCATTCAGGCACACTGCATAGAGCCCACTGCTCAAAATATAATAACTCAGAAGGCTACAACCCTCAGGGAAGGTTCACTACCTTACAAGAACATTCAGACAACAATCCGATATACATGAACTGAAAGAATAGCATCTCCAATTGCCTGATGATAGTTCTAGTTGAGCACATTTGTCTGCCCTGCAACACTCTCTACTCAACACTTCTCATCGAAAGATGAATTGTCTTATTCACACATACACCACTCTCTGATAATTTAGACACAACTCATATACCACACTAATATCCAAATTACATGAATATGACACCTATTTATACAAATCATCAACCTTGACTACAAGGTCAACTCAACCCTTAAGACCTAATTACAAAATTACATCACACGATACATAGATCAACCACCAGACCAATATAATGTCATTGTCATCATGGCATGGACCCAAATCAAATCCTTGAACATGCAACACCACCAGAAATCTTGCCAAGATCATCTGCAACATGCTACACCACCGAAAATGTTGCATAACATGAAGAATATCACCAAACCCATTAGATCCTCAATAACACGCACAATGATCAATGTGGACCAGCAAAACAAATAGGACATGCTTATAAAACACCAACAAGCACGTTAGAACCATCCGCAGTAGCTGCACCAACACCACTTAATCAAATCTTCATTGATCAACACGTTGATACTCAAGAACACTCAACATCAACAACTGGGACTAGAAAGATAACTTGCAAAGCACCAAATCATGAACCATCTGAATTGAAGATACACGTGAACATCCCAAACACTCTCCCAAATCCACAACTCAAGATATAATCATTCCGGAGCACAACAGGATCAAATACCAAAACATTGCAACACTGAACATTGAAAAACCAATCCTCATACTAGAATCCATAACCTAAGCAAATCACCACATAACATCATGAAACCAACACTGAATCAAGTATCTCTAGCATATCAAATAGATAAACCAACCAGATCAACTCTCAACAATCACCAGAACACCAAAACACAAGAATATGTTGACATCAATGACAACAACATATCCTAGCAGCAACAATATCCAACAATCTCCCCCTTTGGCATTGATGGCAACAAATGGATGTGAAAAATGATCAATGAAAATAAATAAATTAACACCAGCAATCTCCAACAATCTCCCCCTAAGATTCTGCACACAAAGGTTCCAAGATAAGGTTGTTTTTCACATGCTTCTCTCCCCCATTGACAATAATGCCAAAGACACATACAAATCATTATTCTCTCCCCCTTTACTAGATAATCTCTCTCCCTTGGAACAAACTCACATATTTGAACAATTGAATCACACACTGACTACTCACCCGGAGCAACAACACATACTCATCAATCCGGATAAGAAGATAAGACTATGAAGTCCATTGGATTGATGCATCTCAATGCATCTAGTTCTCATTGGGAGGGGCAAAAACCCCTAACTTATCTCTCAGATATACAAATGTATCTGCAGGCAAAGGCTTAGTAAAGATATTTGCAATTTGATCCTTTGTAGATACATATTCCAATTTGACTTCTTGCTCACTGACTTTCTCCCTCAAGAAATGACACTTGATTGATATATGATTTATTTTATAATGGAGTACTAGAGTTTTGGAAAATATTAATAGAAATTGAATTATCACAATATATAATAGTAGGCTCATCATAAATAACTCTAATGTCCTTCAACATGTGCTTCATCCAAACTACCTGAGTACAATTGCTAGTAGCAGCAATGTATTTAGCTTCTGTAGTAGATAGAGAAATAGCAGCTTGCTTCTTACTTGCCCAAGAATCTAACTTCTTTCCCAAAAAGAATGCTCCATCGGTAGTGCTCTTCTGGTCATTAATATCACCTACCCAATCAACATCAGTATAAGCACATAACATGAAATCATCATTCTTTGAATACCATAGACCATACTCAATTGTCCCCTTCAAGTATCTGCAAATCCTCTTCATAGCAGTGACATGACTTTATTTAGGATCAACTTGAAATCTTGTACAAAGACAAACAACATGCATAATATTTGGTCTAGTCTGAATCAAGTATAGAAGTCCACCAACCATAGATCTATACAAGGTCTGATTAACTTTCAAAGATTCATCATGCTTAGACAACTTGCATCCAGTCACCATAGGAGTTCCAACAGGTTTGGATTCAGTTAACCCAAACTTCTTCAACATTTCCTTCACATACTTAGATTGAGAAATGAAAATGCCTTTATCAGTCTATGCAATCTACAATCCTAAGAAGAATTTCATCTCACCTATCATAGACATCTCAAACTCTTTTTGCATATCATCAACAAACTTCTTACTCAAAGCATCATCTCCTCCAAAAATAATGTCATCAACAAAAACTTCAACAATCAAAATGTTAACATTATCAACTTTGAAGTTTAGGTTACTATCAATAGCACATTTACAGAATCCCAACTTCATCAAATACCTATCCAATCTAGCATACCAAGCTCTAGGGACTTGTTTAAGTCCATACAATGCTTGCTTCAATATGCATACCACGTCTCCTTCATCTTTTAATGAAAAGCCATCTGGTTGCTCAATGTAGACTTCCTCTTCCAAATCACCATTCAAAAAGGACGACTTCACATCCATCTGATATGCCTTGAAATTTTTTATAAGCAACATATGCAAGAAGTAATCTAATAGCTTCAATTCTAGCTACCGGAGAAAAAGTCTCCTCATAATCAATACCTTCCATCTGTGAATATCCCTTACATACTAGTCTTTCTTTGTTTCTAACCACTTCACCGACTTCATTCAATTTATTCTGGAACACCCATTTTGTACCAATCAATTTCTTGTCTTTAGGTCTCAGAACAAGTTCCCATGTATTATTTTTCTCAATCTGATTCAACTCTTCTTCCATAGATTTTATCCAATTCTCATCTTTACAAGCTTCAGCAACATCTTTAGGTTCAATCTTGGAAATCAAACGTATCTCTTCAGCAACAATTCTTCTCCTAGTCATCACACCTTTATTTTTATCACCTATAATTTGATTTTCTAAATGATTTAATATCACATACCTTAGAGTCTTCTGATTATTTTGATTCTCAGATTCTTGAACTTCTTCACCGACAACAACAATAACTGGATTAACTGTCTCTACCAGATCATTCTGCTTTAGGTTCTTAGTAT
Source organism: Cryptomeria japonica (assembly GCF_030272615.1). Classification (NCBI taxonomy): domain Eukaryota; kingdom Viridiplantae; phylum Streptophyta; class Pinopsida; order Cupressales; family Cupressaceae; genus Cryptomeria; species Cryptomeria japonica. The sequence goes on along the minus strand of NC_081406.1, from coordinate 530,705,415 downwards.
GCATTGGCTTTGAAATAACATCCTGATCATCAAACTCATATCTGCATGCTTTGATCTACTTTCCATGACATTCATCAACCTTAACATTTAGACTTTATCTCTCTCAACCTCTTATTGTAACACTAACAGGCCCTGCTCTTAGTAGAAAAACCCAAGAAGATTCCTTCATCACATCTTGAATCAAACTTTCCTATATCTTTATCTCTTTTGATATAACATTTGCTTCCAAAAATTATGAAATATCTAGCTATAGGAACATGTGTTGGTATGTTTGTCGTTGTGCCAAAAGCTCGAGCTGTCAACGAACATCACAAACACCAGAATTACCTAGATCCATAGGAGGCGGTTAAGCCATGTCGTGAACCCCAAAGGAGGTGCCGACCACCAAGTCAACAATCCCCCCCTCAACACATACTGAGAGTTCCGTACCGACGAAATGAAGGGGATCTCTTGAGATTTGAACCCGTGACCCAAGGCTTTGATACCAATTATTGGTATGTTTGTCGTTGCACCAAAAGATCGAGCTGTCAATGAACGTCACAAACACCAAACTTATCCAGATCCATGGGAGGTGGCTAAGACATGTCACGAGCCCTGAAGGAGGTGTTGACCACCAAGTCAACAACAAGATCAAACCATAGCTCATAAGGATTCTTACCAAAATCACCTTTTATATGTATTGGGTTGAATGTGTATACAACAATGCTAACAACTCTCTCCAAAAGGTCTTTGGAACATCTCCTTCAATCAACATAGTCCTAGCAGCATCCAAAATAGTTTTGTTCTTCCTTTCAACAATTCCATTCTGCTGAGGGGTTCTAGGAGCAGATAATTGTCTTCTAATTCCATGCTTTTCACAAAATGAATCAAACTAACCAGATGTGAATTCTCCTCCTCTATCAGATCTCAGACATTTTAGCTTCATTCTGTCTCTATCTCCACCTTACCTTTGAATATCTTGAATTTATACAATGCTTCTAATTTCTCCCTTAGAAAAGTAACCCACATCATTCTAGAATAGTCATCAATCAACAACATGAAATACTTGTCACCCTGCAAACTTCTCACTCTTGTAGGACCACATAAATTAGTATGCACAAGATCTAATAATCCATTAGATGTAACAACTTACTTTTGAATGAAATTCTTGTTTGCTTTCCCAACTAACATTATTTACATACCAGATCAGAAGGTTTCACAATCTTAGGCAAATCTCTAATAGCTTGAGTAGAACTTATCTTAATCATGTAGTCAAAATTAACATGACACATCCTTCTATGACACAACCAACTTTCATCTATCTGAGCAATCAAACAACTTTTCTTACCAGCATTCAAATGAAAGATATTACCTTTAGTCTTAGTTCCTGATGCAATCTTTATACCAGAGGCATTCAGAATCTTGCATTTACCATTCTTGAATTGAAAATCACATCCCTTATCAACCATCTATCCAACAATCAAAAGATTATGCTTCAAACCTTCAACATATAAGACATCATCAATATTATTCTTACCATCAAGAAAAATTGCACCTCTACCATGAATTACACAAGCTTTATTTTCTGCAAATCTTACTATACCACCATCATACTTCTCCATATTCACAAATTTACTTTTGTCACCTATCATATGATGTGAACAACCACTGTCAATAACCCATTTATCTTTCTCTTCAATCTTAGTAGCAAAATATTTCTCCTCAACAATGCAACTTGTAGAATCCACTAGTACCAGATTATCTCCCTTGATAGCAATAAATACAAATTCATCTTCTGAATTCCCATTCTCAGATTCTTCATCTATCACACCTTCGTGAGCAACATAATAACATTTCTTCTGATATATGTACTTCCGGTTAGGCTTACATGACTTATTATACTTATCATGCCTCTCATATCTATCATGCTTATCAAATTTATCATTCTTATCATACTTTGACATTCTTTCAGGACACCTAGAAGCAAAATGTCATATCTTATTACAAGAGAAATATTTCAAAGGCAACTTCCCATCATACTTACCATCTCCCTTAGGCAATCTTCATGCAATAAGTGCTTCAAACTCATCCAACTCTCTTTCCTATTCTTCCACCTCTCTCATTTCTCTTTCATATCTAGAAACCCTAGATGAACTTTCTCCCAGATCATACTTTTGCTTCCCAAATACAAAGGCTTTAAATGTAGTCTCAGATTTACCATGCATTTCTCCAAATTCACTCAACTCAAAACCAACAAGTTTACCAACTAACATGTTTCTTGTCATAGTGGTCACAGTCTAGATCTCATCAATAGAAGCAACTTTAGATTTGTAAGCAGGACACAAGAATCTCAACACTTTAGCAACAATCTCATCTTCTTCAATAGTTCCACCAGCACATCTGATGGTCATGACAAGTTCATTCACTTTAGCCATAAAGGATGATATGTTCTCATCTTCTCCCATCTTCAGCATCTCATACTTTCCTTTCAAACTCTGCAATTTAGCAACTTTGACATGTTTATCTCCTTCATACAAAGTCTCTAAATTTTCTTAAATCTCATGTGTAGACTACAATCCCATCACATTAGTCATCTTTGAATTGGTTAGGGCACTCAATAATGCTTCTTTAGTTCTTATGTTATGTTCAACATTCTTAATCTCATTTGTAGTAACCGGACCATTTTGAGGAACATCATAGGTATTATTTGTAAATATTCCAATAATCATCTCCAAGACACTTCAAATGAAACTCCATCTAGTCCTTCCATACAATGTAATTGCTTCCATCAAATCTCAGACTCTCTTTCTTGGAAACATAGGTTGCCATCCCGGATCTCCTCAAGCGGTCAAGCTTCTTCTGGAGGATCTAGCTCTGATACCAATTGTTGGTAGCAACAATGAAGGAAAATGGGGGGGGGGGGTGAATCAATTTTCACCGGATTAAAAAATTTAAGCACAACTTCATATCCGATCACTTGCAGCAAGAAAAAAGATAAACACAATAAAAACAACACACATAACACCAAGATTTTGACATGGAAAACCCGGTTAAGGGAAATACCTCGGTGGGAACCTACCCACAATAAGATAATACTATGCAGTGGTATGTGTAAATATTACAATGGGGAATGCACATGCACTCAGGTACACTACCTAGAGCCCACCGCTCAAAATATAATAACCCAGAAGGCTACAACCCTCGGGGAAGGTTCACTACCTTACGAGAACATTCAGACAACAATCCGGTTTACATGAATTGAAAGAATAACATCTCCAAATTCTTGATGACAGTTTTGGTTAAGCACATTTGTCTGCCTTGCAACACTCTCTGCTCAACACTTCTCACCGAAAGATGAATTCACTTATTCACACATGCACCACTCTTTGATAATGCAGACACAACTCCCATACCACACAAATATCCAAATTACATGAATATGACACCTATTTATACAAATCATCAACCTTGACTACAAGGTTGACTCAACCCTTAAGACCTAATTACAAAATTACATCACACGATACATAGATCAACCACTAGACCAATATAATGTCGTTGTCACCATGGCATGGACCCAAATCAAATCCTTGAACATGAAACACCACCAAACATCTTGCAAAGATCATCCGCAACACACTACACCATCGAAAATGTTGCATAACACGAAGAACATCACCGGACCCATAAGATCATCAATAAAACGCACAATGATCAATGGAGACCAACAAAATAAATAGACATAATTAGAAAACACCAACAAGCACGTTAGAACCATCCGCAATAGCTGCACCAACACCACTTAATCAAATCTTCATCGATCAACATGTTGATACTCAAGAACACTCAATAACAACAACTGGGACTAGAAAGATAACTTGTGAAGCACCAAATCATAAACCATCTGAATTAAAGATACACATGAACATCCCAAACACTCTCTTAAATCCATGACTCAAGATATAATCATTCTAGAGAACAATAGATCAAATACCAGAACACTGCAACACTGAACACTGAAAAACCAATCCTCATACTGGAATCCATAACCTGAGCAAATCACCACATAGCATCATGAAACCAACACTGAATCTAATATCTCTAGCATATCAAATAGATAAACCAACCATATCAACTCTCAACAATCACTAGAATACCAAAACATAGGAATATGTTGACATCAATGACAATAATATATCCTAGCAGCAATAATATCCAACATGTCTCTTCATATTTCATCTCTCTCTCTCTCTCTCTCTCTCTCTCTCTCTCTCTCTCTCTCTCTCTCTCTCAAACATAACATGAGCTTGTTGGTAATTAAGTTTGATTATCTTCTTGATTTAGAGATTTTATTTCAATCATGATTATATCATTGTGAATACATGCATAGTTTATTTAAAGTCATCACTTGTGCATTAAAAACTTTGTTGCACAAACACATAATTTGCTAATAGGCCTACCAATTGATCTCATGTACTCCACAAATGTATGCAAAAAAAGATGATTTTGTTTCCTAATTGACCTTCCACACCTCTTTGACATACCCATTGCACACCAAGGTACAATTTCTAGTTTTTTAAGTTTTGATTGGCATTTAGAAGATAATTTCAATGTGTCAAGTGTAGGTTGTATTATCAAAAAAGAGTCAAGATATGTTGTCGGTGTTGCCTCCAAAAATTTAAAGAAGGTAATAACAATGAAATAGAAACTCATGCCCTTTTCTTGACCTTCAAATATGTCAAATGTTCAATTGTTTTAATTTAGAAATAAAAGGGGACTTAATGATAATAATTAATGCGCTCAAAAAAGGTAAATTCCCTAATTTAAAAATCAACAACTTATTACGCGAGGTGTGGCCTCTTTTAAATAACCTTAAAAATTTCACTATAATTCATATATATAGAGAGATAAACAATGAAGTCAATTTCCTTGCTAATAAGCAATTAGCTTGGTTGGTCTAACTCCTTCACCTGAGATACAATCATTCAAAACACCAAGGGTTAGCTAAAAGATACCTAACCACAACACCTTTTAGATAATCATTTTAAATTATTTAGCAATCAAATTAAACTAATAGATGTATTTAAAACATGTTTTCTTTTGCCAAGTGATGGTTCATTATGGTAATGTTATGATCACCCATTAAGAACCTCCACATAATAATGAGCTTGCTCTTTTATTTACCCCTATTTCCAATGTGTTCAATTGCATCTATTTCAAGCAATTAGTGCTCGTGTCTATATGATTTACAAACAAATGAAAATGGGCTTCCTTGGTGTTTACACAACATGGGGGCTTCACTAGCTAGGCAATATTATATCACATGCATTCATATTGGGGGGTTTAATATCCCAAAAATGAGGGTGCAATATATTGCCTATCAGTGAAAATAGGGGTGTTTTTAATTCTGACTATGAAAAATACAATATTTGGTGAAAATAGGGGGCTTTTAATTCAGGTTGTGTATTGGGAGGGGGTGATAAAAAAGGAGTTTAGGGCAATACTTTTTGAAAATAGAGGGATTCTTTTGTATGCAATGAAGGCACGTGCTATAACCTAGCTTCACTAAGTGGAGCCCCTGTGTTACACAATTGTCCTCTAGTGCATTTTTATTTTCCTATTATCTACTTTTTTTTCCACGCTTTTGATTAAGCTTGCTTAGGTTAATAAAATGGGTATTAGTCTGAATAAAGTGAGGTGTTGGCACCTTTCATGAGAGTTACACTTTCTTATTTTAGACACATTAGATGTACTTTCTCTCTCTATTCATTGCATTTGTCACTTCTTTTCCATGACACAGTGTTTGTATATTCACTTTCCCAACTTATATTTTAATTCATGCAATTCATGTTGGTATGAGTTTTCTTAATGTTTTTTAGTACATTTTTTATATTTCTCTTATTGGAATCTAACTCTACAATTTTATTGTGATATTTGATCATTAGTATTTGCAATTTCCTAGTTTCTAGTTTATACATTAGTTTATTGATCATCTTCTTTATTGATTCTAATATGGTATCAAAGCTCTAGTGCTAGAGACAAATATTTAGTTTCTAATTTTTATAGACTCAATGGAATTAATCATTTTGTATATAGGTTTCTTGAAAATCTAGTATTTTTTTCCTATTGCCTCTTTAGATGGTATGGAGAATCAAAATAGTTTGACAAAAAAATTCAACTACTAGAATTTTATACTTGTGTTTTATGAAATCTAGGTGTTTGTAGATTTTTTATAATCTTGGTACTATTTTTTGTTGTTTCATAACATTCAGGAAGCTCTAGAAAATCAATATTGACTTTCATATAGCTAAAATTTGTTCAAATATGATACCACATTAACACATGCTTATAACTATGTTTTCAAGGTCACATCATCAAATATGATACCACATCAACATGCTTTTTGCCAAGTTGTCCAAAACAACCCAGAAAAAAGTGAGCAATAATTGTGCAAAAGTGAGATTGATACTTGTGCGTTGATGTGGCATCACATGATTTGTTGCTTTTTCGTGCTTAGGGATACATTTCATTCAATTATGGGTAGTCATCATAATAATATCAACTTTAAAGTTGGAACTATTGGTACAATGTTGTCAAAAACATTGGGCATTAAATCAACAAATGTGGACATTAAATCAACAAATGCTATCACAGCCATTGGAACACGCTCAACTATTGGATCCTTTCCCCTATAGTATATATATTGACTCAAAACTATGTATATAATTACATGTTGCTTGTTTATATTTTTCTATTTCCCATCTACTCATGAGTTAGATTACCCACTTGAAGTCTCTCGCCTGCTTGTAGATTGAATAGGTTAGAAAATATACTTTAGATTAACTTGGTTATCATTTTGAATCTGCCACTCCCAAACACACTCTCTAGTGCCACTCTCCATGTTCTCTTTTGTATGACAATTCTTTACTTACATGCACAAATCAAAGATAAATAAATGTAATCATTAAAACCAGTCCAAATATATATTTAAGCAATTGATATATCAAAATTGTCCAACAACACAATCATATCCATTGATAATAACAAACCTACATAATGGTGGTACTAATTTCTAGTTTTTGGTATAGAATTATGTTGTAGGCATTAATATGAGGCAATCCTCTTTTCATATTATTCGAGGAAACCTTGCGTACACTGACTGTTTTGATTTTTGAGGAACTTGATTGTCAAGCTATATATCGTGCAAAAACATGTGCATATTGTCCTTGCAACGATATTAAACATTCATATAATACAATCAAACTTGAATACAATATAGCCATAATCCCTACAATAATACCACTTTCATGCAATACGATCATTCGAATGCAATACAATCTAAAATCAAGTAGAATAACGAATTGAGATATGTTGTTAACAATAATTAAGAAAGATAAAAAACTAATAATAATTTCAAAGTTATTAAATTTATTAAAAATTCATTCAATACCAATTTATATGATGTCATTCAACTATAAACATTTCTAGCTTGTATAATACTTTCAACAAAATTTAATTAGTGAAAATGAACAAGGGTATGAAAGATTAAGCCATTAATGAGTTGCAAACATAAAGATGTAATGCCTATGATTTGAAATGTAAATGTCTATGATTTGAAATGTAAATGGAAATAAACTAAAATGTAAACTTCTTATTCAAATCAAGGAAAAACTTCTAGATAAAGATAAACAGGAGTACACACAAAGCAATAACATCAAAAATTAATTTAGATGTTAATGCTAGGCCCCACCTATAGATGAGAATAGGTTCTTTATGTTTTGATGCTACTTTGAGTTGGGTTACTTGATTAAGATGATTTAGAAAGCTAGTTTATGATAAGACCTTCATTATGATTATGTTACATGTGTAAAATGGTTTGATTATGCTTATAGAATATTGTATAGTTTAAGATAAAGATGGAAATGCAAAAATGAAAATGTTGATATACTCTATTAGTGTAGAATGAGTATAGATTTAAAAGGATAATATATGATGATTTTTTTATATCATGAAGGAACTAATTAGAGACACTTAGTGTTATATGATGATTATAAGTGCATATTACTTTGACCATGGTGCTATTTTGTATTGACAATTTTGACTAAGGGTGATCTAACCTTAGACTTGAAATAAGCAAGTTGAGGGAACCAAAGCTCATGATGTTAAGGTAGCTACTTTTCTTACTTTGTCTAATTTTGTTATTTTAAAAGAATATTAAGAGTAAGGACCAAGTGTTAATTATATCTGACAACTTTAATCAGAGGAAAACCTGCATAGTGAAATCAAAGTATATGTGAAAAGTAAATCTTGAATAGGAGTTAAATAAATTTATGATGTGACAACTATTTCCTCTGAGTTATGAGATAGATGATCTAGCTATTTTATGATATGTTGAGCATGGGTATGTTTATGTTTCTTTGAAAATGTTTACTATATTCTACTAATTATTGTGATTGAGTTTGGTCTGAGTTAGACTTGAAGTAGTATGAGGGGTGAAAATCAAATCTTCATTTCATAGGGAATGTATATTTATAAGGTTTTCACCAATGGAAGTATGCAATAGAGAAGGTATGGGTTCTGTACCTATTTTAAATAAGTATGGAGATAAAGTCATTCTAAACGTTTTTGTATATTAGTAATAAAGTGATGATATGTTTTGCATGCATTCCATGGAGGAGTCTTATTATATCTATGTTTGGGTTGTCCATTGTTTTATGAAAATATCTAAGTAGACTGGAGCATTAGAGATATAATAATTATATCACATTACCTAGCAATCGTAAGGAAGTACTAGTGACAATATATGACTTCCTACAATTGGTTAGATACAAAGTATGCAAGGAATTGGAGGAGAGAAAAATTGATACACAAATAAAGATATAAATGAAAGCAATAAGCCAATTGATTAAGATGGAGGCATATAAGTATGAGGAAGGCACATGATACCCCAACAATAAGATAGCATAGAAGAATGATACATAAATTTTAACATATGAATGACAACATAGTGGTAAAAAAGTTAATGGCATGATAATGCCTCTACGATCATTAAATAATAAAGAAAAAGGTGATGAACCAATTTAAATTATAAGATAAAGCTTTGATAAACATGAAATCATAGATGAATAGATATGATAAGGATCATGTGATATGTAGTAATAAGATAAAAATGTGTAAACATGATAATAAATATAAGCATCTAACTCTTGTAGTAAAGTAATGAGATAAATTAGTTTATAATGTACATATCATGTGCAACAAACATTATATTATGCTTTAGTAAATAGTGTTATAAGTGTATATGAGTAGGTGATGCACATTAACTAGTTGATTCAACATTATTAATCATAAATAAAAAAATATAGCATAATTAATAATTGTCACATATGGCATATCAAAATGACAATAATAAATTTAATATCTAGGAGGGTACAATCTTTAAATATATTCAAAGAGGATTATAGATCTAATATATTGCCCAAGAATATTATGCTAAGGGTGTATCATATTCAACATAAAATAATTATATTAATTTTGATTTCACTTTATGTGAAACATTTAAAGTTGAACTATTATATATATTTGGCTTATAAATATAGTAATATATAGTACTTCATTAAAATTATTTAAAAGACAAATTTAATTATGTAAATTAAAATTATTATACAAATATTGATCTTACAAATTATAAAATGATATTTAATTGAATTGTAATGGATTGGATTTGTAAAATAATAAACTTAAATAATATAAATATTTAAACATGCCTAAAACATATTGAGATGGACTTATTATATGTTGGAAATTAATTTCAATAGGGTAAATAAAGGTAATGACAACAATGGGAGATGTGATGAGTACTAAGAGGGGGGGTGAATTAGTATACCAAAAAACACTGAACTCAAACACTTAAACAGTTTAGCAGATAACTGGTATGACAGATTTACAAATAATTAAGTTAAGATAAATGCAAACCAAATAGCAAACAAAGCATTCACCCACAAGAGCACAATCACAATAACACAAGAAGTTTTGACGTGGAAACCCAAATGGGAAAAACCACGGTGAGCAGAAACTCACAAGTAACTATCTGCAGAATAGAAACCAGACCGGTTAAGGTCAGACCAGTTAAGGTCATACAATGTTCTTCACCAAAACAGATCCTGTTAGGAATCTAGATCTCTGTTAGGAGATAAGTCCTGTTAAAGACTACCTTGTGAGAGGATTTCAGATTCACAGTTGTGAACCGCCTTGTTAGAGGATTTACAAAGGCTTTGCTAGGCCTACCCGGTTAAGGGTTTCAGACTTGTCGAAGATGTGAGTAATCAACAAGTGAGTGATCTAGATACTAGCACAATATGCTTGGTTAGATCCATGATAGCTCATTGTTAATGCATTTCAACATTACTTTAGTCTTCAATATCTCCACACTCCTACTCTTCACACATACCTAATCTTCTCTTCCATGATCGCACATACAAAACCTCATCATCTAAAACCCTAGACATGATGTCCTTATAAAGGAGTCTGATTTCATGTCGGTCCAATAGGATTACATTACAAGTTCCTAGGTTCAGTGCATCTAGACACATTTGGTAACATGACACAAAATCACCGCCAAAGTGTTGAAGGATGATAACTCATCACAGAAATACCGGTTGGTAACTCATCACAGAGTAATACCGGTTCATACAATTTACCGATTACTGGTTGTCAAAAGTGAAGATTGGAAAAATGTTAACTACCGCTTTGTTCCTTCGTACTGCTTGAGATCTTCGAACTGCTTGAGGTCTTCATACGGCTTTAGGTCTTCAGTCAGTTTGTGACCGGGAAACATCTTCTACAAAACACCGATAGTCTAAAGACTATAATACATAATACCGGTTGGAACAAATACCGGTTGAGCATAACTCATACATTAAGAAAGTGTACACAAAGCAAGTGTGTGTCCATCAATGACAATCACAACATCATATAAATGCCAACAATCTCCCCCTTTGGCATTGATGGCAACACTTCAGAAAATTTTGACATCTAAGTGTTTTTACAACAAAAATATGCCATATGCAAAATTACTTCCCCTAAGCATATACACTATCCCTTTTGCAGAAATTACAATGTATACTACTCCCTTAAAGTGGTAACATGAAAGTATACATAACATTCACCAAAATTTTAAATACTACTCCTCCTTTGCCAACAGTGACAAAGTACTACAAAATAACCCTTGTTTCTCATTATCATTAAAATTGAGTAAATGTTTATGACAATAAGGAATGAAACTTGTCAAAAACCGATTTAAAATCCTGCAAAAAAGTCTTCATGTCTAATGAGCATGACTCAAGTAATGAGGTAGCAACCTCACTTTCGGTCTGCATCTGAGATACCTGTTCTTCCATGGCATCAATAGTACTCATCTCTTGAGTTACCGTTAGGGCTTCCAGATTGAGAAAGCACTTCTGAAGAATTTGCAGTCTGGGAAATAAGACCAGTTGAAGTTCCTGCAAATCTCTTGACCGGTTGCTGATCTCTAACTCTATCCTGGTAGACTGAAGCTGGTACTGGTGGACTGTTTGCCCATATGTAGTGAAAGAATCATATGGCGTCTTGAAGTTGCTTATGTATGTCTGCAGATCTGATTGGAGTTTGTCCTTTTGTGTGAGCACATCATTGCAAAATAGGTGGGGTTGGCTGATTTTGCTCAACAGTAGTTTGTCGTCATCCATAGCATCTCTTATATCCTTATGTTGTTTCTGAAGTTGAGACCAAAGCTCATTCAGTTTCTTGACTAAGGCAGTGTTTAGTGCCTTTTGATGCTTCTTCTTGGCATTTGCTTCAACAACATCTTCCAGACATTGAACACGATCCTCTACAACAGTACATATAAGTTTCAACTTTGACAGAGAGGAATCGATACTGGGAAGGTTAGTACCTGGAATCAAACTGGTGAAAGTGTCAACTGCAGTTTGAATAACATCCTGTTCCTTTTTCCTCCTCAATGTTTCCAATCTTTCTTGTGCAAGCTTTATGCTTTGCAACAACTCCAATTCATCTACATATTGGAGGTCGATAGGGCTGGTGATGTCAATCGGTTTGGCTTGACCACCGGTTGCCTTTGGAGTCTCCGCTTGTTTGGCTTTCTCTATTCCCTCCTTCTCTGCTGCTCTTTTCTTGTCTTCTGCTTTCTTCTTTTGTTCCTCTGCTTGCTTCTTCTTCAGTTCTTCCTTCCTCTTATCTTCTTCCTCCTTTTTCTCCTCTTCTTTCTTCTTCTCTGCTTCTTTCCTCTTCTCCTCTTCTTTCCTCTTCTCCACTTCTTTCCTCTTCTCCTCTTCTTGTTTCCTCTTGTCTTCCACTTTTTTTTTCTCCTCCTCTTTCTTATTCTCTTCCTCTTCCTTTTTCTCTTCCTCTTTCTCCGCTTTCTCCTTGTCAGCCTTTTCTTTGTCCAGTTTTTCCTTTTTTGCTTTTTCCTTCTCTGCATCTGGAGTGACATCTTCACCATCCAATGCATCGACATCAATAGTTTCCACCTGTTCTGTAACTCTTTCTCCTTCACCATCAAATACCTCATCCGGTTTGGCTGAGGATTGGTCAGGTTCTTGTTCGGCCTTCTTGTTGGCCTCAGACACTTGATGCAACCGGACAACAACTTTGGCATGAAGATGAGTGTCCTTCTCCACTTCAAAGGTTTTGCCTTCTTGCATCCCGAGTCTTCTTCTTCTCATGAAGAAGAGACCTTTATTTTTGTCCATAATCTCAAATAATTCGGAATTGGAGGCTTTAGGAAAGTATTGAGCAAATACTTTCTCCCTTATTTCCTATTCTTTCTGAATGGCAATGAGCCATTTATTGTCCAAAGAATTGTACAAAGAATCAGGTGTCACCGATCTAATTTTAGATGGCGACCGGTCATTCATACACATATATTATATCATTTCCTGTTCTACTTCTTCCTTCTCATTATTAGAAAAATCATCAGAATACTCTTTCAAGTCATCAAGCACCTTTCTCTTAATATTCTTTAAAGTCCTTTGACAATGTTTCAGAGGCTTGTAAGAAGAGATGTCTATATTTACCAGTGTTGATGATGTAGGTGCAGTACCGGTAGACTTAGCCTTCTTGCTTGATTGTCTAGTTTTCTTAGGCTGCACTTTCGATTTGATATCCTCGGACTCCAGTGAGTTGTTTTTGGTCTTCCGCTTCCTCTCAAATACTTTAGAGGGTGCAACTTCCAGAATCTTCTTGGCAGGTGACCGCTTGGTCACTTTTGGGCTGGCTGAGGTAACCAGTGCTGATACTGGTGGCACCACCTTTCCCTTTTTCACTGAAGGTTCTTCAACTAGTGTTACCCTTTCCAAGTAGGTGTCGGTTTGCTTTTTCTTTGCATCTAAAGGAGAGGCAATCAGGGTAGAGGCATACCCATCCAACATGTCATACATCACCTCATATCCCATAGGTTCTACTTTTTCCTTTCTGGGCTCTACTGCTTCCATTATACATTCATCTACTTTTATGGTAAAGTAGATGTCCTCTTCATATTTCTTAACAATACCTCTAGATATCCTCATCCTCTGACTCATCTTTCGCTTGAATTCATCAAAGTATTTATTCAAGACCTCGGGATATCCGGTTCCTACCACTTGGAGACTTTCCCTAATTTGTTTAGTGACCAGTTGGTTAGCAGACCATTGAATATCACCAACTCCTGGGAAATAGCCTTGGAAGTAGAAAAATAGGCCGACCGAAAGTTGTCCAAATCTGAACCTCAGAGCACTGCTCTGTTTGATGGACTTTAGGTTCAATAGAAGTTGTTTTTGCAAACAGGTACACAAATCAAAAGAGGCATCTTCCTGAATCATTCTGTATGCATCATTCACCACAGCAGCAGGGACATAGTTTATTCAGCTTGCATAAAACACTCTGTAGCTGATCACCATACAGGCATACTTAACCAAGTCATCCTTGATGGGATTGACAGTCATTCCCCTTTGGTTGCTTAGAGAACCGGTGAGCTTAGTCATTTCAGTCTTGATGACTTTCCTTAGGGCTGGCACCTCACCAATGTTGCAGAAACTGGTGACAACATGAATTGCTTCTGGTGTGATATCATGCGTCCGCTCTAGGTACATTTTATCACCATGTACTTTTCTCAAGATGATGCGGATGTGATCTTCCGTGAACTCTTCAAGAAAATAAACAACATTATGTAGTTTCTTCCTCTCTAGGATGCTGTATTCCGGTTTGATTTTCTTGTCATCCCTGCAGAATAGACCTAGCTGGGAATGAATTGCTGGGGATCCTAGGTCTTCCAATTTACAATCAATGTACCCTAAAATATCTTCTTCAACAATGACTCTGGTAGGTATTTGGGATAGGGCATTGTATTTCATTTTCCTTTGAATAAATTCAGCTGAGTCTATGGGTACACTAGAGCTGGAGTGTGATGCAGAAGCCATGATTAACAAGAATTTTGAGAAATACCTTTGCAAATTTGAAATTTAGGGTTTGCTAATGCAGCTCACGACACACCACTTTGGCTGCTCGGTTACCACTTAGTGTTCTTCATCGATAGATTGAAAATATCTCCGGATTCTTCTGCAAGATTTGAATTCTCTCTGAATTGCAAGTCAAATTGCTCTTTATCGCTCTGCTCTTGAAAATTTCTTCTCTCGTAAACTGATAAGTGAAAATGACTTAGAAAATTTCTTTTAAACAAATTCTTCACCTATCATAATAAATGCTCCACCGCTAGGGTACAAACCCTAATTTTGCCTTTTACCCCTTCACAATCTTCTATCGATTGACATGTAACGTATACCAGTTAAGGTCTTTATCGATATAAACTAGGGATTCAAATATTTCACCGATATGCTCCCCCTAAGCTTTTCTAAAGCTCAGTTTGCCGGTTCAGAGACTTCCACACTCGGTGCAGAAACTGGTTCATCTTGTGACACTTCTTCAGGTTTCTTTTTCCATGTTTTATTCATTCCTGCTTGAATGGTTTCAACATCAATCTTCCCTTCTGGAGTGATCTGTATATCATCTGATAGGTTCTTTCTCATTCTGCAGGTTCTGGCAGGGTGTCCCGGTTTGTTGCAATGATAGCATACCATTCCAGGTGTTCTCCATGGTCCATTGTTCATTCTACCATTCTTCCTTCTGCATGTTGCAGCAATGTGACCACTACTATGACAAATCAAACAGGTTTCTCTCCAATCGGTTGTCGCTTGATAGCCACCACCACCCGACTGATGGTCATAGGCATTATACCGGTTTGGATTCCGATTCACAGTGGGTTCAGGGATAACTCCTTGAGTCCTTGGAGGGTATCTCCCAGTGTTGTGCACAACAGACCTACATTCAAATGCTCTATGCCCAAACTTGTTGCATGCATAACAGTTTCCATTGAATCTATTGGATCTAGGCTTATTGTTTAGAAAATAAGGAAAATTATTGTAAGCCTCATTTCTACACACATTAGCAGTATGTCTTTCTTTGAGACAATTAAAGCAAACAGGTTTAAATTTTGGCTTACCTTTATCCTTTGATGTTGGTTGCTTCTTTGATGCTCCATCTATTGTTCCAAAGGTCTCACCTTCCTCATAACCGGAAAAATCAAGTCCAGTGGTATTCTTTACTGGTTTTGCTGATTCAAGCTTTTGCTCTAGCTTAGCAGTACTCTGATTGAATTTGACAAGTATCTCCTTTGTCTCAGTAAGTTCTTTGGTAATAGAAGCATTGGATTCCTTCAAGGTTGCATTCTCAGAAATAGCCATGTTTAGTTCACCTTGCATTTCTTCTTTTTCCACTTTACTCTCTTGGAGATGAGCGGTAAGGGCACTGATTTGTTGCTTCAGCTTGGAGATCTCATGATCTTTGTCTTTTACCAGATCTTCAGCTTTCCTTCGGTTCTCAAGCTCTTGACACATTTTGATAGTCAGTCCTTCCAGTTCCCTTCTCAGGTTGGCATTGGATTCATTTAGTTTTTCAACTTCTTCAACTAGGGCATCCATGTCTGCTTCATCAGAAGAACTATTTTTAGTAAGCTCCATTAGTTTTTCAGCATGCTCTCTTCTTTTTGCCAGAGAGGCTTTATACTTGACTTTGAGTTCATCATAGGCTTTCTCAGTCTGAGTGAGACGATGAGTAAGTTCCCTCACATTATATTCCCCCATATCTCCTTCCAAGTGGTTAGACTTATAGAAAGCTTAGCTCTGATACCAATTGATGAATACTAAGAGGAGGGGGGGGGGGTGAATTAGTATACCAAAAAACACTAAACTCAAACACTTAAACAATTTAGCAGATAACTGGTATGACAGATTTATAAATAAACCGGTTAAGATAAATGCAAACCAAATAGCAAACAAAGAATTCACCCACAAGAACACAATCACCATAACACAAGAAGTTTTGATGTGGAAACCCAAATGGGAAAAACCACGGTGAGAAAAAACTCACAAGTAACTATCTGCAGAATAGAAACCAGACCGGTTAAGATCATACAATGTTCTTCACCAGAACAAATCTTGTTAGGAATCTAGATCTTTGTTAGGAGATAAGTCCTGTTAAAGACTACCTTGTGAGAGGATTTCAGATTCACAGTTGTGAACCACCTCGTTAGAGGATTTACAAAGGCTTTGCTAGGCCTACCCGGTTAAGGGTTTCAGACTTGTCAAAGATGTGAGTAATCAACAAGTGAGTGATCTAGATACTAGCACAATATGCTTGGTTAGATCCATGATAGCTCATTGTTAATGCATTTTAGCATTACTTCAGTCTTCAATATCTCCACACTCCTACTCTTCACACAGACCTAATCTTCTCTTCTATGATCGCACATACAAAACCTCATCATCTAAAACCCTAGACATGATGTCCTTATAAAGGAGCTTGATTTCATGTCGGTCCAATAGGATTACATTACAAGTTCCTAGGTTCAGTGCATCTAGACACATTTGGTAACATGACACAAAATCACCGCCAAAGTGTCGGTGGATGATAATTCATCACAGAAATACCGGTTGGTAACTCATCACAGAGTAATACCGGTTCATACAATTTACCGATTACCGGTTATCAAAAGTGAAGACTAGAAAAATGTTAACTACCGCTTTGTTCCTTCATACCGCTTGAGATCCCTGAATCGCTTGAGGTCTTCAGTTAGTTTGTGACCAGGAAACATCTTCTGCAAAACACCAATAGTCTAAAGACTATAATACATAATACCAGTTGGAACAAATACCGGTTGAGCATAACTCATACATCAAGAAAGTGTACACAAAGCAAGTGTGTGTCCATCAATCACAATCACAACATCATCAAAATGCCAACAAGATGGGTAGAAGCTAAACTGGCTCCAAAACAACTAAAACGTATATGGTGTTATTGATTACTTGGAAAATCGCAGCCGTAGTTTGCAAAATCAATGGTGTATAACTGCGACTAACTTTCGTATTATGTGCTTTCTGTGCAAACGTACTGTGTTTTTGGAGCCAAAATAACTACATCCGAAAAAGAGGTGGTGAGTAAGAAATAAAAATGGCAAAAAGAAAATGCATTGATGGAAGTATGGGTGGCTGTATGGTCTAACGTAGGGACATTGAAACACTTTTCTATAGAAAAAGAGAAATAAATAAATGCTAATTATGGTTGGAGGTACTTGGAACACTATGCTTCTGTGAGAAATAAATAAATGCTAGAATGTTCTACTCCATTCTGTCTGTTTATTTCTTGCGCTTCAAGATGGGAGACAACATGCACTTATTGAGACATGGCACCCTTTCCATTTTCTCCATCATTCACGTGAGTTAAGGGATTGAATATTGAGTGCATTCAATGGAGGTAAATGCCAACGCTGCAAGTTTCTACAGTCTTTTCAGCATATTCAATATTGTGGAAAATAAGATATTAACAAAGAGCAAGGGATGGTGTGCATAGAGGAGGTAGGCAGTTCTAAGCAACCAAGGAAGCCAAGAATTTTGAGGAAGATCTCTCTGGAGCACAGTCCAGGTAAGATGATAACAAACTTTGCACTGTCATTCTTTAAACATATAATTTTTGTGTTTGAGCAGCATATATTTATAGTGTTTTCTTTTCAAGAAATGTATAGAATCTATCCATGAAACTGATTTAGTACAATATTCTCATCTTAATATCATTTGGGTACGACTGAGAATCAACTATTGAAACCATATTGACTGCAATAGAATATACATTAATGTCAGTGACCCAATATAACCTACTTAATATGTGCTATCTTAGTGCTTTGAACTCATTCATCTGATTAAAATTATGTAGATAGTTTTGTTGGTACCATCTTATTGATCTTCTTGTTAGAGCTAGGATATAGTGTCGATTTCTACCAATTGTAGAAGAGCTATACTTGATGCTAATGCTTATCACTATAACATTTCAAATGACATCTAATCATTAAGTTACATATATTGAACATAAAAATCGGTTGATCAATCATTATATGAGAAGGAAGCCATCTTCTCTTAGAGTCTATATTGGCATTTTCTCTTTGCATAAATAAAAGAAAAATATAATAATAAGGGAGTTAATAAGGAAAGTACTTACAAATTATTCATGAGAGAAGGTATTATGGGCTAAAATGAATTGAAATCTATTATATAATACTGAGGCTATAATTATATACTAGCTCCTTTATTTTTATATGTGAATATATGATATTTCATTCAACAATTATGTGTTCAAACATGCATAATACAAAATAGGAAAAAAATGTGTTCATGATAGGCTTTACTTGTCAAATTATACTTTTTTAATTTTTTCTTTGGTATACATTATATTCATTACAATAGATTGGAATGCTCTACCTTCATCCACCCATGAATCTATTGATGGAAGAATACTTATTCCTTTTTATGGTGTTCTAAGAAATTACATAGTAGAATGATTAGTTTAGTTATAGATCTAATGAAGTGTATTTTTGTAGGAAGTTCTTGTGTTTGGTGGTAGTTTGAAATGATAAAATAAGAGTTCTATCTTTCTCTTTACTTAGTTTATAGTAATTTGCCTCTCTTATCTTTCAAGGAGGGTCTACTTGCACTAGCATCATTTTGGATATTATATTGATCTTGGAACAACATTATTTAATATTACTCATACCTTGTATAGGAAATGGTTACACGAATTAAATAGGGTTAGATATATTCCCTTGTATCAATCTATTGCAAAATGTATGATATAGCTCATGTTGGTACTTGGCATACTTTACTTGCTCAAAGAAGTTATGTTGATTTATAACAAAATTGTGGTTTGATATCATTAAGAACCTATGTGTAGGTCCTTAGATAGACTTTTTGAGGAGATTTATGTGTGACTTAGTTATGTAACTAAACTAATTAGGATTTTAGTCTCTATTTCACCCAAGTGGGTGACAACTGACGAGGAAACTGTTTGGGGAGTTGGACCCTAGAAAGGGTTGCACACCCACTCTTATGATTTTATAATAGATGGGTTTTAAATTATTTTATGAACTACAAAGTCTTTGCGCTTTCATGTAGGCAAGGCCATCTGTGATGAGCCCCCGAGACATTAGGTCTTGCCCTTAGGTCTTTCTTTTTTTAGTTTGATTGATTCATCACACTTTCCTATTAATATGCATGTCTTATTCGTCTTTATAAAATTAATAGTCGTCCAATGTATGATTGATCCAGTTAAAGTAAAGATATGATTCGTTATGATGATCAAGTACCTAATAATCCTCTGATCTTGCAATGAACATTTAGACAAGTAGACAACTTGTAGGTGCAGGTATGAGAAGAAATGCAAATACACAATGGTGGAATTGTGAGAGCAACATGAGTACGAAGAATGTACAAACTCACTGTATCTAAAAGAAGCTTTATGTTATTGTTTAACATTTAATGTTGGTTGGAATGGTTACTTGCCATATTTTACTACTACTTCTAGTTTTACAAATGCATTATATTATTATTTAAAAAAAAATATTGCAAAATTTATAAGTTTGGAGTGGGATAAGTAGGTTGTGTAATGCCCATCAAGCTTGTAAATTTTGGGCATCATAGTTACCTATGACTCCATTTTTTAATGATTTGTGATAGGTCTCTCATTTATCTTTCATTTTATTAGTTATAATGCAGACTTTAATTATGTTTTATATACACACACAATTATGTTTTTTACACACACAAACACATGTGTGTGTGTGTGTGTGCACGCACGCACACACATATATGTATGTATGTGTGTCTGTGTGGGGGGGGAATAGATAGTCACCATGGTTTTCAATGCCGTATATACTAACCTATTGTGCATCACCTTACTTGGATTATAAGTGATTGTTCATATAGTTGAACATTCTATAGCTCTGGGCAGAGTTACATTGAATGGGTCAAAATTACTTGTAGATGGATTAAACAATCCAAGGGCAACACTCATACATGGACATCATTCATTATGAGCCAAACCTCTTTAGCATGTGCCTTTATGGAGTTTGTTGAGTTGATTTTCAAGTGGATAATTATGTTTCAAGTGGTTGTTAGGAATTACAGTTCTAATAGGACTCTTCAATTTATGATTCTTTTATTTCAATTAATAAATTTGTTATGTGACTTTTTCTCCGAGATAATGTTATGAAATAAACCTTTTATAATTAAAAAGGGGCATGAAAATAAAGGATATTATAATCCTTTGGTTTAAAGAAATATTAGTAACGAATGCTAATGAAAACTCTTTAAAAGAGATAAATCATTATGTTTATGAAAGGGTAAATAAAGGTGACCTTTTTGAAAGGGTGTGATGGTTTTGAAACCACCCCTTAAAAGTTTATATAAGCCATTTATGTGAGACTTGGAAGGGGAATAAATATCACTTATGGAAGAAGAAGGTGGTGACTTGGTGAGCTATGGGCATTGGAGATGGGGCACACAGTGTGTGTCCAACTTAGGGTACAATGTACACCTGGGAGTGTCTTGGTCAGGGTTGCATTTTCATGTCGTGAGGCATGTGGGGTTCTTTGTAAGAACTGGTTCCTCCTAGAGTGCTATAGCCATAAAGGTCCCAAGGCCATTGGAATCTTCTTAGAGTGAAAACGATCATTCCAAGTGCTCAAGATTAAGATAAGTATTCGAAACCTTGATGCTATGAGATATTGAGATTGTTTTATATATGATTTGATGACTATATGAGTGTTTTATGTGGCTATATTATTTAGTTTATTGTGTTAAGAATTGACTTTAATATTTATGTCAAATTAATACATTTTATAGTTAGTTTGGTTATTTACATCTAATTTAATCTTACCACATCTTATAATTGATCTTAACATTAATATTTAATATATTGAGTTCGTTGCAATTACTTAATTAAGTCTCGGAGAAAAGTACCTTTACAATTGGTATCAGAGCTTTGATCCTGCCATCCTATGGGGTAAATATGAATCAATGAATGATTCTAGTCAATAAGAAGGAATCTAACAATACATGTATTTGTGTGTATGCTCTGTGTTTTCATATGTATGCTTCGTGTCTTTATGTGTATGCTTCGTGTTTGGTTAATGTCTAATATGTTTTCAACATGTTTATTCCATGTGTGTTTCCAAAGCCATTTCATATTGGAAGTCATTTTGAACACCCCATGATCATTGCTTGAGCACAAGCAAGCTTGGGTGGGGTAGACTATAATGTCCCCACTTTGAAATAGAATTTAATAATAAAATTAAAATATTAAAAATTAAATTAAAATATAAAAGAATTTAACTAAATATAATTAAAATTTAAGTAAGATAGTGAATGGTCAAAAGACATGAAATGAAACGTTTTGACTCCCTCAAACATGAGATATAAGGCAGGGGTCCCATGGAGGGGCTTAAGCTTCTATTTTTAAGGAAGAGGAGGTCCCATGAAGATTTTTTTTGCTGCTACGGTATTATTTGGAATCTTTAACTCCTATTTTTTAGGCTTTTGTATTTGAGTAGGTGAAAATGGGGTGGGGCTAGAAATTGCCCCACCAACTTAGGCATGTTGTTTACCACTTGTCAAATATGTAATTTTAGATTTTCATTAAAAAAAGTTTTGGAAAGAAAATTAAAAAAAATTAGTTGTTTTTTATCATTGCACATATTCATGAGACCACCAGCTTCCTTAAATTTGGGAGCTTAAACTTTTAATCTGAAATGCACTACAAAATTCATGGGACCACCAGCTTTAAACTTTTCCTAAAATATCTTAGCAGACTCCTGCTCTATTTTTTAGGAAGCCCCCCTCCATGGGATCCCAACCTAAAAGGGAGAAGAAAACCTCATTTGAGGGGGGAAATTTTGGGGAATTAGAAGTGTAGATCTGATTATGAAAGGCTATGTCCCTTTCAAAGGGCAAAAATAATGAAGAGTTGCACTCTTTCAAAGGGTGCTAATGGTGAAAGGGAGTGTCTCTTGTCAAAGGGCATACATGATGAAGAAGTGTGACCCCTCTCTCACATTCAGAGATATAAAGGAAAAGAGTCAAAAGCATCTAGTGACATTGCCATCAATTAGATCAAATCAGAACTGTTATTAAGTTATAAGCAGTAACATCCTTGTTCTTGGTTGTATGCATGTAGATGTGCTTAATATGTATGCTCAATATATGAAGCCTAATAATGTTCTTATGAATAATTTAACATTAATATTAATTTAGATTGCAATATGTATGATAGTCATACTTAATTTCTTATACATTCTTAATACTTGAAAGACCAAGATATTAAATGGTCTAGTCCTTGGTCTTTCACTAATGCCTTCACGAGGATAGGTTGGTTCGTGTAGGGAGAGGCGGAGTAATTCTGTCACAAGACGGGTAAGTCCCAAGATGGGGCAAGGACATATATTTCTAAAGCCTTGAAGGAAAGTCCTGAGATGGTTATGAACAGGTTTTCCTAAAACCTTGAGGGAGCCTACTTGTAGACAATTTCCAAGTGCCCTAGCATAGTAATTCCACCATCCTCCGACAGGGTTAGGGAAGTAATAAGGATAAACCCTAAATTTAATTGGTTTGATTGCATTATGAAGAATTAGTTATTCTCTAATTCAAAAGCTTAATTTAAGGCATAATAATATTCAATGATATATGTTAATTATTGGTAAATTGGCAGCCTCCAAGTAGGGGACATTACAAAATCTATCCCTAGATCTTGGGAACAAGCTATAGTTAGTTATGAAATAAGTCATAAGGATATGACTTGAAAAGGTTAACAACTCTATATCTTTTCTAGCAAGTTATGTTTTGAAAGTATCTAACTTTGATGAATAAAAATATGACGATTTCTTGAACTATCATATAATCATATGAGTTTGTGAGGAGCGCTTACACAAGGCGGCCCACTTGAGGTAAAGCTACTCATAGAATTAGTGTGATTTTTTAAGTGTTGTTTTAGATATCTAGCATTAGATTAATCTTTCTGAACTTTAGTGACATGGCAATTTTATAGCTCGTTGTCCTTGTAGCAATCAGATAGTGTGTAGAAAATAGTTAATGCAAGTTAGTTTTAGTAGGAATTAAATTATTTATTGCTTTATTCTATAGATCAGGATGTTATAGAATAATGTTTAGTTTACACTGCTCTTGTTCATTCATTGATATTTCAATTTCAGCAATAGTTCTCATTAGTCTTTATTTTCTAGCTTTCTCCTTTACTGTAATTTTTACAATTAATGTAGGATAAGGATCGTAGATAGGATTGTAGTGCACATATAATGTTGCACCATTTCAAGTTCTACGACCTCTAGTTGACAAAGTAAATATAGTCTTTTAACCCATGAAGGTTTGCTCAACATGAACAAGTATCCATGAGTTATGAAATCACACTCCAATCTCAATTGGAATTATAAGAATTGACATTTTTGTAGGAATTGTTTTCTGTTCATAGCACTTTTAGATTTTAAGAGAAATCCCACAAATTCACTAACCATTTGAGGGTGTGCTGGAATAAGAGACTTATATTTTGCATGCATAGAAGGAGGGATTCTCATGGAAGTTTCCTTCCCCTTATTGATACTCAAACCTTTCAAGCAACTTTGACAAAAATTCAATACCATTCACCGCCATCTTCAACATCTCTTGTTGGTTGCAATTCATCCCATCACTCCAATCCACATAATTCTCCGCTGTCACAACCCGATTTCTTCCCTAATTTTATTTTATTTTAATTCTTATTATGTAATTAATTTTAAATTAATTATCAAATTATTTAGAAAGAAAACTGTTATGTTTAATTAAAATAAGATGTCCTTTTAGATCATTTTCAAGAATAAGAAACTAAAATTGGAAAGAAGAAGTAATTTTGATCTAACAATTAAAAATAAAAGTAAAAAATAAAAAAATAAATTAAGAAGGTAGAGGTCAATCTAGAAGACAAGCCATAAAAAGGAAATTTTATTATTACTTTTGTTTTCAATACATACCCAAGCTTATTTTACATATTTATTATATCAAATAAAAATTTATTTAAATTATACTTTTACGATTTAAAGAAAGCATATTATTTTATTTTATATATTTGTAAATTTTATTCTTATCTGCATATACATTGTATTCTACATTGATCAGATCCAAGCAAAGCTTCTTTAATTTAGATCCATGATTTATGATATGAATAGACATGTTATACCACAAAGCATCTATCAATCTTCCATTGATCTTCTTATATTTGTTTACACTTGGATTGAATTCCTACAATCTCCTTTACTACCAAGGATTTACTTAATAAGCCCATCAGTCGATAGTAGGCTTTAAGTGTGGGCTTTGAGCCCAGAAAATTCATTTGTATGCTAAAAATTTGTTAGCTTGTTTGCTTGCCAGCTTCTTCCAAGCGGTCAAACAACTAAAAATAGAGGAGGTTTATGACATGCCTTTGCTTTTCTATAGTTGGTGGTCTTGTTGGCGTTAATAGAGGTTAAAAAATAGCATCAACACAATGGTTCTTTTAATAGTTTAGTTCATAGATGGAAATAAATTGAGTTGTAGAAGGGTTTTGTAAACTTTTTTGTGCCGTAGATGCAACTTGTATCCTAAACTGAGATCAGTTTCAATGGAAATCGGGTTGGGCAGCTCTGCCTCTGACATGGGGTAATCCATTCATCCAAATGGCATTGTTAGAGTTGTATTTTCAGATTCTTCTTAATAAAATAAGATCTCTATATTTCATAATTTATTTGATGATATTTCTGGATTAGGTTGTGTGTAAATTTTTTATAAAAGTATTGTTGTTGCTTTGATAATCCAGATAGGAGCCAACTGAACCTGTGACATGGGCTGCATGATAGTTGTGCAAAATAAGCATGGAATATATATACTATAATAAGTTGCAGCTCCATTTTATGTTGTGTTATGCCTGCGTGATGTTGTATTTAAGGAATGGAAAGTTCCGTAGGAAGTTTGTACTATGGATTTGACAGTGCAACTTTCTACTGCGAATGCAAAGCATAGTTATTGTATACATTTCTAGTCATGGGTAATCAGAGAGATTGCTTTCTTGGCCACCTATTTTAGTTTATCAGTAGCTACGTTATCTATTAGATGTTGTCCTATACAATGATTCTAAGATTGAAATGTGTTTGATAAGATGATCAAAAATTTGAATTCCTAATCAGAAAACATAATCACCTACAAGCATGAGCTTGGTTTACACTTTTGAAAAGTATTTTATATGTAAACAAAATTATAAAAGTATATAAACTTAGCTAAATTTATATGTTCCAGTGAGGGGGAAAGTGCAAATGACTCGTGATTTTGTTTCATTCTATAAGAATTTTACTTATTTTCAAGTGGAAAAATCATTAAGAATGAATTTCTGTGAAACTGATGCATCATTGTAGAGAGAGCTGATTCCATAGAGGTTTTACTTTGTAATTAGAGAGTTTCTGTAGAGTTTCTTCTTCATTTTACCAAATCTACACATTCTTTATTGAGTTTCATCCGCTAGGTAAACAAGCTCTTTACCAATAGATGAAATGTGTAGAAAAGAAATGAATGCAATTATTAGTACCCTCGGAAGAGACTAAAAAGCAAATGCAAACTGTGTAGAGGTTGTACTTTGCAATTAGAGAGTTTCTGCAGAGTTTCTTCTTCATTTTACCAAATCTACGCATTTTTTGTTGAGTTTCATCCGCTAGGTAAAGAAGCTCTTTACCAATAGATGAAATGTGTAGAAAAGAAATGAATGCAAATATTAATACTCTATGAAGAGACTAAAAATCAAATACAAACTGTGGAATAAGAACTTCTTAAGTAGTAGGGGTAGACAACCCTTTTTGAAAATTTGTATTCATTCCTTATGTTTTTAACTCATGAAATTTTATTCCCCCCTCATTAGCACCGAAGAATGCCTACTTTTTGCAAGGAATAGGACTTTATGCTAGAGGATACAATAGGTGTGATGGATATATGAAAGAGATCTAGTAGCATACCAAGAATTGAGATGAAGAGAAGTGACTCGTTTTAAAAGCACAAAAGCGCAAGAATCAATGTAATAATTCAGCCACAAATTCACTTGCAATAACACCATTTACAATAATTCACTTGCAATAACACCATTTACAATAATTCACTTGCAATAACACTATTTACAATAATTCACTTGCAATAACACTATTTACAATAATTCACTTGCAATAATTCATTTCACATATTAAACCACAACTGCAAAAAGGAATCCAAATGAAGAAAGGATTGAGAGAAACATGTTGCAATTCATGTGTTGTTAAAATTAGCAATCCATAGGAAGAACATTTCCAATTATAAGGAGCATAGTGATAATGAAATAATTAAAATAGAATAGTGTTTAAAATTGTACAATAGATTTCAATTATCATAGTACATTTTGTTACAATCTCAATTTGTGAAATTCAAAGCATGGAAGAAAAGAAAAGTGACAAACAATAGAAATAGTCAAATAGTCACAACCTCAACTTAAAATGGATCATGGATTTCAATTTTGGTTATTTCAAGTCTCTCACATATTGATCATTGACTCCATTAAAATTGCTCATGGATTTGAATTTTATCTATTTAATGTCTCTGAAATATTGATCATTATCTCCATTATTTGCATTAGGTCCCTAAAAGCTATTGAATAGTTGAAATTTGTTTACCTCCAACTGATATATTATCTCAGAGTTCCTATAGGTGGACTTAACTATCTTACGAACATTAGCACTTCCATAATGGAATAGCACTCAACTGAGCTTACAAGAAAATTCCAAATCTTGTGGAGAAGAAATTTGTGAAGACAATTTTTGTAAGGGATATTTAAAAATTATTAACATTTCCTTTTTCTTTAAGCCTTAGGTTCCCTAAGTCTATTCAAAACCCTTAAATCATAACCCAATTTTGAAAGTTGACACAACAATTTGAAAAATAAGATGAAGTCCCCAAAAGAAAGAAATAAAATCAATATTCTTCAAAATTAAGACTTACAAAAGAGTTGCTAATGTTTTACAAAACATAAATTAAAACAAAAAAATAAAAACTAACTGTTGTAATTTTAGTAAAACTTAAAAAGAGTCCATTTCTATAGTCTCTTACCTTCCATACATTCATTACATGTGGATCGTCGGAAGACCTCTGTTTTTTTAAGAAATGTAATATATGTCTAATTAGATGAAAGAGTACACCCCTACGGGTTTAATTATAAATTTGTAAAGTCCTAATTCAAAATAGCAAGAAGCGTGGCTATGTTTTGAGTCTAAAATGACTATCAATTTGAGGAGAACTTTGGGTACAAACATGATTAAACAAATAGAAGAGTACAACACATTATCTCTACTCTCAAAATAAAATTTTGATGGAAAATACGTAGAACCTTACAACGGACTATTGATCTTCTACTCTCATAAGAAGCCTAGCCAAAGGACTCTGATTCCTGTATTTATCGGCACTCATTCAAAATTTATTGAAAAATCGGGCATAATTTTCAAGAAGCTGATAGTCCCGTGGCCTTGAACTTGCATTTTTAAGCATTTGGAGCTTAGTTGAAGCAGTAAAATTAGTATTAAAAATGACATGAATCATAACATTTTCAAAAAAAGAATTCCCAAACAAAAAAGGTGAACAAAAAGAATCTATAATTTCAAATAACATTTGGCATAAAAATAATCAAACAATTCTAAAATTTGTTTCAAAAGAAGAAAAAACAACCTGCACACTAGAATTGACATAATCCTCATCATTTTCATTGAAATTTTCTGCCAGGGTTCTTCTTAATTAGAAGAAATGTTGCTTTTGTTATAAGAAGAAATGTTGGAGCTACACTTAACTTAACAAAAACCCTTTATGAGATACCAATTTCACAAAATTGGTCTTATAAATCATAGCCCTGCAACTGTCTTATTCATCGAACCCCCCAAAACTTGTTCTTCAAAGAACTTACTCACGTAGGCATCGCCAAGAGTTCATCTATGACTTTGCACATACAAATAGACATACTACAGGACTTTGCAAAGAAGCCATAGCTAAAAATAATATAAAATATATTTTGAACGCTTTGAATACTTTCAAAAATCTAAAAAGAGGAAAATCTTTGTAAATTATGCATGGCGGAAGAGTTAGAAACAGGTGCAGACAAAATTTTATATGACTTCTAAATTTTTTTTAGAAAGATCATGTGTACCTAGCAAAAATAAGGCCAAATTTCATCCTCTATCTGTAAAATGTGGAAGCATTGACAGGGCATGTAAAATGTTTGACATAATTCCTTAAAGAAATTGTTGTCACCTGGAATGACCCTCAATAATGCATCGAAGGAGTTTCTTCCTTTTTCTAGCGGGGATATACATCCCTCCAAAGCATAAAGAGTGTAGGAATTTTGACAGTTGTAATAATTACAAATGCAAAATGTGTGGAAATAGATAAGGCATGTGTTTGTTTTGCATGTAGGCCACAACTGCATCTTATTCCTGACAATCTGCCCTGTAACACACTGCCTGAGATATTGGGAGATGCGCGTTCTCTTGCTTAGTTATTTGTAACTTATTTTTTACAATCTACAGCCACCGAGTTCAGCCCAATCAAAATACTGATTAACTTTTTTTTTTTAATTTTAAACTAAAAAACTTGCAAGTTTCATATAAGACATTGATGCAATCAAATTTATGTAAAAAATCTGTCAATTTGATTGGACAACAAACAAGCATTTAATAACAACTTAATGTTTTAGCCCTCCGCAATAGTTCCAACAAGCACATCTGCAAGCCCTATTTTGACAGTTCTGTTTTACAGTTCTCTTGCATTGGGGTCTGCACTGCCTCTGTCTCCACCATCTACAGACTGCCAAACACTCCAGCCCTGTAGGCAACAGTTAAAGCCCTCATTCCATGTGAAGGCAACCATATCGGTCTAAAAATTTAATCCAATGAGAACACATAAAATTCATTCATTAATGCATTTAACTTAAAAAATGTTTAAATCAAACAATGTAAAACATTGTGAAATAGGAAACTGCACTTCATGAAATTTTATGTATGCAATGTGATTGGCTGGAGGAACTAATAACTATTCAAAAGATAAAAAATGACCTCAATAATAGTTCCTTGAAAGGCAGGAACTAATAATACCAAAGCTCATATTCTTACCACTATGAGTATTGAGTGAATGAAATAGACGTGCTCATGATTGGAATGACCCATTTCAGTGCAGGTCTTAGCTAACTTGTAGATCTAGCATCAACTGTCAAGAGATTTTGTTAAAGTTTCAAATCCATTCACCAATTTTGTTTTGTGCTTAGCCTACAATCAATATGCCAAACAATTCACATGGCATGTCTATGCTTCCATTAATTTAGACTTGAATCTTCTTGTTTTTGCCTTCATCCAAATCGAACGGCTTAAATCACTCACACTAAGCTTTGACTTCTCGACTTAAAAGTGTTAAACACTAAGAGTCGACTGACACTCACTAGACTTAATATATTGCTTAGTGCGTGTGTTTTAAGGCTGACCCAACCATAAAAATGGTCAAATCGAAATGAATATTGAGATCAAATATGTCAATTCTATGCTAAGATTATAGATATGAACTATGAATTTCTCCTTCATGAATCTTTATTTGAGAAATCGCGGTATCTAAAAGACTTTGGATCTGCTAAAATGTCTTCCTTGGTCTCTCATTCTTGGCATGCAAGACACAAAACCTTATCACCCAACCCAATTTATAAACCACCATTGTATGAGTCTTTTATTTGCCTTTATTTGCATTCCATGCATACCCACCCACTATGCATGCTTTGTCTCCTCATTTAGTGTATTTATATAATTAGGAGGTTGTGACTAGTGTTATACCTCTATTAGCATATGCTCCCACACTCGCATGCATTGCTATAAAATTGATACTTCTCTTTAATCACAACCTTAGTTCACCCAAAATAAATTAAATAGGAGGGGGGAGGGGGGTGATTCCTCTCTTTTTTGTGAAAAGGTTGTTCTCAAAAATATCTCACTATGTATTTTAGTGTAGATCCTACTTGAAATTTCTCTAATTTTAGTTGTCATTTAAAAGATTTGGACAACCTTCTTATTCTAAATCAAGGCATAGTATCATATAATAGTTGTTTTCTTTCTATATTTCTAAGAGAAATTGTCATATGTTAGCAAGTCAATAGTTGGATAGGTATATCAATTAGTCTTAGAAAGGTTGAAAATGTTATTGAAAGGATCATTCGAGTTGTTAGACAAAATCATTAAACTAGAAATTATGGAGTGAGAGAATTGATGGGATAAATGATTAAGCTTTAGAAAGTACTTGATATATTAATTTTAGACGTTTCAATTATAGACCTCAAGTTTTATAAATGGGGTTTTGCAAAATCTAATCAATAATATAACATCATTTAACATCTATTTATTGGATCATATTAATATTTCATTTTAATGATCATAGAATATTAATTGTAGCAAAGAGAGCTATCTTACCTTAATGTCTTGATCAATGGTTGATATCATATCGACATTGATGAATATCACAAGTTTATATCCTTGATTGAAATTGGTTAGGGAATGGTTACCCTTGTAATATTTGTGTAGACACCTAAAATTGTCCTGTCTAATTAAATAAATATTTTTATTTATTTAATTATTTTAGCCTAAGTCTTCTATTAATTAATTAAATATTTATTTATTTAATTAATTCATTAATCCTCTTCTAAGCCTTTCCTCATTTAAATAAATACTTTTATTTATTTAAATTGTTCTTCCCCTAAATTAAATAAATATTTTATTTATTTAATTGATCCCACTTCTTCTATTAATTAAATAAATATTTATTTATTTAGTTAATTCATTACCCTTTTCTACCCATGACACATGTCATTCATCTCTTAATTCCTACACTACCTATCCTCTCATTATTTTCTTATTTCTTCTACCTACCCTCTAATCCTAGCCGACCATTTATCTTTACACCTCTTAATCTTGTCCTTCCATTTCCTACAGTGTCTTCTATATAAGAGGATGCTTCTCTCATTATCAATCCTCCAAGCGTTTTAATCAATCTTATGCAATCAAG
The DNA here is from genome assembly GCF_030272615.1 of Cryptomeria japonica. Classification (NCBI taxonomy): domain Eukaryota; kingdom Viridiplantae; phylum Streptophyta; class Pinopsida; order Cupressales; family Cupressaceae; genus Cryptomeria; species Cryptomeria japonica. The sequence goes on along the minus strand of NC_081406.1, from coordinate 530,673,916 downwards.
CCTTTTTGCGATCAAGATGTCAACCACATTTTTGTTTTTTATTGAGCTCTTGTGCATACATAAAATCTAAGAGCAAATATATCAAGCAAGATCAATGGAGATTGGAAGAATGGAGATTCAAACCCTAGTGGACATGTGATGGTATAATCTTTGTGATTTTGTTGATTTGCATTGTCTTAGGTAATCTTCATATGTTATGGTGGATCTTTTTTGTTGTTGTTAGGCTAGGGTTTTGTGGTTAAATTCATTTAATCTTTCAATATTGTTGTTTCCATTATTCACTTTTCACCATACACATTTTTGGCATTGTGATACTCATTGGCTCTCCTGTATCTGCTACCCTCTGATATCGGCGAACATGATCGAATCTATGCACCAATACCATCGTTGTTGACTACTGACTGCTCTCTGCTGTCTCTGCACTCTGATCTCTTAGGTGTGTGGATGACAATAAGGATGTTTTCCCTTGTAGTCTATCTTATAGACTACCCTATGCCTAGTCTCCTTCGTCAGTCTTCTTTATCCTGCGACTCTGTCACTCTATCCTCTCTTGTCAGTCCTTTCTAGCCTTTATTTCTTATCGAGATATTGTATGCGATCTTTTCAAACATTTTCATCCAATCTCTCGAGGGGGCATATCATTCCCGTCTCGGGGCAACTTTGTGTCAGTTCATCTTATCTTCTTTGAAACAATGCGACAAACTGCATTGTCTCAAAGAGGGGCAAAATGTAGACACCTAAAATTGTCCTGTCTAATGAAATAAATATTATTATTTATTTAAATATTTAAGCCTAATTCTTTTATTAATTAAATAAATCTTTATTTATTTAATTAATTCACTTTAGCCTTTTCTAAGCCTTTCCTCATTTAAATAAATACTTTTATTTATTTAAATTGTCCTTCCCCTAAATTAAATAAATATTTTATTTATTTAATCGATCCCACTTCTTCTATTAATTAAATAAATCTTTATTTATTTTATTTAATTAATTCATTATCCTTTTCTACCCATGACACATGTCATTCATCTCTTAATTCCTACACTACCTACCCTCTCATTATTATTTCTTCTACCTACCCTCTAATCCTAGCCGACCATTTTCTTTACACCTCTTAATCTCATCCTTCCATTTCCTACAGTGTCTTCTATATAAGAGGAGGCTTCTCTCATTATCAATCCTACAAGCGTTTTAATCAATCTTATGCAATCAAGTCTTTTTGCGATCAAGCTATCAACCACATTTTCGTTCTTTATTGAACTCTTGTGCACACATGAAATTTGAGAGAAAATATATCAAGCAAGATCAATGGAGATAGGAAGAATGGAGATTCAAACCCTAGTGGACATGTGATGGTATAATCTTTGTGATTTTGTTAATTTTCACTGTCTTAGGTAATCTTCATATGTTATGGTGGATCTTTGTTATTGTTAGGATAGGGTTTTGTGGTTGAATTCATTTAGTCTTTCACTATTGTTGTTTCCATTATTCACTTTTCACCATACACAAGACTAAATCCCAAGAAGTATGTCTTTGGAGTACAACCTCTGGGAAGCTCCGTGGATACATTGTTTCAAAAAAAGGAATTGAAGTTGATCTAGCAAAAGTCAGAGCTATATTAGAAATGCCACCGCCAAGGGATATTAGTCAACTTCGATCTTTACAAGGAAGACTCCAGTCCATACGAAGATTCATTGCACAACTTGCGGATAAATGTCATCCTTTTCAGCACTTGCTACACAAAAACATCAAATTCAAATGGGATGATAACTGTCAACAAGCTTTTCAAATACTCAAAGATTATCTTCTGAATCCACTAGTCTTGATGCCACTAGTTCTAAAACAACCCCTATTACTCTACATATCAACTACACAAACAACACTGGGGGCACTCTTGGTGCAACAAGACAGTGAAGGCAAAGAAAAGGCAATCTATTACATCAGTCGTACTTTGGTTGGTTATGAGCTTAATTACACACCAATTGAGTGTGCGTGTCTTGCTGTAGTTTTTGCCTCGTAGAAATTACGAAATTACATGCTAACTCATAAAACTAAGCTGGTCGCAAGGGTAGATCCATTGAAGTATCTTCTCAATAAGGCAATGCTCACTCACAGACTAGCTAACTGGGTTATGATCTTGAGTGAATTTGACATCGAATATGTGGATTGAAAAGGAATCAAAGGACAAGATATCGCAGATTAGTTGGTAGATGCACCCATGATACATGATGCTCCTCTAACTTCAGAGTTTCCAGATGAATCCATTCTGATGGTATCACACACGAAGCCTTGGAAACTATACTTTGATGGCTCGTACACGCAGCATGGTGCAGGAGCTAGCATCCTCTTTATCACACCTCAAGGGGATTCCATTCCTAAATCATACCGATTGTCATTTCCTTGCACAATTAATATAGCAGAATATGAGGCATTAACAACTGGATTGCAAATTGCAGTTCAGTGGAAGATCTAGGAACTTCATGTTTTTGGGGACTCTCAACTTGTAATTCGTCAAGCAACCGATGACTACAAAACAAAGGATGAAAAATTATTGCCCTACAAGAAAATGGTAGATGACTTCAAGCAATATTTAATAAAGATAACCTTTGAGTAGATACCAAGAGAACACAATCGAGTTGCAGATGCCATGGATACTATTGCCTTGCTGATTGATCTACCGCAGAATGAAACCCGCTATGAGTTCTTGGTAGACAACCTTTTGGTTCCTCATATGAGATCAATCCTGCCGAGATGATATGTGTCGTTGGTCCTGATTCCCATTTATATGGTTCCATTTTTACATACCTTTGTAACAATATCCTTCCTCCCGACTTATCCAACAACCAAAGTTGTACTTTCATTCGCCAATCTTCCCGATATGTCATTTTAGCTGATATCCTTTACCGTCGAGGTCTAGATGGCACTCTTCTTAGATATTTAGAAGGGGATGAAGCTCAGATTGCGTTATGCGAAGTTCATGAAGGTATATGTGGTCCCACCTTGGCCAAGAAACTCATCAGGACTGGATATTACTGGCCTAGTATGGAAAAAGATTCATATCAGTTTGTCAAGAAATGTAAGCAATGTCAAATTCATGGAGACCTTATTCATGCGCCAACACAGGAATTTCAACCGATTTCGACTCCTTGGCCCTTTTTTCAGTGGGGACTCGATCTCATAGGAAAGATTCACCCTCCTTCCAATGGCCACAAATTCATTATCACTGCCACAGAATATTTTACAAAATGGATTGAAGTCATTCTTCTTACCCAAGTCACTGGAAAACAAATTGCTACATTCATTCTTAACTATATCATTTGTCATTACGGTATTCCTCTTTCCATCATCACAGATAACGAATGTCCCTTCAAGAACCAGGATGTTTGCGAGCTTTGTGATTGCTTCCACATTACCTATCGCTTTTCCACTCCATACTACCCCCAAGGTAATGGTCAAGTTGAGGCGTCTAATAAAACTATTCTTAAAATCCTCAAAAAGACAGTCGATGACGCTGGCCAAAATTGGTACATCCAACTTAATCCCACACTTTGGGCTTATCGCACAAGTGTTTGCACACCTACAGGTGCCACACCTTATTCACTTGTCTATGACACTAAAGCTATCTTTCCTATTGAGGTTGAGTTACCATCTTTGCGAGTCTCTTTGCGCAACATTTTCAGTGATGAAGACTACAGGGTCTCTCGCTTACAAGAACTAGAGCTATTGGATGAACGAAGACAAACTACTTTTAATCACCTCAAGGCTTATAAAAAAAGAATGAGTTGCAACTACAATCATAAGGTTAAGCCTCGTCTATTTGAGGTAGGTGACTTAGTTCTCAAGGAAAATCCTAAAAATCAGCAAGACAGAGAGAAGAAGGGCAAGTTCGAACCAAATTGGCTGGGTCCTTATGTCATCACAACAGTCTATGGATCAGGTGCATATCAGTTTTCAACCCCAGATGGCGAACCTTTGGAAGATCCAATCAACATCATGAACCTTCGCAGGTTTTACACATAACTCTTCAGCATTCCTAATTCAAAATTTCAAAAATACAAAAAAATCATAAAAATAAAAAATCGTTACTTGGTGAAGACTTGGCAAACAGGCACCTTGTGACATAAAAAATTTGAAAAATTGAAAAAAGTAAAGAGAAATAAATTCCTCCAACAGTGAAAACCACTTCGGTGGCACCCTGGGCAAGTACCATGGTGAAAACCGGGTCACCGATACCACGTGTAGAGACATTTCTCCTCCCTCCTTCATGATTCAATCTCATCCTTTCACTTTGCACACACTCACAACCTATCCATCTATAATAAACTTACCCATTCCCATCATGGCTTTTTATTGATCTACCTAAGATTGGTTATCCATTCACAATAATCCTTCCTTTTCACCCCTTTCCATCCATAATAAATCAGCTCCTATCTGTGGCTAAGGAAAATCTTAAGTCTAGTGATGGGTGTGGAACTGAGAGCATCACACGTTTTGAGGAGTACAATTTCTTCCAGTTTTCTTCAGTCTATCCGTGCACAATCCACAATAAAGAAACACTTGCATCACAAATTCGCAATAAAGTTCCATCTTCTCTGCAATAAAGTATCAGTTTCATGGATTCAGTCAGTTTCATATGAGACACAAGAAGCAACGAGCTTCAACAAATCAAATCTTTCAACAGACTTAGACATCATTATGGTTTAGTGCTATCTATCCTTTTGTGAACGAAAACATTGTGACCACAATCAAATAGACTTATATATAAGTGACAAGAGACACTAAACTTGAGGACTATAGTGGATGTTGGTGTAGAGTCTTAGTTTTCTTTTGATTTTATCTTTTGGTGACATGTCTTTTAGCTTTTCTAGGATGTATCTGACTAGAGATTCTATCTCCAAGATGTCTTTGACTAGAAAGGCGAGGATGGGATATGTTCACCTATTGTTTTGTTGTCTGTGGATTGTCTCTTAGTAATGTTATGACTTGTCCAAGGATATAAGGACACTGAGAGTCTAGTGTTAACTAGGGCATTCCTTGTTTGCAACTGTCTGATCCCCATGCAAATGGGTACAATGACTTTCTGGGTCGAACCTATATCTGGATTGTCATAACCTATTTTCCATAATAAAGCTTAATGATGATAAAGCACAAGAAGATCTTTCACTTCCATATCTTCTACCTTCCATCCCTCTTTCTTGACTGACCTCCATCATCCTTCTTGAGTCCGTGTAGCCCGCTATCACATGACTGAGTATAATGACACACCAAAAATATTTGTATTTCATGTAGTTTGCACCTGCATTACCACATATTAGCATTTCATACATACATATAGATATCACAATTACATCACATTCTGCACACACCACTGATTAGTATATCATATACACATCATACATCTCATCCTATACATTATCATATCATATCACTATCATACATCTATCTATCAGTGATTCACATTTGTATCATGCATAACATATAAAACATAAAAGAACAAAAATATATTGCATTTCATCATGTATATATTTGCATTCATATCATAAGCATCATATAGAAGCATGCATCACATAGAAGCAACATCACATAGGTACATATGCATATAGCTTTTGCAAGGATGAATCATCTCATATATATATCTCAAAAATCATAAGTGTCATGATACAATGATGTCAAAATTCATATGGCTACAATCACCCGAAGGTGTTTACATTGTCATACAAAAATGGTACAAAAATTGATACATAGGAAACCCTCTAAGGCTATGATGAACTCCCTCCCTTAGATCCATCCAACCTCGGTGGAGTTTGAGCCCTAGAAGTCCCCGCCCTAGGATTATATCTCCTACCTCCTCTATCTGGTGGTGGAGGACCCATGACCCCACCACCAGATGACTATCTCTTGTCTCTCCCTCCAGTGGTCGTCGTAGTCTGTGATGGTCTCTGAAAGCTCCTAGCCCATTGATTAGGTGGCACAACTCCATAATATAGGTCTCTCCAGTAGGCTATCTACCCCTCTTCTCATAGAACATAGGCATATCCAGACCCAGTGTCCTCTGCTACCTACCTGCCTGCCCTCAGTGCTGCCTCAGCCTCTGTGTAGCGCTAAATAACCTGATCTCTCTCCTTCTCAGTGTTCCTCATCTGTCTCCTGAGCCTAGCCCCATCCCTCTCTAAGTCTTGAATCTCATCTACCTATCCCTGGCAGATCTCTCTCAAGCATAGTAGCTCATCCTCCTCCTCTCCTCCCTCCTCCCTCTATCCCTGTGGTTGTCCCTGTCCCTGTCCTGGAACCTGTGCTGCTGGCACCTGTAAAGGAAACCCACCTCTACCTCTGACTACATGAGCCTGTCTCTCCTCTCCTCCATCTCTCCTCTGAGCTACCCTCCTCTCTGCTATTGCACCCTGCCTTTGTTGTCTGCCTCTGCCTCCATCATCCCCACTATAATCCCCACCATCCCCCTCTATCGGCTCCCCTGGATCCGTCAGTTGTGGAAACAGATACTCTACCCAAAATGTGTTGCACTTTGCATCCATCCCTGCGTCCTCCACATCTGCCCAAATGTCCCAAGGCATGGGAACCATCTCCTACATCTGTGCCACTCCCTGATCATAAGAAAGTAACAAACCTAAATGTGCCCGATCTCTCATTGTCTGTGCATATATCCCTGAGCCATGTGACATCTGTTGTATCCTTCCAAACTTCTTGCATACTCTGTCTATCAACTACCGCTCAATAACATATGGTGTCCTCCCTATCAGATACCTACTCCTGAACACATATGGCGGCTCCACTGCATCATCCTCCCACTCCTCACAATCTCGGTAAGGCCTCCATACCACACTGTCTATCTCATCGATCACTCAACGCTAATACTCTAGCCTCCCAATCTGTGGCTGGGAAGTAATCATATCATACAAATGTATATAATTGCGCCCATGTCCCGTGCCTCTAAAGTGTATCGATCGTGTCATCGGAAGATGCTCATATGCCCATACCTGCAGTAATGTCACTCTGCACTCCAATCCCACTGATCCATGATACACAAACTGATGCAACTCATAATACAAGTGTGCCAGCAGACACAACCCCCATGCAAACCTGGTGTTCTCAGTCACTAATGTCTCCAGAGTCCTCCACCACCCCACAACCAACCCTCGTGTCACCTTGTCTGGATAGAGAAATCCACTGATAACTCTAGCCAACACTGCCGACAGAGCCAATCTTGTAGCTTTCATAGTGTCCCAGACCACATGTCCTGCTCTCATCTCTAGTCCTAGATCCTGGAACACTCATCTCAGTGCCTCCTGATCTCCCTCTCCATCGTAAGGAACCAACTCCCCATTAATTGGTATCTGCAGTATCCTGTACGCATCCTCTAAGGTTACTGTCATCTCACCCATCGACAAATGAAACATGCATGTCTCTGAGTGCCATCTCTCAGCTAATGCAATCAACAACCCCATGTTCGCTTGAAACTTAGGCATATACATAATATATCATAAGCCCATGGCCTCAATTGCTTCTCTATCCTCCAATGTCAGCTTTGGTCGAAATCCCTGAGTCGAAGGGAATCTCTCCTGTGACTCTAGCATAGGTAGGTCCTCTTGCAGCCAAGCAAATCAACTGTTTCAATCCTAGTAGTACTCCCTGTTCATCACAAAGTGCTTCTCTTTTACCCTAGTGCTTATATCTATCATATGTCACTCTATCCTAGTAGTACTCCCCGTTCATCACAAAGTGTTGCTTTTATCTTATCTTTTAGGGAACCTACTTGAGTGCATCCTCTTGAGTAGCTTATCCAATTGACAACATATGTTCTATCACAAAATTAACAATTTTAGCCTAATCGAATTGAATATGTATGTTCTATCACAAAATTGTCAATTTCAGCATAATCCAATTGGTAATGTATGTTCTATCACATAATTGTCAATTTTTATGGTACTCCCTGTTCATCACAAAGTGCCTCGCTCTATCCTATCCTAGGGTCTCTGCTTGAGTGTAGCTTCTTGAGTAGTTTCCTGATTGGCAATGTATGTTCTATCACAAAATTGTCAATCCTAGCCCTATCTGTTATCCTAGTCTTCCCTAGAGGACTTGTTTGAGTGTATCCTCTCAGCAACTTATCCAATTGATAGCGTATGTTTATCACATAACTGCCGATTTGACCTTGAAGACATAAACACACATTCATGACACAAACATGCTTACATACTCCACAAAACGTTCTTACATTTCATAGATGCACCTGGATTACGCAAACATGCCTCTGTCATGCATATACGCGCCTGATCTACACAAATATTTCTACATTCGCGCTCACAATTGACATAGATGCCTTTCAAATCATAGACGTGTTTAGACCTTGCATAGATGCGCCAAGCCTACCTAGACGCACCTGTCACCAATGCAGACATGCCTTACCGTCTTTTGACTTGCTTGACAATTTCTAAGACATACTTAATATGCATTTATTGGCCTACCTAACATGCATTTATGACAACAATTAATGCAATAAGGTACAAGGAGGTTTTGTGGTACTCACTGGCTCTCTTGCATCTTCTGGCCTCTGATATCGATGAACACGGACGAATCTATGCACCAATGCCATCCCTGCTGACTATTGATTGTTCTCTGCTCTCTCTCACTCTGATCTCTTAGGTGTGTGGATGACAATGAGGATGTTTTCCCTCGTAGTCTATCTTATAGACTATCCTAGCCCTAGTCTCCTGCGTCAGTCTTCTTTATCCCATGAGTCTGTCACTCTCTCCTATCTTGTCAGTCCTTTCTAGCCTTTCTTTCTTATCAAGAGATTGTCTGCGATCTTTTCAGACATTTTCATCCAATCTCTTGAGGGGGCATATCATTCCCGTCTTGGGGAAACTTTGTATCAGTTTATCTTATCTTCTTTGAAACAACGCAACAAGCTACATTGTCTCAAAGAGGGGGAAAATGTAGACACCTAAAATTGTCATGTCTAATTAAATAAATATTTTTATTTATTTAATTATTTTAGCCTAAGTCTTCTATTAATTAGATAAATATTTATTTATTTAATTAATTCATTAATCCTCTTCTAAGCCTTTCCTCATTTAAATAAATACTTTTATTTATTTAAATTATCCTTCCCCTAAATTAAATAAATATTTTATTTATTTAATTGATCCCACTTCTTCTATTAATTAAATAAATCTTTATTTATTTAATTAATTCATTACCCTTTTCTACCCATGACACATGTCATTCATCTCTTAATTCCTACACTACCTATCCTCTCATTATTTTCTTATTTCTTCTACCTACCCTCTAATCCTAGCTGACCATTTATCTTTACACCTCTTAATCTTATCCTTCCATTTCCTACAGTGTCTTCTATATAAGAGGATGCTTCTCTCATTATCAATCTTCCAAGAGTTTTAATCAATCTTATGCAATCAAACTATCAACCACATTTCCGTTCTTTATAGAGCTCTTGCACACACATAAATTTGAGAGCAAATATATCAAGCAAGATCAATGGAGATAGGAAGAATGGAGATTCAAACCCTAGTGGACATGTGATGGTATAATATTTGTGATTTTGTTGATTTGCATTGTCTTAGGTAATTTTCGTGTGTTATGGTGGATCTTTGTTGCTATTAGGCTAGGGTTTTGTGGTTGAATTCATTTAGTCTTTCAATATTGTTGTTTCCATTATTCACTTTTCACTATACACAATTTGTAGTTTTGTTATTGACTCAAGTTAACAGGTTATGGAATAGTTCCTGTAACTTTGTGTGAATTAACGCATGCATAAATCATTGTTTTGTAAGTCATGTATGCTTCTATATGCATCACAATATTGTTGAGATAAGATTGAACTTCAAATTGGCTTTCTTGTTGATTTTGTCAATTAAATGATCCTCTAACTTTTGCCTCGTACACTAAGGATACAATTTAAATATATGACTAAAATGTTCTCTGACCTTGACTTCTAGCTTAGATGCATGATTATTTCCTGATGACTGAATTTAACGTGACTATGTTTTTACCATGTTTAAGATAGAATCGAGATCTTGAAAGGACTTTAGATAGATAAGAAAAGATCGTTGCTTCTATCTTCATATGTATGTATCTTGTGATCCATGATATCATGCATTAGCATTAGATGTATACATGTCATACTATATAGAATTCCATTACTCTTATCAGCATTACATTGCTAGTCTTCCTTGTGTTGGGTTGGGTATCTTTCGTGTCATGAAAGATTTCGGGAAGTGTAACTACTTCGCGGTAGGGTGGAAATGCCCTCTGACAATGTTCTCGCTTGTGGTGTGCTCAAGGGAGACATGTGCTAAAAGTTCTTGTAGAGGTGGTCATCATGATTGCTTCTTTATGCATGTATTATATTTGACCCGGTGATCTATTGTAAGGTATATATTTTCCTCATGTTTACTCATAGCGTAGGATTAACTACTCTAATCTCATGTTGAAATTTAATTTTTCATGTCTCTGATTTTGTATATTGAACACATGGAAATGGTGTATGCTTGTTTATGCATATTTTTATAAATTATTTGAATTATGCTAATTTGATATTATGATGATCTTTACATCAACATACATTTCTTCAGACCAACCAACTTCTCTAGTTTCAATAATAGAATTTTATGCAAAGCAATTACCAATTTAAAAAGTGACAGGTTGAATAGAAGGCAACACAATGCTTTACACGATGATTATGTCAAAGAGGAAATTATTATATCTATCATTTTTACCTTTGTTTTTTATTAAGTTTTCTTTTCTAAGATGAGGGGTTTGATAAGTTGAAGGGTTTCTTGGGCTCTATCATAATTGTTATTTGTCTCTCTTTTCTTGATATTGTTAATTGCTTCTTTCTGGTTGATGTTATTGTTTATCATGTTCTTGGGTTTTTCTTGGTGAGTTGTGGTGTGTTCTAAGAGAAATAATCAAGCACATATCTAAACTGATTACTGAAATACATGAATGCATACATGACCAGAGATTGTATTTACTTCAGGTATATATTTTCCTCATGTTTACTCTTAGCGTAGGATTATCTACTCTAATCTCATGTCGAAATTTAATTTTTCGTGTCTTTGATTTTGTATATTGAACACATGGAAATGGTGTATGCTTGTTTATGCATATTTTTGTAAATTATGTGAATTATGCTAATTCGATATTATGGTAAGAACTATTTATAGGCTGCAATTGAAGTAGTTTTATACATCAATTTATTTGTTTATTGTCTTAATGCCATTTAAACTTTATACTATCTATTGCATTCTTGTATGTCCATAATACTATGACTATTGCATAGTCTAATCTAAATTTTTCTTAAGCTATTATCATAAAGTGTAGGAACTTTATGTCTTTAGTTTTGTACTTGCAGTATAGATGTCTATTCTTTCTAGAATGGTAGGATATGCCCCTCTCATGCACTGGCATGTGCATTTTCTAATCAGATAGAGAGATGAATACAAAACAACTTGGGTATCTAGATGTATTTAAAGTGGCCCAACTGGTCACTGTGCTAGCGAGTCTAGATCTATCACTATTAAGGGTTAACCAACATTTTAAAACTACAAAAATAGAGTTTATTTTGTGCACTAGATAAGCATTCTAATAGAGTAATTAAATGTTGAATTTTTTTTGTTGACTAACTCTTGATTAATTGATCCTTAGTTTTAGATATGAATTTAGACCACTAATTTTGAACGAGAGTATTAAAGAAATTTTTTCATTATTAGCTCTACACTAAACAAACTCTTTAATCCTTCTTTTTATTAATTATCTATTTTTTGTGCAAAAATGTGTACACGGATTAGATGGTATAATAATACTAGTGTACCATAGTGACCCAGTTGTGACACCATCAAATTTGAACTTTATTGTTCTTTCTAGACTTTTTGATATGATATGCACCATATGATATGATACTAGATAATATTATTTAATATCAATGGAGTAATGGAAAAAATAGAGTATACTTTGTGTAGACACCTAAACATGTCTCATTAATTCTACACTAATTATTCATCTATTTAATTAAGTAATTCTTTAATTATTTGATTAAACTAACTATTTCTTCTAATCATCGCCCTTCAACACTTTTAATTATTCTATTTCTATTCTCAAATCATTTTAATTAGTTAACCATATCTCAATTATTAATTAAATATCAATTATTTAATTAATTACAACCTTTTCCTTAGTTAAATAATCTTTATTATTTAATTAATTCTATTTCCTAAGTTTAAATAATTTCATTTAAATTAATTAATTAAATTCCTCAATTTCCCCAAATTATAATTTCAATTAATTCCAAATCATCAAATTCACATTTCCCCAAATTTGAATTTCATATCATTTCATCTAATTCCAAATCATCAAATTCACATTTCCCCAAATCTGAATTTCAGTTAATTTCACGTGCATTTCAACATTCGAATGACCAAATTCAAATTCAAATTGAGAATGAAAATTAAATTCAAGTTCAAATTCCTACAACACATGCTAAATCAAAATTGATTGATCAAATCAGTTGTCTAATCAGTTAACTCAGTTAACTCATCAATCATCCTTTTTAACTCTCAATCACCTTTTTTCTGAATAATCCATCTATTCAGTCTACTGATCAATCAATCCACTTATCTCTCTAATCAATTCAGTCTTCTAATCAATCAATCCAGTCAACTAGCTAGTCTATTCAGTCTACTGGTCAATCAATTGAGTTCACTCTCCAATCAATTCTGTTAACAGATTAATCTAATGAGTTAACTTATCAATCTAAATCAGTTATCTGTCAATCAACACTTGAGTTCAAATCCTCACCCGTTATGTGTTGAAAATCTATAAATTCAACCTCATCTCATCATTTTCAATCTAGCATCTAGAATCAGAGAATCACATAATCATAGTCTTCAAACATTTGTCTAATCTATGCAGGAATCTTAGTGCAATACCCGAGAGCCACCTATAAGCACAAATTGGAGAAGCACAATGGAAGCAATGATGCAAGATTAGGGAGTTTCATTTATTTGAATTTATTCTTATCTTGTGTTAATTTCTATTGGTTTATGTTTGAAATTGCTTTGATAGTTAAGGATTTGGTGATTCGTCCTTATTTCCTATTTTTGCATTAATGATTTTTAAGCATCAAACATTTGGTGAACCCAACATGAACTAACAACAATTTAAAATTTTGTGTATGCCTGAAGATTTCCATTTTTGGTAGGTTTCCGTTTTGGCAGGTTTCCATTTCTGGAAAGTTTCCATTTTTTGTAGGTTTTCATTTCTACAAAGTTTTTATTTTTGGTAGGTTTTCGTTTTTGAAAAGTTTCTGTTTTTGGCAGGTTTCCATTTCTGGAAAGTTTTCATTTTTGGTAGGTTTTTGTTTTTGAAAAGTTTTCATTTTTGGCAGGTTTCCATTTCTAGAAAGTTTCTAGTTTTGGCAGGTTTCCATTTTTGAAAAATTTCTATTTTTGGCATGTTTCCATTTTTGATAGGTTTCCATTTTTGGCAGATTTCCATTTCTGGAAAGTTTCCATTTTTGACAGGATTCTATTTTTGGAAAGTTTCTGTTTTGGCAGGTTTCCATTTCTAGAAAGATTCCGTTTTTGGCAGGTTTCCATTTTGGAAAGTTTCCATTTTTGGTAGGTTTCCATTTCTAGAAAGTTTCCATTTTGGGCAGATTTCCATTTTTGGAATTTTTTCATTTTTGGTAGGTTTCCATTTCTAGAAATTTTTTGTTTTTGGCAGGTTTCCATTTATAGCAGGAGGTTTCCATTTTTGGCATGTTTCCATTTTTGGAAAGTTTCCATTTTTTTACAGGTTCTGTTTCTGAAAAGTTTCTATTTTTAGCAAGTTCCTCATTGAAAAAAAACAAACAAAAAAACCTTTATATTCTTTCATTTTTCTTAAATTCTAGTATTTCAGTGTTTTGTTTTATAACAGATCATTGATAAACATAAAAGTAGATTTTTTGTAACCAAATGAAGGAAATTAGGCTGGATAGCCCACCATGTGTCTACTAACATTATTTTCTCTGCAGGGTTAGAGTAGAGAACTTCTTTTGGTGCTTTTAAAAAGAACAAAATCAAATTCTTTCCTGTTCTTTCACAAATTGCTATGAAGGTTAAAAATGAATACCATGTCTGTGTGGAGCAACATCTCCACTTAGAATAGAAAAACATTGCAATGGAAGGATAAAAATAAATTTATTTTTTTGTGTCTTCGAAGGGATAGGTATTATGCTCTCCCCTTCAATGGGTGATCAGAAAACCAGACTTTCTTCTTTCATGCTTTCATTTATTTCTTGCAATTAAATCCTTTAGAAGGTCTGCCCTTAGGGCGCCATTACGACTGGTGAGAGGGGAACGACCTAAGTGGCAACAACTAAAGCCAAGTAATCCAAGCCACTATAAATAAATGTGTATGTGATAAAAATCATATGCAACGAGTGTTACATGCTGTCACAACGATGTTATGCCTCCCTCAATGCCTATATGATACATTAAAATTTGTAGAGAGTAACCTCTACAGACTGGGAGACCTCCCTCAACGGAGTGGAAAACGTTGCTGATTGTGACCACTCGAATTAAACCCTGTCTAAAAACCATAGAAATTAGAAGTCTAGCTGAGTCAATAACCAGACACTTATTTTATCACAGTGCAAGGGTGGGGAAGAATCCGCCCCCAAGACACTCACCATCTATCTCCTAGGATAATGGTCCAATTGAGGAGCAATCTTCTTTGGTCTAATTTTCGGAAAAAAGACAAAAAAACGGGTGCACCTCAGGGTGTGACAGGGTTGTTTGAGCTGACGAAGTATCAAGATGTGGGTTGTGATAATACTTGTGACCTTTTAACCTTAGGAGAGTTTGCTTGATGTGATATTGAATTGCCCAAATACAACGAAAACAAAATGGGGTCTTGAAAAAGATTCCAACATTCATGGGAATTTGAAAAAAATTCCTTAAACAAGTATTCTTTTCATGGTTTTATTCTTTTTTATGTGTCTGTTGTGTCCTTTGCTACATTTCACCAAGTTCAAACATTTTAGAAAATACAAAAAAAAATTGGAATCTCAACCAAAGTTTTGTCAAAAACATCAACAAGATCAAATCCCTCAACAAAGTCAAGTTTCTATATCAACAAGATCAAAACCCTGCAACAAACAAGCTTGTCAACATCAAATCAAACTTTCGCAACATTCTATAAATGAAGAAAACATCTTACATATTGTGATCTAAGGTTCAAACCAATCAAGCAAACATCATGGATTGGCGTTATGCATTTCATAGAGAAGGTGAAGAATTCATCTCTTCCATTCCTATTCCATCGCCATCCATATAAACATTAGCTCAATAAATCAATACTTTGCAACAACAAATGAGAGACATGACTAGTCCTAGCAACCATAGGGGCTGGTTAGAAAATATGATGAGGGAGGTGATAACCATGAGGGAATCATTATCAAGCCAACCTTCTTCTTCTTCTGAGACCATTCAAACATGCCAACCTTCATTCTTCAACAAAATCATTCCTACCTCAGCTCAACCAACATTAGAGTCATGTCAACCTTCTTTCAACCCAACATATCAATCATACCAATCATATCAACCCAACATTCAAAGTACCACTTTCAACCAAAATCAAACCTTTTTCAACCAAAATCAAGCCTCTTTCAACCAAAATCAAACCCCATTCAACCAAGGTCCAAATCAAAATTCACACCAACCCAACACTCAAAGTACCTCTTTCAACCAAAATCAAATCACTTTCAACCAAAATCAAACCCCATTCAACCAAAGTCCAAATCAAAATTCACACCAACCCAACATTCAAACTGCTTTCAATCAAAATCAAACCTTTTTCAACCAAAGTCCAACTCCTTTCAACCAAAATCAAATCCCTTTCAACCAAAGTCCAAATCAACTACATCTATCCACTATTTCATCATCCCCTAAGGTTACACAAGACCAATCCACGCTATCTTCATCCAAGCACAATCTCCCAAGGGCTATCCATAGCACAAATCCAATCTAATCCAAGTCATGATTCAGAGAGTCTTATTCAAAATCCTTTCTCATCAAGTCAAAAGGTTGAAACCTTCCAAGAATCTCCCATAAATATCCAAATTCCTTCCCTATGTCAGGAGGACAATCCAAAATCAGAATAAACCAGTCATGAAATAAATCAAGATCAAGAACAAACCTTTTCATCCTACCCAGTTTTTAATGAAGACTCCACCTATCAAGAATCTTATGATGATCCCCTCATTTTTTTCTATTCCAATCATAATAACACCCTTGTTTCTCAAGAGAAAGATGTTCTTTCAAGTACCATCCATTATCCACCTCCTAAACAAGATCCCATTATCATTTCTCCTAGTCTCTCTCATGATTCCAATACACAAGTTGTTCATGAACCCCTCGTCAATGAAATCACCAATCCAGATTATATTGTAGAGAATAATTTATCAACAATGGTATGTGCACCATCATCAAATGCCAATGTAGTGATAGAAACAAGCATAACACCAACAAATGAGATCAACACCTGGTTGGCTTCATCATACTCTTCAAGTGCATCAATAAAAATAGGCATAACACCCACTCATATCACAACTTCGAAACCAAAATCTATTTGCCTCATACACCTACACTTGAAAGCCTGGGGGCAAGAAGGCCTACCACAGCTGAATTGGTTTGAAAATAAGGGGGATATAGCAAAAACTATACATGAAAGACTCCCAGCTGCATATCCTATTGAAAAAGACAGGTTCATCCAACTCTTCAAACAAAGACCAATGAATTATCTACACAAAGTTCATACCAACTCAATAACAACATGCACCTAAAAAGATATTACATCTAAGGGTGGGTTCATTTCAATTTTCAGTACTGCATTTGCATATTTCTTTACTGCATTGCATATCTCCATTTCAGAGTACATCATAGTTGCTTGCATATCACCATTGCACAACATATAGCTGCATATCATTATTGCTTTCTCATATAGTTGCATCAATAAAACATGATGATTGTCTGAGTTATTCACCTGTTTGCACTGAAAGGAACGAAGGTTGTCTCATTTCCTAGATACTTGGTCATTAAGTCTTTAGGAGGCCTTTAGTCATTCATCTTCAATGTCACATTGTGATTAAGCTTTATCCTTGATTGGGTAGAAGTTTCACTATCAATTCTTGTTACCCAAAATCTATCAATTGCTATATCTCACACATTAATCAAAATCTCTAAGTCATTACAGATACCTAGTTGGTCATGTGGCTAGTGAAAAATCCAATATTATGCTTCAATGCTGCTGTAACTGTCATACCCAAGTAGGTTTCATTACTTACAAGTCAAGGCAAGAAAATAAAACCAAAAAAGTGTTATGTCAATCTGAAGGCAAAACAAAACAAATGATATATTACTGAAATATTATGCATACAAGTGCGACAAAAAAAAAACTTGACTATGGGAACATGCAAGTAACTCCATCAGGGCTATGGACGCCTACTAGCAATGGAGCAATATTTGAGAGATTATAGTGCATAACCTCGTCGGATCCCTAAAAGCTTGTTGGCAATGAGACTCTATCCAGGTTGCTTTTGAAGTCAAAATAACCTACATAGCTAGCCACATAGGATTCCAAGGGTCTTTGATGGTTATAAGAGTCAGAATAAACTCAATTGCACACACATGGGCAAAAGAAGATCAAAGTTTCAAGAATTGATGGAGAAGTTTTCCATGCCTCCATTCATAAATCTTGGTTACATAGTATGTTAGGTTGGATGGTCTAAGTCTTTTGAGAACGGATTGAACTCCTATCTCTGAAATGTTTCACACCTTTAATCCGATTAGTGCATTTCAGAATGAAAGACACACACACTCATCCTTGTTCGAATAGGAACTGCATTTTTGTCATGCATCCTCCATTAGCATAACTCATATAAAAAATTCATTATCTCCACCACATTATGCATTGTCATGTTATCATCATAGGTCTGCATACTTGGGGGCATAACTAAAGAAATTTTAAAAATCATAAAAAGTCCTGAAAAAATCAATAAAAACATTCAGATAAAGTCCTAAAAAACAAAAACAAAAAACAAAAACAGATAGTCATGAAAAAATCAATCAAAAACATTCACAAAATGTCATGAAAAAATTAAAAAAATAAGAAAATCAATCAAAAGCAAGAAAGCATGGGCCATCCATTAAATCAAATCCGCAACAAGAAAAATCTCAAAGTCTACAATCAAATTGATCACATGTCTTGTTAATCAATCAAACTCTATCAAACATCAACATGTCTTATACAAGGAAGGGTACACTCGAAACTAGACAGATCGATCTCATATGGGGTACTCACTCTTTGAAACTAGACATTCCTATCAATGATCACACAAATTAAAACAATGACATAAATCAGTATGACTGCTGGATTTTGTCCAAGTTAGTGTTATCTTTATCAATTAATGGCAGGTCATGTTTTATCAATAACAAAACATTTGAAAACTATAAAAATACGAAAAACATTTAGAAAAAGACTTGAAAAAATCAAATAAAAAACATTTGAAAACTAGAAAAATACCAAAACATTCGAAAAAAGTCTTGAAAAAATAAAAAATCAGAGACCATAAAAAACTTGCAATAAACATGTCTCGTAAGAATCAAATATCCTAGCAGATACCCAACAAACACTTCACACGAAGTTAAACAAAAGATACAACTATCTTGTCAAAACATTTGCAATCAAGCTGATCAACTGTCTAATCTATCGAATCACTATCAAACTATCAACATGATCAACATCTTGTCTTAAACAGAATTGATACACTCGAAATCAGACATGTCAGTCTTAAACGGGGTCCAAAATTTATGAAACCAGACATTATCAAAATCGCATCAAACATATCAAAGCAAAGACACAGTCAATCCAACTGCCGAGTTTTGTTTATCTTGGTTGAATCTTTTTATCAGATTGGCGAAGATCATTGCTTTTAGCTACTCAAGGATGTCAAAAAAAAAAGTGACTAGAGGAGTTGTGATGGACATGATTCTTTTTCTTTGTTTGTTGTTTGTGATTTGAACCAATGAAGTTCTGGGGCAATTTCTCTAGTGGGTGTTTGTGATAGGAGCATTCAGCTTATGAATGCCACACATAGCTCAACCCCTGGTGCTATTCTCGGAATGGAGGGTTCATTCCTTGTCTGCTACGTATTTGTTTCTTTGCAATGAGATAGAATTACATCTTGGTTCCTTATACCCTGATGTACACAACTTCATTGTTACATAATGAGGCTCAATGATGAAAATGTATTGCACTATGAATAAAGACAAGAAGACTATTCATCATCAATCATATCATTTCAATTTTCTAATCTCATCATGCTTATTGTTTTAATCAAGATCATTCTCTCATCAAGCATCTTTTCTTGAATCAACCTTTTCAATTCTTCCAATCATTCTAACATGATCTCTCTTATCACTTAATTCCAATCTTTTCATCTATAATTCTTTCATTTCCTCACATCAACTATTCTATCTATCAATCAATTATTCCTCACATTCACCATATTTTATCATTCATCCAATTTTTATCTATCTTTGTCTTATATAGGATATATCCTTCCCGAAACCAGACATGATCATCTATCTTTATCTTATACAGGATGTATCCTTCCTGAAACCAGACATATCAGTCTTATTCAGGATGTATCCTTCCTGAAACCAGACGTTTTGATCATTTTTCTCTTATACAAGATGTGTCCTTCCTGAAACCAGACTTTATCTTTATCTTTATCCTATCAATCCTATCAAATCAATCAATTTACAAATTACTTCAACCATTTCTAATCTATCATGAAACTCATTCCTATCATCGAGTTAACCATTCTTCCATCTCTCATCTAACATTCTTCTTCTTTCGAGAGATCATTCATGCCTTCAATGCACAAACAATCTCTCGAGGGGGCATTATACCCTAGTGTCACCGAGGCATACTGGGGCATAAATTTTTTCATTTTCTTTGAAACAATGTCATTTCGACATTGTCTCAAAGAGGGGCAAATGTAGACACCTAAAAATTTCTCATTAATTCTACACTAATTATTCATCTATTTAATGAAGTAATTCTTTAATTATTTGACTAAACTAACTATTTCTTCTAATCATCGCCCTTCAACACTTCTAATTATTCAATTTATATTCTCAAATCATTTTAATCAGTTAACTATATCTCAATTATTAATTAAATATCAATTATTTAATTAATTACAACCTTTTCTTTAGTTAAATAATCTTTATTACTTAATTAATTAAATTCCTCCATTTCCCCAAATTATAAATCCAATTAATTCCAAATCATCAAATTCACATTTCTCCAAATTCAAATTTCATATCATTTCATCTAATTCCAAATCATCAAATTCACATTTCCCCAAATCTGAATTTCAGTTAATTTCATGTGCATTTCAACATTCGAATGACCAAATTCAATCTCAAATTCCTACAACACATGCTAAATCAAAATTGATTGATCAAATCAATTGTCTAATTAGTTAACTCAATTAACTCATCAATCATCCTTTTTAACTCTCAATCACCTTTTTTCTGAATAATCCATCTATTTAGTCTACTGATCAATCAAACCACTTATCTCTCCAATCAATTTAGTATTCTAATCAATCAATCCAGTCAACTAGCTAGTCTATTCAGTCTACTGGTCAATCAATTGAGTTCACTCTGCAATCAATTCTGTTAACAAATCAATCTAATGAGTTAACTAATCAATCTAAATCAGTTATCTATCAATCAACACTTGAGTTCAAATCATCACCTCTTCTGTGTTGAAAATCTATAAATTCAACCTCATCTCATCATTTTCAATCTAGCATCTAGAATCATAGAATCACAGTCTTCAAACAATTGTCTAATCTATGCAAGAATCCTAGTGCAATACCTGAGAACCACCTACAAGCACAAATTGGAGAAGCACAATGGAAGCAACAATACATGATTAGGGAGTTTCATTTATTTGAATTTATTATTATCTTGTGTTAATTTCTATTGGTTTATGTTTGAAATTGCTTTGATAGTTAAGGATTTGGTGATTCGTCCTTATTTCCTATTTCTGCATTAATGATTTTTAAGCATGAAACACTTTGCACTTTGAATTGTACAAAATCTATAGGCTTCCAATACAAGAAATAAGGGATAAATACAAACTATATAGGCTACCAATTGCTTAATGACAAACTGTTGTGTGGTGTATTTGTATGCCCAATTATGGGATTTCTACACATGCTTGGCAAAATGGTAGTCCAACAAATTTAGCAACTGTTTTTGTCTCTCTTTTTTAATTGTTAGCATGAGAAGAGGATCCAGATACCATAGCATGAATCAAAGTACATAAGTAGAATTTTGATTAATGTACATCATAACCATTTTTTCATTCCATCCATCTTACACATTGTATATTTGAAGATTAGTTATGGATTTCACCTATGTAGAAAAGAAGCATAGTTATGGGTTTCACCTATGTAGAAAAGAAGTAGAAATGCATTCCTAAATTTTTTGTATGAAATATATTTTCCTCAAGTTTGGGTGTCTTTAACAATTATACCTCTGATCAAATATATATGCATATTAAAGGATATATTGTCAAGTAAAGAAGTTCATTTCTTACTTGCTAAAATTCTACTTCCTGTATATATATATATATATATATATATATATATATATATATATATATATATATATATATATATATATATATATATATATATATATATATATATATATATATATATATATATATATATATATATATATATATATATATATATATAAACGTGGCATGCCACTATAAATATATTAATACTAAATTAGTAATACACAGTCCCTGGCTCAGGCGAGCATACTGGCGGGAAGAAAACCCCTAGTTGTAACTTGAGTAAGACCTTTGACTGATGTGCCATGATAAACAAGACATGGCTAGTACAACAGTCAAAAAAATTTCCCTAGAGAAAAAATTGAAACAACAACCTTTGACTAACAAAATCCTTTAAAACCCTTTACAATGTGAGACCCAGTACATACCCTATTAACCAACTCTATACAAATTTGATAAAACCAACCCGACTGCAAACTTGCTACCCATTACATAGCGTTACAAAAATGGCTATTAAACTGTTGAAGAAGAGAAGACAATATGAAAATGAAGCAAATCTGTTCCTAGCTCTTCACAGACCATCTACCAAGCCTTCATCATTGACCACTTGTTTCTGTTTGAGATCATATTCATATGCTGGAAGTGATTTTTTTTTATGTCAAGGACATAACGATAGAATAATTTTTTCATTTCACGGCTTGTAGAAGAGCTCTTTTTGAAATCAATAAGATGCCTTGGAAAAAGACCTCTCACTAAGCCATCACCCTTAGTGAAGTCATATTGTTGAACGCTATGAAGTATGTTGGTATTATGGATATGTTGCATTGGTTTTGTCATTGATGTCAACACTTATCAACACTTATCCTTCTGGAGATCTTTGGTTATGGACTAACAAGTTCAGTGACTTATGCACAGTCACCAGTATTTGGTTCGCCGACAGGTTATATTGTTCACCGGCACTGAGGATGACTTGTTATCATCTAGAGGTCACTTGGTTATGTCAAAGACATGGTTTGGACACTTGGTTTTGGTGATTTGGTTATTGGTCTAATTGGGTTGAGATATTTGTTGTTACCGGCAAATTGGTCTAGGTTATGGACCGACATGCATTATCTATTCTAGATCAGCACGACACATTATGAAGATGATTTAATCAATTGGTATGGTTGATGAGCCGACATGATGCATCACATCTTGACTTACTTGTAATTGATTTTATTGTAATATTCTTAGTAAGCCGACCTACACATTTGGTCTTAGGTTTTGGTATATATGTAAGATCTCATTTGTGAGATTATGTAATGGTATGTAATATGGTATGATAAGATTGTGATATTTGGTATATGCGAATATAAGTAGAGATACTCATGCAAACATCATTTGAAGATTCAAGGAAGGTTTGAAGGAGATAATCAAAGCTTAACCGGTACTGAATCCAGCATTGGAGATGCTACTTTGAGCAGTACATTATTATTGCATTTAATCATCCAATTGTAGTTAGTGTGACTCCCTTCTTGTGATTGAGTAGTGAGCTCTAGGTAGCTAGCCTTTCTGCATGTGCAAACCCCATTTGTACACACATACTATCTGCAATAGTATCATCTGATTGTGGGTAAGGTTTCCCACTGTGTTTTTTCTCCTTATAGGGTTTCCACGTACAAATCACTGTGTTATGTGTTGTGGATGTTGTTTCTCTTTCTGTTTCATGCATTAAGCTTCACCGATATTAATATTAACTGTTAATCTGTTAACCATCATTAAGTTTGGTTTACCGGTATTAAGTATCAAGTTTGGTTAAGTTATAATTGCGTTGAAATTATTAGACAACCGACTCACCACCCCCCCTCTTAGTTGCCTCTGGGTCCTAACAAAGTAAAGCTTCATCTTCCAAATAGAATTTCACTTTCAAAACTCTTTGCAATTCTTATTTCCCAATGCAAACAGAGAAAGGTTATTCCCACGACCTGATAGAGATTGGAACCATGCTTATTCCATCAAGTTCAAAAATTCGACACCTATAAATAAAAGCAATTCCAACTTTGTACCATATGCAAAGAAAATAGGAAACAAAGGTACTTAGATGCCTCAAGATCTTGTTAAGTCACATGTTTCATTTGTGTGATCTGATTGAAAACCTGCACATATCATTATGATATTAGTAGCATATGATAAATGCACCATGATATTGCAAAATGATGTTACCAAATGATGACAAATGTAGGAAGTGGGAAGCAAAATAATTCAAATGTCTGAGCAGAGGAATCAATCGTATATCTAGGCCGAGAATCAAGGAAGATTTATCTATAAGTCCTTAGAGTCTTACAAGATTAGTTTGAAAAATTAGGGAAGAGCATTAAAATACATTTGATCTTTAAATATCATTATCTCTATTTTTTCACTTCCCAACCCAGCTAAGAAATCCGCTACTCTATTTCCTTCTCTGTAGGTATGCAAAATTACTGAGGACTCGAGCTTATCTATAAGTGTCCATGCTTTATTAAGCACATAATACAAATTCTAGTTTTGAATTTTCCTTTTCCTTAATGCATTAATGATTATTAAGGAATCACCTTCGATGTGTAACTTTGAGAAACCCATTTGTACTGCCAATTCCAAACCCAACAATAAGGCTTGAGCCTCTGCATAATTATTTGTTCCATTATGCAAATGAAAAGAGGAAGCTACCAAAACTATCCCTGTTGCATCTCTAAAACAAACTCATGTCCCTGATAGTCCTAGATTACATTTGGATTTCCCATCAAAATTTAATTTTACAAAATCCCCCTTAGGTGGAATCCATTTAACTGATTTCCTATCCATTTTTGTGATATTATTTTTGAAAATACTTCCATCAAACGAAAATACGATGTTCTTCCAATTTTGCAGGATATAACTATCCCAGCTTGTAAAAGAAGAATTAATAAATTTCTCTCTTTGAACACATGAGTTGACCCCTTCCGAAATTGCTTTTTCAATTTTCAGTAAGATCATCTCCAATATAGATTTAGTTTTCCTAAAAATTCTCATATTGCGTTCCCACCAAATATTCCAAATTACAAGGGCTGGAATAATGAGCCATATACAAGCAAAAATGAAGAAACGATACAAAATTGGCCAATTTTGGAGAAGATCCCAAATATTGTTTGGTAATGGAAAGGACAACTATATTTTACTTTTAATAAAATCCCAACATTTGTTAGCTACATTTCAGTGTAGAAACAAATGGTCGACTGTTTGAAGTTCCTCTTCACATAATGGGCATTTAAACTCATCAACAATCTTTAACTTGACTAGACGATCACTAGTTAGAATTCTTATATAAATGCATATTATTTCTGCCTTTTACCAATTAGGGTGTTGAATCCAAAATATTTTAAATTTAATACATTTCAAACTGATAATACACCCTACTAAATGTTAGTTATAAACAAGCAGAGAAAACATAATGATTGAAACTAAAGCAGATATAAACACATAACAATGCATAACACGAGTTTAACGTGGTTCACCAATTAATGGCTACATCCACTAAAAAGCAAGGAAATGTTATATATTATCCGGTATCAATACATGGCCTATGCCAACTATTTATATAGGCATTCAACTATCAACAAATAGTCAGGTGAATGTGAATGGTCATGTGACCATTTGTCTTCACATTCCCAACAATCTCCCCCGTGAAGGCCAACCGACACAACCATGCACAACGACATCCATGCTTCCATTTCAATTCTCATATCACAACTAGGCCTTGAGAAGATTTTAACTTAACCAAACTCTATTCAAGAACACTTCGAATGAGCCTTCTCCAAAAAAAACCAGTATTAAATATATCACCTCCTATTACTTTACCAAGCACAAATTCACCTAGGAATTCACAATCAGAAACACCACTTCCAAGAGGTTCAAAAAATACTTCCCAGTGATCCACATAAGGACCCTCGAACATAAAATCTCCAGAGTAGCATAGATCAGTGCTGACTTTTCCATCAGGAAGAATAATTTCAGAATATTTGTAGGTTGGACCCTGATTTATCCAGGAGTTCAAACCGTTTAGTCCTTCCAACTTCTGCCCAGCTCGTTCCTCTGCCACATCCACTAGAGTAAGAATAGGGATACCTTCCATAAGGGCTTGCAGAGCACAATTTGGGTCAATCTCTGTGACAATGACTCTAGCTCTGGCAACCTTCATGTCTGCAACACAACGCTTGCCAATATTTCCATATCCAAATATGGGCGACATGCCACCCATGCCCGAGCTTGGCCGTTCATCCTTTGGAAGCTCAACAACCACTATTCCGCTATCTTCTGTTGAAGACCTATAACGATGCATACATAAAACATGCTTAGAAATCCTATGATCAATATCAGGATCCATTGGATCTAGCACAATAAAGAGCAGATCAAAACAAGAGAGTAAAGAATCTAGAAGATCAATATTCTTGGTTTGAGTAAGTGAGTGATCACAAGTTCCATAAATAGGATTTGCAGCAGCAACCACACTACAACGTGCATTGAGAGATGCATGAATTCCTACTACCGTCTGTTGCTCCACAACCTGATGTATAAATACACGATCTTGATGACTCATCTTGTTAAATTCATCAATGCAAACAACACCACGGTCTACTAAAACCATTGCTCCAGCTTCCAGCCTTCGTTCACCTGTCTCTTGGTCAGAAGTGACAACAACTGTCAGACCAACATGATCAAAATCTTCACAGAGACTCCACGCGTCACTCAACCTTTCCATATCTTGTTCATTTTTCACAGCACTGGCATATAGTAACGCCTTACACCTACCCACAGAAATCATAATGGGTGTTTCGGTGCCCAAACCTGGCTGTCCACACACGAGCCCTGCAATGATGACTGTGATAGTTGCCAGCTTAACTTCGACTAGAGGGATTTCTATCTTTGGTACAGGCGTTACTTCATTCCCTGTCTCAAACACTAGCTTTACTTCTTCCTCAGTATATCCATGCAAAGCAAACTATAAAAACTTGTGATCTTGCTCATTCGTCTTCTCTGTTTTAGTAGGATCCCACTCTGAATGTTTCGCCACAATTCCCAGCGATGCCATTGGAGCCACAATCTCTTGTCTGAACGACATATCTCACGGGGAAGAAGACAACAGTGAAGACAATGAAGAAGAAGAAAAAGGCTTGCTAACTTTATTGTAATTATCCTCGGGTAAATGCCCATTCTCCGACATGCGCCAAAGTCTATTCAACGTGTCCCAGAGAAACCGGGTCGGAACATAGCTTCCCTTCATTACTTTTTTTACCACTTTTTTCCCATTCTCCATCTCTCCATCAATACTCCCATTCCCATCAAAACTAAAATAATTCAAATTGACATCACCATCCAAATATTCGACCTTCACTCGTCTCACAGGCTTCTCCAAATCCACAGAATGTCGACCAGGACTGATCAAACCGACGGCTTTGATATCATTGTTTCTGAAACTCTGTCCTGGAAAATTCAACGATGAGGATCGACCCACGCTCTTCAATCTAGTCATAGCCTCCATGCTATTGTTCAGAGGCAACCCAAATTTTGTGAAGGAAAGAAACCTATTTTGGATGTTCTCCTTCCACGGCTCCTTGTGTTTCACAGTGACATCATCCTTCAGCTGGGAGCCGAAGAATGCTTCCACGATCTGATGTTCCTTCATAATGTCTGTATTTTTTACAGTGACAACCACGACCACTTTTAGCTCTTTAGTTTCTATGACTTCCATGGGCTCTTCGAGAGTAGGGGGAATCTCCATCTCGACATTACTCTCAACTATTGATTCAAGTTGCTCCTTCACGCAACTCTTTTCAACTTCAGGCTGCTCATCATCCACGTTGACACTATCATCCACATCCATCCAATCAGGTTGGTGAGCCATATCTCCCTTCTCTTCCTGTATGCCCATTGTCCTCGACTCTCGTTAATGGTCACTTCTGCTTCAAATCAGAAAATCGTCTTTTATCTTGCACTTCTTCATCCAAGTCCATAGGCTTCTATGAAATTATCTGTGCAAAGGTTGTCATCATCATGGGAGTGCCTCTTTATTTTTGTCAAGGCCATGCCATCTGCAGAGCTCTCCGAAGCCACAATTTCTCCTAGGCTTCCCTACCTTGCTACCTTACTCCAATCTGCACCCTCCTCATCCCGAAAGTCAACAATAGATTCAACTTGGGTCTCTGATGGCATACACTCTTCCTCCCGCATTCCAACTGAGGTATCACGACATTCAACCTTCACCACATTAATGCCAACAACTTCCCGACCATTAACAGTTTGGCCAATAAGTGCCAAAGTTGGCTCAAGAGGGGAGCAAATAAGAATCCCAACATACTTCTCTTTCATTGGATTCTCCTCTTCAACTAAGTTCCTCTCTTTCTTCCAGCCAACCCACCAATGTACATAATGCTTGAAACTACCATAGAAGTTATGAATTTTACCTTATCCTTCCTCTTGCATCTTTGCTCAAGCCAACCTAGGCTCTGATACCAATTGTTAGTTATAAACAAGTAGATAAAAAATAATGAATGAAACTAAAGCAGATATAAAGACATAACAACGCATAACATGAGTTTAACGTGGTTCACCAATTAATGGATACATCCACTAAAAGCAGGGAAGTGCTATATATTAACCGTTATCAATACATGACCTATGCCCAACTATTTATATAGGCATTCAACTATCAATCAAGAGTCAGGTGAATGTGAATGTTCATGTGACCGTTGGTCTTCATATTCCCAACACTAAACCTATTTTCTCATCGTTGCACAACAAAAATGTGCAACTGCTAGTATACCCATATATCCAAAACCAATTTTGCATGCCTTAGCCAAACTTACTCTTACTGATTTTAGCTATAATCCACAAAGAGTCAGCTCTAGAAGAATAAAGAATTAATTAAAGAAGTGGAGTCAAAGACTACTGTTACATTGACCCAACTATTAAAACTGTATCGCCATACTATAAAACTTGACTTTTTCTAATGATTTTATATTTAGGAAGTCCATTTAAGTTGATTTATCTCTCTTATGTACTAAGACATTCCTTTTGCCTTTTATTTTGTTGTTCTTTATTACAAACTATTTTGATCCCTTCTAACCATGCGACAAGATGTTCATGGTTGAGGGTCTTCAATGTTCTAAATTAAATAATACTCAATAGGAGATCTTTAGATCTTATTAAATAAAATGGGAGTAATTGCTATAGTGTTGTATACGTAGATTATAAATTGTAAACATGAAATAGAGATTATGGATAGATTTATGGTGTCACAAGGTATGAAGAAGGAACCATCTTATTAAAATGAAGTGAATTGTCCTTGTCATTATAAGCTTTGTTAAGCTGATTGAGTTTGAAAGAGAACATAGGATGTTGAACCATCTTATTAAAATGAAGTGAATTGTCCTTGTCATTATAAGCTTTGTTAAGCTGATTGAGTTTGAAAGAGAACATAGGATGTTGGTTCTCCTATCTAAATTCTATATTGTAGATATTCAAACCTTATCATTGAAACCATAATTATATTTGAGCCATAAATAGGAGTGAAGCTACTATAATTATGCTACATCATATATTTCTGCTATATAATACATTATTTACTTGAGAATTGAATAGTATTATTTATATTCAAGTCAAGGAATAGGAAATTTAGATAAGAATAGTTATTCGGGGATTAACTTATTCCTTGTAATCATGGGAAGAATGAGTGTAACCATAAAATTATTATGTTTATCTTTATTAGTAAATTATAAGAATAATCAAGAGATTTAATGTTAGTTATAAAAATATAAATCTTATTTAAGTAATAATAGATGAGAATATTATTTGCGATTTCTTTGTTGGGTAGAGATAAGAGTAGAACGATGTCAATTCATTTACTATATTGAATTATTATCTTATATTGTAGAAAGATAATCATGAAAGGAATCTAAGAGAAATCTATATAAATTGATTTATATGTTAAAAGGTGGGTTCTAATTATAGACCTATATATATCATTGACGTTATTAAACCTTCATCATGTTAAGTAAATGTTAAGATGAAATATCTTGAACATTGATCATATTCAAAGTCATCTTTTGTTAACTGAAGCAATCGATGCCTTGAATGATTATGGTTTTTACTAAAAAGGTTACAATCCTTTATTTTTTTGACATATATATTATGGTTGAATAATAGTTTATAATGCAATGAGAGAGTAGAATATTCTTCAACTTCATTGTTGTGTTATGTCTACCTTTGAATTCAATTCTTGTTAAGAGATCTTGTGGATATGCATAGGTTGATGCTTTCAAATGCACTTATATACTCTTGTATGCTTTATATTTATTATTGTGTTTTCTCAGTGTTTGAGATAAATTCATATGTGTTATGTTCACCTCTTGGAATAGTTGTGATTGAGATGGAACTAATATCTCAAAATGATGTTACATAGTTAAGCAATGATTGTTGCTTCTGTCTTCATATTTATGTTATATGCATCATGTGTGCCCATGATATCATTAAACTAGTGTTAAAATGTGAATAGATCATGTTGCACAAATTCCATTACTCTTGCTATTTGTATTCAGGCAACAAATAGGCATATATTGCATAAATCAGATTATCAAAGAGCGAATCACAACTCTAAATCTAATTATTACTTCTAAATAACAATGAAATAATGCAAATTATCAATTGAATTAAAACAATCTATCTAAGACTCCCTCAATTGACATAGCAAGGCTTCCATTGCTCTTCTCCATTGTTGTTGATGTAGGTGACTCTCAAGTATTACACTGATTTCCTGCATAAGATGGGCAACAATATTGAAGACTGTGATTCTCAAAAATCTAGATTGAAATGAGAAAAGAGGTTGAATTTATATATTTTCAACACAAAGGGGGTGAGAAATAGAACTCAAGTGTTGATTGACAGATAACTGATTTAGATTGATCAGTGAACTCAATTGATTGATTTGTTAGCTCATTTGATTGAGTAGTCAACTGGATTGATTAAAGAGTGAATTCCATTGATTGATCAATAGATTGAATAAATAGATTGATTAGAAGACTAAATTGATTTTGAGTTAAAAAAGATGATTGATGAGTTAACTGATTAGATAACTGATTTGATCAATCGGTTCTGATTTTAGCATGTATTGTAGGAATTTGAAATTGAATTTGATTTTGATTTTCAATTTTGATTTGAATTTGGTCATTCGAATGCTGAAATGCACATGAAATTAACCGAAATTCTGATTTGGGGAAAATGTGAATTTGAAAATATGAAATTAGATGAAATGATATGAAATTCGAATTTGGGGAAATATGAAATGAAATTAGATGGAATTAATTGGAATTATGGTTTGGGGAATTGGAGGAATTTAATTAATTAATTAAACTAAAATTATTTAAACTTAGGAAATAGAATTAATAAAATAATAAAGATTATTTAACTAAGGAAAATGTTGTAATTAATTAAATAATTGATATTTAATTAATAATTAAGATAAGGTTAGATGATTAAAATGATTTGAGAATAGAAATAGAATATTAGAAGTGTTGAAGGACGATGATTAGAAGAAATAATTAGTTTAATCAAATAATTAAAGAATTACTTAATTAAATAGATGAATAATTAGTGTAGAATTAATGAGACATTTTTAGGTGTCTACATTTGCCCCTCTTTGAGACAATGTCAGAATGACGTTGTTTCAAAGAAAATGAAATTTTTTGCCTCAGTATGCCCTGGTGACACTAGGGTATAATGTCCCCTCGAGAGATTATTTGTGCATTGAAGGCATGAATGATCTCTCAAAAGAAGGAGAATGTTAGATGAGAGATGGAAGAATGGTTAACTTGATGACAAGAATGAGTTTGATTATAGAAAAGAAATGGTTGAAGTGATTTGTATATTGATTTATTTGATAGAATTGGATTGATAAAGATAAAGTCTGGTTTTAGGAAGGACACATCCTGTATAAGACAAAAATGATCAAAATGTCTGGTTTTAGGAAGGATACATCCTATATAAGACAAATGATAGATGATCGTGTCTGGTTTCAGGAAGGAATAATCCTGTATAAGACAAAAATAGATAACAAAACATCTGGTTTCAGGAAGGATACATCTTGTATAAGACTAAGATAGATAAAAATTGGATGAATGATAAAATATGATAAATGTGAAGAATAATTGATTGATAGATAGGATAGTTGAAATGAGAAAATGATAGAATTATAGATGAAAAGATTGAAATTAATTGATGAGAGAAGATTGAAATTAAGTGATGAGAGATCATGTTAGATGAAAGAATGATTGGAAAGAATGATCAAGTAGAAAAATGCTTGATGAGAGAATGATATGAAGAGACAATCAACATGATGAGATTAGAAAAATGAAATGATATGATTGATGATGAATAGTCTTCTTGTCATTATTCATAGTGCAATACATTTTCATCATTGAGCCTTATTATGTAACAATGAAGCTTTGTACATCAGGGTATGAGGAACCAAGATGTAAATATATCTCATTAAAAAGAAACAAACACGTAGCAGACAAGGAATGAACCCTCCATTCTGGGAATAACGCCAGGGGTCGAGGTATGTGTGACATTCACAAGCTGAATGCTCCTATCACAGACACCCACTAGAGCGATTTCCTCAGAACTTCATTGGTTCAAACCACAAACAACAAACAAAGAAAAGGATCATGCCCATCACGACTCCTCTAGTCACTTTTGGACATCCTTGAGTAGCTAGAAGCAATGATCTTCACCAATTTGATAAAAGATAAAACCAACTAGAACAAAATACAACAACCATACTGATTTTTGTCTTTGTATGATTGCTTGATGTGATTTTGATAATGTTTGGTTTCAGAAGTTTTGGACCTTGTTTAAGACTGACCTGTCTAGTTTTGAGTGTACCGATTCTATTTAAGACAAGACTTTGATCACATTGATAGTTTGATAGTGATTCGATAGATTAGACAGTTGATCAGGTTGATTGCAGTTGTTTTGACAAGATAGTTGTATCCTTTGTTTAACTTCGTGCAAAGTGTTTGCTGGATAGCTGCTAGGATATTTGATTCTTGAGAGACATGTTCTTGCAAATTTTTGATGTTTTTTGATTTTTAGTTTGGTTTTTAGTTATTTTTTTGATGTTTAGGGGTTTTTGGTATTTTCCCAATGTTTTTGTGCTTTTTTCAGGATCGTATTTGAATGTTTTTGTTTGATTTTGATGTTTACTTATTTTTAAAATTTTCAGGACTTTTTCAAATGTTTTTGATTGATTTTTTTGATATTTGATGTTTAGGGGTTTTGGTATTTTTTGATGTTTTTGTTTGATTTTGAAAATTTTCGATGTTTTAGGATTTTGATATTTTTGAATGTGTTTGTTTGATTTTGAGTTTTTGATTGTTTTTGGATTTTGATATAACACGACCTGCCATTAATTGATACAGATAAGACTAACTTGGACAAAATCCAACAGTCATACTGATCTATGTCGTTGTTTTGATTTGTGTGATCATTGATAGGAATGTTTGGTTTCAAAGAGTGAGTACCCTGTATAAGACCGATCTGTCTAGTTTTGAGTGTAACCTTTCTTGTATAAGACATGTTGTTTGATAGAGTTTGATTGATTAACAAGACATGTGATCAATTTGATTGTAGACTTTGAGAGTTTGCTTGTTGTTGATTTGATTTCATGGATAGCCCATGCTTTCTTGCTTTGATTTTTTTTTTTTTTCATGACATTTTGTGACTTTTTTATTTTTTCATGACATTTTGTGAGTGTTTTTGATTTTTTCATGACATTTTGTGAATGTTTTTGGTATTTTTTTATTTATGCCCCCAATTATGCAGACCTATGATGATAAAACGATGATGCATAATGCGGTGGAGACAATGAATTTTTGATATGAGTTATGCTAATGTAGGATGCATGACAAAAATGCAGTTCCTATTAAAACAAGGATGAGTGTGTGTGTCTTTCATTAAGAAATACACTAATTGGATTAAAGGTGCAAAACGTTTCAGAGATAGGAGTTCAATCCATTCTCAAAAGACTTAGACCATCTAACCTAACAGACTATGTAACCAAGATTTATGAATGGAGGTGAGGAAAAATTCTCCATCAATTCTTGAAATTTTGATCTATTTTGCCCATGTGTGTGCAATTGAGTTCATTCTGACTCTTATAACCATCAAAGACCCTTGGAATCCTATGTGGCTAGCTACGTGAGTTATTCTGACTTCAAAAGCAACCTGGATAGAGCCTCGTTGCCAACAAGCTTTTAGGGCTCCAACGAGGTTATGCACCGTAATCTCTCAAATATTGCTCTATTGCCAGTAGGCATCCATAGCCCTGATGGAGTTAATTGCATGTTCCCATAGTCAAGTTTTTTTTTTGTCACACTTGTATGCATGATATTTCAGTTATATATCTTTGTTCTTTTTGCTTTGAGATAGATATTGACATAACACATTTTTTTTTCTTTTTTTTCTTTTCTTGCCTTGACTTGTAAGTAATGAAACCTACTTGGGTATGACAATTACAACGGTGCTGAAGCAAAATATTGGACTTTTCACTAGCCACATGACCAACTAGGTATCTGTAATGACAGAGTTTTTTGATTAATGTGTGAGATATACAAATTGATAGATTTTGGGTAACAAGACTTGATAAGGAAACCTCTACCCAACCAAGGATAAAACGTAATCACAATATAACGTTGAAGATGAATGACTAAAGACCTCCTAAAGACTTCATGAACAGGTATCTAGGAAATGAGATAACCTTCATTCCTTTCATTGTAGGTAGGTGAATGACTCGGACAATCATCCTGTTTTATTGATGCAACTATATGAGAAAGCAATAATGATATGCAACTATATGTTGTGCAATTTGAAATAAGAGCAACTATGATGCATGAAGGTATGCATTGCAGTACTGAAAATTGAAATGAACCCACCCTTAGATATAATATATTTTTAGGTGAAAGTTGTTATTGAGTTGGTATGAACTTTGTGTAGATAATTCATTGGTCTTTGTTTGAAGAGTTGGATGAACCTATCTTTTTCAATAGGATATTGAGATTGGAGTCTTTCATGTATAGTTTCTGCTATATCCCCCTTATTTTCAAACCAATTCAGCTGTGGTAGAGCTTCTTGTCCCCAGTTTTTCAAGTGTGAGTGTATGAGGTAAATAGATTTTAGTTTCGAAGTTGTGATATGAGCGGGTGTTATGCCTATTTTTATTGATGCACTTGAAGAGTATGATGAAGCCAACTGAGTGTTGATTTCATTTGTTGGTGTTATGCTTGTGCTTGAAGAAGATGGCGTAACAATATGGATGTTGATTTCAATAGTTGGTGCTATGCTTTTTTCTGTCATGACATTGGCTTTGGATGATGGTGCACATATCATTGTTGACAATTTTTTCGGTGTAGTATGATCTAGATTGGTGATTTCATTGATAAGGGGTTCATGAACAACTTGTGTATTGGAATCATGAGAGAGACTAGGAGAAGTGATAATGGGATCTTGTTTAGGAGGTGGATGTTGGATGGTACTTGAAAGAACATATTGCTCTTGCGAAACAAGGGTGTTATTATGAGTAGAATAGAAAAGAATGAGGGGATCATCATAAGACTCTTGGTCGACGGGATCTTCATCAAAAATTGGATATGATGAAAAGGTTTATTCTTGATCTTGATTTATTTCATGACTGATTTCTTCTAATTTTGGATTGTCCTCTTGACATGGGGGAGTTTGCATATTCATGGGAGATTCTTGGAAGGTTTCAACCTTTTGAATTGATGAGAAAGGATCTTGAACAAGACTCTCTGAATCATGACTTGGATTAGATTGGATTTGTGCTATGGATAGCCCTTGGGAGATTGTGCTATTGGATGAAGATGGCATGGGTTGGTCTTGTGTAACCTTAGGGGATGATGAAATGGTGGGTTTGGACTTTGTTTGAAAGGGATTTGATTTTGGTTGAAAGGAGTATGATTATGGTTGAAAGAGGTTTGATTTTGGTTGAATGAGTTTTGACTTGGACTTTGTTTTAATGGGGTTTGATTTTGGTTGAAAGAGGTTTGATTTTGGTTGAAAGGAGTTCGATTTTGGTTGAAAGAGGCTTGATTTTGGTTGAAAAAGGTTTGATTTTGGTTGAAAGAGATTTGGTTTTGGTTGAAAGGAGTATGATTTTGGGTGAAAGAGGTTTGATTTTGGTTGAATGAATTTTGATTTGGACTTTGGTTGAAAGGGGTTTGATTTTGGTTGAAAGGAGTATGATTTTGGGTGAAAGAGGTTTGATTTTGGTTGAATGAATTTTGATTTTGGTTGAAAGAGGTTTGAATGTTGGGTTGGTGTGAATTTTGATTTGGAATTTGATTGAATGGGGTTTGATTTTGGTTGAAAGAGGTACTTTGAGTGTTGGGTTGGTGTGAATTTTGATTTGGAATTTGGTTGAAAGGGATTTGGTTCTGGTTGAAAGGAGTTTGAATGTTGGGTTGATATGATTGGTATGATAGATATGTTGGGTTGAAAGAAGGTTGACATGAATCTAATGTTGGTTGAATTGAGGTAGGAATGCCTTTGTTGAAAAATTAAGGTTGGCATGTTTGAATGTTCTCACAAGAAAAAGAAGGTTGGCCTGATAACGATTCCCTCGTGGTTATCACTTCTCTCATCATATTTTATAACTAGCCCCTATGGTTTCTAGGACTAGTCATGTCTCTCAGTTGTTGTTGCAAAGTATTGATGTTTCAGAGCTAATGTTTCTATGGATGGTGATGGAATAGGAATGGAAGAGATGAATTCTTCACCTTCCCTATGAAATGCATAACGCCAATCCATGATGTTTGCTTGATTGGTTTGAACCTAAGATCACAACATGTAAGATATTTTCTTCATTTATAGAATGTTGCATAAGTTTGATTTGATGTTGATGTTGACAAGCTTGTTTGCTGCAGGGTTTTGATCTTGTTGATATTGAAACTTGACTTTGTTGAGGGATTTGATCTTGCTGATGTTTTGAGAAAACTTTGGTTGAGATTCCACTTTGTTTTTGGTATTTTATAAAATGTTAGAACTTGGTGAAATGTAGTAAAGGATACAATAGACACATCAAAAAGAATAAAACCATGAAAAGAATACTTGTTTAAGGAACTTTTTTCAAATTCCCATGAATGTTGGAGTCTTTTTCAAGACCCCATTTTGTTTTCGTTGTATTTGGGCAATTCGATATGACATCAAGCAAACTCTCCTAAGGTCAAAAGGTCACAAGTATTACCACAACCCACATCTTGATACTCCATCAACTCAAACAATCGTGTCACACCCTAGTGTGCACCCATTTTTTTGCCTTTTTTCTAAAAATTAGACCAAAGAAGATTTCTCCTCAATTGGCCCGTTATTCTGGGAGATATATGGTGAGTGTCTTGGGGGAAGATTCTTCCCCACCCTTGCACTATGATAAAACAAGTGCCTAGTTACTGACTTAGTTTGGCTTCTAATTTCTATGGTGTTTAGACAAGGTTCCATTCAAGTGGTCACAATCAACAATGTTTTACACTCCGTTGAGGGAGGTCTCCCAGTCTGTAGAGGTTACGCTCTACAGATTTTAACGCACCGTATAGGCATTGAGGGAGGAATAACGTCGTTGTGACAACATGTAACACTCGTCACACATAATTTTTATCACAAACGCATTTGATTATAGTGGCTTTAGTCGTTGGCCACTTAGGTCATTCCCCTCTCACCGACCTTAATGGCGCCCTAAGGGTAACTCGGGAGGGCGGGCCTTCTAAAGGATTTAATTGTAAGAAATAAATGAAAGCATGAAAGAAGAGAGTCCATTTTTTGATCACCCATTGAAGGGGAGAGCATAATACCTATCCCTTCAAAGACACAAAAAACAAAGTTCTTTTTTTTATCCCTTCATTGCAATGATTTTCTATTCTAAGTGGAGATGTTGCTCCACACATACATGGTGTTCATTTTAACTAGCATAGTAATGATGAAATTTGTTTTGTTCTTTTATTAAAGCACCAAAAGGAAATATTTCTACTCTAACCTTGTAGAAAAGATAACGTTAGTCAACACATGGTGGGCTATCCAGCCTAATTTTTAGGTTACAGAGTTCTATCTTTTTACAGACAGAAAGATATCTTGGAAAAAACCAGAACTGTAATAGAACAGAAAATAAAAAACTGAAGATAGAAGGGTTATTCTGCAATTATATTGTTCCACACTACACGAGCCAACACATCAATTTCGTCGAAGAACTTGTACTTGGTTAAGAAAATGATGGATGGTTCTATGGTACTGAGCGATCTCCTTTTTCTCTTCAATCTCACGGAGCTCCCTTTCAACCTTCGAAAACTTCTGATAGGCCTTTTGTTGTCTCCTATTTTTCTTTTCCTTCCTTGCACCTAGAATTCAGAATCTCACCTTTCCTGCCATTGGATTAGATACATTTTATATGCATAAATCAAATTTTTTAGAATTCGATAAAATTTCAGGGTTAGATGCGCAAGACAAAATCATGCAAAAATGACATAAGAATTTTTTAATCTACCATCTTTCAAAGCAATTGCAATCTATTTAAACAATTGCAATATGTTGTCTGATCAATTGCGATGTGATGTTAGCACAATGACGACATGATATCAACAAATGTAAATTTTTGTGTATGCAATTGCAACGTCCAATATTCTGTGCATGTACAGATTTGCAAAAACGTGTCAAAATAAAAAATGAAGGTCAGAGTGCTTCACGTTAGGTTCACCAAATGTATTCAGGCAACAAATAGGCACAAATTGCATAAATCAGATTATCAAAGAGCGAATCACAACTCTAAATCTAATTATTACTCCTATATAACAATGAAATAATGCAATTATCAATTGAATTAAAACAATCTATCTAAGACTCCCTCAATTGACATAGCAAGGCTTCCATTTCTCTTCTCCATTGTTGTTGATGTAGGTGGCTCTCAAGTATTGCACTGATTTCTTGCATAAGATGGGCAACAATATTGAAGACTGTGATTCTCAAAAATCTAGATTGAAATGAGAAAAGAGGTTGAATTTATAGATTTTCAACACAAAGGGGTGAGAAATAGAACTCAAGTGTTGATTGATAGATAGCTGATTTATTTGATTAGTGAACTTAATTGATTGATTTGTTAACTCATTTGATTGAGTAGCCACCTGGATTGATTGAAGAGTGAATTCCATTGATTGATCAGTAGACTGAATAGATTGATTAGAAGTCTGAATTGATTTTGAGTTAAAAAAGATGATTGGTGAGTTAACTGAGTTAACTGATTAGACAATTGATTTGATCAATCAATTCTGATTTTACCATGTGTTGTAGGAATTTGAAATTGAATTTGATTTTCATTTTCAATTTGGATTTGAATTTGGTCATTCAAATGGTGAAATGCACATGAAATTAACTGAAATTTAGATTTGGGGAAAATGTGAATTTGGAAATATGAAATTAGATGAAATGATATGAAATTCGAATTTGGGGAAATATGAAATGAAATTAGATGGAATTATTTGGAATTATAGTTTGGGGAATTGGAGGAATTTAATTAATTAATTTAAATAAAAATATTTAAACTTAGGATATAGAATTAATTAAATAATAAAGATTATTTAACTAAGGAAAAGGTTGTAATTAATTAAATAATTGATATTTAATTAATAATTGAGATTTAATTAATAATTGAGATAAGGTTAGATGATTAAAATGATTTGAGAATAGAAATAGAATAATTATAAGTGTTGAAGGGCGATGATTAGAAGAAATAATTAGTTTAATCAAATAACTAAAGAATTACTTAATCAAATAGACGAATAATTAGTGTAGAATTAATGAGACATTTTTAGGTGTCTACACTATTATCACATTGCTAGTCTTCCTCATACTGGGTTGGGTATCTTTTGTGTCATGAAAGATTTCAAGGAAGTGTATTTATTTCATGGTAGGGTGGAAATGCACTCCAACAATGTTCTCACCCATGATGTGATCGAGGGAGATAGATGTTGGGAGTTCTGTCATGGTGACCCTCATGTTTTGTACATAATGTATTCATTTTATTAAACCCATTGATCTATTATAAAGGTATATGTTTCCTTATGATCTACTTAGTCCTGGTTTGTGTACCTAAGCTTATCTCAAAATGTAATTTCATATCCTTGATCTTTTATATTTGAATACATGGCACTAATATATGTTTGATTTTGTGTAAATTGTGATTTATGATTAATTTGATATTATGGTGGTCCTTACATTTACCCAGATGTAGAATAGGGGATGTGAACTGTAATATTGACTAAGATGAAGAAAATCCAACTTTCCATTTTTCTATTCTCTGACAAGAGAGAAATACTTCTCTCAAGAACATTCCACCTCCATCTCTTCCTAATTTCTATGGGCTTATTACTCTGAACTCAAACACTTTTCTCTTTGAGTTTGACATCCCATGTCACAGTTATGACTATATTATAGATGCCCATAGGTTGAAATTGTTCCTTGCAACTCTTAAAGATTCTGCCTCGAGATGGTTCATGAACCCAGGGAGAGATGCAGTGAATGATTGGGATAATATGAAGACAAAATTCTTGAAGAATTATAAAGACTACCATAGAGGAGGAGACTTGTGTGAAGATGATGACTTTTGCATGACTCAAAAGGAATATGGTTTGTTAGAAGACTACCTTAAATGCTTCATGTTTAATCTAAAATAGTCTAGACATAATAGTCGTCATGGAGATTCTCCGAAACATGTTTTCCTTTGTGGGATTGATGAAGATTATTTGGATGCCTCAAACTTAATGGTAGGAGGACATGTGAATCAAGTTACATGGAATGGCATGTGTCAACTTGTGAGGAATTTCAAGGTCAACCATGAAGAAGATAGGGAATATATGAGGACTAGCAGCTAAGTTTTCTTTTGGAGTGTCACAAATACAAATCAGTAACTTGCTTTCATACATGAAGCAAGATATTATCAATCACATGGCCAAATAGATGAATGCATTGCAAGTAAGAAGGAAGCAGATGCTATTTTGGCCTAAATTGCCCACATTTTCATTATAAGAAGAAAGATTGCATATGCAAATGAGTTGTCAATATAGAGGATAGGCTTGATTTTAAGGCCCTGGAAGACAAAAATGGTGAGGTGTTCTACCTTTTCCGATGGAAACCATGGAACCAAAGGATAGGTATGGCTCAAGATCCTTTGTCAACTGGTTTTTTTAAATTTTATTCCTAGTTATTCTCACTTATGATTGATTCAATCACATACTCAGGTACATCTATCCAAACGGGATCGACATCCATCCAATCGGGATGGACATATAACCATATGGGTTAGGCATCTATCCATACGGGACAAGAGGTTTCATCTATCCAATCTGGGATAGGCATCTATTCATAAGAATAGAAAATACTTTGGCCAGAGACTTTAGACTCATTGGGACCATCCAGGTCTTGAGTCACTCTCTAAAGACTACAGTTCCCTACTAGGAATGCATCGGGGTGGCCACCTTTAGGAGTAAATGAAAATAATTAAACAAACTTGAGTTTCACCCCATAATTCGGTCTAAAGCCTCGGGAAGTCAAGCGAATCCATACGAGATTCCTTCTGAGTATGCATTTAATTATTCTTAATCTTTCACTTAGAATTATTTGTACCCTTTGATTTAAAGACAAGGGAGCTTTGAGAAATCATGATCAATTCACCCTTAACCAAATCCTAATCACCATCCCCAAATGCCTCAGTACTAGGGACAACTCCATCCCTAGACTGCCTACATACTCGTTTCGACACAGGATCAAGGCGTAAAGTATGTAGTTTTGATTTCTAACTATGGTTTAATGTAAACTGTTTGGTGAGTATACAACCCTTTCTAGGGTCAATGTCCCAGACAGTTTCTATGCGGTTGCTACCCACGATGGTAGCTCTATAGCAAAAAGGCTCATGGTGGCCTTCTGCTTGTGGCCTAAAACAACTAAGTCCTATTTCTGATTAAATACATCACCCTTGACCCATTATCATCCACTGGATTTCCATCAAGATAAATAAATTCCAAAATCATAACACAACCAAACCCTAATGGGGGTTTCTAAGGTTTAATTGAGTGAATGTAATTTCATTTAAGATTTATCTTTTTAGATTATCGATCCAAGGGGGATTACCCAAACCTTGGATTTTAACTTTGAAATGACTCTTATTTCTCCTCAATGATATAGAGGGACGATGCCATATACACCATTGTTGCAACTTTATTAGGCGTTAAGTGCAGTAGTTCAACACAATGACATTACTCGTAAGCGTGACCCAAAGGCACCATAGATACCAAATGTTGCTAATGTTTTTTGGTTTCAACTCCTCTTGTTTAGTTATCTATCTAAGAATTTAACTACGAATTCATGAAATCATAAATAAACATTACACTAGAACAACTATGAAAAGAAACTATTACATGCAAGGAATTATTGCTTGAAATTAAAAACTAAGATATAAGTATTAAATGCTAAATAAATCAACCACTTTGGAAATAGTATTTTCTTGAAAGCAATCTATGATAATAATTAAAATTCTAAAACTTGAACTAAATACATGAAAGTACTAATCGCTTGAAAACTATGATACTTATAGGAGATAGCTTATGAAAATGACCATTACACTTTAAGTATGAATCCTAATACTTGAAAGGTACTAAATTACTTGAAAGAATATTAAATGATTAAATAGCAAGGCTTTGAAAAAAGAATTTAACATTTACTTGTTGAAGGGAAAAACTATTTAATAATAAGCTTGAGAAGAACAACATTATTGATAAACCAACTAATTCTTCCATTTGAAGTAACATAAATACTATCTTTAATTATTTTCTACAAATGATAACCTTACTTAAATACGAATCCTAATACTTGAAAGGAAATTAAATTATCGAATAATAATACTTTGGAAATGAATTTAATACTTACTTGCTTGAAGGAGAAACTATTTGACCACATATTTTTTATTACTAATTATTTGAAAAAGAGATTATTAAAGAGCCTAAACACTTTCTAGCTAACCAAGGTAATAAGGCTCCCTAATAAATATTTTTTAATCAATCTATTTCTAGTTGAGCTAACTTTATCTTTAGATATCTTTCCTTATCAATTTCAAATTCTTAGAAGAGAGCTAATGTTTCCTCCTTAAATTCACTTCAATTAAAATTATTATTTATTTCTCTAAGTGATCATGGGATAGGTTTTCTTGATCCAATAGTCTAGAACAATGAATTATAACTTTATTTCGTCTTCAAAACTATGTCTCATTATATATATACAACTTGATTTGAGGTTCACAAGATAGGTCAAGTCTCAAGTTAGAAAGATTTTAAATTTTATTTCATTTCCACTTGGTAAAACTATTCGGTTCCAAATAAAGTTTTCTTTGAATCTTAATTAATACTAATGTTCTTGCATATTATACCATTTAAATTGTATGAATATTTAACTATGAAATTCACCTCTAAATTTAAATGTTAATTAGATTTATCTATACTAATTACTTGCAATATAAATGTAACTTCTCCCTTTATTGGTCTTATGATTACTTTATAGCTAGAAGTAAATATTTTTAACTATTAATAGATTTGACTATTCTCAAATGCCTTGTATACTCTATATCTTGAAAAATTAAGAAGCAATCAAATAATCAACTTCTTGAAATGAGGGAAATCTTTAACTAAACATTAATTCAGATTGCTTGAAATACATAAATGGGTAACTATGAACCTAAGCATGATTACTGGTAGGTAAATTCTTTTAACCTTCAATACTTGCACTAATTGAAATATAGAAAAAGATAATTTTGAAGTCCAATAAATTAAATATTTGGAAAGTATTGAATATCTTGAGGGAATCTATTTACTACTAGGTTTTATTTGAGACTAATTAGTGATACTCGATGAAAAAGAACCAATACTTTGGAATAATTTCATTTATTTTGACTTGTGCAAAAACTTCCCAAGGTGTATCATGATTGCAATATCATTTCCCCTTTCGTTGTTTTCTTAAATCAAACTAATTTATTTTATAAGGGGATTTGAATATTATATCTACATCCTAAGAAAGATTAATTCAAGGTAGTAGATCTAAAATGCTTTATTGTCCATCTGACTTTCTTATGTGATGATTGACCATTTGCCTCTTGCAATATTTATCCATTTGAAACCCAACAGGACTCCTTTCCCAGCATTAAGGAGGAATTAACACTTTTGATTTAAGATAATTGCTAAAGGGAAGCTCTAATTGCAACTTAATTTCCATATTAAAAACTCCATTAACATGAGTTACATTCGTTGTACTTCGCCCTAGAGAATTAATTCCTACTTCAATTTTTCTTTAATAATTTCCTATAACTAAAGAATAAATCCTTTCTATTAAAATTATTAATA
Source organism: Cryptomeria japonica (assembly GCF_030272615.1). Taxonomy (NCBI): domain Eukaryota; kingdom Viridiplantae; phylum Streptophyta; class Pinopsida; order Cupressales; family Cupressaceae; genus Cryptomeria; species Cryptomeria japonica. Next base: position 530,629,745 of record NC_081406.1, on the reverse strand, counting down.
TAAATAATTTTTAATTTTCCAATGTACAAATTAATTCTAGAAATACAAATAGATTTTAATTTAGCAACTTAAAATATAAACAAATTCCAACTACAAAAAAAATCATAATCTCAATAAAATTCTAATTACAGCCTCCAATTATTTACTTTTGATAAAATAATTTTTAAATTATTCTCACTCTAAATTAGATAAATTTTAATTATTTTTAAGAAATAAAATAATTTTTATTAATGAATCTTTAGTTTTAAAATATGAGTTAAGTTTTAGTTATTTATAAACTCACTTTAAATATTAAATAATTTAAAATCCTTTATTAAATTACATTTTAACATAAAAAGAAAATTATTAATTTTAAAATATCAATAGAGAGGGGGTCCCGCGGGCCCACCCCTCTGTGGGTCTCGTTACTTGTGCGGCCTCATGGACCTGCGCAGATAGGGTTCCACAGGGGGGTGTGTGACCCCACCCTCTCCCTACGGCAATGTTTACCCAACCCCTACGATGCACTGACATGTATATATATATATATATATATATATATATATATATATATATATATATATATATATATATATATATATATATATATATATGCATAGGATGTGGTAGACGTTGCCATGCAATAATATGTATGTGTAACATGTAATGTATGTATAACATGTATTGTATGCATAAGATGTCAGTGCATCATAGGGGTTGGATAAAAGTTTCCCTCTCCTTGCGGCTTGCACATGCAGGATTGCAGGGTGGGGGAGGGGGTTACGTTCCCCTCCTCCCGCTCAAAAAAAAAAAAACCACCCAAATAAATTCTAACTTTTGAAATTTAATTTTTTTGTTTAAATATAAATATATATATTTCATCCATTAGATAATTAAATCTGATTTTTTTTTTAACATACATAAGCATAAAATGAATAGGGAAATTTGTAATGTGGGAAAAGGGTTTTCTTATCAAGATCAAATCCAAATTTCTTTTAGAATTGAAAATAATTGATTAAAAAGAGAGAAGCATTTTCACATGAAGATTTATATAAAGAAATCATTTATGTATGTATATATTTGAAAGGAAATTTACTATTTAACTAATACAGACTTATTGAATATTTATTTCTATTTTTATTTCTATCAAAATCTGAAAACAAGAGAGATACATGCAATTATATTTCCTGTATCAAAATTTTGAATAAAGAACAAGATTTCTTAAAGAAGTTAAGAATACAAATCCTATATTATTTAACCCTCCCTTTTCTGCTTTATCAAAAATATTAAATAGAAATACACAAAGCATAGAAACCAACCAATGCATGCAAACAAAAATCCTCCCTTCTTTCTCATTTTTTTGGAAGAAAAACATGGAGCATGCAAATAAGAATAATGGAGAAAAACATGCAAGCAAGAATAATGGAAGAAGGAAACTTGAATGTTGATCGAAACCCTTGTTGAAGCAAACCCCTGACTTCTCAGTTGTCCTCTTTCAAACCCCGTCTGTAGCCTAGTGAAGATCTTCTCCAAAATCCCTGAAAGAAAATCCTATCTCCTACAATACAACATGTCTACCAAAACCCTCCTACTACAAAGATGATTTGCAAGAATTCAAAACTACTTTATCAAAGAAAACAATGAACTCCCCCATTTTCGAAAATCTAGTGTTCAATATATAGAAAAGAGAGTCATTTTCCCTCTACCAAGGAAATTATTTAGTTTTGAGATTCTTTTCTTGAAATAATCTCATGCAAAAATGATTATTGTCATAGTGGGGATTACATATAAAAATTTGAATTTGAGATTCTCTTCTAGAACCTTCTCATTTCCTCCTACAACATGTGCTCAATAACATATTGAGAAAATAAGTAATTTCTAAATTAATTTCATGCAAAATGATTGTTGTCATAATGGGGGTTTGAATTTTGAAATTCTTTCATGCAAGGCATATTTCTTACAACTTGTCATAGTGGCGGTTACATTTGACCATGCATTTAAAATTTGAATTTGAATTCATTTTTAGAATCTTCTCTTTTCTCCTACACCATGTGCTCAATTAGAATATTGAGAGAATAAATAATTTCTTAAATAATTTATGACCTCACGTGCGAGTCGCCACTTATTAATTCTTCTTTTTAGAATAATTTCATCCTTATTCAATTTTTTCTTCTCTAACTAACATTACTCATAAGATTAATAATAACGATGATGATGATGATGATGATGATGATGATGATGATGATGATGATGATGATGATGATGATGATGACAACAAGTCTAATCAAGACCAGAAAAGAGGGTTATGACATAATCCTGCCAATACTACTTCACAACCTCCAAGACTAGAAAAGAGGGTTATGACATAATCCTGCCAATACTACTTCACAACCTCCAAGACCTATGTAGTTGCGAACACAACTTGCACCTAACCCAATAATTGTCTAATATAGTAGGCATGCCAATACTGTCCAACAATTTCCATCCTATGTACTAGATGTTAATAATATGCATATTCACTTTGGAAAAACTCTTGTTGCACATACCTAGCCTATAATCATAGAGGTACCATCAGATGTTTCTTCAACTAATGTTCACCCCCCATTAAGCAACATATCTTCACTTCCTAAACCAAAATTAAACAAAGACGCTCCATCACCATTTCCACAAGGACTTAATGTGCAAAAACCTTAGTTTGAACTAGCATTTGACTTTCTAGACCAGCCAAAAAATGTTAGTATCAAGATACTATTATTTCAAACCACTAAAGATGTCCCTATCTACAACATGACTATTAAGGAGATATGCATAAAAAACCTAGGTAGAAAAAGGAAAAATCTTGCAACTATTCATGTGGTAGGATAGTTGGTTGACATCATTTTGGGAAAGCTTATCATTCCTAAATATACAGACCCTAGGAGCCCTGTGGTAAATGTCAATCAATGAGACACTTATTCCAATCACTTTGATTGACCTAGGGACAATCATCAATGTGATGACTTGTGAGACTATACAAAACCTTCGGCTAGCCAATATAAGGCCTACCCGCACTATCCTATAAATTGTTGATAGCTCCTCAATTAAGCCAAAATGGATGGTAGAAGACTTGGTAATAAAACTTGACTCTTGGGATTGTCACGCAAACTTCATTATCCTATAGCCAAAAGATAATCTTGGGGGATACCTACTCATTCTAGGAAGACCTGTAATGCCTCGCCAAGAAACTCTAAAGGATCTAACTAACAAACTTGATAAAAGGAGCAATTTTTTTTTTTTCAAAAACATTTAACAAGTAATCTACTACTTAAAAAGAGTAAGTTTAAAGTTTAATGCACAAGAGGAAGTCTTCTACAACTTTTCCCCCAAATTTTCTCTATCGTGTTACTTAATCTAACCATTCATCATTAAAGAGCATTAATCCAATTGAAAATTGCATCTAGTACATTCATGTATTTAAGCAAATTAAATTACAAAAGTAATCCATTTATACCAAATATAGGTTTATACAATACTTATCATAACATAAACATTTTTGAAATAAATGAAAGATTTAATCATTTAGAACCATTGTTGCTCAATTACAGAAATAAAATCCTATCCATTAAGTTCCATTGTTTTTACGTCAGATTGCATCATGAGTACATCATATTACATCAATTGCCATGTAGGAATAAATATATATCAATTACATCAATACATAAGGATACAACAAGGTAGATACACAGAAACACCATTCGAAGATACTGAGCTGACCAACTCCATGAGAACATGATGGAACCAAAACAAAGCCATCCACGCAAGACTAGTACACAAACCCTGATGGAAGGAAAAATCACTACCACCCGACCATGTGAACCAAAAGGACCACCCCCAGTGCTAGGAGATAATCACAAGGCCCTCAAGCAATACAACAAACAATACATGGTCTGAACTCACATCACCAAGTATACCACATCTAACATAACAATAGAATGACTTCAACAAGAAAGTACCAGGTGCTTCAATCACAATCCGACACAAGTGTACACAAGGGAAGAGTGTTATCATATAGCTTGATATGGGTTATCTTTGTAGGCCTCCATAGGCCCCAACCCCCAACCTGGGTTATCCTAGTAGCCTCTCCCAAACCCCCAGTCCCCATTCAAGTCTCAAGTGGTGCCAACTTACCTTTCGAGAAGACAAGGTAGTTGATCATGCCATTCTAGGCCTTCCCAATGCATCTTGAGTCTATATGAGCACACAACCATGAGCAGGGCACAATTAATCTTATTTAATGTTATAAGCTACCCAACCCCCTAATACATTATTAGGTTATCACTTATTAAGTCAACTTCCAATGGGTTATCTTGGCAGCCACTTTGGGCCCCGACCCCCACTTGGAAGCCACTCTCCCTTAGTGACACTTAACCTACTCAAGGTTCCATTCCAAATCATAGTCAACATGGTCAAAATTCGATACATAGAAGTGCTAAGCACAACAATTCCAACTTCTACAAGGGATAACTTGCCTAGAAGTAAAAAGGTCAACATCAGATCAACTATCTAACACATGACCACTTAAGAGGTAACAAAGACAAACTAGGGACAACCTTATCATGGCTTCCACATATGATAACCAAAGTACAAAATAAAGACATTAAAACACATAACTCGCACATTCCCTTCCTTTAAACATTAACAACCAATTTCCCAAGCAGAAAGTGAAGCCAAGTATTAAACACCTCTAATTTATAATATACACAAACAATGATTTACATACATAACTCTGAAAAATATCTTTTAAAATAAAGCATTAGTCTTAATACATTTATTTTTCCAAAAACAAAAGGTTTATTTACTCAAATAAACTTGATTAAACAAATTACCATAATAAATCAAAATTCACTTATATTCTTACATAATCTCATATATATATAAATACAGTTTCCCAAATTATACTTTATTTTTAAACCCTCATACATATACCTCCCCATGGCTTTGTGGGAATTCCAGAGGTCGTGGGCTCCACAACTATGAAAAGCCACAACCATGGACTCCACAGTTGTGGATGCCATAGTCGTGGCCTCCACAACTATGGTAATCCATAGCCATGGCTACCACGGTTGTGGTTATCCACAGCTGTGGATTCCCATGGTTGGTCATGGGTAGAGCCTCGACTCCCCACGCCCGACCAAAAACAAAGACTCAATAGATTTTTTTTTTTTTTTTAAAATAAAAATCAAATTCATTTTTTTATAAATGAATACCAACAAAAAAAACAATCATAATTAATTTTATGATTAAATTTTTTAACAAAATAATATACTCTGTACCATTAATCTACAGGTACAAGAAATTTTTTAAATAAAATAAAATTTATTTAGGCACAGTGATTTTCTTTAAAAAAAACATAATGAAAATTTCTTATTTCCGGTTACAACTTCAAAAATTAAACATTGACATCTTTAACACTAGTAAACAATAAAAAAAAACTTAATCCAAAACTCCCATTCATATATTTCTCTACTCTTCACAAGAAATAACTAGAAAAAAAAATCCAAACTAACTAAAGTTCCCAAGAAGAAATTTGTGTTCAAAATTATACAGACAAATTTCTTTCAAACAAAACAATTAAATCACAAATTTATGGAAAACCACACACACGGGGATTTTTAGTCCCTACCTTCAATCACACTCTTGGAAGTGAGTTTGCAGAAGAGTCGCCAATTCCACAACTCAACATACACAACAACTCCAATTCAAAAAAAATAAATCAAAACCTCTGTACTAAACTTCCTCGAGAAGCAATTTTTTTGTTCCCCCAAAATCATCTGCCAACCCACAACCATCAAAAAGAAAAGGATCCCTTATTCTAGAAATTTTCTAGAATATAATGAGGATTTCTCAAAAATCTCCTCGGGGAAAGGAAACTTCCCAAAACACAACACACACACAGAAGGGAAAAAAAAACATTTCCCTATTCGAAAAATGATTCCAATTAATTATTTTGAAAATCTAAGGAATCTAATGATTACATAAATTTAAAATATAATTAAATTGTTCACACATAAGAATTCAACCTCATAAATAATTAAATAAATATTTAATGAAATTAATTTTAATTTATTTATTTAACAACTAAATATTAAATAATTTATACATAAAGTATTATATTCACTTAATTACTTATTACTTACACATAATTAATTAATACTCCATAGTATTATATTCACTTAATAAAATAATAAAGTAACAACCCAAAAACATAAACCAAACTAACATAAACACACTCATACCAAAATCATAACATCGGTTTATTGCCTAAGTGGCGAACCGATAAGGCTAACATGACAACAATGCTCTAAGTCGAGCAAGGATAAGGGTAACATTATTGAGCCTTATGACTATCTCCAAAATTTTCCATCAGAATAATATAGGCACACTCAGACCTGTAGAACCAGGTGGAGTCGATGCCTTGTACCTACAAACCTGCATTACCGAGAAAAACATACATACATATATATCCAACATTTATAGGTAGACCGGTGAAGGTGAATCATGGCGTTCCGTGTCTCATCGAAGCGAGTGACAGAAAATCATCCCCTCACACCCCATACAGACTCAACAAATCAATGAAAACATACACAAAAGATACTCCATACATAAAGCACATATGTCAGTCCATGGTCAGTAACATGAATAAAACCACATCTAACATCCATAACATATAATGCATAAATATCCAAAAGAAACATCCAAAAATCATAGTAATATCATCTCATGATAGAGTATCATCCAAACCACATAAATCAAAAGGAAAAGTCCACTGGAGTCACACTAGGTAGCAAAATAAAGTTTGATCGAGGGAGGGGTATTACAAGACCATGGCTTGCTACGATAGATGCATTTATAGGTTGTAGGTCAAGGGAAATGATAATTTAAAACAAAAATGTTACAAAGCAATTGGTTCTATATCAACCAACCCAACCTTATTAGGACAATTATCACACTGTTTGGCTAGACCTTGGGGCAAAGAAGAAGATAGTATACAAACATTCATGATGATAAAAAGGGAGCCTATGTTGTAAGGGCAAGATGAAGAAACACTTCAGGATCATATAATCTAGAATAATTATAGTAGACATGGAGAAGAATTGTCATGTTTGGCATGCATTTCTTGTCCTCTATATTCCTGACTTCCTGCAGCCTCATGTAAGAGCTACTTGTCAACTTCATATTTGCTTCATCAGTTGCTACCACATGCTCAACATTTTGGAATAACATGCTTAAATAAAACCTCAATGAGCCTTCTTACCACCTCAACTAGAGATTACTCCTAAGAAGTGCCCTAATATCAATAGTAATCTTACATGAGAACAACATATACAATTAGTTTCCATATTAAAAGAACATAAGGATGCTTTTTCTTGGTATTATAGTAACTTGAAGGGATTGGATCAAGTCTTAGATTCCCTCACTAGAAAGAAATATTTCTCATTTTTGGATGGTTTCAATGGCTATAACCAGATTTGGATAGCACCAAAAGATCGGGATAAAACTACATTCACATGTCCTTGGGGGAACTTATGCTTATGATGTCCTACCTTTTGGCCTCTGCAATACACCTGCTACATTCCAAAGAGTAGTTATCATCATTTTCTTAGATCTCACACATGATTGTATGGAGGTGTATATGGATGACTTCACCACTTATGATGATAGTTATGAGGAAGCCTTGTCTTACTTGACTAAAGTGTTGTGGAGGTGCAAAGAACATAAATTCTCATTAAGTAATAAGAAATGTTATATGATGATGTAGGAGGGAGTGGTGCTTCACCACCATGTTTTTAAAAAAGGTATAGAAGTGGACCCCATGAAAATAGAAGTTATCAAGAATTTACCAGTACCTACAAAGATGAAGGATGTTAGGAGTTTTCTTGGTCATGCAAGTTATTATAGAGGGTTTATTAAGGACTTTAGTAAGATTGCATCACTATTGTTTATTCTCTTGACTAAGGATGTTGAATTTAAATGGACTAATGCTTGCCAACAAGCATTTAAGAAATTGAAGGGTGTTTTGATAGAAGCACCTATTCTTAGGGGACCAAACTAGAGTTTACCATTCCATATACATATAGATGCATCAAATCATGCAATTGGAGTAGTGCTTGGACAAAAAGAGTGAATAATAGAATATGCAATATATTATGTTAGTAATAATATGCAAGCAATTGAACTTAATTACACTATTATTGAGAAGGAAATGTCAGTAGTTGTCTATGCCATGAATAAGTTCAAACATTACATTATAGGGTACCAATTTTTTGTACACACAAATCATACTACAACAAGATAATGAACAAACCAGTTGTTACAAGACGATTGGTGAGGTGGTTACTCTTATTGCTAGAATTTGACATCATGGTAGTAGAAAAACCAGGAAAAGAAAATGTAGTGGCAAACCTCCTTCCAAGATTCACTCATGAAGATTTAGATCTACTCATTGATGACTCTTTTCCTGATGAGCATTTCTTTACTCTTCAAACACATCATCCCTAGTATGTAGATATTTCCAATTACCCAGTCTCTAGTAGGATGCCTCTTTACTTTCCTTCTAAAGAAAGATGCCAATTAGTAGAGAAATTTATTTCTTATTCATGGATTTCAAGCTACCTCTTTTACATTGGACCAAATAATGTTATGAGGTGTTGCCTTAAGGAAGATGAAATGCACGACATTTTTCATGCATGTCATGATGAACCATGTGGTGGTCATTTTGCAACAAAAAGAATAACTCTAAAAATACTTGACATTGGTTGCAATTGGCCTTCTCTTCATAGAGATGCAATAAAGTATACAAGGTAGTGTGATAGATGTCAATGAATGGGTAGGCCCACCAAGTGGGATGAAATGCCTTTACACCCACAAATTCTCTTTGCACCCTTTGACAAATGGGGTCTGGGCTTTATTGGTCCAATCAATCTAGCCTTTGATAATGAAGAATATATTTTTGTAAGAACAAACTACCTAATTAAATGCGCGGAGGTGAGAGAAATGAAGCATGCAAAGGATAATAAATTTGCATAATTTCTATATGAAGAAATCTTCACAAGGTATGAAGTTTTGAGAGAGCTAGCTATTGACCAAGGTCCTCAGTTTACCTCCACACTCATAATATCCTTTACAAATGAGTACAAGTTGAGGCACATAAAGGTAATACCATATCACCTACAAACCAATGGTCAAAAGGAGGTCACCAATAGAGAAATGGAATCAATTCTTACTAAAATAGTGATGCTTCATAAAAAGGATTAGGCCTCAAGATTGTAGGAAGTTGTTTGGACCTATAGAACAACATGGAAAAATACAAGAGGATTTACACCCTTTGAATTAGTGTATGGAGTTAAGGTTATCATGCGTATCGAATTTGAGCATAAAACATTAAGCACAACCATGCAACTTGGTATTAATCTAACACAAGCTCAAAAAGAGAGAATTGGAAAACTCAATGCACTTGACGAATACAAGAAATAAGCACTACAATGAATGGAGATGGTACAAATATAGAGGACTAAATGACATGGTTGATATAGTAAATCAAAGCAATTCAAAGAAGGGGACTAGGCATTGTTTTATGATTCATGTTACAAGGACCATTTGAGATAGTACAAACTCAATGGCTGGGTCCCTATGAAGGTGCCAAAGTTTTTCCCAATGGTGTAGTTTAGTTGTAGACCATTGACCTAGTTAGATTCTCACAGTTGGTCAATGGTCATTGACTCAAGTTGTATCATAAACCACTAAAAAAGAAAGAGTTTCCCTAGTAGCATGCATCTAAAATGGCTTTTTTTGCTCTTGAGTTTCCACAGTCAGGATCAGATGAACTTCTTGAATAAACTTGAAGGACACCGATGAATAAAGTTCTCATTTTCATGAGAACATACCACAACCATAATAAAATTTCTCATTCACCATTTCCATATAGCATGTAGTTTCCATAATCATGATAAAAGGACCTATTTCTTGCAACTGCATATTCAAGGGACCTAATATGCTATCAGTTTTCATCCACATGTCACACTTTTTTGTTGGCATTATGGAGGAATTGATTATGTGTTGCATTGATATTTTGTCATTGATGTCAACACTAGCTGTTATGGTTGGTTACTAGCACTAGCTATTACTACAGATAGGTTTTTGGTTACCGACAGAAGATCTTGTGTTATCGACATGGGTTTAAGGTTTAACCGACAGAGCTTTTACTGAGAATTCTTGACATGATGCATAAGTGGTGTTGGTGCGGCTTCTAGATGGAATTAAGGATGCTGAAGGTGATCATTGGTTGAGCTTCAACTGCTTGAAGACATAGCTTTGGCGTGGTGGACCCAGAATAGGTCCTGTACCTATCTAGGTTATGGACCGGTATCATGTTAACGTGTTCTCTACACCTTACCGAGATGTTTTATGGATTGGTTAATGTTGTTTTGGTCTAAGACGACATGGCATATCATTGTAATATGGATGTATGTAATGATCTTATTGTAATATCTTTTAGATGATCGACCTAATTGGTTTAGGCCTTAGGGTTTGTATAAATGATGTAAGATCTCAAAGTAGATCGTGTGTAAGGATATGGAATGAAATGCAATATCATATGTGAAGGATTTTTGGTCGATCATAGGTGATCGAATTGGGTTTAAAGAAGAGGTCAAAGGTCTCCGGTATTGAGCTTAACCGAGACTGTAATCAAGCATGGTAGATGTTATCTCTGGCAGTTCACTCTACTGGATTGTTGTCCAAGTATCTTGAGGTGGTTATAACCTCTCTATAGTCAACGAGACTCTTTTGTAATGAGTAGTACGCTCTAGGCAGTGTTCCTTCCTGCATGTGCAGGCCCCTTATTGTATCACATACTTTCTACAAAAGTATCATTTGACTGTGGGTAGGCTTCCCACTGTGATTTTTCCCTTTACCGGGTTTTCCACATACAAATCATGGTGTTATGTGGTATCGTTGCATTGTGTTAGTTCTCTATTTTATTCTTAAGTTTTATTGCTTATCGGTATCTGTTTCTACTATTCTGGTACTTAATGTTTATGTGCACCAGTTTAAGGTTGTAAAGTGGATTAATTGATATAATCTGTCAACAACTTATTCACCCCCCCCGCCCCTCTCAATTATTCACCAGTTATCCTAACAATTGGTATCAGATCTTTGGTCCCCTTTTACAGAAGCTTAACCGCTTGAGGTAGATCTTATGGCAACTACCACTTCTAATCCACCGACAACTATTTTTAGAAGAGAAATCCCTAAGCTTGATGGAAAAAAATATGGGATATAAAAAATCCGAACGGAGACTAATCTTAGATGCCTGGGCAAGGATATTTGGGAGATCACTGAGAAAGGATACACACCTTATGATTTGGCATCTGGAAGTCCTGCTCCTACTGACCTGGACAAGAATATTGAAAATGATTGCAGAGCTAGAGAAGCCCTCTTGTGTGCTCTTACTGATCAGAAAATCATGGGATTAATGGATAAATCACTGGCAAAGGTTATGTGGGATAAACTGCAAACTCTGAATGAAGGTGATCCTACTATCAAAATTGCTAAACTTGATGGTTACCGACTAAGGTATGAGAACTTGAAGCTAGAAGATAATGAAAGAATTGTTGTATTTATGGAAAGAGAAAATGAGATTGTCATGGGAATTCAATGTTGTGGAGGATCTCTAAGTGAAGATGAAATAGTTTCCAAAGTCTTGAGAGCCCTTCCATCGACTTACAAGATGAAGGCAACTGCAATTAATAAGCTGAGAACAATGGCAAACACTTCAGTTAACAGAGACATTCTGATTAGGAAATTATCTGCTTTTGAGCTTGAAGAATTTGGACCTTCTAGAGCTGCAAAATATGAACCTACTTTTCATGCATCAACATCTACCAGAAAGAGTGATTGTAAAGCCTTATATGCAAAGGAATTGGAAGATATGAGGAAAGAGGATGAAGAATTTGAGAAACTTAAAGCCTTATTTGCTAGAAGAGTACCTAAAGGACCGACAATAAGTAAGTATGAAGGAAAATCACCTTTTAAATGTTTTGCATGTAATAAGATTGGTCATTTTGCATCTAGATGTCCTGAAAGGAATGCAATATTTGAAGAGAGAGTTACGAAATCATTTAAGCCTAATCAGAAGAGATATAGATTCAAGAGAAACAAACAATGCTACATAGCAGATGAGGAAGGACTGAGTGATGAATCTGAGGATGAATCGATAGTAGACTCTGCTAGTGGATCCGACAATAGAAAGGAATGGGTGTTCTATGCTTTAAAGGAAGAATAACCAACACCGGCTATAGAGAATGAAGAAAAGGACTTGGCACCAAAATTTGAAGACATGGATGAATGGGTAATTGATAGTGGATGCTCACATTATATGACTGGAGATAAAAGAAAATTTCTATTCCTGCAAGAATACAATGGTGGTCAAGTCAGATTTGGAGATGACAAAGCATGTATGATCAAAGGTAGAGGTATTATTTCTCTGGATGGAAAGCATAACACTAATAATGTATATTATGTAGAAGGTTTAAAGCACAATCTTCTAAGTGTTGGTCAATTGGTGGACAAGGGTTTTCAACTTCAGTTTAAAGATAGAAAATGCAAAATCATTAACAAGACTGGTTTGGAGATTGCAACTAGTACACAGACTGGAGGTAATATCTTTCACTTGAACACTGGAAATAAGACATGTTTGATTTATCATATTGATGAGAGTTGGTTATGGCATAAGAGGTTGTGTCATGTTAATTTTGATTGTATTGTCAAGATAAGTTCAACAAAGGCAGTTAGAGATATACCTAAGATTATGAAACCTCATAATCTGGTATGTAAGAAATGCCAATTGGGAAAGCAAGTTAGAAATTCTCGTAAGAGCATACATGATAAATCGAATGATGTGCTTGATTTGATTCACATTGATTTATGTGGTCTAGCAAGGACTAGAAGCTTTCAAGGTGATAGGTATTTCATGTTGATAATTGATGACTATTCTAGAATGATGTGGGTGACTTTTCTTAGGGAGAAGTCTGAAGCTTTTGAGAAATTCAAGATCTTTAAAGCTAAGGTAGAAACAGAAACTGGATTGAAAATCAAATGTCTAAGATCAGATCAAGGTGATGAGTTCACTTCTCATGAATTTAACAGTTATTGAGAGACAAATGGAATTAGGAGACAGTTATCTGCACCTAGGACTCCTCAGCAGAATGGAATTGTGGAAAGGAAGAACAAAACCATTTTGGATGCAGCAAGAACTATGATGATGGAAGCCAAATTTCATCACATCTACTGGAGAGAAGCAGTGAGTACAATAGTCTACACATTCAACAGAGTTCACATCAAAGGTGAAACCGGTAAGACCCCTTATGAACTATGGTTTGGACATACACCTATTGTTAAATATTTTATAATTTTTGGAAGTAAATGTTATATCAAAAGGGATGATTCAATTGGAAAGTTTGATCGTAGATGTGATGAAGGGATATTTCTTGGTTATTCAATTTAAAGTAAAGAATATAGATGTTATAGCAAAAGATTGCAGAAAATTGTGGAGAGCGCAAATGTGAAAGTGGATGAGCATTACAAAAATTAATCTATATCATATGATCGGGAACCGGCAGTGGAAATGATCATAACTGAACCGACAATGCCTCAACCGGTACATGATACTAAGATAGTTAGATCAGCACAATCAGAAAATTCAACTGTGACTGATGATCAAATCAGTGAACCTGAAGTTCAGAAGACACCAAGGTATGTAAGGTTAAATCATTCTGAAGATCAAATCATTAGAGATAGGAACAAGGGATTTATGACAACAAGAAGACTGGCAAATGAAGAGGTATGTCTTATTTCTCAAATTGAACTAACATCCATTATTGAATCTTGCAAAGATAAACATTGGTTAAAGGCTATGGAAGATGAATTAGATCAGATAGAGAAGAATGAGACTTAGACTTTAGTTCCCCGACCTAAAAATAAGAATGTTATTGGAATTAAATGGGTTTTTAGGAATAAACTAAATGATGATGGTCAAGTTGTAAGAAACAAGGATAGACTGGTTTGTAAAGGATATTATCAAATGGAAGGAATTGATTATGGTGAGACATTTGCACTTGTAGCTAGAATTGAAGTTGTTAGACTATTTCTTGCCTATGCAGCTTATAAGAACTATAAGCTTTATCAAATGGATGTTAAATGTGGATTTTTGAATGGTGAACTTGAGGAAGAGGTATACATTGAGAAACCTGATGGATTTTCACTAACAGATGATAAAGATATGGTTTGCAGATTGAAGACAGCTTTATATGGACTGAAACAAGCTCCCAAAGCTTGGTATGTAAGGTTGGATAAATATCTTTTGAAGCTTGGGTTTATTAAAGGCAGTGATGATAGTAATTTATATTATAAGATCACTAACGATGATATTCTGATTATTGAAGTATTTGTTGATGATATCATTTTTGGAGGTGAAGATAAATTGTGCATGGAATTCTCTAATAATATGCAGAATGAATTTGAAATGTCTATGATTGGTGAGATGAAATTTTTCTTAGGTTTGCAGATTACTCAAACTGACAAAGGAATTTGTATTTGTCAAACTAAGTATCTGAAGGAATTGTTGAAGAAGTTTGGTATGGATAATTCCAAACCAGTAAGTACTCCTATGGTGACAAGTGAGAAATTGTTTATCAAAGACACATCAACACCGGTAAATTCAACAAGGTATAAGTCTATGATTTGTGGCTTTTTATATCTAACTCAAACTAGACTAGATATTATGAATGCAGTAAGTATTGTTTCAAGATATCAAAGTAATCCTAAAGAAAATCATGAATGTGTAGTAAAGAGGATATTCCGCTATTTGCAAGGAACAACAAAATATGGCTTATGGTATTCTAGAGATGATGGCTTCACTTTATGTGCATATACAAATTCAGATTGGGAAGGTGATACTGATGAAAGGAAGAGCACTTCTGGTGGAGCTTTATTTCTTGGAAAGAAATTGGTTTCATGGATCAACAAAAAAAAGTCATGCATTTCTTTATCTATTGCAGAAGCTGAATATGTTGTAGCAACAACCAATTGCACTCAATTCTTGTGGATGAAGCAAATGTTGAAGGATATAAAGGTAAATTGTAGTGAATCGGTAGTTATCTATTGTGATAACTCTGTAGCTATTGACATGTCTAAGAATCCGGTATTTCACTCTAAGACTAAACACATATAAATAAAATATAACTTTCTGAAGGACAAGGTGGAATAAAAGGAAGTCAAATTGGTTTATGTGAACACTAAAGAACATATTGCAGATATATTCACTAAAACGCTGTCTAAGGAATCATTTGAGTATTTGAGAGACAGGTTAGGGGTTTCTGCCCCTCCAACAGAGACTTGATTGATGCAGTTTGGCATTAGTCCGACATACATTATCATAGACACTATTCATTCTGGCACTGATGTGTGGTGCTACTACTCAAGGGGAGTAGTAAGCTTTGAGATTCAGAGGCTTACATTCTTTCTTTGATATTTTTGTCAGATTTTTGGTATTGATGTCAAAGGGGGGGAGATAGTGATGTGAAAAAATAAATTCAAAACTTTATAGAGATATTATTCATAGGGGGAGAGTTACTGATATTCTGGAGGTTGTTGGTTGTCTTCCATAGGGAGACTTGTTTGACATTTCTTGGTACTTAGATGTTTTTCACATCTAGTGTTGCCATCAATGCCAAAGGGGGAGATTGTTGGCATTATGGAGGAATTCATTATGTGTTGCATTGATGTTTTGTCATTGATGTCAACACTAGCTGTTATGGTTGGTTACCGACACTAGCTATTATCGACAGACAAGTTTTTGGTTACCGACATAAGATCTTGTGTTACCGACATGTGTTTAAGGTTTAACCGACAAAGCTTTTACTGAGAATTATTGATAGGATGTATAAGTGGTGTTGGTGTGGCTTCTAGATGGAATTAAGAATGTTGAAGGTGATCATTGGTTGAGCTTCAACTGCTTGAAGACATAGCTTTGGCGTGGTGGACCTAGAATAGGTCCTGTACCTATCTAGGTTATGGACCGGTATCATGTTAACGTGTTCTCTACACGTTACCGAGATGTTTTATGGATTGGTTAATGTTGTTTTGGTCTAAGCCGACATGGTATATCATTGCAATATGGATGTATGTAAAGATCTTATTGTAATATGTTTTAGATGGCCGACCTAATTGGTTTAGGCCTTAGGGTTTGTATAAATGATGTAAGATCTCATAGTAGATCGTGTGTAAGGATATGGAATGAAATGCAATATCATATGCAAAGGAGTTTCGGTCGATCATAGGTGATTGAATTGGGTTTAAAGAAGAGGTCAAAGGCCTCCGGTATTGAGCTTAACTGAGATTGTAATCAGGCATGGTAGATGCTATCTTTGGCACTTCACTCTACTGGATTGTTGTCCAATTATATCGAGGTGGTTATAACCTCTTTGTAGTCAGTGAGACTCTTTTGTAATGAGCAGTACGCTCTAGGCAGTGTGCCTTCCTGCATGTGCAGGCCCCTTATTGTATCACATACTTTCTGCAGAAGTATCATTTAACTATGGGTAAGCTTCCCACCGTGGTTTTTCCCTTTATCGGGTTTTCCATGTACAAATCATGGTGTTATGTGGTATGGTTGCATTGTGTTAGTTCTTTGTTTTATTCTTAAGTTTTATTTCTTACCGGTATTGGTTTCTGCTATTCCGGCACTTAATGTTTATGTGCACCGGTTTAAGGTTGTAAAGTGGATTAATTGATATAATCTTTCAACAATTGATTCACCCCCCCTATCAGTTGTTTACTGGTTATCCTAACATTTTCATCCATTTCGCCACGATGAAATCTTCTACAAAACCCATACTTAAATTTGTTCCATATTTCTAATGCATCATCCAGTTAACGTCACTCAAGATCACGTCATTCTCCTTTCCAGCTCATCCTTGCTCCGTGCGATTCTACCGATCTTTGCATGCAAATCAAATAACTTCATGTCAAGTCAACATGATTTGGTGTAGGTACTTTCACTCCAATTTTGTGAGAGAGAAAGATGTGCATCTAAAAAGTCTAGATTCCTAGGCATAATGGACGGAATAATGGAGCTATAAGGATAAGTATTCTTATGTGTCCATTAATTTTAAAATGTGTTGAAGAATATAGGCATAATTAAATAATAACAATATTTAATTATGTCAGGCATGTGTGAGGTGGAAAATGGGTGGGAAAATATATATATTTATGTGCGGAGTGAAAAAGGTGATTAATTTTAAACAATATAATTATTTAATTAATTCTGAAAGACCTTAGGTGAAAGAGATATGTTGCAGGTGATGGAATTGGTCAATTAGGACTAGATGATATAAACTGGGCCTAGGGAATATTTTAGGTGTATACACATTGCTTGTTGAAGTTTGATCATACTTTTTGGGCTTTTGAGTTCACATCTCTCTATCATTGTATCCATATTTTAAAAATTGTGGTGACATTAGAAAGACATTGATGAACTCCTCACAACCATCTACACACTTTTTCTAAATACAACCATAAGTATCTTCTATTTAGTTTATAAAACTTTTTCATTTTAGTCCATAGCTTGGATATCTTGGCTCTTGAAGAAGTTTTTTTTTTGAAATCCATAGAAAATAAAAAATGAGTTTTGTGGGAAGAAAATGCATACCATAGTTGAAACTTGATTATCCAAATATTCTTTATGAATTTCTCTAATTGTAACATTATTCACATTAAAAATGGTATTAGTTTATCATATTATTTTAAACTAACACTTGCAGACACATATAATGTTCACACTCAACCATCTTGTGTAGAAACAACTTCATTCAAGGGTGAGCAATAAATTCAAGTTTTAATCATTGAGATATCTATGCCACCATTACCTATTTATACTTCAGCTCAATATGGTCATTTCAATTTTCTAGATCCATCTCATTGAGATTACCATTTATTAGATATATCATCCTTGTTTGTGGAGTATCACATTGTTGATCTTGAGGACACATTGGATGACACGCATGATCTCTTTGAGGGTAGTGATGTCATCCCATCTCTATTTTTTTCATATACAGTTTAGGTTCTTCCCTATCTTGGTTCCACTTCTCTAATTGTGCATTCAATTCCTATTTTGGAGGAGACATCTTTATCCAATGTGTGGACAATAGAGTTGTATTTAGATACACACATTTGTTGTTGGATTCCCTAAAATATAAATTATGATAATGACACTATAATTACTAGTGGACCTATTTCTTCTCAAAGATAAAAATGTTGTTTGTAGGTAGTAGATTAGATTTTGTCTTTAAGCTCTCATCATTGACACATGGACTAATTCTTTGTGGGGGACTCATAGTTTTATGTTTTATCTCTTATGGGGGGATATACATTGTACATTCATGATAGAAGCAATACTTGGGGGTCATATTGAGTCGTCCTTTCTTCCATCACATGTACATGATTTTTTCAATTTCTCTCTTTTGGAGAGAATTTTTTCCATGAGGTTTTCTCCTTTTCTCTTATTGTGAGATATTTATTTATTTGTACATGGGTACTTCATCAAGCCTTGTAGCTAGGACCAATCCATCATTTGTCATGAATTATTCTTTGCATTTCATCCTACTCCATAAGTTGCACTTAGGAGAGTGTTGGTGTGAAAAAGTTAGTCTCCAAATTAATTATTATTAGCAACTGTTCGTACTAGCATACTTAATCATACTTATTCCATGTAACTTTTTATCTCAAGTCAAACGATTGGGACAAGTGTCATCATGTAATTACATCCTCCACTAAAGTTTTATCCTCGTCTTTTTATCAATAATTTTATTATATATTGATATTATATTTTTGCATCTAATGAAATCTCATGCTTTGTAGAAAACTCAATTGCTTTTGTCTTGTGTGATAAGGTGCTTTGATTGAAAATGATCTTTGGGATGCTACGGGAGTTCAAGAATCAACTCTAAGCAAAATTCCTATGGAGGTTTTGATGGAAAAGAGGCTCTCACTTCAACATATTCAAGCTTTTGGTTACAAAACATATGCTCACATGTCTAAGGAGTTCAGTAGTCAAAGTTGGATTATAAGGATGTGAGTACATCTTTATCAAATACAATGACAATATGAAAGGGTACAATATTTGGGATCATGTGACTAAAAATGAATTGCATAGTTAGAAAGTGATATAAAGGAGATCAAACATTCTCCTATAATTGAGTAACCAAGTGAGATTCTATAATCTATATTATAATTATAGTTCCAAAGATTGAGATGATTGTTTAGTTTGAACTAGAGGTTTGAGATGAACTAGATGGAAAATAGATCAATTGTTTGGAGGAATAACCTCCACCTTTGCATTTGAGGAGGTTAACTTGGTAAAGGAGACAAACAAATAGTTATATATTACTCAATTATAAAAGAGGTAATGAGTATGAATAATAGTAAGCCTTAAATTTTGGCCATGGATGATGAGATTGTTCCACTGAAAAAATAATATTTCGGACTTGGTTCAATTTTTGAAGGGAAGGAGCCTTCTTGGTTATAAATGGGCCTTCTTTAACAAGTTTATAAACTGATATTAAGAATTACAAGGTAAGACTTTATAAAAGGATATTTTTAAGTTGAGGGGATTGAGTTTGGTGAGATTTAATTTTTAGTGGCTAAGTTGGCATCCATTACATTCTTGTTACCTATTGTGATAGCTTTTGATGTTGAGATTAAGTTGATGGATGCAAAGAAAACTTTTCTATCTAGTGTTTTGGAGGAAAAAATCTCCATGACATAGTGCAAGCACCACATAGTAAAAGATAAGGTGTCATTTCTTTGTAGACTGAAGATTTTTTTTGTATAGTCTTAAATAGTCACCTAGCATGTGGTACCAAAAATTTGATTATTATATTTTGACGCTATGAAGGTGAAATGCAAATAAAATCATTATGCTTATTTTAAGTAGGCTAGTGAATGTTTCCTTATTATTACTTTGTATATAAATAATATGTTGATGTTTGGTAATAGTAAGGGGGTGATTGACAATACAAAGTCCTAGTTCTTATTTTAGTTTAATATGAAGAAGTTAGGGGTCACTAAGTTCATATTAGGTATGTAGATCATAAGAGATAAAATTAACATAAAAATTTGGTTGTGATAAAGTATGATAATTTTATGTTGTAACATTTTAACATGATAGGTTACAAACTAGTGAGTGCTATTATTTCAATAGGGATTATGTTTTTAGTCAAGTAGTTCTTGACTATAGTTACTAAGATGGACGATATATCTCATTTACCTACACTAGCACACTTAGTAGTCTTATCTTGGCTATGATCTACACTAAACCAAACATTCTCCGAGTAGTCAAAGTATTGAGTTAGTTCATGGCTAATCTTGGCAAGGACCACTAGGCAATAATGAATAGAGAATTTAGATATTTATGTGCTAATTTGATGTATTCTATTTGGTTCTAGGATTGTATTGTATGTTGGGTGATCCAACAATAACGTGTTCCACTTTTGGGAAATCCTAGTCTTTGGTTATAAATGGACATTCTTGATTAAGTTTGGTTTATAGATGATGTTAAGAAGTACAAGTTAAGACTTTATGAAATGACATTTTTTTCGTTGAGGGGGTTGAGTTTGGTGAGATTTAGTTTTTTAGTGACTAAGTTGACATCCATTACATTCTTATTACCTATTGTGATATCTTTTGACCTTGAGATTAAGTAGATGGAAGCAAAAATAAATTTTCTATCTAGTGTTGGAAGAAAAAATCTACATGACATAGTGCAAGCACCACATAGTAAAAGATAAGATGTCATTGATTTTTAGATTGAAGAATTTTTTGAATGATCTCAAATAGTCACCTAGTAGTATGTGGTACCAAAAATTTGATTCTTATATTTTGAGGTAATGAATGTGAGATCCAAATAAAATCACTATGCTTATTTTGAGTAGGATTGTGAATGTTTCCTTTGTTGGAATCAGGGATCACTGAGAGGGGGGGGGGTGTGAATCAGTGATCTATTGGTTGACAGATTTTTAAACTTAACTTTTAGCCACTAGAAGCAAATACTTAAAACTGAAATGTATATATAAATAACAAACAACCATAAGATCATAACACCGGTACTTTCACGTGGAAACCCAAATGGGAAAAACCACGTTGGGATTTGAAACCACAATATTATTCCACTATGGCCAGTAGCAAAACAATATTACAAATGGGGAATGCACAGGCATTCAGGCACACTGCCTAGAGCTCACTGCTCAAATATAGTTGTCCGGAAGGCTACAACCCTTAGGGAAGTCTCACTGACTTACACAACTATTACAGTGATGAATTACAATGTATGAACTTAGAAATAGCAACTACTATGTTTGGATGAGTTCCAGTTAAGCACAAATTAACTGATTGGATTACCTTCTCTGTTATGCTCTGTTCTGCCCTGTACACTGTCTCAGTTAGCTACCAAATCAAGAATGCGCACATGAAACTGCACCAAAACGAATTATTGATCACCTCTCGCTCTCATACAATCACATCATCCACCAAAAAAGACCAAATTCATCATCCACCCACACCAAATTTATATACCAGTAACCACAAAATAGGTTATACATCATGTTGGCCTGAAGGTGTAATGTGAAGTTACATGTCAACTTGACCAGATCTAAAAAGATAAATGCGGATCACCAATATGTTAATAAGATGATGTATCTAAGTCGGCCCAATCAACAAGAACATGATTCAATGCACCACAATCATCGGAAAGCATCTAGACCCAAAAGTGTTAAGTTCTTCCTGGAATATCAATTATCACACTATCGGTTAAGAATTACTTCCAAATAAGAAAAAATACGACCACCAAAACAAATCTCCATGAAGAGTTGCTATCAATGGCAACCCTAAACCACAAATCAGTCACCAGAAATCGCCAGATGAGTGTTAATTGCCAACAATCTCCCCCTTTGGCATTGATGGCAACACTCGTGAAAATTGACTAAGTGTTGAGCATTGAACACTGGTTCAAAAGAGTCAAAAGAATCTCTAAGGCTCCCCCTTAGACAAAGAATTCCACTCTCCAATATTGTACATTTTTCACCGTTCCTCTCCCCCTTTGACAACAATGCCAAAGATGGGGTGTTGTCCAAAAAATTATGTACAAAGATATTCATAAATACTTGAAGTTATCAGCATAAGTAGTCTTTAAAAGTCCCAGGTGAGCATCCCACCCACTCTTCAAGTTGTCCAAAACTGTGATAAATGCATTAAATATAGTAGCGAGAATTTCTAGCTCTCTCAAATCTGATGATACAGGTTGGGCCATGTCCTTCATATAGTCTACCTTATTACTTAGTATAGTGTCCAACCAGGTGGCAATCAGGTTTTGGAGTTCACCTACTTTCCTCAAAATTTTCTCCTTATCCATTTGAAGGCTTGAGATCTAATCATTTAAGGCTATAATATGTCCTTCAATACTTTTGGTTAATGTTACATAAGGATCAAATGATTGAGAGATGCCAACAAGCTTTCCCTAGAAAAACACCTATATGCTTATCAATATCAACAGTGAGATTAGGCAAAATGAGGCAAGATTTATACAATTTACCGGCTTCTGACAATGTGTTAGAAATAATCTACAATCTATTATTCAGTCTCACCCTATCATCTTCAATCATCTTCCAAAATTTGTTTTCTAACCTCCTTAAAATTATCCAAATTTTTTTGTGTAGCCATCTTCTCCAAAGAATCAAAACTGGTATTTACACTGTTAATCAATTGCAATAATTTATCAGAGGGGCTGTTATTTGAATCTAATTGTACACTAGGATCCACCTTCTGCAACACATCTATAGACATTAAAATTAGCTTTTTATCCTCTGATTCAGACTTCACAAGATCCTGGCTAGCCTGAGCTTACACAACAGCTGTGAGCATAAGCTTCTCAAAAGGAGACATCTTCCCAAGATCAATAGAACCATCAAGATTAATCAGAATCTAAGGCGGGGTCCCTCTAACTAGAGGAGTGGCAATTGTCAAATTAACTATGCCTTTGCCTTTATCATCCTCAACAATCTTAGCCTCTGTTGTCTCAACATCCTTCTTTTCTCCCTTATCACCTTTATCTGTTGCACCGGTGTCGCCACTTGGTGCAATATCAACCTGTTGAATGTCAGGGGCTGCAGAGCTATCTACCACCAGAGGGGCATCACCGGTCTCAGCATCAAGTGTGGTATTACCTTTGTCTTCTGATTGATCTTCAGACCGAGTCTCAACCTTCTGACTTTCGAAAACACCTTGCTTATCTTTCGACTGAGATGGGTTTAATGCATCTTTGTACAGAGGGTCATTCTGAATTATCTTTCTCCATATCTCCTCTGTCTCTTTCCTCACCTCCTCTAGATTTCCAATAATTAATCTATTAATCCTGGTTTTACTTCTAAATTCCTTTTTGTTTGCCTCTTCAATCAATCTTTTAGCTTCACTTTGTGAAATATAGGTGCAAATATTTATCAATTCTCTCCTTCATCTCCCTATCAATCTTGCTTCCAATCATCCTTCTAGCATCTATCAAACTATACAAATCCTTTGGAATGGTCTTTTCTATGTCCATTAACGTCTTACTGAAACTATGTAAATATAATACAACAGCTTCCTCAAATTTTCTTTTATCTCCTTCATCAAAATTTTCATAACAAACTCCAATATTCTTCAAATTGTCATCAACTATTATTTCATCTATCAACTAATCTGCTGTCAATGAGGGAACAGATTCAGATTTACCTTTTTTTGTACAGATCATACCTTTTATCTTCCTCGAGCATCTGGTATGTAGAGTAAATAGTAGTACCAGAGACAGAGTTGTACTGGCTGTATTGGTAAACCTTATATCCAACTACCATTGATCTAAACTTCACATCATTCTCCAAAATATCATTAACAATCATGGCTTTGCTGTCAAATTTGGATCCTATGGTGGCTATGATGGTGTCATTTGACACTTCCCTCAAACTAGGCATGCCACCAGTTTCAGCTAAGCCTATCATGACACAGATTGCCTGCTTGGTGATTTTGTGCAGTCTATAAGCCATATGAACTCGTCATGCACTCGGCTAAGAATGTAGCGGATCCATTATGCCTCGTCAAACAACAGAAAATGAATGAAATGTGAGAAACCATTGTCTTGAAGCACCTTGAATTTAGATTTGAGATTTCCCAAACCATCAGCCAAATGCTTGTTGTAAAGATACATCATGTCTGTGTTTCCAAGCCCTTCAAGGTCACAGTGAATGTAGGTCTTGATATATTCATTATGCAGCACACCGTAGGGCATCGATGAAAATGCACCTTTCGGATTGCCTTCAACTGATTTAAAAGGGTGTTTCTTGAAGATTGAATGAGCTCTATCCTTAATCTCAACCACTAGTGGAGTTGCAATACCAGAAATTGAAGCTATTTAAAATCCTAGGGTTTGTGAAAACTAAAAGTCTGAACAGATAAATACCTTGCTTCACAATCGGGCATTGAAATTTACTTTGGATTCGCTAAAATTGTTGTAGAAATCACCAAATTTCTTTTCTCTTTTCCGCTCTTATTCTCTTGATCGCATTGTGAAAAATGAAGTCTTGAAATGCACTTTTATCCTTTGAAAACCTAATTTTCCACTATAATAAATACAACATCCAGTTACCATCATTTTCATGAAATTTCATATTGGAGCACCAGATCCTTCTAAAATTTTTGGATACCATCTATATATGGGATTCAATCCTTCTACAACCTTCCGGAAATGATTACAGACAACCGAAGAGGGGGTTCTTAGAATCTGCATGAAAAGCTCCCCCTAAGGCATAAAGCTCTAGTTACCGGATGAAGATCCTGCACCAGATTCGGGTGCAGACCTATTGTTAGCTTTGGATTCATCCTTTCTTACCCACATCTTCTCATGCTTCTCCTTGGTCTTTTCTACTTTCTCTTTCCTTTCTCATCTGATTTGATCTTGTCGACCGAAATACTATTTTTTCTTCTACAGTACTTTGCAATGTGGCCGGTTTTGTTGCATGCTCGTCAAACAACATTATTTTGTATAGGTCTGAAGTTCATCTGATTTGGTCTTGTCCTGCACTGATTAGAGATATGTCCAAACATTCCATAAGCATAACATCTTTTATTTTGAAAATTATTCATTACTGCTCTACACACATTTGACTTGTGATCAAAATTATTGCATATGAAACACTAACCGGTAAAGGTAGGAACATTATTCATGTTGTTCAGTCCATTATTCATCCTACTTCTGCATTGATTTTCCATATGACCAAACTTATTGCAAGTAAATCATCTACCATTGAATTTATGAGCATTAGGTTGTCTTATCAAAGAATTCTTTCTTTTCTTCTGATCAGGTTTTGCATTTCCTTGTCCAGATCTGAAGGATTCACCTTTCTCAAATCCAAGTCCTCGCATGTCCTTTCCATGTCTCTGACTCTTCAGCATCTCATCAAGCCTTGCTAAGTTATCTTTGAGTTTTTCTTTGTACTCATTAGCAGTAGCAAGTTCATCTCTTAAGGTAGCAACCTGTCTTTCAAGTTCTTGACCATTATTTCTTGACTGTGTCAGCTCAAGCTTCAATTGATCATTCTCATAGGTAATCCTGAAGCATTCATCTTCTCTTTCCTTCAATGATTGTGCCAAATTCTCTTCATTCTTCTTTCGATCCTCAATTTCCTTAGTTAGCCTCATCACAATGGTTTGCATCTCATTCTTCAAAGCAACATTCTCTCTTTCAAGCTTGTTAACTTCATCAGCTTTATCCTGGTTTCCATGATCTGATCTTCTTTCTCCTTCAACTTGTTCATCAAATCCTTCCTCTTCTCTCTAGAGACGTGTACTTGATCCTTTAGGTCATTAATGAAATCATCAACAACATTCAGGTTCTTCTTCAAGGTACATATAGTCATTTCTAGCTGCATCAAGATCCTCAAGTGCCACGCTAAGTTGTCTTTGAAAACCGGAATCCATTGAATCAATCTCCCAGACCTTCCTCAAGTGGTTAGGCTTCTTCAGAGGTACGAGACTCTGATACCAATTGTTGGAATCAAGGATCACTGAGAGGAGGAGGTGAATCAATGATCTACCAATTGACAAATTTTCAATCCACCAGATGCAAATACTTAAAACTAAAATGCAGAAACAAATAACAAATAACCACAAGATCATAACACTGGTTGTTTTACGTGGAAACCCAAATGGGAAAAACCATGGTGGGATTTGAGCCCACGATATTATTCCACTATGGCCAGTAGAAAAACAATATTACAAATGGGGAATTCACATGCATTCAGGAACATTTCCTAGAGCTCACTGCTCAAATATAGTTGCCCGAACGGCTACAACCCTTAGGGAAGTCTCACTAACTTACACAAATGTTATGTTGATGAATTATAATTTATGAACTTAGAAATAGCAACTACTATGCTTGGATGAGTTCTGGTTAAGCACAAATTAACTGACTGGATCACCTTCTCTGTTATGCTTTGTTTTACCCTGTACACTATCTCAGTTAGCTACCGGATCAAGAATATGCATGTGAAACTGCACCAAAACAGATTCTCGATCACCTCTCACTCACATACAATCACATCATCCACCAAAAAAGATCACCCACACCAAAATTATATACCGGTAACCACAAAATAGGTTATACATCATGTCGACCTGAAGGTGTAACGTGAAGTTACATGTTAGCTTGACCGGATCCAAAAATATAAATGCGGATCACCAATATGATAATAAGATGATGTATCTAAGTCGGGCCAATCAACAAGAACATGATTCAATGCACCACAATCACTGGAAAGCATCCGAACCCAAAAGTGCTATGTTCTTCCTGGAATACTGGTTAGCACGCTACCAGTTAACACCTACTTCCAGATAAAAAAAAATATGACCACCAGAATGAATATCCATGAACAGTTTCCATCAATGACAACCATAAACCAAAAATCAGTCACCGAAAACCACCAAAAATCACCAGATGAGTGTCAATTGCCAACATCCTTGTTATCACATTGTATATGGATAATATGTTGATGTTTGGTAATAATAAGGGTGTGATTGACAATACAAAGCATTATCTCTTATTACAATTTAATATGAAGAAGTTAGGGGTTGCTAAGTTCATCTTAGGTATGGAGAACATAATAGAACAATTAACATAAAACGTTGGCTGTGATAAAGTAAGTATGATAATTTTATGTTGTAACATTTTAACATGATATGCTACAAACCAGTGAGTGTCAATATTTCAATGGAGATTATCAGTCTAGTAGTTTTTGTCTACAATTGCTAAGATGGAGGATATATCTTATTTACCTACACTATCACAATTAGTATTCTTATCTATGCTACGATCTATACTAAGCTAACAATTCCCCAAGTCGTCAGAGTCTTGAGTTATTTTTATGGATAATCTTGGCAAGGAGCACCAGACAATAATTAATAGAGCCTTTAGATATTTGTGTGGTAATTTAGAGTATTCTATTTGCTACTAAGGTGGTATTGTATGTTGGGTGATCCTACAATGTTGTGTCCCACTTTTGGAACATCCTAATTGTTGGTTATTAATTGACCTTTTGGTTCGATTGTTGAAGGGAAGAAGCCTTTTTGGTTATAAATGGGCCTTCTTGAATAAGTTTGGTTTATAAAATGATGTTAAGAAGTACAAGGTAATACTTTATGAAAGGATATTTTTAAGTTGAGTGGATTGAGTTTGGTGAGGTTTAATTTTCAATGGCTAAGTTGACATCCATTACATTCTTGTTACCTATTGCAATTGTTTGTTATTAAGTAGAAGGATGTAAATACATCTTTTCTATCTAGTGATTTGATGGAAAAAAATCTACATGACATAGCACAAGAACCACATAATAAAAGATAAGGTGGCATTCCTTTGTAGATTTTTTTTGTATGGTCTCAAATAGTCACCTATTATGTGGTACCAAAAATTTGATTCTTATATTTTGAGGTTATGAAGGTGAGATCCAAATAAAATTATTTTTCTTATTTTAAGTAGGATGGTGAATGTTTCCTTTTTATCACTTTGTATATGGATAATATGTTGATGTTTGATAATAGTAAGGGGTGATTGACAATCCAAAGTCTTATCTCTTATTATAGTTTAATATGAAGAAGTTAGGGGTTGATATGTTCATCTTAGGTATGGAGATCATAAGAGATACAATTAACATAACACTATGGCTACAATAAAGTATGATAACTTTATGTTGTAACATTCTAATATGATAGGCTACAAATGAGTGGGTGCTATTATTTCAATGGGGATTATGTTTTCAATGTAGTAGGTTTTGCCTATAGTTGCTAAGATGAAGGATATATCTCATTTACCTACACTAGCACACTTAGTAGTCTTATCTAGGCTATGATCTACACTAAACCAAACATTCTTCAGGTAGTTAGAGTCTTGAGTTAGTTTATGGCTAATCTTGGAAAGGACCACTAGACAATAATGAATAAAGCCTTTAGATATTTTTGTGGTAATTTTGAGTATTCTATTTTCTACTAGGGTTGTATTGTATGTCGGGTGGTCCTACAATACCATGTCCCACTTTAAGGACATCTTAATTTACTCCTAAAATCACACATTTTTTAGAAAATATAATGATTAAGCCTTGAGAGATTCCATTTAAAAGATTTTAGTTAAAGAGAGTCGGATCAAACCCCCTTTAATAGAACCCCCCTTGTATTAAATTATGTCCGCAATGGAGTCTCCTTTGCACCAATCAAAATGCTAATAATAAACCACTTTTTCTTTAGCTTTTGGGGGATTAAATGAATTCAACTAGAATTTATATAGAATTTATATTTGTAAGTATTTAGCCCTTATTATAAGTTTTTCAAAAGTATAATTTTGAATATACTTCACTTGATTATTATTAATATTTTATTACTTGTGAATATAGGTTTTTCTTTGAACAATAAGGTCTTTGTTTCACACATGTGGAAAAGGAAAATAGAGAAAAAACTTTAAAATATATATTTTGTAGGAATTGATGTCCTCATTTCAGCAAAAAAAAGAAGAAGTTAATTCAAATGCATACAAAAGAAAATGTGTTAGGATATACACCTTTGTCGAAATTATAATTATTGTCTTTGAAAATTAACTTAAAATATATATGCTACAAAAAATTCTGAAAAAATATCCATACGCTAGAGTTAATTTGGTGTTAAAAAAATGCATTTTAAAATTAAAATTATCCTTTTTATAAAAATAGTTGTACATTACGACTATCTTTAATAATTTTCTTTAAAGATGGCGATCACAGGAGATGAAGACATGAGTGAGGAGAAGTGTGGATGTCACGAGTAGCTGCAGCAGCAGAATCACCATATTGATTACAGGTCTAGACAAGATAGGCGAGGTAGTAGGCAGTAGGTGACTAAGTGGTGGGAAGAAATGGATTGGGAAATCCAATGGATACTTTTAGAGAGAAAATCAACAATGGATGGTAGGCATATGGTAATCCCAAATCAAGAATAGAGCAGGGTGGAAGAGGGCTTCAAGTTTCTTCATTACTTCAACATGATCGGTATAGACCGAAATGGGTGTTTGAGAATGGCCAATGCGTAGACAAACTCTATTATTCTCACCTGGAAAGACAAAGCCCTAATTATTCCTACCACAGACAAGGATGGGCTCCTCGATTGGATAAGGGTAAGAATAATTATAGGCGAAAATGGAGCAGTGAACCTCCTTGGATCAATCCAAGAGGCATTTGGCAAAAACAAGAACAGTCACATCCCACAAATGGATGGATGGATACAATGTGAGGATGGAAGGAGAAGGGTTTTCAAAAGGGAAAGAATGGGTGGTTCAGGAAAACAACAATCCCAAAGGTGGATGTCTTGAATAATTGGAGATCAACTCAAGTGGAAGAACTAGTGCAAGGGCAAAGAGAGGAAATATTATTAATGGGGATATCTCTAACACATGATGGGATTTGTGTACATAAGAGAATAATCGGACAATAAATGAGGAACAATCGGGTCCATTAATAGGAAACATTGCAAAGAAAGAGGATTGTATGATCCTAAAGGTAGTCAATACAAAAGATATGGTTAATTAGAAATTCGAGTTAGATGGGTTTCCCTAGCTATTGGATCTATCCAAATTGGCTCAGGAAAAACTAGTGGATGATTTCAGTATTAAAACCATAGGAGAAGTGAGGGCTATTGGTAATACATCAAGGGTAGATGAGGGAAGATTGGATAGTGAGAAGGAAAATGAGGAAGATGGGAGTGTCAACTCGGATTCTAATCTAGAAGATAGCTTTGAAGAATACCAAGTAGGAATTATGGAGGAAAAAGGAATTGAGCAAATCCAATCAGGACTCAGGACTCCTAGCTTAGATCTGCTAAACGTTAGGGATGAACCAACAAAGAAAAAATTGTAATGGTAGGTTGTGCCAAAGGACAAACAAAACTTTTTCAAACAATTCTTAGAAATAGGAAGGAGTTAACCCTTCCGAAAGAGCCATGAGGATCATAAGATGGAATGCTAGGGGCAACAAGTGGTGCCTTTTCAGGCGTCAAATTGATACTAGAAATGTTGATCTAATTCCGATTTAGGAAACAAAATGGAGTAGAGAAGAGCAAGAGAGTAGGATGAGATATTGGAGACACTGGGAAGGTTTGTTTGTGGAGTCAGGTGGGCTTCAGAGGAATTGGGGTGTTATGGAATTCATTAAAGGCCACTTGCTCTTTAAATTCAACACACCCAAAGTGGATGATGATAACCTACAAACAATATCAGTGCAAAAAATCCTAGAAAATGATTAACGCATATGGGCCCATTTCAACAACTATGAAGAGGGAGTTATGGAGAGGGATCACACAAGAACTTTGACAATATAGAGATGAGAAGGTTTTTATAGGAGGAGACTTTAATGCCACGCTCAGTAACACAGAGAAACAAGGCAATTCAAGTAACTTGACTAGGATTCAACGAGCTTTTTTAGGAGTTTGTGGATGCAAAAAAAATGAGAGAAGTTATCTCAAAGAATGGGAAGTTCACCCGGACCGATAGAAGACAAGGTTTCACTTGCATTGTAGAGAAATTGGACAAATTCTTCTCGTTTGGGAATAAGACCAAGGATATAGAATTGGTAGAGGCCTCAATATTGCCTTTCAGTGGCTTTGACCATTTTCTAATACAATTACTAATTGCCATGGATAATTGCAATGGTGGTTCACTTTTTAGATTTGAGAAGATGTGGACTAGAGATCCATCATTATATGACTTGTTGGCTCAATGGTGGAATGAAGTGTGCGTAGGGAACCATTCTAAAATGTTCCTTTTTTTCACAAAAAATTATCACATATCAAGTGCAAGCTGAGGGAATGGAATAAAGTAAATTTCAAGAATATATTTGAAGAAAGTGCTCATATTGAAGGTGAACTAAGGGAGATGAATGAAATAATAGTTGAGAAAGGAATGAGAGAAGAGGAGTTCCTAAAAGAGATAGAAAAAATTCTAGCCAGAGAAGAGAATTTTTGGAGACAGAAATCCAGGGAGGTCTGGGTTAAGGAAGGGGAAAAAAACATCAAGTTATTTCACAACTCAATGACTATCAATAGAAACAAGAACAAAATCATTGAATTGGTAAGAGAGGATGGGTCTATTGCACAGACTGGAGAGGAGATAAGCCAGGAAGCTACTATATATTTCCAAACTTTACTAAACTAGGTTAATCAGAGTCAAGAAGTAGAAAGGAGTGATTTCTTGGATAAGACACTTAGCCTCATCTTGGATGTAGAAAACAAGGAGCTTCATAAGACAATCAATATGGGAGAACTTAAAAGGGCCACTTTTTAATTGGGATTAGATTAGGCACCTAGGCTGGATGGTTTCTCAACACGCTTCTATCATCTATATTGGGACATCTTAAAAGAAGATTTGTTGAGAGAGGTTGAGGAATCAGGGAGGAAATCTACTGTTTTAGGGGTAGTCAATCACACATTCATTGCTCTTATCTTAAAGAAAAAAGAGGCAACTTGCATGAATGATTTCCGGTCAATCGCTTTGTGCAACACATTCTACAAGATCATCATCAAAATTATTGCAAACATGTTAAAGAAGGTGATAGGAAAAATTATATCAAAAGAGCAGAGTGGGTTTGCCCCAGGGAGATAAATAGCAGAAGGGATCATTGTAGCTCATGAAACAATTCACACTTCTAGAAAACTAAGGATGCCCAATATGATAATCAAGTTGGATATTTTAAAAGCATATGATTTGGTAGATAGGAAGTTTTTGTTGGATGTGCTACCTAGGTTTGGGTTTGGTCGATCATGGGTGGATTGGGTGAGAGGATGCATCGATACTCCCAAATTCTTAATACTAGTCAATGGAGTGGCTCAAGGGTTCTTCAGTACAAGTAGAGGTATTAGGCAAGGTGACCCTCTTTCGCCTTTTTTATTCATAATCATGGCAAAGGCACTAGGAAGAAGCATAACAAAGACCAGTGAGGATGGTATTTGGATTGGGATAGAAGTAACACTAGGAGTAGAATCAGTCACGCATCAACAATTTGTTGATGACACAATTTTATTTGAAATTGCTTCAAGGGGAGAGGCTAGGGGCATAAGATCATTGTTGGATAACTACAATAAGGCCTCCAGGGAATCCGTAAATTGGAGGAAATCTGAAGTTTTCTTCCTCAATGTATAGTTGGGTCTTTAGAGGGACATAGCACCGATTTTGGGTTTAAGAGTGGCAAACTTTCCAGGGCGATTCTTGGATATACCATTATTTGAGGAAATCAATAAAAGGTATAATTGGGATAGATAGTTAGAAAGTTGCAAGCAAAAAATGGAGCTTTGGAAAGGAAAATGGCTAACATCGATTGGCAGACTATTGATGATCAAGGTAGTCCTTTCTGCTATTTGAATTTATTCGATGTCGTGTTTGAAGTTGCTAGCTTCGATTGAAGATAGTCTCAATCATATCATGAGAAATTATTTTGGAGTGGCCCACACGATGACTAGAAACTATCATTACTTTTTTGGGATAAGGTTTGTAGGCTACAAAATGCAGGTGGCGCTGGAATTGGGCAAGTTAATATTATGAACATGACTATGGGGGCAAAACTTGTTTGGATGATGTTCAAAGCCAATTAGAAATGGGCTAGGATATTAAGAAGGAAATATTTGGACTCAAAGGACCCCATCAGTATAATCAAAATCAGAAATCCGTCGAAAGGATCAACAATCTGGAACTTTATATGTACATAATGGACATATGATTTCCTTTTGGGAAGATTCCTGGGATGGGCATCCAAAATTGTGCAATAACCCAAATTTGAAGGAGATTAGGAGAGAAACAACTAGGGCTTGGGGCAAAGAGGTTTGTAATTAGGAAATATGGTCAGGATTAATGACATTGATAAGTGGTGTTGGAAATCATTGAATGATGTAAATGCCCTCCAAGATAAAAATAAATAAATATGATTTTTAAATGAATAAAGGGATAAAACTATTTTAGTGGTAGAGTCGGAAGACAAACTTAGATGGTGTGCCTTGACTGATGGGGAATACAAGGTGAAGATTGGATACAAAATCAAAGAAGCTGCGAAAAATAATAATCAATGGCCCACTAAGCTTCTCTAGGGGAATTATATTTTGCCTAAAGTTGGGGTTTTCTCTTGGTTAGCCATACAAAGCAGAATCCTAAGCCAGGATAGCCTAGCCAAAATCAATTTCAAAGTGCCTAAAAGATGCATTCTTTGCAAGTATAATTTGGAAACGACTAACCACCTATTATGGACATGTCCCTATGCTGAGTTTTGTTGGAAATTCTTCATGATTAAACTAGGTTTTCATACCGTGGCACCCCGTCGGTTGCAAGACTGGTTCATCTCTTGTCTGTGTCGTATGTACAAAGGAATGTTCAATAGCATTTGGTAGGTGCTTCATTCAATTATCGGTTGGGAGATTTGGAAGGAAAGAAATTGTAGGATACTCAAAGATCAATAAATGCCTAGGGAAGTTATTGTTTTGAAAATGAAGTCTCAATTGTTGAATTAGTCAATGAGGTAGCAAAGAGGAAATCTAGGAAGAATAGCGTCTTCACGAACAAGGATAATAAATTGATGAAGAAATTTTGTGGATTTATTGTTCCTAAAGGTACTGACCTTTCTCCTAAGGATTAGGTAGAGTCATTGTGGAAGAACACAATTTGGCAAGCACCTGAATGTGGGTGGATCAAAATCAATTTTGAGGGTGCCTCACTGGGAAATCCGGAGCCTCCAGGGATTGCAGGTGTGGCATGAGATGAGAATGGAGTCATCATAGGTAGAGTGGGGGAGTATATTGGGGAAATAACAAATAATGTGACTGAATTTAAAACAGCTCTGAGAAGTCTAGAAATGGGCAAGATTTTGGGCTTGTACCAGATTCATCTGGAGGGGGACTCGCTTATAGTGGTCAACACTATAAGGACTAATTGGACTACAAGTTGGAAGCTTCAGAGGTGGTTAGAACCAACTTCAGGTTTACTTACTGGGTTAGCAGAATTCAAAATAAGCCATATTTACCGCGAAGGGAATAGTGTTGCGGATGAGTTGGCAAAGATGGTAACAGGAAAGGTAGAAATCTATGAGATTAACCCGAGGCTCAGGGTTTGTGCATAGCAATGTCGAGTGGTGGGGTTGTAGGATGGTGGCAGTGACAGAGGCGGCATAATTTAATGATGATATTGGAAGGATTGATGGAACGAGCGAACATTTTTGACGGCTTGGATGATATCACGCTGTGACTTCTGATGGTGAGGACTGTGCGGACTTCACACCTCACAGTGGGTGGGATGACAAAAGTATTAATTGAAAGAACATAGGTTCTGGCCCAAAATCATAGGAAGGGATGATTAATGACAAATGCAAGTACGAACTCTAGGTGGCATTTGCAATCTTTCCTTTTATGATCACCGATTATTATAACATAAGGCAATTTCAAAGTATATCATGAGTAGAATTTGGGGGATAGTTTTCATTATGGCATTTACTCACGCCAGCTCGCAACCTTTTTTGGAAAGTGACCATTTATTTGTGGGCAATTTTGGTAAAGGTTCAACATTCTCTCAAGGAATTTCTCTTTTCTCTACTGTGTGGGTACGCTAGTTTGCGAAGGATACCCCAATACTACATGAAGCCACAAAGCAACATATGACTTTTCTGGGCGGAATCTCGGACAAGCGATTTCTCGTGGTGATGGAAACAGGGCACCTGTTGGCTCTTTATGCAGTGAACAAAACTCTAGGGAAGGAATTTATTTTGGCACATCACAAGTGCAAAGTCAATATAGAAATTCTGGCGATGTTCTTGGTACTATGCATTCAATTGGGGGTTTGTAAGCCGATGGCGAAGAAAGTCTGCCAAATGATTTTCTGCGACTCTTTCTTGGGAGAAATTGATGTAGTTTTAGACAACATTGACGAGCGACTGTATATTCCAATGGCGCAGAACTACTATATGGCATGGAGTGGAGGTAGGGAGGTCATACAATTTCCCATTGTGCAGACTTTGGATATGGACAACTTCAATCTCAGTCGACTAGGGCGGATGCGTAGTTTGGGGTTCATTCTCTATGTGACCGGCTCCCTCGTGAGGCCTGGAGCTTATGAGATTCGCAGATATCTAGTGGTCGAGAGGCTTCTGGGTCACAGGGAATTTGGTGTGAATGAAAACGGGGAGGAGGAATTTAGGAATGATTGGGGTATTGGTAGTGAGGAATTGTAGATTCTGGAGGATGAGCGAGATGTAGAGATTACTGTTGGGAAGGCTCATTCACAGTGTGGTCCT
Organism: Cryptomeria japonica; assembly: GCF_030272615.1. Lineage (NCBI taxonomy): Eukaryota > Viridiplantae > Streptophyta > Pinopsida > Cupressales > Cupressaceae > Cryptomeria > Cryptomeria japonica. The sequence continues at coordinate 530,593,818 of NC_081406.1, read as the reverse complement.
AATTGTTCGGTGATTCCGAAGGCACATGCTGTGAGGAGCGTGCGTGCGAGGAATGGAATCTCTTCAGAGGATGAATGATATGGCTATCTACCTTTCCAGGCGCTGGTGGAAAATAGCAGGGTGTATGTGTTAATAGTATTTTGGTTTATTTTTTATTTTTTGGTGGATAATAGGGGAAAGGATTTAGTAGTTGAGCGCGTTTCAATTCTTGTGATAGAAGTTATTGATTTAATGCTCCCATACTTGCTGATTTAATGTTCAACTTTTGTATAACATTGCACTAATAGTTGTATGATAAGTACCAATAATTGAATGAAATATACCATTTGTTGTGAAAAGTAACCAATCATGTGATGCCACATCAGCTGCACAAGTATTGGGGCCCTTTTGCACACCTATTGGTCTCACTTTTTTTTTTTGGCTGTTTTGGACACCTTGGCAAAAAACATGCTGATGTGGCATCATATTTGATGATGTGGCCCTGAAACTTTAGTTATAAGAAGGGGACTTGCCAAGTAAGCTACTGTAAAAAAATCGAAATGATTTGAAATTTCCACGTAGGATTTTGAGAAGCGCGAAGTTAGGGTGCACAACTACTGGGTCCTTTCCCCTAGTATCATGCTACTGTCAATAGTCTTTGGGTGTTCACTAGTCTTCTAGTTTGTTTGGTTCAGCTAGTTTGTTTTGAGATGATTAGTAGGGTATTGTGTCTCTCTACCAATTTTTACACCGAAGGTGCTCCTTATGACAAAGAAAACCTTCATTTGTAAATCCGATGGTCTTAAACTCTTTAGAAGCGTGCAAGACCATAGAGTAGATCGTGTCCGTTCATCACTTTTCCATTTTCGGTCGACGGGTTTTCCGCTTCATTTTTCCGTCTCTGTTTGATCTTTCTTTACGGATTCTCGCTTTTCACGTGGACTAATTAATGCCTTTCGATGTTCGAGTAAATCGTATTAACAATGATGAAGGTGTTTTCAAGGTTTTTAACATTTTGTAGGCGAAATTACATTGGTGTGCATATGATAAACCTTACTGTGTATTTATTTTCGTAAAATGAAATGTATTTAGAATTTTCTTACATGGACATTGGAAAATGGACCTATTTTTCCATTATGGCAATTTTTATTTTTCATTTACTATTTTTATATATGTTTATGTTTTTATTTGTTTTAAATTTATTTATTTTTAAAAATAATTGGATGGATTTCTGTAAATGCATTTCTATACAGTGGGCCATTTGGTTTAGTTATAATTTAATTTATAAATTTTTAACTAAATTATATTTTCTTTATATTATAATAAATTTATATTAATATGTATTTTTAAATCTAAAGATAAGTATATTAAATCTATTTTATTGATGAATTAATTATATTTAAAAAATTTAAATAATAACAAAGATCAAATTTTGTGATTTATCATTTAAATTATTTCTATTTGTCAAATAATCTTAAATTTGTTATTTAATTTATATATATCTATTTATTATTAAATATCATATTTGATTTAATATAATATAAATTATTATGATCACTAATCTACTTAAATAATACATCTTTAATAATTGTAATGAACCTTTGATCATGATTATATTATTTTAATCAATGTGAATATTTTAATATAATATTAAAAATAATTTTTCAATTAAATGATTAATTATATAAAATGTGGTCCTTAAAAATTACTTTAAAAAATAAAAAATATTAAAAAGTTAAAACCTAACTGATTTTAACTTTATTTTTTAGCAGTGATAGTGAATTTACCTTTCATTTAATGTTTAATTGTTGGATATTAACTAGCATACATATCTTTAATAAATATATACAAATCACCATGAGAGAGATCATTATCAAGACTTCTATTTAATTTTCCCACTAATCCACTTAAATAATACATTTTTAATAATTGTAATGAACTCTTGACCATGAATACATTATTTTATCAATGCGAACATTTTAATATAATATTTTTAAAAATTACATTGTATAGTATTTTAAAATTAGAAATCTTTTTTTCTAATTAAATGATTAACTATAGAATGCTTCACTTCACCACTTCACTATTACTCATATTATAAATTCTTAGTTGTGTATCTCAAGATTAACATTTCTTCTTAAATAATAATGCACTAAAAGGAGGGGTAGTGAATTCTCCTTGCGTAAACATATTGACAATTAAATTATTCAAGGCCTCTCTAAAATGGATGACATCTCAATTCACGTATTTTCTTAGATGTATAGACGATGTTACTTCTTCACCACTAATAGGACTTGGATCAAAATTCTCCATAAGTAGCAAAATATCAAAATTATAGGTGCCCCCACTAAATCCATAGTACGCTCTCTTTCTATTATCAAATCCTACATAAATGAAAGCAAAATCATGATTAGCAATAAAATCTAGTAAAACATCATCAAAACAAATGCATTGATAGGTATGTAAATATGACATACCATATTGACTCGGGTTCAATAGGACCTTTTTGAACTGTTAGAATTTGCATACATAATTGATGTGTTGGTGTGTGATTGAGCTTGTTTGATCACTCTTGTAACGCATTCAAGTTGATATCTATCTTCAATGGAGCCTAAACACATTTCCATTGGTAGGCAACCAATGAGAGGCATTTCTTCTTCTAATGTATGTATAGCTCCTCCTTGAATTAATGTCTACAATATTTTTTGCTAGATAACTATTGAAAGACTAAAGACCAATTAGTAGGAGGGTTCTCGATTTAAAGGATAAAAAAGTTATCTTATTGATTCAAATTGGAAATTTGTTAATGTCAAGTGCTTGTAGATAAAAATGATATTTTTCTACCAATGCTAAAGGATTCAAAACAATCTCCCTCCTCTAAGGCTATCTCTCCCCATCTCTCCCTTTGTTTCTTCCTCCTTATCCCCTATCTATCTTTCTATCTTTACCACTCTCTCCCTTTCTCCTCCTATATATCTCTAGATCTCTCCCTCTCTACACCTCACCCTATATACCTTTATCTTTACTATTTATTTTTCTCCCTCTTTTTGTTTCTCTCTCTATGTTTCTTTATCTCTTTCTCTCTCTATCTCTCCCCCTCTCTATATCTCAATATATATGTATTTCTCTATCATTCTATCTCATGATTTATATCTCTCCCTCCCCCTTTTTCTCTATATCTATTCCTATCTACCTCTCCCTCTTTATTTCCCTATCTCTCCATCTTTATCTCTATCTCTCTCTACCTCTATCTACCTCTCCATCTTTGTCTTCAAATTGACCTCATCTACAACACAAATGTATACAAAGAAATAGACCAAAATTTCCCACGGGGGCTTCACTAGCTAGGCAATATTATATCACATGCATTCATAATAGGGGGATTCTTTAGTATGTCATGAATGCACGTGCTATAACCCAGGTTCATTAAGTGAAGCCCCAATGAAATTTACCTACTTGACCTTCCATAACTCTTCGGTGTACCCATTGCACACTAAGGTGCGATTTCTAGTGGTAGGTCTATTATGTAGTGGCTTGTTTTTAGAATTTGAGGTGGTAGATGTTGATACCTACTTGTAAAATATTTAAGGCTAGATTTGTCCTTATTTGGCCTTGGAGGTTGGCTTGTGTCTTTCCACCTTCTCTTTATGCAATCCTTTATTATAATATTAATATAATGGTGCTGGCCTAATGAGCTATTTATCAATTAAAAATAAATAGTTGTGCATTACAACATAAATGCCACTTTTTTAAAAATGTTGTTTACTATAAAAAATAAGTTATTAAAAGTTACGTAAAAAGATTCACAGTTTCTCTCTCTCTCTCTCTCTCTCTCTCTCTCTCTCTCTCTCTCTCTCTCTCTCTCTCTCTCTCTCTCTCTCTCTCTCTCTCTCTCTCTATTTATGTGTGTGTATACATGTACACATAAAAATCTCACAAATCAGTAGTTTTCTTCATCTTTGAATTCTTAATGGTTTGGATACTATAGGTGTTAGAAAGTTAAAATATGGTGAAATATGTTGATTTCACTGTCATGATTTGGATAAAAAGTGGGGACTCATTATTGTGGGTTGATATCCTTACTTACACCACAAGGGAAAATGCCACTTCTACCATAGCAATGTTAGTGGTATGTGTAGAGCTTATTAGAGATCTAGGGTTGCTTTTATGAAATTGGGTAGGAGACATGGACATCAAAATATCTACCATGGTTATGTTTTTAACCTATTCAAGGGTATAATTGTTGAAAATACAACAAACATATAAAATTAAATAATAAACATAAAATGATTATATACAATTGATTGATTAGATTTGCATGTTATTAACCATTATAATTTGAAACATAACATTGAGAAACACATATAAAGACAAATTAGAATCATGGATAACACATAATAATTGATATACATGGAGAAAGTATTTTGAAAAAAACTCCGCCATAAAATAAATATTGAGGTTGTATAAATTTGAAAGAGTTAGTTACATCCAACTCTTTAGTTCAACAAAATTCCAATTAGCATTATGATTATTTCACTTGCATAATATGAAACTTATATCACATGCATCTAAATAATTGAGCAAAGGAAAATTAAAAACCACATGTGGTTATAAAAAATTGTGGCCACCAAATCCACAATCCACAAAAAATTCTACGTCCCATTATGAAATTACTCAAGCACTCAAGATGAATATCAATCAATACAACATCTTTGACCCATAAATATCATTAGGCAGACTTCCAAGTGTAGGAATTCATAATGAAGATGGTAACTAAAGAGGGCTCCAAAATTATGACAATATGCTCCTCTCTCACAAAACTAATTACCAAGTGCTCCATAAAGGAGATGCTCAATTACTCTTATAATGACGAGGAATTGAATTTTCACCATCAACCTTTTTCCATAACCTCATTCATCTTTACAACAATGTTCCAAGTCCTTAGGAGAATAATAATAAAATAATAATTTCTCGCAACACCTCATAGGTGTCCAAGTATCCCATTCCAATAATTTTGGAGATATATTCATTACATATAATATTTAAGTGTGTTAACATTAAATCTTATTAAGTATTAGTTGGATGAGCAAGAAACAAGTTGTAGTAACTTTATCCATGATTGAGATAAAGTACACAATAGCTACTTATGTTTAGATTTAATAAGGCAATTTAGATTAAAAAATATGTTCAAATGTTGGACTAAGTTAAGGAATTGTTCAGATTGACTATTTCAATTAGATTGCCATCAACTTGGCAAAGAACTTGACTTTTTACAAACAAATTAACTGTATAGATGTATAATACTATTTTTTTGACATGGTGGTGGCTGGGAGAGTGATGTTTGAAAAGGTTGAAACTTTATTGAATGTTGCAAATACTTTGATGAAGTAAGTGAGCACATAGAAGTTGAAATGGTGAAGTGAGTCTAATAGCCTCTTGCCACCTAACAATTTGTCCACACATTGTCAATGATTTTCTTTTGCTCATGCAATACATATGACAAGTGGGAGAATGTTGGTATAGTTGTCATACACCTTGCAATCCTAATAGTTAATTTATTAATTGTTTGTAAGCCCTCATGGAAAAAGGTGTCCCATTTTGAGTTGACACTATTTAGCATGTGTAATATAATATATGATATTAGTAAGGAGTTATAAGAGCATATGTTTTATAGAGATGTGTAACATCTTATGACATTGAAAGATGTGTAAGAGATGATTCAATTATGCACAAGATCACATAAAAGAGATGCTACATAATGGAATTGACTTGTTGACTAATTTATGATGTGTACAAATAATTTATCATAAGATGTCTTTTAATGTAGACAATGGAGCCAAAATGGGGTGCCTAAATTGGTGAGGAGGTTATACCACCTTTATGATGCATAAGAGTGCATAATAAATATTACTTGAAGACCCATATTAGAATGGAGCACTTGAATTTTAGTTGATATATATGTGTCATACCTCTTGGTGGATTTGTGTCTATTGTTTAGATTATTTACAATTTCACAATTTCTTATTTGGCTTCTCTTGTATGTTGGGTGATTGGGATGGATGGTGTATGATGATGCAATTTTTTTAAAGGTTATAATACCAAAATTTCTCTAAACTTGTGTTGGAATTTATCCTACAAAGGCTTGAGACTACTATTATATTGTAACTTTCTTGTTACTATGAATATTGGTTTTAGATTCAAAGGTTGAGTTTTTCCTGAAAGGGTTCTCTTAAGATAAACATCGTGTTATGTGGTGAATATTTTTGTATATAATTATTTCTTAAATAGTTTAATCATATTTTCTATGCATTTCTCTCCTCATTGATTAAATTAGGAATCTTTATTGCTATTTGCTTCCTTTAAACTCATGTTCTCTAGGATGAGTGAAATAAAACCTATTTTTTTCAAGATAAATAAAATGACCAAGAGGCTTAATGTGATGATATTCAAAGCCTCATAAGGGTAGAGGTAACATAGGAAAATCGATCCATATTAGAAATTTGACTTTGATCTTCTTAATATAATAAAGTTCTTGGGACAAGGAGAATAGACAATAGAGGTGTTGCGAATAAACCAAGGACCATACTGAACAATCTCATTACAATACTTAATATTTTAAAAATTTGAGTTAAAGAAAATATTCCTCATATTTTAAACCTTAATCTAGTGCCACACTCAAATTAAGTGTAAGAATTGTAGTGTCATAAGTTGTATCCTTACACAATTTCATACTCACTTAAGCATTTTTTTCCTCTATACCTTGATTATGCTTGATTCTGCTCACACCAGTGATAAATTTGTGATCTTCATTCTCTTCTTTGACTTATGTATATTGGTTCAACCTATATGGACTATACTAGGGTGCTAGGTGCCATAGTCCTCTTGGACTAGGGTGTTAGGCACAATAATCCAGAGCAAAAGGGCCCATTTTTTAACCTTCTAACGACCTAAAAAAGTTGAGTGGGAAATGATATTTGATGTCAGTCTTCTTTTTAATTTTCAACATGTTTCATAAGGATAGGTATAAAATCAAATCTTATCCCCTCATTTGAAATATCTCTTAATTATCTATCATCAAGAAAATTCACTCCACAATTCAAATTCAAGTGAACAACCAATCAAACATCATAAGAACAATGAAGGAGAGGTCAAGTACTCAAATTTTAAGCATTCAAGATCACATCCATGATCAAGTTCTTATGAAGACATCCATGATTTCTTAGATGAAAACATCAACCTTTTTATGAAGACTTCAAGGGAAAGGAGATTCATAAAGAAAGTATAACATTTCAATTCAACATTCATTTTCACATCTAGCCTATGCCCTACAAGGGTAAGCTTTCTTTTCTATTTTATTCACCATAGGGTTGATTCTAAACCCAATGTTTGACCTGGGAAAACCTTATCAACCTAACAACATTTTTCCTCTCTTGTGTGTGTAGGTGATAGGTTCATAAGAGAAGAAATACAAAGATTTGAAAAGTACAGATTAAAAAAAATTGAACCGGATTTTAAAGAACCAGAAAATGCTAGATAATGACAATCAACAAACAACGTCTAACACTTTTCTAATGAAATATTAGGAGGATATTCTAATCCTGATTTTTTTTTTTAATATCCTCATATGACACCTTTAGGACTAGGTTGCCTGGACCCATAGTCAAACACTTTCAAGCTCAAATTTCAGAAATAGGTTACTCTTTGTTTCCCATTTTTAGATTTGTACTTAGTGTTTGCATTGTTTGTTTTGAAACTCTCTTTTAATGTTGTTTATTTTCAATTTTGCATCATTTGCCCTAGTATATATCATTTTCAAATCAATTAAATTCAACTAAAAGGTGAGTGAAGTCCCATGTGTTCTCAGCCCTTTCCAATAGCTCTGAAGTTGGGCCCATTAGACTTTATTCACCTTATTGTTATGTGTTGAGAATGGGTTTCATTCCTAGTTTACATGTTTAGACTAGTGAACCCCATCCATTTTCACTCATAATTTTTTTTATTGAACTTGACTTGGGTATTTAATAATATTTTATTTATATGCTCAGATCTAATTTTTATTGCATATCATTTTTATATTTAAAAGAATTTTTTGTTCAAATCTATCATTTCTATGGTGCCTTTTGCATAATTAAGTGGTTAATTGATCAACCTATTGGGAAATTGCATTGTTTAGTTACTTATATTATTTTCATTGTCAATTGTATAAGAGGCATTATGAGTACAAATCTATTTCATTATCTTCGCCCTCATTGTGTATGAGTTTCATTACCCTTTGTCCCAAATCCCATATCCTCGTGAGAATAAATTATAGAATTTTGGCTTCCCAAAGTTTAAATACTAAGGGTATTGAGCTTGAGTTGACTAACCTATTCTGTAGGAAAATGGACGAATCCTCTATTCTGACACAAGACATACCTAACATTGCATAGAACCATTCCACTCATGCTTCTCATGATGAGGATGACTCTTTAACTCAAATACTATTGAACAATTGGGGAAGCTTGACTAGAAATTGGAAGAGTTTCAACAATATATGAGTCAAGAAGACTTGGGTGGAGAGGTAGTCCCCTTGCTTGAGGATCCAAGGAGATTGATTCAAAGTGATGAACATGGTGTGTGAATGTGTTGTACAACATTGCTCATTATGGATAGTAATGTTATGACAATAAAAATTTATGTCGAAGTTCTTGGTTATTCAAATCCTATAACTCAAGTTGAACCTTCCATTCCCATTCCTACATCTTTGCCCAATGTGCCTACAAACACATCTTCTATCATGGCTACCTCTACATAAAATGTTAATTCTACAAATGCTAGTAATGGGAGGAATCCTATCAATCAATACTCCTACATACCTCCTTCCATTATCCTTCCATTTGTTTCTCAACCATCTCCTTTACCCACCTATCAGAATGTTCCACCTACCTATCATAATGCTACACCTCCAACATAATCTAACATGTCCAATTCCAATTCATTCATTGAAGCCATTATAAACCATTTTATCCAAAATGTGTCATCTTTGCAACAAAAATTGGCTTCCATAACCCAATCAAATTCAATCTTTCCACATGCGAAATTGGTAGCCCACTTTTTGATGAAATAATTCATACTTTTGTCGCACAACATATTGAGGTTCCTCGTTTGGGGACATATAATGGACAAGGTGACCCCCAAACTCATGTGAAAACATTTCAAACTTTGTGCAGTGACTTCTCACATGACCACAAACTAATGACAAAACAAATTCACTCATACCTTATGACAAAAAGCTTTGCAATGGTTTTTCTCCTTGCCTCCTCGTTCAATTGATTCTTTCAAAAGTTGTCTAATGCATTTGTGCCAATTTTTTTTTAAATAATATTGGTCCTCAAATTACATTGACTGATTTGATGTATTGTAAATAAGGAGTTAAGGAAAAAGTGACTAATTTCATATAAACATTTGCATTCACAAATTGCTTATCTTGTGTCTGATGATGATGTTCAAACAATTTTGATTAATAATTTGCAAAAGGATATTAGAGATAAGATTTTGTTTTTTGATTATGCATCTTTCAGACAATTTTGCACAACAATATGTAATTATCAGCTTCAAGTAAGTCAATTTGAATCCTCTTCATCATTGGCTTTGGTTGATAAAAATTAAGATGATCATGAATTCTTCTCTAGCTAGGGCTCTTTTTACACATGCTCCTACACCATCGTGCTCTCCCTTACCATGTCCAGCCTCAGTGAAATTTCAAAAATGTTGTACACCACTTGTCATATGCATCCTTGTCAACCAATAAAGCATCCTTGCATTCTTGAATTGTGTGGTGCAATTATCTGACCATATTAAGTGTCGGTTGTATTGTATGTTTCTTTCCTTTAAATTATCATAAAAAACTTTAAAGCATCCTTGTACAAACTCCGATGAATGACTATGATCATCACTTATGTAGAAGTGATACTCTCTTACAACCTTTCTATCCTCCTTTGTGCTATCATCTGCATGCATGAATGTTATGTGTACAAAAATAGAAACTTGTGTAGAATGATAATACATAGATTGCACTTCATTTTGAGGTTGTAGTGTATAATTTTTAGCAAAATCAATGATAGAGACAATGGTGCCAAGAGGAAATGTGTCCTTACATAACTTGAATTGCTCATCTAACCATTGAGCTCTATGTGTATGCATTATGTACTCATAAACTAGTTTCTCTTGAAACATTTTCATAAATTCAGCTACACATATATCATTTTTCACTAGCTCACATCTCTTAAAATCTTTTCCATCTTTAACTCCATATGTGACTGTCTTGTATTTTCCAAAAGAAACTAGTTTCCTACCAATTTCATGTGTCCTCTCCAAATGTACACATCTTGGTAAATGTTGCAAAACACCACATATAACACAAGCACCTTCCAAATAAGGCATCTTATAATAAATGCAACCATCATGTCTATTACATAGCACACTTGAAATAAATTCTCTTACCGACTTAGGAGGTGCTTGTATATTGCATTCCTGCAAAATATCGTTAGTGTGCAAAGTAGAACAAATATGATGAAAAATATCATAGTGCATGGAAAATTCAATATGCATCCTACAACAACACGTGTTGCGTACATGAATAATCTTAATATAAAAAGGTTTTTCCATTTCAAAAAATCTTTGAGAAATTCTTATTTGAGGAAACTTTTCAAGGAACCTTTCATAAAATTTTGTTTGAGTCATATCCAAATAGTGTTTGGCATGTAGCTCACGATTTGTAGATCCGATTCGCCTTCTAACAACATCTCCTTGGTTGGGCGAAACTCTTGTGTTGTCATGCCAAAAATTTTCAATTAATGTTCTTAGTGCATCAACAACAACCTTGTTTTTGCGTGGTAGTCTACCCGAGAATGCCCAAAGAGAATAATTGTTAGGTTCCTCTATTTTTTCTCTCCTCTGTAATGCTTTACTTAATGTTGTTCTACTAACGTTTAATGACTTACTTGTTTTGCTTATCAAACGATCTTTTTTTTATTTTCTTGCTCATTATGGTTGATGTAATGACATGTCGAGTACTATTAGAATCTTTAGTACGTGATTTTGAACCAATAGCTTGATATGCATCAAATAGATCTCTCACAATAGTTCTTTCACTGTTACTTTTAGATGATCTTAGGCCTAGAATTTTCATTGTCTCTCTAAAATTCTAAATTTTAATCATTTGAACAATTAATTGACATCTTGCGGTTTGTTTAAGTTTTCAAAATCGTTTTTCCATATTCTTTTAACCATTCTCCTACAAGTTCATTCATTCATTTTATCGTGCATTGGCTTCAATATATTCTCATCAATGTCAATTAGATACTTTGGTTTCCTACGAATGATTCTAGGAGGTGTTAACATCGGTGCATTATGTACATTCAATTTATTAAATAGAGCAAGCCTATGCTCATCATTTAATTGATTATTCAATGTGGTCTTTTCTTCAATTGCATTAGGTTCATACGGTAAATCAAATGTCTCTTCTTCAATTGCATTAGGTGCATTATGTTCGTTTGGTAAATCGAATTGAGATGTTGAGGATGACATACCTTCTTCTCCCATTGTTCTTATGTCACATAATTTCTTCATACGCTGCCTTTGTCTTTCCTTTTCAACCTCTCATTATTCCATCGTTCCTGGCTTGTTCTTTCCCATGGTTGATATACGTTGTCCTAAATAGAATCATATTACATATATATGTAAACAAAAGTTCATAAACAAACAAATAACCATAAATATGCATCTTATCATTATTTTTTTGAATCAAAACTATTCAACAATCATAATAATATTGACAAAACTAATAAGAACAACAATTCAATCATGCAAAAACAAAAAATTCACTTACTTCTATGTATAAAACAGTGTTAGAAGTGCAAACATAGTTGCAGTGGGGCCTTCAACGACCTCAAAAACTTCTTTTGAGGCCATTGAGGCTCTTGGACAAATAAAACTAGGTCCAAGTACCATCTACATAGTATATTAATAACCACGTACATGTTGTTAGTCCCTAAAACTTTGGCAAGCCCAATGATATATTTTTTTTCACCCTGTACACGATTAGAACTCATAATTGCATGCACGCTCCTACGCCTTAAAAATGTTATGACAAGGTAGAGAACTAATAGGCTCAGTACCTGTACGTGCTATTTGTAGTAAAGAAAATGTGAAGGAAAAGGGAGGGAGGGAGAGGGAGAGGGGGAGAGAGAGAGAGAGAGAGAGAGAGAGAGAGAGAGAGAGAGAGAGAGAGAGGAGAGGGAGAGGGAGAGAGAAAGAGTGGGGAGGGAGAGAAGAAGAGAGAGAGGGATGGGGTATGGAGGAAGGGAGAAGGGGAGAGAGAGAGAGAGAGAGAGAGAGAGAGAGTATGGAGGAAGGGAGAGAGAGAGAGAGACCCTGTACGTGCTTGAGAGGGGGAGAGAGGGAGACAATACACATACATACACACATATGTATGTATATACTTAATATATTATATATTATTATATACATATATATTATATATAAACTATATATTATATGTATATACACATGATATTATATATACAATATCATATTATACACACTCCCAAATTTTAAACAAAAGTAGCGCGTGCGCGCTTCTTACACCATAGGTACCCCATACGCTCTTATTATACCATAGGTACCCAGTATGCACTTTTGACTGTTTAGGCTTGGAAATAGGCCTGGATGACAAAGCTACGGGTTGGAAGTTTGATTTCCCTCCATTTCCCTCCTTTTTGACGTGTTTTATTTTATCAACTTGGTTTCTCGACTTTGTCATCATCAGGTTTACACTTCATCAAGTGGATATTTCTAAAATTGCCACCATATTTTCACCCATCTTCTGAGCTTTCTAACCATTTAAAAAAAAAAATTTGAACAACAATAACATATTATTATTGAATTTGTTTTACTAGTGTCTCCATAGTTCTCACAGACACACGTGTACCATTTTTTTAATAACTTTTGATCTACTTATCCAAATTTAAAAACTTTATATATTATTGTAGTGCATTTGATTATTTACAATTTAAAAAAAAATAATTGTATTTTCAATTTTTTTAGTGCAAGTTATGCTTCACGCATAAATAGGTACCTAATTTTTTAGGATGTGCTCGATTAGGAAAAAAAATACTCTACAAAAAATTGCAAAAAAATACACATCTTGTAGTGCTCACTCTTAACTATCTTTCTGGAAAATGATTTGTTAAAATACTAAATCTAACTATGACTTTTTTGATGCACATGTCAGACACTATGTTATATTTCTCAGAAAAAATCAGGGTTTGTTTTTTGTGCACGAAGGATTTGACCCACTTAATATTATCAAATTTTGAAAAAGTTTAGTAGTTTGGAAACTAGATTAAGAGTAATACAATATTTGTTCTTTTATTATCTTCATATCTTGAGTGGATGAATTTCAAATTTTGCCTCCAAGTTCAGGTTCACGTGATTTCTGAAAATAAGTGTCCACTTATACCCCCCTTTTTGACCACCATCTTTGTGCACTTACCCTCAAGATCAATAATAATGCTTCCAATCATATTGATTCTCAAGTGGCAACTGAAACACCTATTGTAGCCCCTTTATAATCAAATTTTACACATCGTAATTTTACTCCTCATTTTGAATCATTGCATAGTATCATACTTAAAGTTATTAATTCTAATATGATGAAGTTTATTACTATTTAACTTATAGATACCCATTGACCAAAAAATAGGCTATAGACACCAATTTGAAAACATAAGAATGTAACCTGGTAAACATAGTTTCAGAATAGACAAACTATGAAAGGGATTAGTTAGAAAGCTACTATCAAAGGGATGCGACCCTAAAAGGAGATATAAGTATAAGATTTAATAGATACTAGGGGACTAGGACTAAGGGATAAGACTAAGGAAATAGATAGAAGATATACATGAAAAAGAGATATAAGGAATGTATGTTGCATATTAAGTTGTTAATATAAAGGAATCTATCTTGATGCTCTAATAATGTGCATGCTATTTCTTTTTTATTAAGTAGTTATATAGGATCTAGGATTCATCTAGTAGCCACCTCAATAGAATCGTCTCTAGGGTTAAAGACCACAGCTAGAAAAAATACTTTGGAAACAAAACTTTGATCTATTGCATTTAGATTTCCTTTTAAACCTCTAAGATTTTGCCATCTTCCTTTGATCCTAAAACCTACTTCCAATACCATCTTCTAGCCAACTGTGATACTAAGAAGTGCTATAAATTCAAGCATGTGATCCAAGACCTTATCGATTCTAATACTATAGTAGTGGATGATGTGGATGCTAAAGGAAATAAATCTGTGGCACATCCTAATCAAAACTTACAAATCCTTTGCTTTCTCATTCTACTAGTATTGTTGAGCCTAAGAACCCTTGTTTTATAGATGCTAGTGATATGTCTACTAAATCCAATCATATTGTGAACTTTATAGAGAAACCTAAGCCTAAGTGTGAGCCTAGCGTAACCTTTGTTTGGAGAGATGATATTAAAGCACACGATGGACCATTATACATTATTCGGAAGATTAAAGGAAAGCTCTCATGAAGAGTGTTCATTGATCCAATATGTATGGTGAATGTTATCATAAAAGAACATATTTATACACAACAATTTTATCAAGATACATATAGTAAATCTAATATTATGATCAATGTGTATGATTGTTTCACTTGTCCCACTATAGGTTCCATCACTCTTCTTGTTGAGGTTAGTACTAAGTGCTTAGATGTTACCTTTTCCACTATCCCTACCTTAGACCAATTTTGTGTGAAGTTGGGATATCCTTGGCTCAATTCCATGAAATCTATTCCTTCTACCATTCATAAATGTTTGAAGTTACCTCACAATGGGCATGTTATAACAATCAATCATAGTCTCTATCACTTCTTAGCAAGACATGGAAAATGCACCCTTGATTGCTTTTGGCCTAAAAAACCTGAAACTTTGCAACCCTATCAATATTTCCTTTTCTTATCAAAAAATCAATCAAGAAAGGACATTAGCCTTGAGTAAGCCTAATGATTCTTCACCTATGGATATAGATATTCCTCCTCTGCATCCCAAACTTGGATTTATTCCTTCTCCCATTTCTCCTATATATGCCACACTTCCACCTACATCTTATAAAAGATCAAAGAGACAAGTGCACAACATCTTGTATCTCTCAATCTAGTGAGCTTTCTTTCATTCCTTCTACAAAGAAAGAATTTAAGAAGCTTATGTTGATTGATCCCTAGCCTTCCCAAGCATTGAGTTATAAAAAGAGAAATCGTAGTGCAAGAGAATAATGATGAAGAGTCATGCCAAGGCTTGTGAGCTTTCTTTCCAAAGTATTTCCTCCCCTAAGCCATTGAATGTTGACATGGTCCCATTTTCCCACTGTTAGCCTAATCTTAGGGAGGAGCTTTATCTTAATCAATCACTTCAAAAATTAAAATTATCTATGCAAAATTATTGTTCTTCTTGACCTCCTCCATCATTAGATCTCCCGTTGTGATTAATTTGGATGATGATGTTGATAATAATAATGTGGATACTAATGATTTTGATGATATTTTATGAGGTTATTGAGATTAACCTTGAGCGATCTTTGAGATTTGGAAAATCTTTAATCCTAGCTCCTAGTGACAAATATAGTGATTCATCATTAGAGCACGGTCCTTGTTTGTAATGAGAAATAGATTCATCTAATATGCTTGTTGTGGATCCTCTTGAATAGTTTACACCATCTCTAAATAATGTTAAGCAAGTTTGGGAGGTGGATGATTTTCTCAAGTAGCTTCACTTGTGGAGTGGATTCTTTTGTGTGTTTTCTTGCATGTGATGTGATTCTTGGCGTGTGTTATGTTAAGTTGTATTTAGATGACCCTTGTTGCACCATTGGAGAAAGACAACAAAGGGACCAAAACTATTATGGAATTCCTCTATTTGTATCTTACTTCTTCTATATGTTATATTCATGCTATGTCATAAATGTGCTATTATCATAAATATGCTTTTGCGTTGTCTACTTGGGGACAATGCAAAGCATTGAGATCTTTCTTTTTTGTCTCTTCCATGTTGATTCAAAAAGACTTGTTGTTCATCTCATGTGCTCTTCTTCCATTGTGCTCACAGTCCCACTACCTTTGGGGGATGAGGTCAATTGAATACAATTATAGTTGATATACACAATTTATCCGATGTGCATATTGACTAGAGTTAGTGGATCCCTTATGTGATCTCTCTTTTGTGTCTCATGACCATTGCCTTTTATGTGCCTTTACTTGGAAACATTTCATTGTTGCGTCATTCTTGTGTTTTGGATGCATGTATTTTACCTTAAAGCCATTTCTCCTAGTAAGACACACACAATCGCTTTAACATGGGGACATACACTTTGCTCTTTGTTACACTTTGTGCACACACGATAGAGTTTTGATTTGTACACTTTGATCACACATCATAACATGTTCAATGCATGCCACAACACTTGTGTTTGAGTTGATCTTTGTTCAGATTATTTAGCAAACTGATTTTTTGATTTGTAATCATTCTTTGAGCCTACATGACTCATAGTAAGAAAATCCTTACTATCCAACCAAAAAGCTGTATATTTTTTTCTCTTTATCCATGTGTTGCTTCTTTTATCTAGATATTAGATTGATGAGTTCTTAAGTCCTTGGGGGCTTGGGGTTTCTTATCTCTTTGATATCTTGGTAAAATTCTTTCAATTCTATTCTCTACTTTACTGAGAGTATGAGATTAAGTTCTTACTCATGCTAAAGCGGGGGATAAATGTAGCATCATAAATTGTATTCTTATACAATTTAATACTCACTTGGATCTCATTTTGGCAAATCTTCCCTCTATGCCTTGATTTTGCCCGATTTTGCTCACACCAATGCTAAATTTATGATCTTAATTCTCTTATTTGACTTCTGGACCTTGATCCAACCAAGATGGATAGGACTAGGGCACTAGGAAATGTATTCCTCCTAGACTAGGGTGCTAGGTGCCATAGTCTAGACCAAAAGGCCCCATTTTTTAACCCTTTAATGGTAGAGAAAAATTGAGTGAGAAATGATTTTTTAGTGGGCCTTCTTTGTAATTTTCAACATGTTTCATGCAGATAGGTATAAAATAAAGTCCTATTCCCTCATTAAAATATCTATCAATCATCTCTCATCAAGGAAATTCATTCCACAATTTAAATTCAAGTGAGCAAGCAATCAATCATCATTAGAGCAATGAAGGAGAGGTAAAGTATTTATATTTCTTATGAAGACATCCATGAATTCTTACATGACAACATCAGAATTTTTATGAAGTCTTCAAGGCAAGGGATATTCATAAATAAGGTATAACATTTCAATTCAATTTCATTTTCAGATCTAGCCTCTGCCCTACAAGCATGAACTCTCTCTTTTATTTTATTCATCATAGGTTTAATTCCAAACCTGGGGTTTGACCTAGGCAAATCCTTATCAAACCAACAATATTTTTCCTCTCTTGTGTGTGTAAGTGATAGGTTCAAAAGAGAAGGAATATAGATTTAGAAAGTACAGGTTGAGACAAATTGAACTAGATTTTGAAGAACCAAAAAACCCCAGACAGTGGTAATGAACAACATCTGACACTTTTTCGATGGAATTTCAAGAGGACATTCTAAGCGACATTTTGATCCCAAAGCTATTTTCAATATCCACATATGACACCTTTAAGACTTTGTCTCTTAGCCCCATAGTCCAACACTTTCTGCTGAATTATGCAATACAAGCACTTGCAAGATCAAACAACAAATGAAGATCACCTTACACAAATGAGAGCAACAAGAAAGATATATCCTCAAAAGAAAAGATTACATAATGACTAAAATAATGCATAAATACTTGCTTTATAGAAAGCAAGAGAAGCCCTAATCTAAAATTAGGAGAGCTGAAAAAAGCATAAAGGAGCTAAATAATGCTCAACAAAAGAACAACCAAGTGAAATTAAGCTAGAAAAGCACGACTCTAATAATAGAATGTTCTAACCCACCCCCCTTAAGTGAAACTTAGGGAGAAGTAAAAACCTCTAAATGCATGAAATAGAAGAATGGGTCCCAACAACTAAAGGCCCGTTGAGGTACCCATGTACAAAAAAGATCTCTGACAACTAGAGCAAAGGAGAAAAACCTAGTGGGAGAAAACTCCTCTCCAAAAGAGAGATAAAGGAATGAAGGAATTAGATGCCTCCAAGAAAATATCCTAAAAGAATAGGAATATGAAGAATATCCTCTGAAGCATGAAGATGCTACAAAAAAATCCGGTGGGAGATAAATCCTCTCCAAAAGAGAGAAAAAGGAATTAAGGACAAAGAAGCCTCCAACAAAATATCCGAAAAGAATAGGAATATGAAGAATATCCTCTAAAGCATGAAGAAGTTGTATAAAACTATAAAATGATAACTACTATAGCGTTGAATGAAAAACCCCATCTAAAAATAGGATGTTGATCATAATCAAGAAGACAACAATTTGCATGATTGCCTCCAACAACACTACTTGAACAATTAGATGACAAACAAAGGAAAATATTTGTAATTCAAATATACATATGGAAATATACTAAAGAACCGGTCAACATAAGATTAGTTGCCTCCACAAAATTAGAATGCAAGAGTATCTATATGGTAAAACCTCCATCTTGCCAAAATACTACCACTACATTTGGGTACTACATAGAAACAAATAATGTATATGCAACTCACTACAAAGAGAAACCAAGGAAGCATTTGCACCAATAGTAGAAACCCCCCTATAATGCTAACAAGGGAGAGGTGTGATAGGTACACTAAAACAGTGTGTCATCATAAAGTGCATGAAGGAGAATAAACATTTGAACATCACAAGAAAGTACCTGCAATTGAGAAAGGGTATGCAACCAATGCACACACACAAAATAATAATCTCTAGGATTCAATGTCCTCATGGAGGGACACTCATCAAACAAAGGTGTGATGGTAAAACAAAAGGTACCACACAACCCCCCATGATACTTTATAATACAATACATGTACAAAATAAGGCACAACAACATATGTTAAATTCCCAAAAACCATATGCAAGAGTGGCACTTTATCTTAGCGTGTCTACAAAAAAATTAAGTGCATGAAAAATAAGCTCAAAATTTCTAAATAGGGAAAAATGTTGTGAATATATGTAGAATAGCTTGAGGGAAGTCATCCAATGCAAACATAAAGTTTCCTAGAGCCAACATGACCAAGTAACAACCATAAATTAAAAAAAAGACTGAGTAAGAAATACCTAAGAAAAAATAAGGAAGAAATAGTAACAAATTTGGATAGAGCATAGAACCACATTTCCAATGCCTAATCATTTGTGAAAAATGAAGTTCGAATGTGCAAGACATGAACTGATCATAAGTGCAAAAAAGAAGATTTGACTTCATAAGAATGTTACAAAAAATTATTCAAAAAGAAGATGAAAAAAATATTAGAACCATTGGATTGACATCAGAAACAACTTTTTGATGATATGTCATTTGCTTAATTTCGAGTTTGTATGCAATAGTTATGGTTGTTTTACTGAAGGTAGTAGGTTAAAAAGCCAAAAAAGGATCCAAAAATGAAATATTTCACTGATGAAAAATTCTTTGGCGGCTGATGAAAAAATATTCTCTGAAGATGACATAATATTCTTTGGTTCGCGTGTCAAAAATTGTACGGATCTGTATGGATGACTTTTTTCTAGAAGGCATGCCCTCAAAAAAATTCCCCAAAAAGTCAATTGTTTGAATTTCTAGCAAATGAATAGTTGATTTATAGGTTTTTGGATAAAACAAGAGTGATGGCATGGTCCATTTTGTTTGAAAGTGCCAAGATTTTTTTCTAAACCCTAGATCTTACCTCAAAACATGTGCCCTCAAGAAAAAATCACAAAAAATCAACTACTCAAATTTTGACCAAACGAGAGTTGATTTGGAGCTTTTTAGATGTTGTGAACACAATGGTGAGGTTCATTTCACTCCTAGATTTATTGCTGACTCCCAAATTTTCCTTCAATTTTGTGTCCTCAATGAAATTGAGCCAAAAATTCAATTGCTCAGATTTTGACAAAACGATAGTCAATCTATAGGTTTTGGGACATTGCGCATGCAATGGTGAGGCCCATTTTGCTCCAAAAGGTGCAAAAAATACTTACTTCCAAATCCACAGAAGAAGGCAAATCTGGTGACTCTATAATGCTTCTAGGAAAATAAACCCTCCAAGCTTGGGAAGGGGTTTGCTGAATCCACACTTTGATACCATGTTGAATTTTGCAACACAAGCACCTACAAGATCAAACAACAAACAAAGAACACTTTTCAAAAATGAGAACACCAAGAAAGATATGCTTTGTTCCTCAAAAGAAAAGATTATAGAATGACTAAAACAATGCATAAATACTTGCTTTATAGAAAGCAAGAGAAGCCCTAATCTAAAATTAGGAGAACTAAAAAAAAACATACAAGAGCTAAATAAAGCTCAACTAAAGAACAACTAAGTGAACTTAAGCTAAAAAATTATGACTTTAAGAATAGAAAGCTCTAACACTTTTGAGCTCAAATTTCATATACAAGTTCCTCTTTGTTTCTCTTTCCAAATTTGTACTCAGTGTCTGCATATTTGTTCTCAAAATCTCTATTTATGTTATTTAGTTTCAATTTTCCATCATTTTCTCTAGTTTATATCATTTTCAAATCAATTCAATTCAACTAAAATATGAGTGAAGTCCCATTTGTGCCCAACCTTTTCCAATAGGTCTAAAGTTGGGCATATTGAACTTTATTCAGCTTAATGTTATGTGTTGAGAATGAGTTTGTTTCCTACTTTGCATTTTTTAGATTAGTGAACCTCATCCATTTTCACTAATAAACAAGAATGAACCAACATTGATAAATGCAGTGCACCATAAGTACATATTCTCTAGAAGTAAGGTGACCATATAAAAAGAAAAAAAAGCATGTCTTGCAAAAGACAAAATACAAGATCAACTCAACTCAATAATACATAATAAGGATAATACATACACTAAATCTGTCTTGTAATGATGAAAAATGACAACTATTTAATAATAAACAAATATATAAAAAATTCTAACAAAACCATCACATCCTTGTACATTCTCGAATGCCTACATTTCATTGCTATGTACTATAATTTATCCAAATTTCTCTAAAATTTAAAGTTTATTAATTATAATCTAATTTTAATTTTAAACTATCTAAAAATTAAATTATTATGTCAAATGATATTTTACTCGCACATGGATGCAAAAACTTCTATCAATAAAAACTAGAATCATTTAATTTGACATGTTTTATTTTATTATTATTTTTATTACAAAATTGGTATGTTATATTATTCATAACTATATAGAAACAAAAAATATTTTTACATTATTTTAAACATATAATAAAATAAATTAATGGTATAATAACAGTTTAGAAGTACTATTATTAATTATGGGGTGGAAAGTGTCCTTACATAAAATCCACCTTTTTGGTTTTTTGCAAAGAGTTAAATGAAAATATAATAATAATAATAATATATTAAAACATAATAATATAATCCTATCTTAATAATAATTTAATATTAATTACAATATCATAATATAATAATAAGTTCAATTGCAATATAACAATATAATAATTTTTAAAATGAAATAATAAATAAATATCTTTGGACATACTTTACCTATATTCCTCTAAAGATAGGTATGCTAGTTACTATGAAACTTAAAAATAAAAATTAACCCCACAAAAATAGAATATTAATCCTCACTAACACACACATAACAATCGTATGTTAATCATCTGGTAATGAATGTATTATACTGCAATAGAAGTAATAAATCTAATAAGATAAGTATCTAAAATTTTATTTTATTTTAACTATTATTATGTTTTAATATTAAAAATAAGAATGATTATTTAAATTAGTTGATTATTAGTCTACTAGTAAAGATTTTGAAAGTGAAAACATAAGGTTGAAGTTATATAATTTAGAACTAGAAATAGTGAATGTAATTTTATAGATTTAACTTTACCTAAATCATAGATTATTTCTAGAATTAAAAAATAGTATTAAATTAATTTATAAATTATCATATATTATTAAATAAAATTTTAGTGATAATAATTTAATATAAATTATATAATAAATAATACCTATCTAATGTGATAACTATAATATATAATTAAATGTACAATAATTATGTAAATTAATTTATAATGATTCAATATTATTTCTTATAATTATTTTAAAGAAAACACTAATCAATTTGTAAATTAAATCCAAAATAACCAATAACTTAAAAATTATATAAATCAAACTATTCTTTAAATTTATAGTTTTGAGAAATTAAAGCATTTAATTTGCTTCAAAATGATGTGATATAGTTGAATATATTTTTAATAAAATAATAATTTATTATTATTATTATTATTATTTTTATATTAAGTATAAGGAGTTCACCAATACAAAAGGAGATCGCAGAGTATCAAAAAGAAATTACAAGAGGCCAAGCCTCATCACCAAAGCAAGTACGAGAAGATCAAAGTCTAATTACAGAATAACATAAAAGAGACTAGGGGCCCAAAGGCTAATGCAGCACATCATCATAGGTGTCCACCCAAGCGGTCCATCCCATTGTGCCTTCCATCCACACAATGCTTTTATGATCCTGAATTTGCTTAAGCATGAGGATCAAATTCCCCGTAGTATCATGGTTGTTCCTCTTAAGCTCCTTGTTGAGCAGGTTGACAGTTTGATTGAAAGTCCGAAGATTGTCCAAATGCAGCCTCCAAAAGTAACCATCCTTCACCTCATTGGCGAAGAAAGTATCATATCCATCTCTGCGGAGCCTCTTGAATTTAGGTATATCCACTTTCATTGTAATGTGAACCTGCGAGAAAATTTTAAAGTGAGTGAGACTTCGAAAAGACTCAGTAAGCACCCTGGGTATATTTTGAAATCTTTCCTCATTCTTGCATTTCCAAATTTGCCATAAAATGTTAGATGAAAGAATGTTCCAAAATAAGTTAGTATCCTTTTTAGCATCATTAATAAACCTAGTAATAATTTCAAAAATGTTGAACTTAGTAGGGATAGAGATACCAAACATAAGCCAAACCTCTTTAGTAAAGCTGCAATCAAAGAGGATATGTCTCCCCGTTTCTGGGGTCCTACAGATGCTGCAATAAGTGATATCAGAGAAATTCTTCCTAATAGGAAGTTTATCCAGAATTAAAAGCCACTTAAAGCACTTAATTTTTGGATCAATAGAACTTTTCCAGAGTTTATCAAATAATTTCTTCCAGGAAGAAACATCTAGATCAGTATACCAGTTCTTATTAACATGGTTGATGATGGATTCATTATGATTAATAACAGAGAAGATATTCTTGGCTTTCAGTTTGGTAATGATAGTACCATCCGACCACTTAATGTTCAAGTAACTACTGGAGTCAACATGGCAGCAAGTGGGAATGTCTTTACTAGCTCTGAGAATCATATTATAAGTTTTCTTTTGAGAAGTGGGAATGTTATATTTACTTTTCAGCTCATCCCATAAGATGAGTCTGTCATTTTCAAAGATATCCATAAATTGTTTGATCCCGCAGGTGGCCCAATACTTGGCAGAACATCCTTGGGAGAGGGCTAAGGGTTTACCACCCAGCTTCAGATTCCACCAAATGGATCTTTCCCCATGGAGAAGCTTATCATCATGGAAGCTCTTATTCTTAATGAATTGCCTAACATGGTTCCAGGCCTTCCAGATGGACTTGAAGATAGCAGAACCTTGAACCATGATAGGAAAGTGACCACAAATCAGATCACTCAAAGGAAGGTTTTTCCAGAATTTGGCATTTTTGGGGTATCCCCTTTCAATATTGTTTCTAATTAGAACTTTCCATGGATCATCTCCATCAAGGGCATGAAAGATCCATTTGGAGGCCAGAGCAAGGCCACTAACTTTAAGGTCATGTAGCCCTAAACCCCCAAGGAGCTTGTCAACATGACACCACTCCCATTTAACCGAATGGAGCTTCTTGTTTCCTTTGCCATCAGACCAGAGGTAATTCCGGAAGGCTTTTTGAATCTCCAAAACTTGGTAGTCATTGAACATCCAGGCAGAGGCATAATAAATATTATAGGAAGAGAGAATTTTCTGGCAGACTTGGATTCTTCCAGCAAGAGATAAAGACCTGTTATGCCATTTATTAAGTTTATTGTGGATTTTGTCTTTGACCCAAATCCACATTTCCTTAATTGAGGGTTCCATGGAGAAAGGTATCCCAAGATATCTAACAATTTTACAAGGACCTCCCCATTGGAAACCATATTTATCAAACCATTTTGGCGGCTGGTCATGCCAACCAAGACAAATGGACTTAGCCTGAGACAGACGAGCCCCGAAGATTTTACAGAAAATATTGAGCTTATTGATCATAACTTCAAAATTCTCTTCCGAAGCTTCATGAAATATAGAAGTATCATCAACAAACTGACAATTGATAATCTCATTACCATCAGGGAGGGTAATACCTTGGACAACAGGGGACAAGAGTCATCTCTGAGAATGTAAAATAGAGCATCAGAAGCAATGACAAATAGGGCAGGGACCAGGGGGCAGCCCTGCCTAATGGATCTACCCAAGGGAAAGGGTTCTGAGAGCGAGCCATTTATGTCAACTTGGGCATAAGCATCTCTAAGTAACATTTCAATAGTCTTACAAAAATAGGGCAGGAATCCAAAGGCCTCAAGCATCATAGTGATGAATCTCCACTCAACCCTGTCATAAGCCTTTTCGAAGTCTAGCAAAAGCATCGAGGCATTTTGATTGGAGTGTTTAGCCCAATCCAACGCCTCCTAGCTAGTAATCAGGTTTTCAAGAATGTATCTGCCTTTTATAAAGCCAGTTTGGGTAGAGCAAACAAACTTCGGGAGGATGGTTTCAAGTCTGCGGGACAAAATTTTAGCAAGGATTTTATAGGAGACGTTCAAGAGAGTTATAGGTCTCCAATTCTTAAGGAGGGCTTTATCTCCATCCTTGGGGATTAATTTAATAATGCCCCTATTAATGGAGGAGCCCAGGGAGCCAGAGTAAATAGATTCATTGTAGATTTCCAGCAGATCATTGCAAATCCATTTACTGTTAGCTTTATAAAACTCAACCGGCAAACTGTCAGGGCCAAGAGTTTTATCATTCTTAAGGGAGTTAATAGCGTTCTCAATCTCTTCCAGGGAGATAGGTTTACTGAGAAGGGAGGCATCAGTGTCCGTAATCCTTTTGGGAATAATAATTCTGCATTGTTCCCTAAGGGAGCTGGCTTCTTGGGAGTCTTCGGAGGAAAACAGCTTTTCGTAAAAATGAGCAAATTCCATTTTTATGCTATTAATGTCAGTAATTTCTTGATTATCTATAAGAATCTGCTCAATGGTTTCATTAGCTTGTTTCTGCTTAATAAGGTTAAAGAAAAATTTACTACCTCTGTCACCGAATTGAAGCCAATGGGCTCTGGAATGAATTCTAGCACCAAGAGCTTTATGATGCTGATGTTTTCTAAGGGCATCCTTAGTGCAGGCGAGATGGTGGACCAGAGAAGGATCAGCTGGGTTATCTTGAATAGCGGATTCAACATCATACAAGCTGGCAGCAAGCCTAGACTCCACACGTCTAAAATCCTTGGCTTTCTTCTGACCAATAGTCCTAAGCAGATTCTGCCAGGCGGTAACATTCATATTCCACCTCTCAGCATGAGAAATGGAAGGGTAGTGAGATATATTGATAAGCTTGATAATGGGAATGGCGGAAAGGATATCTTCATCAGCAAGGAGGCTAGTATTGAGAATAAATTTGGGGCTATCATTTCTACTAATGACAAGGGAGCAACTAAATCTGACCAAAATAGAGATAGGGTGGTGATCCGACAGAGTGGTAGGGGATGCTAACACCAGGTTATTATGCTTATCAGGGCTTACAGAAAAGAAGTTCTTATTGAGGTAAAACCGATCCAATCTAGAATAAATTTTGGAAGGGCCTTTTTGAAAGTTGCACCAAGTGTGCCAAAGCCCCGGATTGGTATTCTTGTTCCTAGTTAAAGGATCAAAGAGGAGCTTAGAGTTCTTAAGTAAATTCCAGTGGCGTTTTTCTTTCTCTTTCCACGAGAAGGGACGACCTCCCATTTTATCCTCTTGGGATTCGATCATATTAAAATCTCCCCCAAGTAGCCAGGGAATATCAGGGAGCGAGGTAAGCCAAGACCAAAGATTAGATCTTTCATTATAATCATTAGCAGCATAGATAGAACAAATACCAAACTCTTTATTATTATAGTTAAATATGATCCAAATAGCTCTATTGCAAGGGGATACACCACTACTCTTGATAAGGGGTCCCCATTTCGGGTTAATCAAGATGGCGACACCACCTCTGCCATGAGTATGGTTAGTGACAAATTTAATGGCATTGCTCCAAAGAAAATTAAGGTTGGATTCAAGAGTGAATCCAGTAGATTTTATTTCTTGCAACATCAGAACATCAATAGAATTAATACTGCTGAGAAAACTCTTGATAAAAAATTTTCTATTGGGACATTCAAGTCCTCTAATATTCCACGAAACACAATTCATGAGGAGACTACTTTGGGATTAGACGCCTCAGAATCCGCAATTCCCTCCATAGGAGTGATTTCCACATAATCAGGGGGACTCTGTTTTTTTTACGCAGAGTTTTTGTTTTTGGAGCCAAGAGGTCTGCCTCTTCTCTTCGAGGTGAGGATATCATCATTGTCTAAGAGAGACAGAGACATAATATCCAGATCCATATTTGGGGTGCTAGCTAAGCTAGGGGCAGCCGGAATGACTTCCAAAACAAAGTCATCGGTAATTTCTTTAAAAAAAATTACCGGAAGCCTAGGCCAGGTTGGAGGATTCGAGGCGGGGGGTTTGATGGAGATGTCAACAGAGGGAGATGAAGAGGGATTTGCAGTTAATTGTGGATTGGGATCAGAAATTAACGCGGGAGGAGGGAGGAAAACAGAATTATGAGCGGAACTATTAGGTTTGTTGGCACGGTTCTTCCTTTTTTTTGAAGTTGTTTGAAATCCATCCGCAGAGTCCTCAGAATTAGGCAACGACGCTCGCTGGGGATTAAGCGGAATTTGAGAGGTCAGGTTTGATTGGGAAGAAACATTTATTGAGGGCAAGGGATTAGACTTAGAAGAAGTAGAAGCCGCAAGTTCCAGGGGATTGGAGGAAGGGGAAACCGTAGGGTTAACCGGTTTAGGGGTTTTATTCTTTATGATGGGACAGTCTTTTCTAAGATGCCCCTCCTTTCTGCAAAGAAAACAGGTGTTAAGCCCACCTAAAATCTCTATAGGGCAGGAAAAAACTTCATTGGTAATGACAATTTTTAATTCATTTGGCAGATCTTTGCTCGGATTTAACGAAATTAAGACTCTAGCATCCATGTGTGGTACCAGCCGGACTGAATCATCCATTCTAACAAATTTGCCGATGGGTTCAAGGAGTTGCGGCAAGAAACGCCACAGAAAGGGAGGAATTTGCTTAACAAGAATCCATCTGGGAGTCGAAAGGGCAACAACTTCGTCAAGGATGGCTTCAGGAGTCCAAGCAAGGGTTGGAAAAGTGGTGTTACCAACTGTCCAGTATTGCTTTTTGAGGATAGCAGATTGCGATTCATGGTTATTAAAAAAGATAACAAACAATCCCCTCTGGATCTGACAACAAAATGAGATGTGATATCCAAGTTTTAGGTTCTAGTAGTTATGGAACCAATCATCTAGAAATTTCCTAGGAGGAACCTTATCAATTTCAACCGCGGAAAAGAAAATTGCAGAATTTCTTAGCCTATCCTTTTCCTTTAGAATTTCAACCAACATTTCAGGGTTTGGAGAGACATCAAATGAGGAAGGATTCCCAGGGTGCTTACCTGTTTGCTTGGCCTCATTATTTGTTGCAGAGGTAAATCTTGCGCCGACGCTAATGGCAGGAGCAAAATTTGCGACCGCTTCCAGGAAAGATTTTGGTTTAACAACTGCAACATGGGTAATCTTATTGGGAGCAACAACATTGTCAACTTGGCCATTGGAAGTGGGGAGTGATAAATTCGGAGGGGGGGCGTTAATGGCCGAGGGTACGGGATCTGACAGAGGGCAGGGGGAATTAGAAATGCTAATATCAGGAAACATGGAGTGAACACACCTGTTTACATCGACCACCTTGGAGAGGTCGCTAGCCGTACCATCGCCATCAAGATCCAAACCAGTGACGCCAACAACGACGCCTGCAATTTTTCGCACATTACCGCCTATCATCGCAGTTTTTTTCACCATTTATTATTATTTCATTTTTATATCTTATAAAATAGTAATATCAGTTATTTATTTTTATTTTTATTATTTTTTTGTTAAATAGAATGATAATTTTTCTTTCTCTTTTACCTATATTTATGATTTATTATTGACATTCTATTCAATAGAAATTATTTAAAAAAACTGTCATTTTCATGATTAAAAAATAATAAATATTTAATAAATATAGGTCAAAGAGAAATTAAAATTATCATTCCATTTAACAAAAATAATATGGTAAAAATAAATAACTAATATTACTATTTTATATCATACAAAAATTAAAAAAATATTATCAAACTTTAAAGAAATAAACATAATCAGTTAATTAACTTTAATTAACTTAAGAGATGCAACGCTCTTAAAAAGTTAAAAATCTCATTAAAAATTGAAAGCATATGACCTTTGAAAAATTTAGCATTTGGTTTAATTAATATCCTGAATTTTTTAATAAACTTAGTTCAGTATTCTGATGTGCTTGTTAAAAAAATTAACAAAAAAATGTCTTATTTTATAACAAAAATGTAAAATGTTTAATCATTTTTTCAATGGAACAACAAAGAGATTCACAACATGACATAAAGAAGTTAGTTGGTTTTATCGCTCGAAAGACAAGTAGTCTCAAGATAGAGAGGCTACAAAAACATTTAATCACAAGTACCCTCAAGATTAAATAATCTATTCCTTTCCAGATTGTCCTAGAGGAAGTGGGGGCTTTTCCTATTGAGACATCAGTTATGTTTTAGTTGCTAAGTTATCTAAGAAGATTAGAAAACATGAAGATACATCGTTGGACAAAAATAGTAATGAAAGAGAAACTAGATAGAAGGAAGAGCTCATGGATGAGGCAAAACATTAAATGGATGAATAAGTGGGATATTAGCATAAAAAAATTCCTAAATAAAAATGGAGAAATAAAAAATTACATACAAGAAAAATTCAAAGAAAGCATGTGGACAAGACAAGCAGGGAGAAAAAAGGATTACTACATCAAACATTTCAACTCCACGCATGACCATATGCAAAATAATTACATAGGAATGGAAATAAAATGGAAAGAAAAAATGCTCATTTCTCAAATAAGAAGCAACTCACATCAACTTAGATGGGAAACCAAAAGATGGATGATACCTAAAGAGGAGTGGGTAGATAGAATATGTAGATTGCACTCAAGGAGTAGTAGAGACAGGATGACATTACATAATGGAGTGTCTAGCTTACAAGGATATTTGGATCAATTATATTGAGATGCTAAAGGTAAACACATTGAGTAATCTGTTTGAAGAAGAAAGGATAACAGGAGTTGCATATTTCTTGATCAAAATACATAGTAAAAGATCCAAGATGCACAAGGAAAAGGAGGTTTAGTAGGCATAATGTTTTGGACTATGTATGCTTTTCTTTGTTGGTTGCCTGTGGGTCTGATAGAGATAACATGAGTTGCATAGTTCTTGATCAAAATACATAGTAAAAGATCCAAGATGCACAAGGAAAATGAGGTTTAGTAGGCATAATGTTTTGGACTATGTATGCTTTTCTTTGTTGGTTGCCTGTGGGTCCGATAGAAATAACATGAGTTGCATATTTCTTGATCAAAATACATAGTAAAAGATCCAAGATGCACAAGGAAAATGAGGTTTAGTAGGCATAATGTTTTGGACTATGTATGCTTTTCTTTGTTGGTTACCTGTGGGTCCGATAGAGATAACAAGAGTTGCATATTTCTTGATCAAAATACATAGTAAAAGATCCAAGATGCACAAAGAAAATGAGGTTTAGTAGGCATAATGTTTTGGACTACGTATGCTTTTCTTTGTTGGTTACCTGTGGGTTCGATAGACTATTTTGCCTCATAGACATTATTAAAAACATTAATTCATTCGATGTTATTAATATGAAATGTGATGTGAATGATGACAATGAAAATATGGTGGAATGAATCATTTCTTCATTATTATCGTGAGAATAAAATGGAGAACAAAAGAAAGAAAAATGGTGAACAAATTAAGAAACGTGCAAACGAGGAAAACAAGAACGGTTTAAATGGAAAACATGACGAAGAGAAATATGGAAAGTGAAAACACTAGTTTTCACGTCACAATTTTCGGTAATAAATAGTTTGAATATTAATCAAATTACAGAGAAATTAATGACGAAAAAGTAATACAAGATGGTTTTAATTCACAATGTGTGCTATATTCTTGCTGAAATAATTGTTAAAAAAATAATTATGCTATGCTTTCTTAAAATTCTGTGTATAAGACCCAAACTTATTAGTCAATCAGTGCAAAAATAATAATTTTAATGATTTATAAACTAATTTTTTTACATGAAGTGAGGATAAAAAAAATTAAAAACAATAAAAACACTTGTAATTGGTTGAAATAAGTGTTTTTAATAACTAGTTAAGAGTAAAAAATGAAACCCATTGCAATAGTATTGCTTAACAAGAAGTACAAATAAGAATAAAAATTAAAGTTATAATATAATTAATAATTATAAACTGTTATAGTCATTTATTTTAATTAAAATTAATGGTTATAATATTAATCTTCATTAATAATTATTTCATTAAAATATTTAAAATAATTATTAATTAACATTATAGTTATAATATAATTATGAAAATATTTATAGTTATTTTATAATTTGTTTTGATCGATAAACTACAGCTTTATGGGACTGCACCCTGATATTGATTCAATAAACATTGGTTATGGGACTGCACTCCTGTTATCCTTTTTTTGGCACCAACTTCTAATTCACACTTAAGTCCCAATAAAGCAAGCTTGAATTCTGCTTCGTTATTGGTCATCACCCCCAAATGTTGAGTCCTCTCACTTAGGTTTTTACCATCGTCATCTCTAACTAAGCATCCTACTCCACTTAATCATGGATTCCTTTCTGAGGCCCCGTCAAATTGGCTTTAATCCATTCAATCTTCGGCCTAGTCCATTTTGCATTTCCCTTCAAATTGTTAGGAAGATTAACCTTCCCAACCTCATTAACTGGATTACAATTATTGTATAATTATTTTAAATTTTATAATAATAATTAATATGTTCTAACTTGAAAATTAAATAATTATAAAATTAGAATAATCTATATAATTCTAATTCTAGTTTTATCTTGGAATTATAAGTACTTCAAATTAATTTTAATCATAATTTTAAAAAGTAAATCTTATTTAAATTAATTTAATATATTCTTATTAGTATTTGTCTCATCTAGTATTGCAACAATAGTATTTGTTGGCTAGTCAATAAATTATTTGTGGAATATATAGCATTACTAATAGTATTTGTCCTATCTAGTATTGCAATAATAGTATTTGTCTCATCTAGTATTGCAACAATAGCATTTGTTGGCTAATCAATAAATTATTTGTGGAATATTTAATTAAGGACAAGCAGATAATACAATAAATACATGAATAGAAATTAATTATTGAATTTTTAATTTTTTATAGAATAGAATAATCAATAGTTATATGAGTAAAAATAATTTATATATAAATTTACAAATATTTAAATGATAATTTTGATAAAAAAAATATAATAAAAAATAATATAAATAATATCATATGTTCAAAAATAAATAAAAATGATTATAATAATAAATAAATAAATCTAATAATTATTAACTAATATTAAATAATAAAAATTATATTACATATGACAAACCTATTAACATAAAAAGAAATTTATTATATAAAGTAATAAATAAATTAAGTTGAATTTATTATAACCAAATTTTAAATATAAATAAAATATCAAATACAATTGCACAATAGTAAAAATAAATATTATTTTCATGTTATATATTAAAATTTAAAATTAAAGCGGCTTCCTTTTGAAATTGTTTATTTTGTATTAAAGATCGAGAGTTCAGAAAAATAGCACCAAAAAGAGGGGAGGCTAGGCCTCAACCCACCAATCGGAGAGTATCAGGAAGAGAACAACTAAGCATTTAATACATAATTACAGAATGTAATAGTACAGAGGATCATTCAAAAAGGAAAATAGAACTCTAATGAAGTACATCATCAAGATTATCTATCCATGTGGTCCAGCCAAGCGAGCCCTCCATCCAAACTACCTTTTCTTGTTCCAAAATCTGGAAGTACATATGTAGCTTATCAAAACTGGGGCCATTGTTGTCTCTAATGTCTTTCATCAGCTTCCCAAGCGCAGCATCAAAAGTCGTCTGGTTGTCCACAATGCGAGCACACTCGAAACCATCCTTCATCTCATAGATGAACATAGAAGCATGACCATCGTGGAGAAATCTCAAAAGTTTCCTCCGCTCCAGATTCATCACGCAACAAACCTGAAAAGCGATTTTGAAACGGGTGAGTTTTCTAAAAAACCTAGTAAGAGTCCTATCAATGCCTTGAAATTTAGATTCATTTCTTAATTTCCAAATATACCAAAGGATGAAAGATGAGAGAATTTGCCAAAACAGGTTAGCATCTTTGCGGAGCCCATCAATAAATCCAGTAATGATATCAAGAGTGTAAACATGCTTAGTAATAGAAACACCAAACATAAGCCAAATCTCTCTAGCAAAGCTACAGTCAAAGAAAATGTGCCTCATAGTCTCAGGCATTCTGCAAATAGGATAGGTATCAAGGGCGGCTTGGTGATTCCTAATAGGTAATCTATCCAGGAGAAGCTGCCACTTGAAGCATTTAATCTTAGGCGGGATGGGGGACTTCCACAGTTTATCAAAGGTTTTCTGCCAATCAGTAGAACTGCTGGTACTATACCATATAGTGTTAATATGATCAGTGACAGAGGTATCATGATTGAGGAATTTGTAAATATCTTTAGCTTTAATGCTGGTAAGAGGGATCCATCTTTCCATCTAAAGGTGAGGAGGCGATGAGAGTCAACATTGGTGTTCCTAGGAAGCTTAAGGGTAGCACAGGCCAATTTGATCAGATTGTAAGTTCTTTTGTGAGAAACAGGGAGATCATAATCCCTGGCAAGGCTTTCCTAGCTGATAAGATTGTTATGTTCCATGATATCCATGATGCATTTGATGCCTTTATTAGCCCAGATTCTGGCAAAGCATCCCTTGGTAAGGGCAAGGGCCTTACCCTGGTTGAAAAGATTCCACCAAATAGAGTGTTCTCCATGTAAGGTATGATTGTAGTCAAAACTAGAATTGTCAATGAAACCACGCACATTCTCCCAAGCCTTCCAAATGGATCTAAAGACCCAAGTGCCCCGCACAGTCACGGGTAACCTACCAGCAATCAGGTTACAAAAGGGGAGGGCTTTCCAAGACTTGGCAGCTTTAGGGGCACCATTTTGAATATTGTTTCTGATAAGCACCTTCCAGGGCTCATTTCCTTCAAGAGCTTGGAAAATCCACTTGAAGGCAAGGGACATTCCCTGAAGTCTGAGATCCTTCAGGCCAAGACCACCAAGTCTTTTCTCTAAGTGGCACCAACTCCATTTAACCACATGGGCTTTATTATTACCTTTACTATCCGACCACAAGAATCAACGGATAGCCTTTTGAATTTCAAAAATTTGATAGTTACTAAATATCCAAGCAGAAGAGTAATAAATGTTGTAGGAAGAGAGGATTTTCTGACAAACCTGGACTCTCCCTGCAAGGGAAAGAAATCTATTATTCCATTTGTTAAGCTTTTTGACAATCTTTTCCTTAACCCAGAGCCACATATCTTTGAGTGAAGGGGGCACAGAAAAGGGGATACCAAGGTATCTAACAATCTTATTAGGTCCCCCCCAGGCATACCCAAAATGAGTAAGCCAATCAGGAGGCTTCTCTTTCCACCCCAGCATGAGGGATTTGGAACTGGAGATATGAGCCCCTGAGGCTTTACCGAAGAGCTCAATTTTTTGATTGAGACACTGAATGTTATTCTACGAGAGCTCCAAAAAAAGGGAGGTATCATCAACGAACTGAATGTTAAGAAGCTCAGAGTCATCAGGCAAAGTAATGCCCCGAACTCTAGGAGAGATGGTATCGTCTCTAAGGAGGTAAAATAAAGCATCTGAGGCAATGACAAATAGGGCAGGAGCCAGAGGACAACCCTGTCTAATGGACCTAGATAGCAGGAAGGGTTGGGAAAGAGCCCCATTGACTTCAATCATGGCAGAGGCATGCTTAAGGACGACTTGGACATACTTGCAGAATATGTTCGGGAAGCCAAAAGCCTTAAGCATCATAAGGATAAAGTCCCATTCAACCCTGTCATACGCCTTCTCGAAATCAAGAAGAAGCATGGCAGCGTTCTGTTTAGAAGTGTTGGCCCATTCCATGGCCTCCCAACTAGTAACAAGGTTTTCAAAAATATATCTTCCTTTAATAAATCCGGTCTGGGTAGAACAAATGAATTTGGGGAGAATTTTTTCTAGGCAGGAGGCCAAGATCTTGGCCAGGATCTTGTAAGAAACGTTGAGGAGAGTGATAGGACGCCCGTTTTTAACAAGAGCTCTATCACCGTCTTTAGGAATCAGTTTGATAATGCCGGTGTTAATAGAGTTCCCCAAAGTACCATTAGTAAAGGCTTCTGTGTAGAGATCATGAAGATCATTAGCAATCCAGTCAATATTAGCTTTGTAAAATTCAGCAGGGAGCCCATCCGGGCCAGGGGCTTTA
Organism: Cryptomeria japonica; assembly: GCF_030272615.1. Taxonomy (NCBI): domain Eukaryota; kingdom Viridiplantae; phylum Streptophyta; class Pinopsida; order Cupressales; family Cupressaceae; genus Cryptomeria; species Cryptomeria japonica. The sequence goes on along the minus strand of NC_081406.1, from coordinate 530,558,759 downwards.
TTATCCTTGAGCTTACGAATGGCGTCAGAAATTTCTTGATGGGAGACCTTATTTTGGAGAAGGAGATCACTGTCAGAAATCATCTTGGGGATGAGGTCAATGCATCTGTTCCTGGTGGCTTTCGAGGTTTCAACATCCTCAGTGTTAAAAAGGGTTCTGTAGAACATCTCAAAGGCATTGGTAATGTCATGCAGGGCGAGGAGTTCCTTATCATTCATAACAATTTTGTCAATCCTTTCTTTGCTCTGCTTGTGTTTAAGGAGGTTAAAGAAAAGTTTTGAGCCTTTATCTCCATACTGAAGCCAATGGTTACGGGCCTTAATAAAGGCACCTCTGATAATTAAATATATTCATTTAATTTTGATTATTATTTTAAAATTATTGATAACTTGGAATAATTATTTATCAAAATTTATTTACTATTTATTTATTATTAAACAAAATAATCAAATAAATTATGACAATTTATTTAATTATGAATATGAAATTTAATTAAGGACAACACTTCTTTTATCTTTAGAAAACATAAAATTTTGATAATTAAATTTACTTATTTAATTATAAATATTAATTTTAAATTATTGATGAATTAGAATAATTATTTTTTAAAATTTATTTACTATATATTTTTATTAAACAAATAATCCAATAAATTATAATAATTAAATATTTAAACAAATAATCAAATAGATTATAATAATTTATTTAATTGTTTATATAATTTTAATTGTAGATTTATAGAATAAATAAACCTAATAAAACTTATTCTTCATTGATATAAACAAAAATATAAACTATAATAAATATTTAAATTGAATTTAAATAATATTCAAATATTGATGATCATTATCTATAAATTAATTTATATTATTTAATTATTTATTCATTAAGAAAAAAATTAATTAATTAAAATGTGCAATTGAAAGATTTTGTTTGAATATCATATAAATACGAAAATAATAATTTACCTTTTATTATTCACACAAACAAGTGTTGCAATTTTGCTTCCGTGTGAGAGGGAAAACTAATAATATTTGTACGAGATATGCTGAGTGGAGATGGATCCACGTAAATGCGGAGGTTGTAGAACGTGAGAGAATAGTAGGCAAAAACAATAGCACATACGGAAAAAAAAGTAATTTAAAATTTCCTTAGCATTTCTTAAAAAGTAGTAAAAATAGCTTAAACAGCTGCGAAAATCATTATTTATGTTTTTCTTTCAAAAAAAAAAAATTAGTGTATAAAAGATAAATTATATTAGTCAATCATTGTGTAACAATTTAATTTTTATAATTTGTAAACTTAAAAATTGTTTATGTAGTTTTTTTATTTTTTTTAAGCAAGCGCTTTTGACTGGAGCTCTGAATTGAGGGCCAAGTGGCGTGCACCAACCTTTGTTTACCAAATCAGCTGACCGACGGGGACGGAGAGGGGCCAAGGCCAAGCCCCATGCATTGAACTCACGACCTCCATTGAGGGAGGCTCGCAGCAGTACCTATGGGGTGAACCCTTGTTTATGTAGACTTTATGAAAATAAAAAAATTTAAAAAAACAAAACAATACTTGCTCATAATTGATTCATATAAATTTTGTTAATAACTAGTACAATAGTACTAATAATAATCAACATTCACGAATTAAAGAATCAAATCCTATTAATAATAATAGATAATAAATACTTTCAGAAAAAAAAAAATTAATAGAAATTAAACAAAAACAATAAAATAAAAATAAAAACTCAAAAATGAAATATGAAATTAAAAAAAGAAAACTTCAAAAATAAAATTGAATGATATATGGAAGCATAAAATCTTTTGGGCTGGAATAGAGAGGAGCAGCGGATCATTTCGACAATCTCAAAACCTGACATCGATTGATTGATCGATCCCCCGTCCCACTCTTTGATTACTGCAACTAAAGGATTGGTCATGCAACTATAGCCTATACCACCCACAAGCCATATATGCAGAGGGGCCCAATTATATTGAGGTGGGGGTCCGAGCCTATCCCATTCTATTCGAAACCCGTATAGCGAGGGGGGTTTTGTGTTCCTCGTCTTTGTCCGGCTAAAATTAAAACCAATCCAATATAGGCATGACTGAATTTGTTCCGGAGATGATTCCATATAGAGGGGGGTCTTGAGATTTGGTTGGGTTTGGTAACTGCATTTTTCAATTTAGATAAAATGAATTACATAGGAATGGAAATAAAATGGAAAACAAAGATGCTAATTGCTCATATAAGAACCAACTCACATCAACTTAGATGCAAAACTGGAAGATGGATAATACCTGAAGAAGAGTGGAAAGGTAGAAAATGTATATATTGCATTCAAGGAGTGGTGGAGACAGAATGACATTACATCATGGAGTGTCCAACTTACAAGGATATCTGGATCAACTACATTTACACGCTAAATGTAAACACCTTGTACAATCTATTTGAAAAGGAAAAGATAACAAGAGTTGCAGATTTCCTGATCAAGTTACAAAGTAAATCATCCAAGATGCAGAAGGAAAAGGAGGTTTAGCAAGCACAACGCTTTGGCCTTTGCATGTATTTCTTTGCTGGTTATCCATGGGTCCCTTAGACTGTTTGACCTTGTGAACGTTATTAAAAGCATTCATTCATTGATGAAAAGAAAACAATTCATATGAAATGCTTTTATATGCAAGTTTTGAATAAACAAATAAAATTAATAAATATATGAGTTCCATGAGAAAAAATCATTAGGAAATAATAAAAAGTTCCTAATGAAAACCTTGAAAAGGGAAAAAATGCTTAAAAAATTGATTTTACAATTATGATTATCATGTGGAATATTTCAACTCTCAAGTAGTACAAATTTTTTATTGTAAAATTATAATATTGCATAATTATAGAATGAGAAAAATATGGAAGAAATCGTCATAAAAATGCTAAAAATATTGTATAAAAGTAGGTTAGGATTATAATTCCTAAAAAATTATGTATAAGACTTAAAATGTTCTAAAATTATAATTTGAAAACATAAATATCATATCATGCATGTTAACTTTATAAAATAAAAGAATATTAAAAGAAAAAAATAATCAATTCTAATTGATTCAATTAATTTTTTTAATAACTAATTAACTATAAAAAATAAAACTCATTGCAATAATATAACCTAAGTCTGTCTCAAAAGGCAAGGCCAATCTGGCCAAACTGGCCAAAGAGTTATAAGAGGAATGAAAAAAAAATCAAGAGATGTATTGAGCTCATAACCCATACAATGAATGATAATAAGTAATACAGGTGAACTTGTAGCCTTTTAAACTAAAATAAAAAATCAAGATTTCAACGATTGTGCTTTCATTCTGGGTCTTGTTATGTTACCTATATTGGTGCAGAAGAGCTCCAGATTACATGCCTAAGGTCAACAGACTCTTGAAATAGAATATGTTCTTGACCAGGTATGGTACCTTTGACAAGTTTTGTTTTGGATTATGTCCTGTAACTATAATCTTGATTCGTCAGATGATCTTCAATGTTGAATAAGATGGTCCAATTGAATCCTGAAATCTGATATACATACATGTTTACTCTATAGATCTGAAGCACATAATTTTTGCAATAAGTCATTTCATGAGAATATCTATAACCAATTTTTTTTCCAATGACAAGCTGAAAAGATTACAAGGTGGTAGACAAACACATAGCATACACGTTTATTGGACTGATGCGCTTTAGTGGAAAACCAAAAAGGCATTAAGGCATGGACTCCTCCATGAATCCAATGGCTTGAGCTTCTACGTAGTTTTCATCCCTGAAGCAACATAGGAATTGTGCTAATCTGTATACATCTTTGAAAGTTGAAACTGGCCCAAGAGACACTCGCACAGCTGAAAAGTTGTACTCTTTGTCAAACATGTTGCTGCCATTAATTCTTTCTTGAGACTTGCTCAGAATATGTCCCAGCCCAGGATTGCCAAAACTTCCAACTCCCACAACAATGTTGTTCCTTTTAGCCAACCACTGTATTAGATTTGCAGGTAAAATATTGCCAGTTGAGTCCATAACATTGAATGAGATAATACTTCCTCTATACATGCAAATTGAGGACCCATAAACCTGCAAAATCATTAAATTATTCATATCAGCAACTTCACAAAGTGGAAAATACCTTTAACTTGTTGCTGCACTTAGTGTTTTTGGTTTGCTTGATTATGTAAACTTTTCGATAACCTTTGATGTGCTGTGTATTTATCTAATTGTTTGCTAGATAAAAACAATTCAAAACCTTGAATCTACCACCTCTTAATTTTGCAACCTCTTACTGCTTTATTTTTCCAGTATGTATCAGATGTAGTACTGTACACTGTACAAACTAGAATTCCAATAAATACTTTGGTACGTTCTTGTGGATTTCACTATGCTCCTATGGTGATCATTGCATGGGCGAAATTCCTTTGTAATGGATTTCTTACATGACTAACAAGGAATTATGTCTGGTTCATGAATTGCATATGCATAACATGTGTTTGGACTAGGTCTAGCTTTAAGGGCATTTTCAATTCTCTGTGTTATTTTTCGAGTTTTTTGAGCAAATATTGAAGCTGTTCGGTAAATAATGTAAGCATTAACTGTTTACACAAATAGTGACAAGAGGAGTTGGTAATATTCTGCCACGTATTACTGAGATTTGCATTGTTAGTCCCATGTAGCAGATGGGATGCTTGGTCTGCATGATTTTCAAAACTCTTATGATCCATATTTTTAATTGTTTTTTCACTGTCTACTGGTAAATAAAGCCCTGGTTTAGAACATTCACTCATGCCTGAGCCAATTTGTTGGCGTCATTGCAGACAGTATAAATTAACGAACTAAGGCCATATTCAACCAAAACATCCCAACCCAACACGTGAATTGAATTGGCAATTTTATAGTTTTCTATATGTTCACACACACTTTTATAAAAACCTTAGACATTTTTATGTTTTTTGTTTAGTTAATGAACTTTTAACTTTTAACCTCATGTAATAAGAGCATACCCAGCAGTTCCTCAAGGAATTGAGCTCAGCTTCGTTTTGGTAATCTTCCATCTTTACCACTCAGTCACACCCACAGGGTAAAACCAAAAGATTATCATCCTCCAAAAGTTGTGCCATCTAATTTTATAAACATCTTACATATAAAAAAAAGAAGGAACATCTTCGATACATCATCAGAAATCCTTCTTATTAGTACTTGATGGAAACAAGTACAACAACCATTGACAAGCGACTGGTCCATCCAGTTCAATTCTGTTCAAAAGGCATTTGTAGTTTCGGGAATGAAATGGGCAGATTCAGGTACTAGCTCAAAATCATATAACTTGTATGGTTGTGTAAATCCTTAAAGAAAACTTGTAGCAGTGCTTCTCCAAGTTTGGCGTATGGGAGTGATAGGGACAGGTATTAGGGACACCAATTTTTTTACTGGATTTTGGGTACAGTAGGAGGATGCCTATTGAAAGAATATATTAAAATTAATATTTCAGAAAAACAAAAGGTTGCACTTTATTATTTATGTAAACAATATGCATGACTGAAGTTGAAATTTATTCAAAAATTTACATTTTGATGATCCAAATATTTATATTGTTCATTAAGTTTAAGATATAATCTATTATGGCTAATCTAATTCATTGTCTGATGCAAATGCTGTGCCGTACTTCACATCATTGACACCGCTAGACTCATCTAGCTCCTAAAATTGGACTCTGACCAAACCTGTATACGCAACCTGATTCTCATAAATCTTTGTTGGTTCTCTGACTTTACATCTAACCATGCTATTATTCTCTGCGCATTTAATTGTCTTGTGATCCACAAGACACAAGGCATTGTGTGCATACAGGCTTGTTTGCTCTACGAGAGTTAAGTCCATTACTCGATAGAGTGGATGAAGTTGTATGTAGACTATTTCCTTTCAATGATAGAGGTACTATAAAACTATGACTAAGTCCCTCCCTTTTACTGCTCATTTATGTGTCTGATGCATTTTATATTTCCTATTTCAGGAGTCCAAACTTCTGGAGGCCATGACTTGTAAACCATGTGTCTGATTGACGAACTGTTTGAAGCATCAGAAAGCTCGTGAAGTGCTCTATCACCTTGTAACCTGCTACACTGCTTATTCCCACTTTTCAAGGCATTTTGGAGGGTCTAAAGTCCTCAAAATTAAATTTAAACCTTTCATCACACCCTTCAAAAACTGAAACTTAAATATCTTCAAAACTAGCTATGATATTGCGACGGAAATTTACCGGCATGCTTGTCTAGCCAACCTGAAGCTTTGGGAAGAGTTTCACACCATTTCGTGCTCAAACGAAAACTTACTATAAATAGTTACCTCATGTAAATGCAAGAATGAGACACCATTTTCCCAACACTACCCAACAGGAGCACCCTGGTTGACCTAGGGTGCTCTAGTCCCTGTTGGGCATCTTTGTCCTCCTAGGGCACTCTGGTCCCATTGGGGTGCTCTAGTCCTGCTAGAGTACCCTGGTCCCTAGAAAGGGTTACCGGAGGCATGCATGGAATTAGGAGGTAGAATATATGATGATGATGTGATTGAATTTGATAGATTACTGATTCTTGATTATGATTTCGCAGGATTTGCCATACCTACGAGAGCATATTGTCAGATTGACCTACCGCCATCTACGGAGCTAGATACATCGTTTATCTTGAGAAAATCAACAACTTCTTCATGTAATGGGTTTATGGTATAACTATAATATACCTGTTATCAGATATCATGGTCCCATGCTCATGGCACTGTTGGAGAGATGGGATCTTGACACTTCGACATTCGTCCTGCCCATGGGAGAGATGACAGTCACCTTAGAGGATGTATACCGCATTCTGAGACTCCCAGTGAGAGGACGGACAATGAGATATCAGAGATTTCTCATCGACAGCCATGAGGAGAGATCAGATTTATTGCATTGGTAGAGCTGCACGCGGGGAGACTAAGGGTGGGATTCTCATCCAATGGAAATCTCCTCAGAGATTTTGACTTGCCTTTCTTGTCCTTCTTCTTGCCTTTCTCTGTTGATCTACCACGAGCAACAAGGGCCTCCTTGGCCATCTCAGAAGACTTTCTCCGCATTTCTTCAGACAACAACGAAGCAACCACATCTTCCATCTTGAAAGTGGTTGTTGTGCTTCCAAAACCATAACCAGGTGGTCCCAAGAATCAGGCAAAGAACATAATAGGAGCATGCAACGTTCTTGATCATCAATTTTTACACCAACAGAGTTTAGTTGGGCAACCAACATGTTGAATGCATTCAAGTGATCCACAACAAATCCTCCTTTCTCCATTCTCAGAGAACACAATTTCTTTCTCAGAAAAAGTTTATTTACCAAGGATTTCCCTTGATAAATGTCACCAAGCTTTTTCCAAAGCTCAGATGCAGTCTTCTCCTCATGAACATTTAGGAGCACAGAGTCAACAAAATAGAGTCTTATCAGACCCTTAGCTTTTCGATCCATGGTATCCCAAGCATCTTGGGTTGTAGTCTGGGGTTTTTGACTAGATATCACAGCCCAAAGGTCTTTGTCAATGAGCATGTCCTCCATTTTGAGTTTCCACAACTCAAAATTGCCGCCATTGAATTTGTCCATTTCAATCCTTCCATATGTGCTTGCCATCTTAAATCTGCAACTGGGTTAAGAAACTACAAAAGCTCCCACTAAAAAGGATATGCACAAAAAACCCTACAACTCACCAAGGATAACAAAGCTGACTAAGCTCTGATACCAATTGAAAGGAAAGCAGAGGAGCGGAAACAACCTTCCTAATGCAAACCCCTAAGGAGAGTGGATGCAAATTTCTTTGCAAACCCCTGAACAACATTATAGATAAAAGAAAAACACACACAAATAAATTTCAGATTTAACATAAACACATGACGCAAAAGATTTAACGTGGGAAAACCCTTTCGGGAAAAAGCCTACAACACAAAAACACAAATCAATTGTATTACAGTAAAAAGCTATTACAAACAATATGCAGAGTCTATGCTCTTGCAAGTGTCTTCAATTGTGAGATCTAAATCCAGAATAATTCCGACAGCATAACGATGTCTTTTAAAAATACTTCACACTCCTTCGCTTTTACAACACATTGTATTTGTAGAGTTTACAATGCAAAAGGAAACTGCTTCTCAAAAGCGTCCACATTCAATGTATCTACAACATATAATTAGAAACTTCCTTTATGCACAACTCTTTCATAAATAATATTTAATACAAATATTATTTATTCCACAAATGCAAGGTGTCCAAGAAAATCAAGCCTTCTGCCAAAATAGAACTTTCTATTTTTCTCCAAGTCTATCAACGTGGAAGATTTGGTCCCACTGAGAATCTTTCCAAAAAAGTGCACAAGAAAAGAAAAGAAAACTATGCAGCCACTTGTTGCAAGGAAGGGGTTTTGAAGAGCTCCAACGAAAGTTTCTTCTCCAAAGTTCCCTCCTTGTGACAAGTGGCACGATTTTGCTTTCTCCTCAATGCTTGTTGCTTGCACTTTGGAAAATTATATTATAACATTAAATTAATTAAAAGCAAACCTTGGTGATGGCGAACTTGAACCTTTTGAATGTCCCTTTCAAACCTTGGACCTGCTTTATTCCTCCTTCTGGAGATGATCAAAGCAGAATTTACACCTTCAAACTGTTATCAATGGCGAATTTGAAGAGGATATCAAACTTGTTTCCTTCAAACCCTTGAATCTATACCTTCAAACTGTTATCCAAAGTCGAATTTTGCTAACCCTACTATCTTTGGAGCTGCTTCCTCTGAAGAATTCGATTTTTTTTCTTCAAACCCTTGAATTTACTTTATTTCTGCAAGACTAATCTGATAATCTTTTAAGTTTTTGAGCTGCTTACTTTGATCACTCTTAGCAATTTTCTTGAATTTGCAAAGAGAAGTGATGGTAAAACCTTGTCTTTATAGCTTCTTGAGTTGCTTCTAGAAGCTTTATTGTTTTATTCTATATTTAGGAAATTTAAACTCCTTGCCTTCTTCTAGAAGGAAGCTTGGAAGATTCTCAAAAATTAGAAAGTTTTATTGTTTTATCCTCCCTTTAAGAAGTTGGAATTTTATCCTTAGAAGCTTCCATCATGTTTTAGAAAGTTTTATTTGTTTTAAATCTCCTTCTAGAAATTCGAATTTGAGGAAGGCATGTCACAATTTTTATTTTTTTTTATAATTATTTTTTTTTCTTTTTTTTGACTTTAATTGTTTAAATGCCAAGTCATCATACTTGCCATCTTTTATTGCCAACTAGGAAATTTATATCATTTTTATTCTATGCCATCTTCAATTTCGCCTAAGTGGGCCCTACATTCTTTCTCAAGCTTTGGCGAATTTTGCACATCTTCCTTATGCCATGATTTACCTTTGCCTAGGCGTATTTGAAGGTATGATGGGCTTTGAAAATTCCTTGACATGTCTGTTTGTGCCTTGGATGATTCTTTGCCATCTTTATTTCATGCCATAATTTTAAGGCGGACTTTGAAAATGTTGGACATAATTGCATATACTTAACCATTTTTACACCTTAGTTTCTTGTTTGCTTAACCTTGAGTAGGGGTTTGTTAACCTTTGCCATGAATTAGTTGATCCTTGGTAGGAGTTTGCCATCTGTCGGACAATTTTTCTTGGACAATTCTTTAATTGATCCTGCTCAAACTTCTTCCACATTTTAACTGATCATTTGCCATTCTACCCTTGAACCTTCTTGAACTTGTCTGCCATTTTTATTTCTTCAACCTGGGCGAAATTTTTAATGTGCCATTTCACTTGCCTTCTTTTGACTTGGTCAACAGTGTTCATGCCACATTCATACCTTACTAGTTCATCTAGACAAAAACCCTAATTAGGGTTTGCATTTTGTGTTTTACCCTTAAAGACATAATTTTCAAAATCTGAGAACATGAGTAGGAATAATATGATATGAGGATTGAAACCCTAATCTCGAACACAAAATTTTTATCCTAAAGAACAAAACCCTAATCTCAGAAAAAAGCAAAATTTTCGAATCCCTACTTTTTATATCTACAGGCGAGATTTTCAAATTCTGACAAAATGGGCAGTAATAAAATAGTTCTAAGAACAGAACCCAGATGTCACTTTAAAAAACGCAAAAAAAGTAGAAAAAGCAAAAATTTCTAAAAATAGCAAGTTGTCAGAAATGACCCAAAGCAATTGCGATTTTCGTCCTTTAGACCTTCCGAGCACTTTGACAACATTCATACATGATTCTGAGCATGATTTCTCAACTTGGCTTGGGATGAATTCTTGAAAACTCTAACTCGTCATTGTAAAAAGATTGGTGATTAGCAGATGCGACGCCAAAGCAAAACCCTAAAAAGCAAAAAAAAAAAGGGGGTCCCCATTTGCAATGGGGCGATGTGTGAAATAGGTCACAACACTTCCCAAAAGACATATATCGCCCTTACATTTCATGTCGTCTTCATGATGTCATCTTTGACCCGTTCATTTCGTGTCGATCATCCATGTTTGCACACACGTTCTACCCAAAGCAATGAGATCAAGATGTTGGTCTCAACTCCAAAGCATTATCATTCTACAAAGGTGTCATGGAGGTTTCTGTGTCGCATGAAGATGTTCTCATATAATGGGCTTTTCATCTCAATCTTGCAGATAAAGCTCAAATGTCTGAATAACCAGTTGCCATGCCAGATAGGAAAATGAAGTATAAATTTCAAAAGTATCAAAATGTTATCTTAGCATCTTTAGTGGTTTCTAACATCGAAGAAATCAAGGATACTGAGATAGGGCATGTAGATATGTCTGAGTTTATTGAAAGGACTCAGAATCAATCAACTACATCTGGTATGCAACAGCTTCTCATAAGCCATATTCATTTGGTGTCTTCTTTTCCGGTGGCAACATTAGAACCAAAATTTGCATTGGCTTGTGCTTCTCGTTTTGATAAGGAGACAAGGACAATTGAGGGTGATGATGGCAAGGTAATAATCAAGTTAGATCCGATGACTATTTATAAGATCTTCAAAGTTCCAGCTGCCCCTGCATATGTTGATATTACTAGAGAGAAAGCGCAAGCTCATTACAGTCAAAATAAAGAAGCATGCAAAAGAAATATGAATACCAATTGGCTTTCAAAGCCAAGAGCTTCTTTGACCAGGTGGCTATCAAACTCTATCGAAGTGAGTTTAAGGAAGAGATAAATGACATAATTACTCTCCTTAGTAGGGTTGAAGGGCTAAAGAAATCCAATGTTTTTGAAACATGGATGTATCGGTTCATCTCCATCATCAAGAAGGGTGTTCCATAGATCTTTTGGGGTGAGCAGATCAGTGATGCTCTATGTGAGCAGCTTTCACAGGTTTCTACTACTCTCACATTTTATATGAATTCATATATGGCCTATATAGCTGCTTCTTTCAGACAGTTTCTTGGTCTCACTAATGAAGGAGATAGAACAAAAGTACCAGTATGGACATACTATGATCAGTTAACTATGAAGACTAGTAGATACCATTATAGAAGAGTTCAAGGTGCTTTCTATGGTATGTACATGTGTTCTTTTCATAAAACACTAAAGACGAGGGTGTCAGAAGCAGCCTGGAAAAGGGTTAATGAGTATGGCTGTCTTTTTGTACAATTTCCTACTATCACATACTAAGGGTAGGTTGCTTTAATGGTCATCCATATATGCTTCCCAGCTACCCTACAGATAAAATCATCCTGATGGAATTAGGAAGGCAGATAATGGTCGTCCATGCAAAACAATCATCTGCTCACAAAACAGGGTTTATTATATCTACCCAGAATCCTCTTGTCATCGGGAGCTATTCATTAAATACCTCCACTTGAGCCAAAGCTATGGAAGCAAAACTTTTGGATATCAAATTGAAGGAGTTCAAGATCAAGAAGGATTTTGACTATAGGGGGATGAGGGATAAAATTAAGAGAGCCTTCACACATGTGCATCGTATTGAGGATGACTGGATTGATCTTCGCATAGAAGAAGATATCAGGTTGATGGACTATAGTAGGCTTGCTTTGGAGCAGATTGTGATGTTGGATGTGGCTGATATTCTACAGGGAATGGAAGATGATGAAGAGGTAGTTGATCCAATCTATGAGCAGCAGAAAATTGCAGAAACACCCATTCCTCCCATTCACTTGTCTTAGAAAGAATGCACATCCACCATGGAAAGATTTCAACCAATCCTAGTCAACACCAATACCTAGTTCAAAAGAAAAGGTATAAAGCTGAAAAAGTTCAAATTTGGATCAGATGATGATACAACAGGGCCAGTTGGTCAGAAATCAGAGTTGAGAACAAAGAATAAGGAAGACGCTTCTTCCAAAGGTACTAAGATCAAGATAAATATGGGGAAAGCCAAGGGTAAATCCCAAGAAGAAACACCAATTAGAGAGGAGCAAGCAGAGGAACAAGTTGATCAAGCTAAGCAAGATCAGGAAAGTCAAGAATCTCTTGTTGATATAGAATTAGCTCTTGGAGATGTTGCACATATGGCTACTCCTGAAAGTGTGGCTGAACTTCCTTTGGACACTAATGTCGATATTTTGTCTACAGTGTTAGTGACTCTTGTGGCTCCTATGGTGTCTTCTCATAATATTTCTGCTCAAGTTACTAAGTCCATTTTTTGATGTCCCACATGATAGCTTAGATGGATTGTTTGAATCTTACAATTCATACCCAAACTTGTCGGATATACCTACTTCCACTATCATTGATTTTGACAAGTTTATGATTGGTTCTACCTCTCATCTAGTGATTGAGCATGTTCCCTTTGTAGTTTTAACTGAGGTTCCATCCATAGTGTCGACTATAGTCCAGATAGGATTTGTCCCTTCCCAAACTATAGTTGAAGCTTCTCAGTTTGATGCCTCCGATCTTCTTGCATGGTTAAGGACAGTCGCTCCCAAAAGAAAGAAACAAGAAATATCTTTAGATGAATTTGACTTTAAGCAGCTTGTTCTTGCAAAGCCTAAAACTAGTGATGGCTAAAACTGTTTCAAGGGTGATGGTTAGTAAGGAGAAAATAAAATATGTTGATGTAGTAGAGCCCATTTCAAACAAACCCAATGAGGAGATGCGACCTGCAGATTACAGAATTACAAGAGTTGAACTTGGGAAACAGACACATGATAGTACCAAGGATGATGCACAAGAATCTGTAGCATCATTGATTTAGAGGTATGATGAGCTCAAAGAGAAGAAAGACTACCTGAAACAACAGAATGAGCAGCTCACTTCAATACTCCTGAAGATCACTCAAACCACTGAAGCAGTTGACCCAATTTCATCGTCTATTGCTGAAGAATATGTCAAGAAGGTTAAGAAGGCCAATGAGAAAGCAAGTGCAGTTAACTGCTGGGCAGACAGGTTGTTGCAGCAAGGTGGTAAACTGGTAACGGTGATTCTTCGAATGTTGAAGGATTTGGAAGGACTCAAGTCTAGAGTGAGTCACACTCTTGAGGTTTTATCTCAAGACATGCAGTCCCAGCAACAAGATTTGAAAACTTGGCTAACGTTTACAAATTATCAATTAGATGCACTATGTGAGTCTTCTATAGGAAGCTCCAAAAAGAATAAATTTTTGGCGAATGTCATAACTGTGCCTCAGGCAACTAAGAGATCTACATAGGAACCACAATGAATTCGATTCTTAATGAAATTATCCCATTCTTACCTAAGTATATTGCAAAAACTCTTAAAGGATAATCTCATGACCTTCCTGAAATCAGACCCCTACCCAACAACAAACCTTACCCTCAGTGGTATGGTGGCTCCAAATTCTATCAGTATCACTATGTGCTTGGACACGACACCGAGCATTGTATTCATCTTAGAGATATAGTCCAAGATCATATAGACAGTGGTGTTGTCTGGGTTAGTGAACGTAAACAAAAATCCAACAAGTTTGATGACAAAACCAATAGTGAGCTTCAGATCTACACCAATCCTTTATTGTCTCATTCCTCAAATTTTATTTATGCATCATTAGAACCTACATCAAGTGGTGGTCCATATGTTAATATGGTCACCATCACTCCGATGTGCCTCCTAGCCAGAGGACAAAGACTAACGACATAGCTTTTACACCTCTGGATGCTCCTTATAGTGGAGAGCCTGCTCCATTATACATCCTGGCTAAGATAAATGGTCACACTGTTATAGGTGTGATGGTTGATCCCACATGCCGAGTCGATGTCATTATGGAGGAGGCTCAGAGGCTCTGTTCATTAACGGTTTACATAGAGAGAGATATGGCGAGTGTCGTGCCTACACATGATGGATTGTCTATTCCTCCTCTAGGTAACATTACCTTGACGGTCCTTGCGGGACCCAAGGCGGTGTTGAGTACCTTTGTTGTTATTCCCGAGTCGTACCAGTTCAGGGTTAAGATGGGTATCCCTTGGCTGATTACCATGGAAGAACTCCCCTCGATTACTCATAAGTGCTTGAAGTTCCCTCACAACGACATAGTGCATGTCGTCCAGGACATTAGATTTCAGCCACTGGTCGCCTGTTGGGGCTTTTCATTAGATCCTTTTTGGCCTACTCTGATTGGGCCTATGCTTCCGCATGGAGACTTGCCATATAAATCTTATTACAAATATAAAACAGGGAAGTTGGCTCCTAAGTCGATTCAACCTGCAGCTACTTTATTTCCTCCTAAACCATTTTTCGCTCCTCCTTTGTTGTTAGCTCCTATTTCGTAATAGGTCACACCCTCTACCCCCTCTTCATTAGGGGCTAAGGATAGACCTGTTCCTTAGAGTAGACCTCCTCGCCTACCTAGGACTACATAGCCCTCGATGGTGTCTTTTGTTCCTACGTACACACCTAGTGCAGGCAAAGGAAAGACACTCACACTGTCCACATCCGTAGCTTGCCCTCCCTTCGAGCTTTCAATCATTGCAAATATCTCTCATCTTTCTCGGTATGGCAAGGGCAGGCGTTCACCTTGAGATCATCCTTCACCTCTAGCTCCTACATCACAACCTCTGAGGGTACCCCCTATGCCTCTGATTGCTCCTAGAGCAAAACGAGGAAGGGTGCCTGTGGCTGCACCTGTAGAGCCTACCTCCTGCCTCATCGGTTGGGCCTTCTCCTCTGCTAGCAATGGCTCAGGAGGCCTCTTCCATGGAGCATGATGCCACCAAGCCTTCTTAGACTTTCATTCTTGGTCCAAATTTATGTCGGAACTAGCTTGCGCACGAGCATAAGCGTCATTGATGGGTGATGGCCCGAGAACATGAGGCCACCTTGAAGGCTGAGGGTGATTTGTCAGTGTGCCCCTACTAATGTTGTTTTTGTGTCTTCTCCCACTCGTTGATCTTGCTACATCTGCACCCGCTCCGTCTTCCGTGCTGCATCATGTTACTCTGGAGACCGTCGATAAGCCTCACCCCAAAAGGGTGCAGGTTTTCATTGCTCCCTCCTTGGAGCCACCTCTCATCAATTCCTTGCCTAATATCCCTCTGCTTTCCTAGCCCGTTCACATGTTGCATACATAGGTTGTGTCCAATGAGACATTGTCTACTTCGTTTGCCTCGTAGCCTGAACTTCATCAGAGCTCTCTCGAGGCACTTAAACCCACTATGGTTGATC
The DNA here is from genome assembly GCF_030272615.1 of Cryptomeria japonica. Lineage (NCBI taxonomy): Eukaryota > Viridiplantae > Streptophyta > Pinopsida > Cupressales > Cupressaceae > Cryptomeria > Cryptomeria japonica. The sequence goes on along the minus strand of NC_081406.1, from coordinate 530,543,105 downwards.
GAAGGCTTTCACCTCCACAAAAACCCAAGTGGAAGTTTGAGCTTGGCCCTATTCTGAGTTTCATTGTCGGAAGCTATCTCTAGCGACCACTGTTTCTAATTCTTTTCCTATTTCTTTGTCTGCATTTGTTTGCCTTGTTGAGGAGGTTCCACCTCTTGAGTTTGTCTTCGTCCCTCTTCTAGAAGTTGGCAGTCTGACTCCTATTTTGTTGCCTTGAGCTAAGTCACCCACCTCTCCTGTTGAGGGGAATTTGTTGGACTCTTTTAGAGGATATTCTGGCACTGTCTACGATCTTTACACAATCGTTGACTCTTGCCTCTTAGGAGCTCTGGGATGAGAATGTGGAAGCTGCATCATCCTTAGCTCTTACTATTGGTCAAGCACCTGGTGCTGCCCTTGCGATTGTCCCTCTTCACGATTGTCCTCCCTCCCCATATGATCAAGATTGGGAGGATAATGATCGGATGGTGGGTGACTACTAGGGCAATACCCTTTTTATCTCGTAGACTAGAGCGTGTCTGTTTGTGTTCCCCCGTGCTTGATTTATATGTTTTGTGCCCCTCTAAAGGACCCATGTTACTTCATAGGTACTTGGAAACAAGGGGTGACGACTGCCTTTATGTGTTTGTTCTCTCTTGGAAGACCTGAGTCACTCTGTGGGTGCTTGGAAACGGGGGATTGTATGTCATGAGCTTCCTCTATTTGTTAAACATCCTTCTATCTGACATATCTTGATTTTCGATTTTTGGGGATGATGCAAAGCCTTAGGGGCATTTAGGCTCTCTTTCGTGTTAACCAAAAAGATGTGATGTATTTACCCTTCACCAAAAAGTATCACTAGTCACAATCTCCTTCATCCTCTTCTCTTGCTTTGGCTAAAAATCCTTCCACTTTCTCCATTCTTGTGCCATAATTCTAAGTTGCAATGCTTGATAATGGTGAGAATAGATTGTATAAAAGATGTGATATATTTCAAATTCACCAAATAGTATCACTAACCACATATTCTCCTTTGTCCTCTTCCCTTGTGTTATCTTTAACTCCTTTCACTTTCTCCATTCTTTTGTCATAATTATAAGTTGCAATGATTCTTGCAACTCAAGCATCCTCTATAGTAGAATGAAGTAGGAATTAAATTGAGTATCAATTGGTTTGAGGAATTTCTTCTTCCTGTTACCCCGATTTTTGTAAACAACCCATTTTTAATTTTTAAGCTCAGCTATGTCCCTCCACACCGTCAGTTTGGTAAATTCCCATGAAAATGCCACTGGATCATGAAGTAACCATGTACAACACCAAATTCTCAAAAAGAAGCCACCCACAAAATAAGCTGCAGGAGTTTTGAATTCAACAGGGAGTATCAGGTCGTGAGCATGTTCCAAACTTTAGCAAATGCCCAATATGGTTTGAAATTCCAAATATCTCCTGGCTCCCGACAACACTCCACGGTGACTACAGTATTGAAAGAAGATAGATGGCGACATGTATAAAGTTGTGAGCCCACGAACTTTATATGGACCCGATCAGCATATTAAGAAACATTTGATAAATTTTAAAGTCCCTTTTGAACCAGGTAATTGGGCACTTCGATGATTTGTCAATCAGGTCCAAAGATTTATGGCCCCACAAGCTACCAAAGGAGACATATGTGATCGGAAAATCAGGTTTTCTCAGAAAGTTGGAACCATCAGTTCCCAAGTCTAGCGACTCCCCAACTACATGCATCCCTGGGTGAGCACATAAAGAATCCCCGACTCTTAAAAATCAATAAGGAAAGAAGATGGAATTTACAACATTGACAGGTAAAGGCCAGGACCGATCGTCTGCTACCTGGAGAAAGTTATGATTAAACACTAAATCATCAGAGAGTAATCTTTCAGAATTGAGGTAGGATAATAAAGTCAAGATAATGGTGTTCTCTCCACATACATCTAATCCTAGATGCCGATTACGGAGGATCGACCTGAAAGTTCAAACTTCATGAAAATGTATCATTGTCAGCAATATCCAAAAGGTGTCTCCCAGATTTTACTGGTGCTGATATGTATGCTTTATGTGCAGATGCCTGGCTTCAAGCTGTGAAGCGTAATGTTGCAGGTAAAATGTCAAAAACTGGAGATGTTGGTGAAAAGCATGATTCAGTATTGTGGAGCATGTAGATTTCGTGAAGGCACTCGGAGAGTTGTCACCATCACTGTCTCTGGCAGAGCTCAGTAGGTATGAAAAGTTACGTGAGCAATTTGAAGGCCGGTCAAAATAAAAATTTCATCTCCAAAGCATTTGGAAGACTCATTTATCTTCTAATCAATGTGAGTTTTCCAAATATGATGGCAGTGAAATTTTCTAAATTGCATTTGGAATGACAACACCCTTTTCAAGAAGAGTGAATCTACGGGACTCTATTACGATGATGAAGGCCTTCAATTTTTGAAGCAGTCTGATGTGCAATTGAGTTTTTTTTTTATTGGCATTCATATGTTGAGATCATAGTTCTTGTATTCCAAAAGCATTTAAGGTACAAAATGCATTCCAAAAGCAATTAAAGAAATATCTAAAGCATGTACTGCTTTTGAAGGGAAGGACTGTGCACTAATGACTGCAGTGCAAACAATCTTTGCATTACGCACAGAAGTCACCAAGGTGCTCATATTGAGGCTCTTCTCATGGATGAGAGAAACAACACTTGATATTGTTAATGATGAATGTTGGGTGCCAGTATCAGTTCTTGAACGCAATGGTTCAGCTTTTTCTATATCTGCTTCGCCTCTATCATTTCATGAAATGATGTTGTCTGCAATGGATCAAATTAGCGAAATGGTAGAATCTCTGAAGCAAAATTCATCTGAGGCCTATGGTATGGACATGCAAGTTCAGCAGATGCAGGACTCTGTGAGGTTTACCTTTTTAAACTGCTTTCTAGAATTCACAGGATCACTGGAGAAAATAGCTGCTGAACTCCCACAAATTAAAACCAGGAACAATTCTGCAGCCTCACAAAATGGGTACTCTCAGGTGTTCAGTGATAAATTTGCTGGCCTTCAGCCAGGCATAGAAATCACCAACCCACATCAAAAGTTACTGATGGTTCTGACAATATTGGCTTCTGCAAAAATGAGCTCTTGCCTGAATTGTCAAATAAATACAAGATGATTTGGACAGATTCAAGTTTGAATGGAACTAATGCAGGAAGAAAAGAGGATCTAGATGCTGACGTAGTAGATCTAATTGCCTCTTTATCTGGTTTGGAAGAGAAGGTTATAAGTCAATACAATTGTGCAAAGGCAAGTTTAATTGGGACACCTGCAACAGCATATCTTTTGGAAGATGGAGTTCAATGGGGAGGGGCTCCAACAGTTAAAGGTGTGTGCGATGCAGCTGTAGAGTTACTGCATCCGTTGGTAGCTGTCCATGCAGAGGTACATTCTGGTACTAAGCCATTCCTAGAGAATACCATAAGTATTCTTGTTGAGGAATTAATGGACACGCTACATGGTGATTTTGGTGAGATGACACTTTGTTTTTGAGAATCATTCAACGAATAAAATTTGCATTCCATCATTTCTAAGTACGTCAGTTGGACAGCATACATCCTTTTCCACCCTTTGATGAAATTGTTGATTGATAATGCATAGAATGCTTCATGCTGTGCTGAAGCTCTTAAAACTCAGAACAGTACTTTGTGAGAAAGTGGTAATGAGAAAATAAGGTAAACAATGAAATTGCAGCTCTGGAGGTGTCTACCAAATCTTTATTTTGCATCCCTAGTTGTATAGCTGGTCGTGATACCACAATAGAGATTACACCCTGAAAGGTACTGATTGATGTCAAAATGAGGAAAGACTTGAGAGGTTCTGACAATGCATTGAAAAAATTGGAATTAATATCAGCTGTACTTTCAAGCAAAACTGTTTAAGATTCCCAGTTGCAGGGAGATAGTGCAGAAGCCTCATTGTTGGAGAAGACAAAGATGGAATATGCACATGACGATCCCGATGACACAACTATTACCAATAAACTAGTGGATACTTGTATCTTGCCTAAGGAAGAATTTTTTCTTTTCAATGAATTAAACATTATACAGGCTGGAAATAAGACGACACGAAGAGATAAATTTTCTCCTCTAATTAAAATCTCAAGATTCAGTTATATAAACTGAAAAGGGGAAGAGAAGCGGAGGAGTCACCCGATGTTATTTATCATTAAAGCCAAAGAAGAAAAAGGAGGAGGTGGGGGGAGGAATGCATTTTCTGTTTTTGGGTAGAATCATGGTACAGGAATAAAGATGATCTTTAAGTCCTTTTATTGGAATTCTGAGAAAGGAAGAAAGACACTTCAGATATTTGTGTTTGTGTGTATTTCTTTTGACTATAATTTGACCTTTGAGTCATTCCAGTTATTCTTATGATGCTTTCTTGTTCATTCCAGTTATACATGTGTTTATTGTAGAAACTTTGATTTCTCATTCATTCATACATCCGAAAGCAAATTATTCAATCCTTTCCCTCTTTGTTGTGGGTACTTGAAAAAGGAACTTTGTGTCTTTCTTTTGGTATCCTCTTGTTTGTAAATCTGTTGTTCGCATCTGTGTCATGGTTATGAGCAGGTGTTAATTACCTTTGTTGCTTTCCAGTTAAAAGCATATCCGGAAAACACACATTTTATCCAATGAAGGGAGCTGTACCTTCACATCAAAATTCAGAGAGCACTTGCAATTTCCATCACAGGTGACTCAACTATTGGTTCCTTTTGTCTTTCAATTCGGGCATCGTGAGTCAATTTTAAGGATTCTTTTAATGAAGACAAAATCTGTTTACCAACACTTCCCAAAGGTATTAAACAATGCCAATGAGGTGTGGTTGCAAATAAACATTTGTACCCCCTCGCATCCACCACCACTTGTTTCCCCATCATATCATTCCAATGTGATTGAGCGTATTGTTCATAACATGCATAAGGGGTCCATAGATGCACTTTTATGCAGATTGAATAAAATTAACTATTTCCCTACAAATATAGGCTACATCCATAATCATCTATGCTACATTTTGAGGGCCTACCTCAAAGGTTTCCCTAAAGATTTGAAATTAAAGCTCAATATCTTTGTATTTGCTTGATAAATCAATTACCCTAAAGAGCTAAGGTCCATCAATGCATGAAACTTTATCAATTTCAAGGATTGTGGAAAACTCATGCATTCAACTATAAAGTTGATAAGTGGATGATGTCTAACATCTATTTGACCATCCATGTTATGTTGCAGCCATTATCCATTTGGCCTTCTCCTCCATCAACAAGTTAATTGTAGAATAAATTTTCTTTCCCAAGAGTGGTTCTCAATCTAGTCTTTGTAGTGTTGGTGTACATTTTATCGTTCACTGAACATTAGAATCAAAGTTTTAAAACTCGGACTCGCCACGGACTCGGCAAGCCAAAAATTTGGACTCAAACTCAGACTCGTGAAAGACTCGGCAAAAAAAAAAACCGTAGTTTTACAAAAAAATATAAAGAAATTAATGCATTTAGAGAACATAAGAGCCATAATTGAAACATTACACAAGTCATATGATCTACAAACGCGCAATATTTGAAATTTCATCATTCATACTCAGTTTCAACTTTAAAATGTATAATAGCAGCATAAGTTTATAAATGTTTACAAAATTACACATAATGATATGTCCAACTCCAAATGTGAAAAACAACAATGAACAAACTAAAGAGAAGACTACAAACTAATGAAAAAGTCCAGTGTTCGACCGGCGTTGGGGATGGGGGGATGGGGGGACGCGGGGACCAAGGGCCTAAGTTTGGGGACAGCAGGGGGACGGTGGCGGGGTGGTGGTGCTGATATAGTTATACATATACATATAGTACTTGAAAAACTAGTTTTGAAAAGATGTATGACAGTATAATAGTATAAGAATTACATTTCAAATGAAACTATAGGAAATTTGAAATACTAAATATAAATACCAAGATTTCTTCAATGCTAATTATGTTGTTATATGGAGCCTAATCAGACTCGGAGGTTAAATTTTCCCTACTTCCATCAGCCCAGTTTCCCCTATATTTTTCGACGAGGGTTTGGGGGCAGCGCCCCCAAGTTGGGGTCAAGGGGCAGCACCCCTTGCGCACTCTTTGTTCGCGATACAGGGAGGGGTCCAGGGGCAACGCCCCGCAAGGCCAAAAATACTTTTATTATTTTATAAAGGCGTCGGGTGTTATTTTTCTATTGGCCCACGTCCAATTAGGGTTACCCCTTAACCCCCAAAAAAGTCAAAAAGGGGGGGGGTGACGCTTCCCCGTGGAACATTGTGAAAAACAACCCTTCAAGAGATATTTCACTCCCTCAGTTATGCCAAATAAAGGCAAAAAAATAAAAATAAACTATTTTAAAGCTTGCATGACGTTTTTTCTGGGTTGCGCGAGTCAATCTAAAAGACTCGCGAGTCCGTGCAAAAGACTCGCAAGTCTTTCAGATGGACTCGCCAGGACTCGCCTCGCGAGTCCTTGGCGAGTCGACTCGTGGCTCCCATGGGCTCGCGAGTTCGTGGCGAGTCCACGAGTCTTAAAACTATGATTAGAATAAAAAGTCAAGGACACTCTACCCTCTCTTGAACAAAATCACTACGTGTGCCAAGATTGCAAAGAAAGACCACACGACAACTCCAAGGTTTATATGTGCGAACGGGTGACTTTATGTTGGATAGCTTCCTTGATTATGTATGCTGAAATACAAGGGGGACTTACGCTTGGCTTGTTATATTCACAATGAAGATCTAAACAATGAAGCTCTATCACTTGGGTCTTGGATCATGGACTTAAAGAAAACTGAAAAGGAGATAAGGGTTCAGAAGTTCTAATCTATTCCTAAGAATTCAAGAGACGACATTGACTTGGTGAAACCAATAACCACACTTTACCTCGCCATGCTAGGACAACTGCACAAAGTGGGTGCAATCTTCAAGGGGTGTGCTTATGATTTTCACGTCATGAATAACTACCATCAAATCGAACAATATTTATCCAGAAAGAAGTTAAGCATCCACAAAGTAAGCTCAGACTAACTTTACACAATGAACAAAAATCATTTGTTCAACAAAAGTATGAGCAGAAGATTCACCATAAATCAATACTTATCAGATCTTGCATTCGTCTAACATACATAAAATAAAATCTAAACTATGATGAGGGATAAGAACCATGCAAACTCCAAAATAAGAGAAGTAATCACCATCAATTTGAATATTGCATTACTTATTACTTTGGCAGTCGTAAACAACAATTTACTTATCTCAACATGTTTTGCAACATGCTCCCATGTTTTACAAATGGGGGGTGAGCTCAATTTATAGGCTCTTCAATTACAATTCAATGGCCAAGATTGACTTCGAATCAACGGCCAAGATTACAAAATAAAACCCTAATTAGGGTTTGTTACAACTAACTACCTCTTGACCAATGAGAAAATTACATTTGGGGACACTTGTCCTTCTTGCTAAATATAAACCAATAATAAAATAAAAGGTTGTTGAATTGTGGAGTGTGCCTTCTAGAAGCCTTCGTGGATAAGTCAGGTTCATTGAACCTGGACATGTTGACTTGGAACAATATGATTGGTTGGATGATGACGAGGCACCACCTCAGCATGTTGGATGTCCTCTTTGGTCGCTTTGTCCTTCTTCTATGTACTTGCCTTTAGAATATCTTTCCTTGCTGACGACTCTGTTCTTTGCACTTGCTTCTTCCTAGCTTTGATCTCAAATTCCTTTTGAGATTTTGATCTCTTCCTCTCACCTGCATTTGAATCTTTGAGGTCTGGAACTCTCCCCCTGGGGAACATGTCTGGACTTGAAGTTATTAAAATTTTCTTTCCTAATTGCTTTGAAATTTCTCCTGCTTGAACTGGATTGATGTTATCCCCTTGGATTTCCTCTCTAAATTCTCCAATTTGTGTCAAGAAATTGTCCAAGTATGGAAATTTGTTTGGAATACTATTCTTGTCACCATCTAATTCTGATTGGGAGCTTGTCTTCAATTCCTCAGGAGATGAAATCCTTTAAGAAGTTGCCCTGATTACTTCAATAGGTCTGGGATTGTAGATGAAATCCCCCAAGAAGTTCGAAATTCATTTTTCTATATCTTCACCAAGTCTAAGGACTTTTCTTTCTTGATGCCTTGAAATTACTTCAAGTGCCCTGGCTTTGGAGAAGAACTGCCCTGTGCTTTTGCCACAATGGAGGAATTTGGAATTTTCTTTGTGAAGTATTTCCCATACTTAGCCAAATTTTGGCTATTCAATTTCATTTTGTACTTCATGTGAACCCTCCAACACTTAGCCAAGATTTTGGCCATCTCTATGCTTGAATGAACTTTGCCTGTGGATTTGCCTTCAATTTTGTATTTGGCTTGTGCTAAGTAAGGTAGATTCCATCCTTTGGACAAGGATTTTATTCATTTCCTCTTTACTTTCCCTCTTTATTCTTCTTCATTCTTCATGTTTCCTTTCCAACACTTAGTCAAAATTTGACTCTTTTGTTGTGGAAAATTCCACACAGCCATTTTTTTTTTTTTTGTTTCCTCTTGGCAAATTCCAACACTTGAGTCAGACTTTGGAAATTCCTTTCGTTGCTTGGGTAGGACTTTGAAAATAATTTTCCTTTCTTGAACTTGGGAGAGAGCAACCTTTCACTTTCTAAGTTGAGAAAGAATGAGAATGAAAATGACAAGTTGAAATTGATAAGAGATTTGAGAAGTTCGATCCTTTTAGCATCTTTACATTTTTGGTAGATTCATAGAACCTAGTCCTCTTCTCATCTTCCTTGAAATGGCAACTCAATCCCTTCAAAAGACTTCAAAAGAAAGTTTCTATTTTTGCTTCTTGGCGCCTCTTCACACCTTGTCCTCATCTCATCCATGTGTTGGCAAGGAATTTTTTAGATTCTTCACGTGTTTAGGAAATTTCTCTAAGTGTTGGATAAATCTTTGAAAAATAATTCTAAGTGTTGAGTGAAATTTTCCTCCAACTCTGGCCAAACTTTATCCATGGCGAATTTATGTATTTCATGCCATGTCAATTTCTCTCTTTTCTTGGCAAACTTTCTACCCCTTCAAAAACTGTTAGGGTGGACTTCATACTTTACACACCATTTGCCATGGCATGGCGGACTTTTCTATTTGCAAGCCAATCTTGGGCGGACTTTAGCTGTTGTTGGACATTGTGCATGGCGAACATCATGATCAGCAAGCCACTTTCTTTGTTAGATGGGCAAACTTCATGATTTTGAAGCCAATATGCATGGCGGACTTTGTAGCTGTTTAGACGTTCTTATCTCCCCTTGGGTGGACTTTGTAATTGTCAAGCCATTGTGCATATGCTAGGGCGGAGTTTGGGCTTTGCAAGCCAAGTGTGGGTAGACTTAACAGCTTGTATGCCATGGCAAACTTTAGGATTGTTGTGCCAAGGTTGGGCAGACTTGGATTGACCTTGGACATTTACCTTTGTTCTCTCCTTGGGCAAGGTTCATGATTTCCATGCCACTTCTTCACTTTGATGCCTAGGCAGAGTTCAACCTTTGCAAGCCAAGTGTTGGGCGGACTTGGCACTTGGTTTGCCATCCCCTCTTTTCCTTTCCTTGGCGGATTTTATGAACCCTTTGACAATCCTTGTTGGGCGGACCTTATGGTTGGTTGGACAATATGCATGGCGGACTTCAGCATGGCTTGGATGTTTTCCCTCCCATCTAGATGAAATTCACACTTGGCAGGACAAATTAGCATTCCACCTTGGGCGGACTTCAACATAGATTGGACATTTCCAACTTGTGGTATGGCGGACTTGACACTTGGTCAAGCCAATTGTATGATTTGTCTAGGTGGACTTTGCCATTGCCTAAGACATTGTCTTGCTTTGTATTGGTGCTTAGGCAAGACATTTCCTTGACATTTAACCAAATTTTGAAATTTTATTCTCCAAGGTATCAACACTTAGCCAATTTTCTGAATTTTTTTCTCCCCAAAGTATCAACACTTAGCCAATTTCTGAATTTTTCCTTGCCGGACTTTGCACTTGTGTTGGACGTTCTTCTAAGGGAGGGCGGACTTCATGATGGCTTGGATGTTGGAAATTCCTACCTTTTTTGCCATGAACACTTGGATGAATTTTCTCGCTCAATAATTCACATCTGTTTGGTACATCTGGAACAACACCCTGTCTGGAGATTTTCCCTTGCTTTTTACACTTGGAGACACAAATTTTTGATTTCGAAGATAGGAACCCTGGTGCCATGACCTGAGTGACCCAATCCTAGGTCAACTTTCAAAAAAGTTGAAAAAAGCAAAAAAAACAAAAAAACAAAAAGCAAAAAAAGCAGGCGAAAAAGTTGCTTTCCAGATTGGTCCCAAAGTGCCAAAAAAATAAAAATAAAAAAAAAAGCAAAAAAGCAAAATCCCACAAAAACAGGAAGGTGTCAGAATTGAGCCTAAGCAATTGCATTTTTATCCTTCGGGCCTTCTGAGCACTTTGATGGTGTCCAAACACTATTTGAAGCATGATATCCCTATTTGGCTCGGATGACTCCCTAAAAACTCTAACTCTTCATTGCAAAAAGATTGGTGATTAGTTGTTGTGATGCCAAAGAAAAACCCTAAAAAGCAAAAAAAAAAAGGGGGTCCCCATTTGCAATGGGGCGATGTGTGAAAAAGGTCACAACATGTAGGAATTACATAACAAAAACTAGCTTTTCTACCTTGTTGATAAGCTCCTTGTAAAAAGGAGATCAAGAACTTTGAAAGGAAAACCATTACTAAATTAGAAATTGGCAATGACCTCATCCACAACTTCCCTTGGTTGCACATTGAACATATATTTGATTGGTTTTTCAGTATGATGAACTGTGAATTTCCTTTTCCCCCTTGGTTCCACTCCACTCACCTCAAAAGACAAAAATAGAGGTGGTCTACCCGAACCTAATGGTGTACAAAAAATTGTTGGCGTTATGATGCCTCCTTGAAATAATTTGATCATCTCAGCCCTCTCCTCAAGTGTGAGTTTTCCACTGGGTCCAACCTTTCTACCATGTGTAAGTAAAAAGTGTGCATTAACCCTTGTAGTGCTGCCCTTCTAATCCTTTGTGCCAATGTTGCATTCCAATGCCAATTTCCACCTGAATTGGCTACTTTGTCTATGTCAAGTAATGTTATGAATTGGCACAAAGGAGTTCTCTTATTAAATAGGCCTTTGGCATACGGTGCCAAAAACTCAAAAGGGCAATCCTGTTGTAATGCACTCCCAATCAAATTGTTCGTGCATGTGGTTGAGTTTTGTCTGCCCTTAGTTGATTCCTCCTCAATTTCATTACCCAAATCAAGGCCATAATTGGAAATGAATGAATCTATTTTGACCTTGAAAATGGATACGAAAAAAAGTAGTATGGATGTAAAAACAACAAAAGTTTGAATACATCTCAACCAAAAAATGAAATATATGCACTCGTGAAACTTTACATTTCTTAATAGAAAAAGGATTTATAACAATATTTTTAATTAAGAAGATAACTGTAAAGTCACAATTCAGTTTCCAGATTATATAAACTTTCAGATTCAGAATAATAACCCAGGAAGCATCAATCTTTCTTATTTCATTAATCATTCCTTACATACGCCAATCAACAGGTCCTCTTGTTTTGCACAATAATATACATGGAAATGACCAGATTCATGAATCAATCAATATGAAATCATACAGTAATACTCATCTGCTCCTTAACTCTCTGCTTGTTTGTTATCATTGGTCAGCGACACATGAAGTGGCTCCTGCACTCCATTCTATCTCACCCTCCATAGTTTGGGCCGTGTGAGCAAGTAATGGTAGACTCATTTACTCCTGCAATTATCCAATCTTGAATATATGACTCCTATAGGCTATTTGTCGTCTGCGATGTGCAACAAGAATATGCCGTAGTGTGCTAGAGATATCGCCTAAGGTTGTAGCCGACTAGTAGCCTCCCAGGTTGGCCTCCAGAAAGCTATTTATTTGCTCAAAAAAATACTTCGATCAGTGAAGTAGCAGGGTTTCTGTCCCACTGCTATGAACCTCTTAGGTTTGCATTTGATATGGCAGTTGCATTCATTTAATACACAGAATAATAAAAAATTCTTCGATCCCTTAGCTATCACTATCAACCAATAGAAATACCCATTCTTTCCAAGGTCAGCTTTAAGAGAATAACTGCCCAAGCATAACAAAGTCAGCCAAGAGCCATTTTTTAATAATTATATTTATTAATGACTTTATTTATTATTTATTTAATACATTATTTATTTATTTAAAAACATTAGCAAAAGAGAGCCAACCTAGCTCCTAATCATGGACATCACAGTTTGCCCGTCCCAAATGTTGTTTGTCCTTTAGCAACTTCAGATTTGGAAGCCCAACGATTTCCACACCTTCCCATGTTGCATCGTTTGTGTTCTCATCATAGAGTACCTCTATATAGTGTATTTGTCCCTTTTCCAAACACCTATGCCTTGGTTACCATGGTTCTCTACATGTGAAGCATCGCTTTTTCCTTCATAGTTCATTCTTAGACACCTCCACTTGGTTTGGCTTAGGACGTAATCTTGGGGTGGTAGCGCACTGTTCTAAAAAGGTTTCTTTGACAAAATAGGCTTGGAATTAAATCTGTCCTTGGTCACTAAATCTTCAAAATTTGGAGCTCTTTTGATAGCTTCTTGCAATGATCTCAGATTAAATACCCTTACTAAACCTTTAAGGAGTTCGGCTAGGCCTTCCACGAAGAAGACTATAAGCATTCTCTCTGACACATTAGAAATCATCATTGCAAGCCTCTGAAATTCTGCTACATAATCTTCCACCTTACCCTCTTGCTTCAGCTGTGCTAACTCCCTAAAATGAGTTTCTGGATCTCTCCTATCAAACCTTTCTATCAATCTTTGGTTGAAGTCTTCCAAAGTGGTGATTGAGTCATGCCCTTGGGTTACCATGCCATGATAACACCATTTGTAAGCCACTCCTTCAAGATGCAAGGTGGCAAATTGGATAGCCTCTTCTTCAAACATTGGATTCAAGGAAAAATGTGTCTAATTTCTGCAACAAACCTTTGTTGAGGAGCTATTAGATCCATCAAAGGTTGGGATAGTGATATTTCCAAATCAGTGCTGAATGTCTTTCCTCTCTTCATACCTTCTCCTCCTATGCCCATTCCTTGTCTTCATCTCATAGAATTTTGTGAAGGTCATATTGCTATGTATGGTAATGCTTAAAGCATTGTATTAATCATGGATCCTTTTCATTTCACCTTCATGGTCAGGTTGCTCTTCCTCACTACTTGCTGCTCCCTCTTTTTCCAAAAATTCGGCCCTAAAAGTTTTCATATTTTCTGAAGCTCTCTCACCACCAGAACTGCTCCTTCAGCTCCATTTTGTAGAGGTCTTCCAGTACTCAGTTGCTGATTCATTCCCCTTAAAATTTGAACCATCTCCATCATGGTATCTGTTGACGTGTATTTTGTACACCATCATACACAGAATAAAATACCAATAGGCATCTTATCCTCTCTTGAGAAAATAGTCTCTAACTGCTGAAGATTCGCATAAAGGATCAGTTAGGTAGACTCCAAGGTTCTTTTAGTAGGGTCTCTACGTGTGGACAAGCTTCCAGCGGTATGATGTGATTTGCTGTTTCCTTCAAGGGGTCTTATGCATTCCGAAAGCTCAAGATTTGCTAAACTAAGAAGCTTTTCAAAAAATAACAAAAGGATAGGGTTTGAAAGAGGTCTAATCTAATCTAACCCTATGAATGACTTAGTATGGACAAGACTTGGCAAGATTCAACCAACTTCAATTTTGCCATAAGATAACAACTCAATTGAAATTAGTGCGATCTTCTAAGGTAATAAACTGATATCCAATGCATCAAAGATCATGGACACTACCACGAAGGTACATATCCAAGATACAATAATGATTGAAGATTAAGGGATTCAAAGTATTCTCCAGTCGACCACGCAAGGCGTTCCTACAATCAGCAAGAAGCTAGTGGTTTGGATTACGAATCCTACCAAAGATTAAGTCTCACACTATGTCCTTCAAATTTAACAAGCTACTTCGATTGAGCACGATTCAAGTAAATCAAACAACCATGAAGATAACTCAAGAAATTTGCAACAAAACACCATAACTTCAATATTTTATTGATTTCCAAGTCATCATGTACAACAATTGCTTGAATTTCTCTCTTCAAAACTCAATCTTGCTACAAAATAAAATTGCTTCTAGCTCTAATCTCTCTTCTCTATTACATCAACTATTGACTATTACACTATTAACTACTACCAAATGAAATGAAAAATGGGGGTATAAATAGCATCCCCAATTACAATGAAAGGTCCAGATTGAAAGTAGATCAACAGACAAGATCATGACACCTAAACCCTAATTAGGGTTTGTTACAAATGGCCTCCTTTTTACTGAACAATATTAAATGCATAGCCAAATATTAAATTTTGGCACAAAAACCTAGGAGACATAAACCAATGAGAAATAAGATGTCATGTCATCTGTAACAACCTTTCATCTAGAATCTTATTCCCTTTCCAATTCTCTTTCTTAGCATATGCAATGAATCTTGAAACGATTCCTTCGATTTCTGCGATTGGAATCTCGGGAAGATTCTTCATACTCTCTTCTAAGTGGATGACCTGATCGAATGCATCTAGAAGAGCTGCGTCCCATGAAGGTTCAAGTTCCTTCGTCTTTTCAATCAGGAGCATGGTGGCAAACATCTGATCATACTGCTCATCTGTAACATTTGCGTCCTTGCAAAAGATGATCTTGATTCTATCCTCTAGTTCCTGCATATCCACATCTGTCTCGACCTCGATCCTTCTGCCAAGAATGGTATGAAGTACCTCAAATACTCTGTCCTGGATCGGATTGATCACCTCCTCAACTTGGCTACATCTAGTACTGATGTCTTCAAAGAAAACATTCTTCATATGGAGTAAGGTTGACCAATGGAACAAACTGTGAGATTCTCCCTCCAAGATCTTCTCCTGTGCTAAAATCTTCCTTGAAGTATGTCTAATAACTTTCAAGACAGGAATGATAACATCCTTGGTATGGGCAAATGCAGCTACTGTTATCATCAAATTGTGGATCATCTCAAGAACCTGGATAGCTTGATGAATAATCTTCATCATCCTTGTTACAAACTCTATAGCCACTGTATGAGATCTATCCATCCAATTACTTGTACGTTGGACCATGTTCCTGAATCTTTCTGCTTCATTGATTGATTGAAGCGGCAATGCTTGTACTGGTGATCTAACTGGATCCTGACGTCCCAAAGGTTCATTGATGTGACTGAAATATGTCCTCCATGCACCGACCTCTCTCTCAAGCTTCCTATTCTTCTCCATTTCTTCTCTAAGCTTGTCTTTCAATGCTTCAAATGAATCGGTAGCATCATCTAAAGTCTGTTCTGCAGTAGATGGTCCTAACTCAAAAGTCTGTATATCATATTCTTCTGCTAGGATCTCACCTTCATATTTGTCTGCTGCCGGTGTAGCTATCTGCAATTTCCTGGATCCAGTCTCATCTCGAATCATCTTGGACATCTTGGTAGCCTTTCTCTTCTCTGTTACTTCGTGTGAGCATCCAACAAGGCTCTCTAAATCAATTGCATTGTCCTCGTCCTCTACTACGATCACCTTGGTTAATCTTTCCTTCAACCAATCTGGGATAATTGATCTTGTTTCTTGAACTTGAATCTCTTTATGCACTATTTCTTCTTGTCTGGGAGGAGATGTTATTTCATTGTCTTCTTTGTCTTCATCTAACTCATAGTCTTGGAGAGATCCATCGGGTGAACCATGTTGTGCCTGTCCTTCTTCCTGCCTGTCATTCTGTACCATAGACTCCATGGATTCTTCCATTTGAATTGTTCTCTTCTCTGGTCTAGAAGATGTACCGGATGAACGATCTCGGTTAGCCTCTTGTTTCTTCTTGGAAGATTCTCTATTTCCAGGTCTCTCTTTCCTCTTCGAACCTCTTGAATGGAGATTGCCCTCACTGGCACATCGAAGGTTTCCTTCACCTGAATTTCTAGGATTAGGATTGCCTTCACTCACACTAGCTCCACCTTCAGCAGGTTTCTCTTCCAAAGTGAAAGTCATGGCTATGCCTTGTTCTCTCAATTTCTGATGCTGTATGTCAACCCATCTGCGAGTACAAGACAAAACTGGTGCCATCAAAGTATCTAAATCCACGACCTCGGGCTCATTCCAATCTAACCTCATTGTTTTGCTTTCTCGATCATAGGAAGACTGGATATGTCTGCCACTGTCCTGAGCTTGGTCAGCCACTCTGTAAAGCCTGCATTTCCTGATGAAATCCAAAGGTAATCTAGAATGCATCTTTCGTTTCACTTCAAGATCATCTAAGAGATTCATCATAAAATCTTCAATCTGATACTCATGTCTAAACTTTCTGCCGACCGTCTCCTCTAAATGTCCATGTGGATCAAAGCTTTCTCTCAAAGCAAAAGATGAAAAAGAATACAAGGCTAACTCCTTCTCTGCGTCATCCATGGCTAAAGCATTAGGACATACCTCAACTGAATTACCCAAAATGATAGGTACTGGAACTCCATTCTGATGTCTGTGTCTGAATGCCTTCACATATGCTGCCAATTGTCTTGTTACTTCAAGTAACACAATTCTGTCTGTCGGATATCTCGGCAACATGTATGGTGGTAAAGGACATCCATGCACTCTAATATAAGTGAACTTGGGAAACTGAATGAACCAAGCGCCGTACCTCTTTATGAATTCCTGGGCATCCTGAGATAACCTGTTGTGAATTCCACCTTGCAACATCCTTGTGATGTTCATCGTGAAAGTATCATTAACCAACTTATAGTTGCTCCCTGGCGGATGATGCAAGTAGGCATAGGAATCACAAGCTCTGACCTCGCCGGGTCCTCTTCCAATCACTCCTCTGTGAGGTAGTCCTACGTACTCAACACTCCTAATCAAGGCATAAATGACATATGAACTCATGTGGAAGGACTTAGTAGCCTTGAGTCTCCTCAACTGTACGTCTAAGCAATGGCTAATCATCCTAGCCCTATGTATCGTACCTTTCCCTTGAACAATCACCTGGATGAAGTAAAACATCCACTTCTCAAAATAGAAGGCATGAGGGGCTCCTGTAACTCGGTTGAGCATGGTAATCAAATCTCTGTACTCCTCTTGGAAATCAATCCTGTGCGGTGTGTTCGGGACCTTGCTCAGACGGGGACGGCTCTTAAGTAGCCAGTTCTTATTGATAATGCTTAGACAAGCATCTGGATCATCTTCGTACATTGATCTGGCTCCTTCTATGCTCTTGTATATCATGTCCCTGTGCTCTGGAAGATGGAAAGCTTCACTTATAGCTTCCTCTGAAAGGTACGCCAAAGTGTTTCCCTCTTTGGACACGATCGTCCTGGACTGTGGATCATAGTGACGAGCACATTCGATCATCAACTCATGGTACTGAATAGCTGGAGGAAATCCGGCCGCCTTAATGATGCCACTCTCTATTATTCTCCGGGCGACAGGTGATGGCTTGCCAATGTAAGGAACCTCTCGAAACTTCTTCGTGCTGAAGTTGCCTAAGTTTGTATCTCCAATGTGGCTCCACTTCGACACGATCTTGGTCTCCACTTCTTCGGTCTTCTGATCTTCTTTCATGAGAGCTGAGCGACTGGTGGATGCTCCCGCCTTCGGGGTCGCCATACCTACACAACATTTCATAATGAGAACTAGATTTTGCAATAAATAACATAGATTAGAGGGATAAATTTTAGGAATCTTCATGATAAGTCTTTGAGTTATCATTTCCTAAAAAAAACGATTGAGCTAGGAATTCAAAATTCAAAATTCAAAATTCAAAATTCAAAATATGACGATGAATAAATGAAACAATAAAATCAAATCGCCATACCTCAATAGAGAGCTAACTCTAGAATGCAAAAAGAACAAAATTCGCCTAGGCAAAATTGAGGTATAGATGGTCTTCAACGTGATCTCCTCAAGATAATAATTTCGCCACCTTTTGTGTCCTTGACGTGATCTTCAAATTCCCCTTTAACGTGATCTTCAAGCCTTGGCAAATTCGCTCAATATAGATTCGCACCACCTTGGAAGTTACTAGCACCACCTTGGATTGATAGTTCGCACCACCTTTGATTAATAAACTCCAAATCGCACTTTCAAACACAATTTTGCACTTTCTTCCTCAAGATCGCATGTAAGATAGGTAAAACGATGATGTGAAAATGAAGATTTCACTCTCCCTTTATAGCGCTCACCTCTCCACTCACCCCCAAGGCCGACTTGGTAAAAAATAAGGCAAATTTAAATGATTTTAAATAAATACAAGGGCCGACTCTCTCCAAACCAAGCGCTCTTTTTAATTTTTTAATTAATTTAATAATCAATTATTAAATGCCATCGTTTTTTAATTAATAAACTTCGATTTTTTTTTACAAGGCAAAAAATAATTAATTAATACCAAGCGCAATATTTAAATGCCATTTTTAATTAAAATATCGATCTTGCTAGCATTTAAATAAATTCAAAAATGTTTATTTGAGCGCCAAAATATTTTGAAAATGAAGTATACGTACCTCATCGCCCTGGTCCCTTGGAGAGGGACAGGAGCGATCCACTATTTTGGTTATGATTCTTGAAATTTTTACGTTCAAATTTCCCATCTCCACGTTCAAATCAACCATTTTGTCGGGTCCTTAGAGTTTGAATGTCTTGCTTATGTGAGCAAATGCCTTAGGATGTATCATCGCCCTGGTCCCTTGGAGAGGGACAGGAGCGATCTCCATGTCCTGGCTCAAATTTGTAAACATTTGATCTTCGTTCTTCGTTCATTGTCTTCCAAAGGTCGTCCTTAACTTCGCCAATCCTTGTATTGTCTTGATTTTGAAGGAGCATGAGTGTTTTTAATGAAATCGCCTTGGTCCTTGTCCAAAGGACAGGAGCGATATAGACTCCTTAGCTTGATTGATAACATTTGGACGTTCCAAACTTTGATATATCACTTTCAAAAGACGCCTTGAACCCTGTATGACCTTGTGAAGTCTTGACTTAACGTGATTTTTGCATGAATCGGTCAATACTTTCAACATCGCTCTGGTCCCTTCCTGAGGGACAGGAGCGAAGTTCAATATTTTGAGCTTGTTCTTGTTTTGATCAACTTGCAATTATCTTCAACGCGTGAAATAAAGTCCCTTGATTCCCCTTGGTTGCTTGAAACTTGCTTAACTTTTGAAATCTATGCCTTTATGGAAATATTGCTCTGGTCCCTTCCTGAGGGACAGGAGCGAAATGGGAGTCTTAGTGCAAATTCCTTCAACGTGGCGACCTTTGTAACCTTATGCTTGATGGAGATGCCTTGAAATGCCTTTGCCACCTTGTTCCTCGTCTTAGAATGTCTTGAACTTGGAGGAACGGTTTTAAACTTGAATAAGAAGCAACAAACTCATTGTATTGCCCTGGTCCCTTGGAGAGGGACAAGAGCGATCCTGCTCTTGTGGGCTTCATTTCATTTCGTCATCTTCAAAACTTATATTCAACGGATTCGTAATATACCCCTTTATTCATCCATGCCTTGAGATCGATTGTAACTTGGCAAGAAAATCATCTATAACAAAAATCGCTCTGGTCCCTTCCTGAGGGACAGGAGCGAACTTAAGCATTTTGGTCCTTTGTTGGCATTTGGCAATCTTCAATTTATCTTCAATGAGTTCATTTCACCTCTGTCCTTGCCTTCAAACGTAAACTTGACTTGATCTTTGCCTGAATTTTGCCCTATGAAGAATATCGCTCTGGTCCCTTGGAGAGGGACGGGAGCTACAATGTACTTCGCCCTGGTCCCTTCCTGAGGGACAAGAGCGCTTTTGGCATCCTAGACCATTTTTCTTCATGTTTGCTCTTCAAGTTATATTCATTTGACAAAACATCTCCCTTTGGACCTCTTCAAATTGTTAGGTCATTAAAATCATGCAAGGACAAAGCAATATTTGATTTGTAGCTCCGGTCCTTCACTGAGGGACAGGAGCGATTTTGCTCCTGGAGGCACCTCTGTGCTTGTGAAAATCTTCAATTTATATTCAATGGAAAGATCACGCCTTTCTCTATCATTTCCAACTCGAAATTCACCTTGACCCTGCAAGGGCAATAAGATATTCGAAAACGAGCTCCGGTCCTTCACTGAGGGACAGGAGCGATTTTGCTCCTACAGGCCAAAATATCATGATTTTACACATTTTATCACTTCACACAGCGAAAACAAATCATTTCCAATGCCCGGGATCAAAAATCAAAAAAGTCAAAATTTGGTCAAAATATTCAATCGGACAAAAATTCACATTTCATCATCAACACTTAGACAAATTTAAGCTCTGCATTCAAAAATTCCAATTGAAAATAGACCATTCTGGCGAAATCATTGCATTCAAAATTTGCATCCTTCGAAAGGAAGCTCAAAAGCTCTCAAAACTGACTGGATTCTGGCTTGAAAAGACGTTAATTAAAACCCTAAGGGTTGACCCTAAATCCAGACAACTGACTGACTAACAAAAATCCTAAAAGCGAAACGAAAAGCGAGCGAAAAACGAGCAAAAAGAGGGGGTCCCCATTTGCAATGGGGCGATGTGTGAAATGGTCACAACAGTATCCAACATGCTAATTTGGAACTCTTTGGTCTCCTTAATGAATTCTTGACAATTTGCCTCTTGCCTATCACCCATGGCCTTCTTTTCTCGCTATTGGTATCTCTGATCTCTCTCACTCATTAATCCATAGGCTGGCAGAATGCCAAGATCCGATACCACTAAAATATACCCACTTGTGAAACTTTACAATTCTTAATAGCAAAAGGATTTATTACAATACTTTTTTAGAAAAAGAAGATAACCCTACAGACACAATTTAGATTCCAGATTATATAAACTTGCAGATTCAAAATAATAACCCAGTAAGCATCGATCTTTCTGATTTCATTAATCATTCCTTACACCAATCAATAGGCCCTCTTCCTTTCGCACAATAATGAGATGTGTGGAAATGGCCAGATTCATGAATCAATCAACATGAAATCATGACAGTAATACTCATATGCTCCTTAGCTCTCCTGCTTGTTCGCTATCATTGGTCAACAACACATGAAGCGGCTCCTGCACTTCGATCTATCTCACCTTCACCAGTCAAGGTCGCATGAGCAAGTAATGGCAGAATGATTTCTCCCGCGATTATCCAATCTTGAATATATGACTCCTATAGGCTTCTTGCCATCTGGGATATGTAGCAAGAATATGCCAGAGTGTGCTGGAGATATCACCTTACGCTGTAGCCAACTAGTAGCTTTTCTAGTTTGCATCCAGGAAGCTATGCATTCACTCAATGAAATACTTTGTTCAATAAGGTAGCAGGGTTTCTGTCCAACCACTATAAGCCTCTCAGGTTTGTGTCTGAGATGGCAGTTGCATTAGTTTAATGCACAAAATAATAAAAACTTCTTCAACCCCTTAGCTATCAATATCAACCAATATAAATACCCATTCTTTCCAAGGTTGGCCTCGAGAGAATAACCGCCCAAGCATAACAAAGTCAGCCAAGAGCCATTATTTAATAATTACATTTCTTAATAATTTAATTTTATTATTTATTTAATACTTTATTTATTTATTTAAAAACAATAGCAAAAAAGAGTTGTCCCAGCTCCTAATTGGGGACATCACAAACAAAAGCAATTTTTTTGCAAAGCAAAAAATAAATAAAAATAGTAGTTTTTGCCACCAAAGACAATAAAGAACAATTTTTGCAAGTTTGAACAAGTTTAAAAAATAGTTTTGAAGGTTTGAACAAGTCAAAGTTTGCAAGTTTGTAAGGTTTAGAGGTTTGAAAAACCTCACATGATGTATGTAAGTTGTAACCGCAACATCGAAGGTTTGGAAAAAATAATGAAACTTATAAGCATTTGCAAGTATTTGAACTTTCAAAACAAGAACAAAATGAAAAAAAAAACACAGGGATATGTTTATCTTTTTCCTCCATTTTCTTTTCACCTCTCTTCAGCTGTTAGTTTGTTGAACTTTTTTCTTGTTTGTAAAATGCAAATATTGATAATGTGAATATAAATAATAAAGTTATTGTGGGCTAGCACAAATAGAGATAATTAATATATATTTTATGTTGGGGAGCCTTGTGGTACCCCCACAAATGTTTAGGGTTTTCAAAATTTTCAAAAAATTGAGCTTTTTATGTGTTTACAACTTTAAGTTAGATATTTATGTGATGTCATAGGGACATCAAGATGTCATAGGGTATTCCCCTTTGAAGGACATTCCTAGGAGATGTACCCATGTTGAGGAGGAATTCCTAGAGAGTCCCTAGAAAATTAAAAAAAGGGGAAGCTAGTGATGATCTGTTCCTATCTCCCTATCCCCAAAATTTACTCCGCCCAAAAAATGGCTTAAAACCCACACATCCCAGAGAACATTGATTACAATAAATCAAGTTGTGAAGCACTTCAAAAAAAATTACACTTGTAATTTGGGCCACGTCAACTTTTAAAAAGAATACGACTACACGTCATAAGGCATAACATTTGCTTAAGGTTTTGCAAATGCAGTATCAGGATGGGTGACCTCCTAGGAAGGCCAATTGCTTCAAATCTGTGAGCATCAGTTAGATGCAATTAGTGCTAAGTGTACCATTCATTCTCATGAAAGATGAGTTCTTGTTAACCACTACTCATGAAACATGGGTCAATGAGTTTGACTTGAAAACTAAGCAATTCAATCTTGATAGCAATATCATAATATTACTACACTTATTTTTATCCAAACTAATATGCCCATGTGAGGTCCCCTTTGAAAAGTCTAATTTAGTTCATAAAAATAATTTTTGAGATAGGCTTCCAAATTTTTTTATTTTATGATGCAATTGCATACAATACACATTGTTTTCTTTTGGCAAATAGGGACCAAATGTTCAACAAAGAAGAATGCCAAACCATTTTTTATCTATATTAGGGTATCTAAATGGACCCATCAGAAGTGAGCTATGTTCTAACACTCAAGGCATCAGTATCTTACTAAAAGACAACCAGGAAGAAAGAAGATGCATGCATGCTAAGAAGTATATTTTAGGATGGTAAAAGTGAATCTAATTGCATACTGCAGATGTAAGTATTCATTTTGTTATTTTAAGTGATTTATTTTTTATAAATGATTATCCACCACCATTAGGATCTCGGATCATCTAGCTCTACTTGAAGCTAACAGGATACTACTCATGGAATCAGTTCTATGACAATTTTTATGAATTTATTTTGTCTCAAAGGTTGAATCAGAATGTAAACTGCATCTCCACTTTAAACACAGTGCCGCACATCCAAAGACTTTCAACTAAATTATCATCTGGAATTTTTGGTTTATATTAGACGCCCTTAACCTCCTATGTAATAAAAACATTGGATTTGGTCATAGTTGAAGCCAAAGGTTAGTACTCTTTACAATTTCTGACTATCTTAATGGAATATTTTAATTTTAAAAGAGAAAACATTAATTGCTTCTCCTTTTCAAGCATAAGTCTGCACAACGAAAGATTTACATAGATACATCATTACCTGATTCAGTTCACTGCATTCACCCATCCAAAGTAAGAATACATTAGGCATGGAAGAGGCAAATAACATGATTTTCAAAAAGCAAATTAAATAGAGTATTTTTAATTTTTTTAGCTTCATAATTTTTTATGTTGCCTCTTAACTTTTTGCAAACTCACCTTTAGCAAAGGTTGTCCCTCATCTGACTTATGTTTCAATGATTTTAGAGTTATCAAAAGCCAAGCTGCCAAAGAATCTGATCTCTTTTGCAATGCAGTCTGTCCCATTATTTCTAAATGTTCTAGACCAAATGCCAGGGCTGCAAAGGTAAGGAGGTTGATGCTATCATCTTCTGATACAACATGGAAACTTCTACCCTGTTTTGGAGAAGCCATCAATGTCAATCTATCTGAATACTTAGCTTTTATTATGGAGTAAAATTTCCTATTGACAAGCAAAAAACCAGTGCCTGAAGGATATCCAAGCATATGATGGAAAGAACCAACAACAAATTCAGGTTGGTATAGTGACAGGTCTAAGCTTCCCAAAGGCAAGTAGGAGGAGACATCCAATAGAACCTCCCATCCATTCTGCTGTGCCTCAACAATCCAATTTAATGAATGTCGCACCCCTGATAAGCATGACTGTGCAGGGTAGATAAAAAGTCCAGTACCTCCACTATTCCATTCTTGCTTCTTCAGAAGTCTACGCAACTCTGGACCATGCATACACAAGTCTAGCTCACCAACAGGGGACATTGCTATTCTTGCACCCTTCCGAGCTGCTGATTGTACTGAATGATTCACAGAAACATGATTGTCTTGGCAAACTAGCATAAAACTGCCCCTCTGAAAAGGGTATAAATCACCAAAAACTCGAAATCCTGCTGTTGCCCCATTTGTAAATATTATGGAGTAATCCTCTTTTCTTGTGTTCAAGAGCTGAAAAAGACGTTCTTGAGTGTTTTCAATATAATATGTAAGCTGAGTGTGAGAGAAATCTGACATTGAAACTGATCCCAAGCACGGCCCCTCTTCCAATAACATATGCATATGCTCCTCCACCTGAAAGCAACCATTTAATAATAAGATATACAATCAATTAATTACAGACATTGCTCACATTCCCTTCTGGTAGTCCTAAAAAATGAATAGTAATTCAAAATTGCAATCGTGCTACAATAAAGATAACTCTTATTTAATGTTTTTATTCTACAGGAGCCTGATTAAGCAATAATATCTTATGCCAAAAACTACTGCAAGAAAATACACAACTAAATAAGTAGATATATTTTCCTATGCCGCATAACATCAAATTCAGAAGCACTACAGTATAGCTCGTAAGTTTTAAAATAATCAGTATCCATGAAAGTTGAAACATCAAAATTAAAGAGGGCATCTTTCCTTGGAAATACAAAGGGTGATGTACACTATCTCTTTGCTTGATGGTACCAGTTAAGGTTAATGAAAATGCAAGACTTAATATTGCCTTGTGTTTTTGCTCTCTACTTTGAATTTGAAGCCAAGATAATGAATGACCATAAAATGCATTCACATAGGTAATAAAGTGGTTGGTCGCTGCTGAATAAATTCTTTCACCAACAAAAATTGAGGTAGTTTTTAAAGAAAAGGACTCAATATTATCAGCCACACATTTAGCATTTTTGAAATACATCTTAATGCATGCACTGGTAAGGGCATCAGATTACATGTTAGGCATTATGGATACTTTTTCTGAATCCTTTATTAAGATATTTAGATAGCTAATATCATTCTCATTGGAAATAATTTTACGATTTACATCAAGGGTTCCTCTAAGATGTTACAATAATGATCTAAAGTGAATGAGAAATAACACAATTGGACCAATACGTGGCTAAATCACTGTGATTGTAGGAAATATGGCACACAAACTTTCTAAAGTTTGTTGTGTTTGAGCATAAATGAAGTTTTACTTAGGCAAAAAAAATTCATAAGCCACAAAAATCAGGTAGAATCGATGTGCTACATATTTTTTTTATTTTTTTTCCTCTACTAATTCAAAAATTGTTGAGAAATGCAGCGATTCGGTCTTTTCTAATGAGCCAATCTAGAACTTATAAAAGTATCCTACTATTACAGGAAAATGAAAAAAATTAGACAAATGGCCCCAAGTCCAACAATATCAAGATTCTTTGATTCTTGGAATTACATACTTCATGTAGAGACTACATTGATTTGTGTGGCCACATACTTCATGTAGAGACTACATTGATTTGTGAGGCCAACCCTGCATTTTCTACTTGCTAAAGATTCACTTATATGCTTTCCTCGATTTCATACACACCAAACTTCTAGTAGGGAAGCACATATGGAGGTGTATTCAATGGCAGGCAGAGCCCCCGTCATGTTGGAGACTGCACTATATGATGCCCATCAAATGCAGATTGGTTATTATTTTCTGTTATTTTAGAGCGCTCGAGAACACTATCTTTTCATTGCCTATGTTGTAACCTGATTAAACAAAATAAAGGATATCTACAAGATTTCCTTAAATTGCAAATGCAAGGATATTTTACAGTTAAAAGAAATAGAGAGGCCATAGACAGCCAATAGAAGAGCATACACAAATGGCATTCACACATTTGACCATTGTTGTACGAGTTTTTGCTCCAACTTGCTAGAAGTCCATGCTCAATTAAGTCCAGATAGATATGGGCACTGGATTAGGTTGTAATTATCATGGCTCAAACTCTACAAGTCTATCTATAACTTGGGAAAGTCTCAGGGATGGAACTGGCTGATGCTAAACATAAAGATTACAACCAAAAATGACTTTTTTTCTTTCTGTTTTTATATTGTGTTCAACAGGGATGCATACATGTAGGTCTAGATGATTTCTTCGAAGTCTCAAATGTCCAAGGGACTTGGAGGAGAAGTCCGCCCCCATTTTTGGCTATTTTGAAAGCTTTGTCGATGCCCCCCTTTTTGGTCTTTTTGGGGACATCCCCATATTTTATCGTCTTTTTGGGAACTTGCTGTCCTTGAGACTTCAAGTTTCCTCCCACATCAAACACAGAAAATATAGAAAAAAGAATTTTAGTGCAGTATCCCCTTTTGCAGAGTAGTGGGAATGACTTGTTTAGCCTATTTTATTCTAGCAGGCTAATTTTGGGATATCAGGAAATAAATTAAATCAATTAATTAAAGTTGTTCAATAAAGTAAATTTTACGAATAGCTTTTTTTAATTAATTTAATAAAGTGACTTAAGTGAAAATTAAAAGGAAATATTAAAAGTCACTTTATTGATGAACTTTAATGAAATATTTCACGCAGGAATTTGAAAGCTTGGATTTAATGGTTGAAGATTTGCAGTTTGTGAATACTTGCAAGCAAGAAACATTGTTGAAACAAGTGCTTTCTATATTCAGTTTATTGCATAGGAGAGGTTGGGACTTGTTGATGTGTTTTTAATGCACATGCGGACACAGAATAAAATACCCAAAAGTAGCTTATCCTCTCTTGAACAAAATCTCTCAGATGCTGAAGATTAGTTTAAGGATCACTCGAGAAGACTCCAAGGTTCATGAATGTAGGGTCACTACGTGTGGATAAGCTCATTGGTTTGATGTGATTATGCTGGAATCACAAGGGGACTTACATTCGAATGCCTGAATGCTTGATTTGCTGGAACTCGATCATCTGATGTTGCTATATGGTGATGCTTTTGATCCTAAACTAGCTTGATTTTGAAAAAATGGCAAAAGGTAAAGGGTTGAGAAGGTCTATTCTAAGGCCTAGAATGTAAGAACATAGATGAATGACAATATGGAACTCTACCGAGAGAGGTCTCACCATCAACTTGAACAATTTGACACAAGCTCAGTGCAATCTTCTAAGGACATTTCAAAGATATTCGAATCGATACCATCAAACATTGATCACCATTCAAGTTAATGCATAAGCAATGGATAAATAACAATTTGAAGTTAAGCTCATATCATTCCAGTTGACCACACAAGGCACACTTGCAATCAGTAAGATGCTAGTGGTATGGACTAGGCAGATTCCACATAAATATATTCAACATATTCCTCCACTCAATCTAATAAACATGAAAGTAAATCGAGAAGCAAAGACCATGCGAGTTGTTGAAGTAACAAAGCAAATTCACCATAACTTCAATGAAATCAATTGTTCTTTACAACCATGTTTGGCAACAATCTTTGCCTTCTCCTACTCTAATTTCTACTCTAATTGCTATTCTATTCTCTCCTATTACTAACTATTAGTTATTAACCTTTACAAATGAAGAGTTTGAGCTTTATATAGAGAGCCCATTTACATTGAACGACCAGGATTGAATCTCCATCAATGGCCAAGATTTTACAATGAAACCCTAATTAGGGTTTGTTACAACAAACTCTCCTTAGCCAATGAGAAAATTATATTCAGTGACTGTGGACCAATAGATATCAAGGGTAGGTACATCATAGTTTGTGCATCCATGTATGAACCAGGTGCATTGCATCTAGACATGCTGATGTGGACTTCATTGACTGGAGGAATGGTGACTAGGATGCCACTTTTATCTTGCACTTCGTAGACTTGATTGGATTCATCATCATGAAGGGATATCAAGAGATATCTCTCGATACTCAACATTATCTAGCTCGCTCAAAGTAGTGGTGATGGGAATTATTGATGTAGCTGAGTCCTTCTATCCTTCCTTGCTTGCCTTGGAGTGATTGTATGACTTCTCCTTAAGATCCCCACTCAAATCTTCTTCCAACCTGATCCTTTGATCTCTTTCCATACCTCCTGCAAAACAAACAATTGAGCATCAAACATATAAGATGTATGGCTTATATAATCTCTTAATTTGACATAATCTTTGATTCTAATTTTATGTGATTTTCTCCAAATCTGATCAAAGAGAATTGATAAAAATCAATAAATTCATTGTGTGGAAGATAAGTTGAGTGCCCTAGGACAAATCTGGGTTGTCTTAAGGTGAATTTGCCGGTTGATAAGCTTGTTGGCGGAGCAAATTAGCTTCTATTTGGTGCTCAAATGATGAATCTCGCCTGCTCCAAAAGATTAGACCTGCATCTCCAATGATGAAATTCAATCTTATGCTGATGGAATTTGCTGATGTTCTGCTGAAGTTCGTTGTTCAATTGGAGTAATTTGCTGGCCTGCTGACAAAATTCGGTTTTAGACAGGAATTATGTTTTGAATTAATGCTAAAATGATCCTTTTGACTTCTCTTATATATGCGATTTAGGGTAAAGGTGTGTCTTTTGGGGTATAAGGCTGACTCACTTTAAAATAACAAATCACCTTTCCCATGCTGGCCGACTTCACCTCTTGGATTTGAGGAATTTGTTTAATAAATGATTTCAAAAATTCGCTCGAGGCCTTTTGAAAGGACATGACTTTGAGGTTCGCTCTATGTCCTTTGGAAGGACAGGACCTATAATGAAAATTCGCTCTTCGTCCTTAGGAAGGACAAGACCTATAATGAAAATTCGCTCTTCGTCCTTAATAAGGATTTCGCTCCAAGACCTTGGTAAGAACAAGATGGAATTTGCTTTCTGACTTTGGCATAGACAAGACTCAAAATGTAATTCACTCCCTGTCCTTTGCAAGGATAGGACCTAAAAATAGAATTCACTCACTGTCCTTTGGAAGGACAAGGTCAAGGTAAAGATTCATTTTAAGACTCCTCCAAGGTACACATATCCAAGTTTGCTCTGGACCCTTAGTAAGGACAAGGCATGAAGTTCACATTAGGACCTTTAGAAGGACAAGGAATAAGGCATGAAAATCACTCCAGGACCCTTGGAAGGACAGGGTCAAGTTCGCTCTAGGTCCTTTGGAAGGACAAGGCTCTTGATAAGGAATTTCCCTCTCTGACCTTGGCAAGGATGGGGTCTAAATAAGAATTTCGCTCCATGTCTTTTGGAAGGACAGGGTCTTCATGAAAATTCTCGCTCTATGCCCTTTCCAGGGACATGAATTGAAGCAAAGTTCACTTTAAGGCTTCTAAGGTACATATTTTCAAATTCACTCTAAGGTCTCTATGTGAAAGATCCCAAATGGATCCTTTTGCTGTTGCTGCTGTAAATTCTTAATTAAACATACTATATTTTTGTAATTTTCCGGTGATCTTATAGAATAGACAGAAGTTGCAGAAAGCGATTGTTTCTTTTTGGGTTTTGATGTTATAAGTAAAGTAATTGATAAATAGCAACAACTGTGAAATAAAACAGTAAACAATGTTCATATGTAAGAACATTTAAGCAATCTGAAAGTACTACAAATCATACCAGGCAAATAACCTAGTTTTGTATTCTGCAAGAATCCATACATTTATTTGGAACTGTTCTCAATCAAGATTGATGCCAGATGGAGGAATATTACTGGCAACGAACAAGGAAGACCAAATAAGTTGAATACAACCCTTCAAGCCAACATACAAACAAGCCATGGTTGCAAAGGAGGTGTGGAAGCTGCTGCAAATCACGTGCCAGCTGAAATAGACCAGCCGCCCTGTTGAAACCCCCAATATGCATGTTGAATCTTCAGGACACGAAGATGTGTCTTCTACCTCTAACAATCTCTGTGCAATCCTGGATAAATCCACTGTCAACTCCTGCTGAGGGCTACGTCCTAGCAAGCTCAGACCTGGGGTTTGCGTCCCAGACCAAAATCACTTTTCCAGAGCAATTCCCAAATTTGCAAGTTTCAAAATGATCAAAGATGCTATCAATTAGGTTTTCATCTCCTTATAACTCCTTTCCCTTTGCAAGTCGAACCCTAAAGAATAATAAAGCTTGCGCTTTATAATTAAAGTGACACTTTCCCAATTATGGTGTCAAACTATAGAAAAATATCACTTTATTGCGAATAAATAGCTTCAAGCATCCAAAAAGACTCCGGGAGGTGAGAATCATGTAGCAAAGTTCAAGACCTTTCCAACGAGCTATAACACATAGGCATATCAAACCAGATGAAGCCAAGAACCCCTTATTACTCCGAAATGGCTATATACATAGCCTTATTTTAATTTATTTAATCGCTAACTTAGGAAATATTTAAATACATTAAAATATTTCCATAGATCCAATAATAGCCCAAAATAACCAACCAAACATGAATCTGACTTCGTCACCTGTCTGTGACTGATGCCGAACAAGATGGGCCAACTGGCAGTCCCATCCCTAAAATCTAGGGATACTCCTAGAAACTAGGAAACACACCCAATCTTCTTGAAACTGAAACCATGGTATGGTCCCGTGGAACCTCAAATATGGAAACTGCCACAACCTCCTAGAAAGTAGGGAATCTCCCTAAAAAGTAGGAACCTCTCTCCAAACACCTGTAACTGCTCAAAAGGATCCTGCTCTACTCCTTGGTCCCCCAAGTGATCATTCAGTCAACTGCCAGTTCTCCCTAAAAAATAGGAACTATCGTCTGAAGGTCCAAAATGGCTCACAAAGCCCCTGCAAAGCTCCATGACCCTCAGAATGAGTCCCCTAACCATGTCATTGACCTACGGGAACTCGAATGGTAGGTCAACCCCTGCTCATCTTATGTCACCTAGAAAAGGGGACATTACAATCTTCCCTTCCCGAAGATTGCTTGCCCTCAAGCAATCTGCACCTGCACGCTGAAAACCAATTCACTGGATCCCATATCAATCTGATAAACGTTGCTTCACCCAACCGTTGCGCTACTCTGATATAAACATTTTTATACCCAAAGTGAAACAACTCATCATGGATCCACTGAAGAAATACACCACACATGTCAATACCAGGATCACAAATCTTTGCACTGTCATATCCATCCATCATGTCAATACTCATTATACTGCTGTTGTGAACCTGAACATCATCTAACCAGCTAAGAACTTCACTCCAATTGAAGCCACAAGTACTACCAACCATCAATGCTGATATGAATCCATCAATGAGCCAATTTCCAACAAGTAATGTGTGTTGAATACTTTTCCAAGACCTCCAAACAGTTGTTGTAACTTTACCTATATTTCCACAAATTAATGTGCCTTCATTAAAGGTTGCTAAGAAAATGTTTTGTTGAGCCATGTAACAAATGAAGTCCCTTACATGCTGATCTTCATAGCCGACTGTCAAATCTAAGAAAACTGAGTCACCAATCAATAAGTACAACGCTGCCTTATCATATGAAAGAGGTGACAAAATGAAAGGTGCATTGGGAACACCTTCTATGCCAATAGAGGATAACTCATTAGTGGCTGGTCCACTATGAGCCCCATTATCAATTCCATCACCATCATGTAAAAAATAACCAATATCAGCTGAAAAATCAGAATTACATAGCTCGTGTTCCTCCTTACCAATATGGTGATGAGTATCATGAATGTGCTGAAGTTGAAGCTTGGCTTGATGAGCTATCAACTTGGCTTGCTTGGCTCTTGCCAACCATCCTTCATTCATCCTCTGAGATTGCTCTATATCAGCTGCCCCAAAATGCACAAAATCTGATTTATGATGGATTGTATTATTCACATTATCATAACCCATGATTGGACCATGTGTACCTTCAAGTCTAGAATGCAAATCATTATTCTCTTCTTGACCAAAGGCTGTCATATCTTGAGGAAGAGAAGTTATA
Organism: Cryptomeria japonica; assembly: GCF_030272615.1. Classification (NCBI taxonomy): domain Eukaryota; kingdom Viridiplantae; phylum Streptophyta; class Pinopsida; order Cupressales; family Cupressaceae; genus Cryptomeria; species Cryptomeria japonica. The sequence continues at coordinate 530,510,771 of NC_081406.1, read as the reverse complement.
TCACTTTTGTTATGAACCTCGTGGGGTGGCTCGAATGACATGCTAGAGGCTGTTGATTTGCCAAGTTCAACATACACCTCCCCTATCAAGATATACTCACACACATCCGTCAAACTCTCCTCGGAACCATCACCATTAGGCACATTTTCTGTTTTGTTCCCATCTTCTAAGGTTTGATTTGAAAAATCAGACTCATTATACATGTATCTTCAATATCAAAAGCATCAGTAACACCCAAACAATGAGTGTTTGCATGAGATGACCCCTCACAACCATCACCCTCATGCACCAAAGCATCGAAATCTTGATTATGCTCAGTAGCAAGACTGCTGTCATAAAAGTCAGGGCTGCTATGGCTTGTTTTCCCCTTGCATCCCTCTTGTTTAACACTCATATATTGCGTGCCAACTATAGGAATCCCTCCTACAACTTCCTCCTCATGTGCCATGACCTTAGAATCATCATTGTGTTCATATGAAGGACTGCTGTTATAAAAATCAGAATGGTTGCCATACCTTTGTGACATGTTTTCAACATTCATAGGTACCACTTCATCCCTTGTAGCATATTCGTCAAATTCCTCATAGAGATTTTTACAAACCTCATTTATGGATGAGTCAATCGGTTCTTCTCTTTTTATTTGCAGCTGATATGAATTCATAGCATCTTCAGCTTCATCTGGAATACCCATAAATTGGGTGAAGGTAAGCATATCCTGTAGCATTTTTGGAAGGGAGCAATACCCATGATAGTTGCTTATGACTGTATCATTGAATGTTTTAACAGGGGGCCTCCTTGTACTTTTAGATGTAGTTGTACCTCTAGTGTGTCTTGAACTCTTTGAAGGTGTTTGATCAAATTCCCTTCCTGCTTGTTTATTTTTACATAACCCTGTCATGATGATTTTTTTTATGTCCAACTGAAAACCAAATCCAATCACACCAAGTGAATGCAATTACCACCCCACAAGCTAGCAGGATTATGCTCTGATACCACTGAAAGATCCCAAATGGATACTTTTGTTGTTGCTGTTGTAAATTCTTAATTAAACATACTATATTTTTGTAATTTTCCGGTGATCTTATAGAATAGACAGAAGTTGCAGAAAGGGATTGTTTCTCTTTGGGTTTTGATGTTATAAGTAAAGTAATTGATAAATAGCAACAACTGTGAAATAAAACAGTAAACAATGTTCATATGTAAGAACATTTAAGCAATCTGAAAATACTACAAATCATACCAGGCAAATAACCTAGTTTTGTATTCAGCAAGAATCCATACATTTATTTGGAGTTGTTCTCAATCTGGATTGATGCCAGATGGAGGAATATTACTGGCAACGAACAAGGAAGACCAAATAAGTTGAATACAACCCTTCAAGCCAACATACAAACAAGGCGTGGTTGCAAAGGAGGCGTGGAAGCTGCTGCAAATCACATGCCAGCTGAAATAGACCAAACGCCCTGTTGAAACCCCCAATATGCACGCTGAATCTTCAGGACAAGAAGATGTGTCTTCTACCTCTGACAATCTCTGTGCGATCCTGGATAAATCCACAGTCAACTCTTGCTGAGGGCTACGTCCCAGCAAGCTCAGACCTGGGGTTTGCGTCCCAGACCAAAATCACTCTTCCAGAGTGATTCCCAAATTCGCAAGTTTCAAAATGATCAAAGATGCTATCAATTAGGTTTTCATCTCCTTATAACTCCTTTCCCTTTGCAAGTCGAACCCTAAAGAATAATAAAGCTTGCGCTTTATAATTAAAGTGACACTTTCCCAATTATGACGTCAAACTATAGAAAAATATCACTTTATTGCGAATAAATAGCTTCAAGCATCCAAAAAGACTCCGGGAGGTGAGAATCATGTAGCAAAGTTCAAGACCTTTCTAACGAGCTATAACACATAGGCATATCAAACCAGATGAAGCCAAAAACCCCTTATTACTCCGAAATGGCTATATACATAGCCTTATTTTAATTTATTTAATCGCTAACTTAGGAAATATTTAAATATATTAAAATATTTCCATAGATCCAATAATAGCCCAGAATAACCAAACAAACATGAATCTGACTTCGTCACCTGTCTGTGACTGATGCCGAACAAGATGGGCCAACTAGTAGTCCCATCCCTAAAATCTAGGGATACTCCTAGAAACTAGGAAACACACCCAATCTTCTTGAAACTGAAACCATGGTATGGTCCCGTGGAACCTCAAATATGGAAACTGCCACAACCTCCTAAAGAGTAGGGAATCGCCCTAAAAAGTAGGAACCTCTCTCCAAACACCTGTAACTGCTCAAAAGGATCCTGCTCTACTCCTTGGTCCCCCAGGTGGTCATTCAGTCAATTGCCAGTTCTCCCTAAAAAATAGGAACTGTCGTCTGAAGGTCCAAAATGGCTCACAGAGCCCCTGCAAAGCTCCATGACCCTTAGAATGAGTCCCCTAACCATGTCATTGACCTACGGGAACTCGAATGGTAGGTCAACCCCTGCTCATCTCATGTCACCTAGAAAAGGGGACATTACACTGTGAGGTACATACTTGGCAAAAAATTCGCTCAAGGACCTTGGCAAGGGCAAGAAACAAGTTCGCTCTGGATCCTCTCCAAGGACATCAATTCAAAATTTGCTTTGGATCCCTGACGAGGACATTCGCCCTAGGACCTTAGCAAGGTACATGACAATTTCACTTTGGATCCTTCAGAAGGTACGGGAGTCTATGTCCTTAGCAAGGTACGGGGTCAAGGTACTTAGGAAAATTTCCCTCTAGTGAGGGAGCAAGGTACGCATCCTTAGGAAAGACTCTTGACTTAATCTTTTCACCTGACTTTGCTCAATTTGTTCAATCCTCAAGTTTTTCACCCATAAATCATTCTTGAAACATACTTGATGACTTACTTCACTCCACTCAAGAGACCAACCTGACATGATGACCGTCTAGATACTTGAGAAACTCTATCCCTTCAATGCAAAGACTAATAGCAAAACAAAACCGAGAAAGCAAAAAGTGGGGGGGTCCCCATTTGCAATGGGGCGATATGTGAATACCTCACAACAGGACCCATGGACAAACAGTAGTTTTGTTGGGATGGTAAAGGACTAAGATATTGGATGAATAAATGCACCCTTGCTAGGCAAACAAGTACACCATTGTTGGGCATAATAGTATAAGCTGGATGCCATATTGTGAGTTGGTTTGGCGTTGAACTCTTGAGGACTTGGACAATTGTTTTGGTTACATCTGATGGACGTTGGAGCCCATTATTGCTGAGTGAGTTAAACTTTCATTGATGGCATTGGATGGTTAGATGTTGCTGGGTGTATCAGTTGATGCTGGCCGTAGGTTATATACAAGTGCTGAGTATTCATTGTGGTGTGTGAAGATATCTCTCTGGCCGGGTGATAAGTGGTTATAAGGTAGTATGGTAGGTGCAGGTTGTGGTACCTTGGTCCACCCAACAACCTCAAAGATGACAATTGGAGCTGTAAATGCAGGCCGCTTAGCTTCAGCTGGTAGGTGTGAAGTTCCTGAGCATGTTAACAGCAGTTTTGTGAAAGTCGTTGAAGTAGCGCATGAGTTCTTTGCATTTGGTGGACTGACTTGGTGCTGGCACTAACCTGTAGAGATTGAGGTGCAAGGGACCTTAAAGAGCTGTTTGATAGGTATCCGTTATTCTTGGCACCTTCATTCTGTTTTAAATTCTGTATGCCTGAAGTTTTCATGTCTTGAAATTGTTGTATGCAACCTGCAATAAAAAGGTCAGACTCTGATAGTTAATATTTTTGTAATATGTTATTTAACAGTAGTATTATATATGAAATACTCTCTGGTTTCAGCTGTGGTCTGTAATTTACAATTCTCTTTCATGAATGTCAAGTTTGATTACCTTTATTCATGTGACATCGATGCAACACAAACTCAGTAAACAAATCAGATTACACACAAACTAGTTGTCAAACTGTCTACTCTCTAACAGCGAGGAAAGGTGAAAAATAGGGTATGTTTTGGTAAGGGTTTTTACATTAAGAAACATTCTAAAACAAGTAAATCCCTAAAAGCCCCCAACCCATGTCCAATGGTCCTTTACAGTCACCAAAAAAGAAGGAAAACAAAAGAAATGGATGAGGAAGAGAAGCAGTTTCCAAGATATCAATCAGGTGAGAACTTGATGCTTGATGTACATATGTGCAACGTTTCTTTCTTTGGCATCTCTCCATATAAATCATGTTTCATATAAAAACTATGATTATCGGTCTATTAAATGGATTATGGAATTAATTTATGCTATTTTTAGGTGTTTTTCATTTATTTGTATTTTCAAAATTTAAATATTAATTTTCAATAGCTATCCCCCTGCCATTCCCAAAATTAGGAAAACAATTCCATCCCTGGTACCTGTCCTCCCAACTCTACATCACCCCATCCCCGAAATTTGGAGAAACACTGTTTTTTATGAATTTGGTCTTTGTGTGGTGCATCATCATCAAATCACTTTTGGGAATCAACTGCCTGTTGAATCTTTCAAGAGTATGGGTTCACACAAACCCATATCCCATGAGCTTGAATAGCCCACTTGGTATGCGATGTTTTAGGTGAAATGGTGTGATTTAAATGGGGCTTTTCATTTAGTATTTCCTTATTTCCCTCTCATTGATCAAAGCAGTGTGTTGATGGGGACATGTTTGCATTTCGTCAACACAAAATAAAATACACAAAGAATATCCTATTCTCTCTTGAATAAGCAAATCTTGTATGCCATCTGACTGTCCAAACAAGATAACCCCAAGGTTTCTAGTGTCACGTCTTGATTGTGCTTAGGATAACTCACTGATCATGTCATTTGCTGGTAATTACAAAGGGACTTACGCATCTAACAAGCTGGTCTGCATCTGATAGAGCAATCTAATTGATGCTTTACTTCTCAAACTAGTTAAATAAATAGCAAAAGGATAGAGTTTAGAGAATCTAGGGACAATGATGGTAATAGCTGATGCTGCAGATAGACAGATTTCTCGTAAGACTGATTCTTGCTTAACAAAAGATAAACTCACAATGCCACAGAAATAGTGCAATCTTCAAAGGGAAATAAAAGATTTTTAGATCATGAACATTCATTTAGATACCCAATTCTGGCACGATCAAAACAAACATCCATAATTGAAATAATAGCAATAATAGGCTCAGACTACCCATGCACAGAGACTTATAGCCAACAAATCTCCAATGGTATTAACTAGAAATCGATTAGATATCCTCACACTTCACCATTAAATCACTGAACTTTAACTCATTTTGATGAAAGAAACCATGCAAATAGGTGAAGGCAACTAGCAAAACACCATACTTCAATGCTTTATTCATTTACTTCAACTACTATCACAACAATCTCTGTTCAGCAAATCCTACTCTACTCCTAGTTCTAACTTGTTGGCTACTGCTACTTCTAACCCTAATTCTTACTTCTACATTCTAACCTCTAACCCTTTACAATGAAAGAGGCATTGGCCTTTTACAGATTTTACTTTTTGAATCAATGGCTAGGATTTAATCCATTTAATGGCCCAAATTTTCCCTCTAGAAACCCTAATAGCTTTTAGTTAATGATCTCAACAACTTTCAACCACTTTCCAATTACTCCCACTACAAGACAAAATGACAGCCTAGCAAAATAACAACTTTTGGCCTTTCTAGCATTGTATTGAATCTTAGCCGAAAAGTTGTTATTTTTACAATAAATCAAATTCTTTTTACAACAAATCATCTTCCAGCTCAAACTCGGCTGTTCCTTTCCTATTTTTGTATGTCTCCTATAGCATTCTTATGTCTTGTCACTGTTTTCCAAAAATTTGGAAAAGACACCCTCTGGACTATGATAGTGGTATTTCATCTTCATACCTTGTCATTAGTTCTACAGCATGTTCTTCATTGGCACAGGTCTGTTCGTATCTCTAGAAGTTTGGTTGGTCTTCATGTTTCCCATTTGACCTTAATCAATCCTCTAGCATGCCTCTTCACTGTGATTATATTTCCAATATGTGCTCTGGATTCCCTCTTCTGACTCCTTCCCAGTGGCCTTAATCTGCAAAACAAGTAACTTCATTACTTATTAAGAATCAAAGGAATCCTAGGATTAGCCTTTCAAATGTTGTCACATGAAGGGAAGCCATGACAAATAATGTGACAACATTACAAAGATTCTCATCAATTCCAACTCCTTAAGGCACCCCATGCTTGATCAACTTTTATATTTATTTCATGAGATTACATTCAGTGCTCCTTATTTTTTTGGTGAAGTACCCCAATTTGATGGGCATTCAATTCATGATCCCCCTTAGCTTGCATTCATAGTCCTTTGTGGGATTTGGAGTGTCTTTGAATTTGTATCTCCATCTTGCCAATGCCAATGGATATGATTCAGGATCCCCCCACCTTGTGGTTCATTGGCTAGGTCATTAGACCTGATTCAGGCTTTAAGGAGATAGATTGGAAACTTAGCACCCTTTGTTGTTGTATGAATCATATCCTTGGAAGAGGTTTATGATTCTCTGCCCTAAGTTTGAAGCTTGGAAGGTGTCCTGAATCTACAAAAAGAAGTGGAAACTCAGGCATAAACTCAGACTTAGGACAGGCCTTTGGATCAGACCACAACTTGGGCTAAAGCAAACCTCAGAAAACTCGGTCCTAGGAGGAGTATCAGGATTAAGGGGGAAATTCGCTGCTTGGACAAGTTTTGGGATTAGTGTTTGTTCTTTTTAAACTATAAAATACCAAGTTTGAAACTGGAAAACTTTAGTTTGGGGTGAAACTCGGTGTTTGGAAACCTTTTGGGAATAAGTCTTAATCCCATTTTGGCTGCAGGTACCAAGTTTGAGAAAGAGACACTTAAGTCAAGGGGAAGATTCGGTTCTGAGAAAGGTTTTGGGAATAAGGTCTCATTCCTATCTTGCATACAAATACCGAATTTCTGACTACAATACTTGTTCATGCTCATGGATTTCTTACAAACTCAACTTAGGATTGTCTTGTCTTGGATTGAACATGCTCAAATCTGCCTATGGAATGCCATGGAGAATTTTCTTGACAACACCCCAGTTCAACCTGCAAACTCAGTACTTGGAAAACTTTTGGATTAAAGGCTTATTGCAAACTTGACTACAAATACCGTACTTGGAGAATGCAGGTTGAAACTCGGTGTCTGGATGACATTTAGGATTAGCACCTATTCCTGAATTAGTGTCACCACCGAACTTTAGGATGGAACTTCAAGTTAGGGGGGGAAATTCGGTGTTAGGATAGGTTTTGGGAATAAGGTTTTATTCTACTTTGTGTTCAACCACTGAATTTGGTCTTTGAAAACTTGGTCACAGCACAGTTTATAATTCCTAAAGTTCCTCCCAATACCGAGTTTGGGGAGGTCATGGAGTAAAATCCGGTGTTTGGAAGGTTTTTAGAATTTTAAGAGCCAATTCCAATTTTGACACCAAACACCGAGTTTGAAGGAGAGAAACCCAAGCTTAGGTGTAAAATTCAGGGCTTGGGAAGGTTTTAAGATTAGCTTGCTCTCCCCTTTGATTGCTAAGCACTTGCTCCTAATCAATGTTGGTCTTGAAACCTATTTCTTTCTTCTTCTCCAAACAACTAAGCCAATCCTCATGTTCGTATGCTTGCCTTAAACTTGAAACCGCAATTCATTCCTTATGCCTTTAAACATCTCTGAGTCTTCAAGCTCTCTGCTGGAGGCTAGGCTTGATTTAGACTTGGGCTCCTAGGCTTACACCCTTTGATTCCCATCACACTCTTGCAACTTTGACCTAATCTCTCTCTCTTTCAAGCAATCTTAAATTGACAGGGTTGCTGCAAGACACCAGCAAAGCAAGCAGAAGGAGAGGGAGGTCCCTGTCAGAAACGGGGTGTGTGTGTGTAACACAACACAGTGCGCAAACACATTTCAGGCTCCTTTTCTTCCTGATCAAAGTGCAATATTAAACTGATCAAAAAGGAAATTACATAAAAAACTAGAGGCACAAGTGCCATGATCATGGTAGAGAGCATGAATCTCCAACTAGAAATTTATAAATAGATCATTGAGTCCATAACCATGATTGAACAGACCAGAATCAGAGAAACGGTGAATTTAAACTATCTAATACTAGTTTTATCTGTCATTACTCAAAAATAAAAATAGCTGAATGGATTTAGTCAGAAAAAAAAATAGTTTAAACTGTCATTGCAATGGAAAAATCAAAGTCAAGGTTTTCAGAAGCAGATTTATTTTTCAGCTTTTTGTTTTCAAATTTTCACAGAGGAGAGTAAACCTGTTTCAGAAATGGGAATCTTTTGGAAGGCTGTTTTCTTTGAATGCAAATTTATTTTCAAGTTTGAAGAAGTTTCTCAAGTATTTTTCAAATTTCTTTGGAGTTCTTTTCAAATTTTTTTACCTTGGAAAGCCTAACAGTTATCCAAAAAAATTAAAGTCTGTAAAATTCTACAGATTTCATCAGTAAACATGATATGCGAGATGAAAGAACCACCATGGAATCATCCAAGGAAATAAAAAAGGTTAGGTAGAGGGCACTCAGTATGACAGCCATATAGGCAAGGCATTAACAGATTAAAATATAAATTACAAGGATTCTCAGGCATGATGTGAGGTTATGTGAACAAGTTCCCCAATATAATCTTTTACGGCATGGAAAAATTGAAAAAAAGATCAGACAGAAAGACAAAAGGGATGAATTAGGGGAGACGTCCTCTCCTCAGGCTAGGATTGGAGGTGGGGCCAGCTGTACAAACCCCATTGATAGATTCTGTGAGACTCAATCAAAGTTTTGAGCTGCCTGACCAGCTAGTCATGCTACTGCCAGTCCCATTCCTACTGAACTGCATTGATTCTTTGTCCAAATACTTAAACCTGTTCGAGTTCGCAACTGTCAGTTGCAAGTAACAGTTGGAACTAAACCCAGTTTCAATGCATAAGAAAACAATTAGAGGTTTTTGGATTTATTCCAATTCTCCCATCAATGTGATGAGATCTTCACATTCGCAAGAAATGATTGATATTCACTATTGTTACTATTTGTAGTACAAGATTCAAAGCCCCTGGCTATGGAAGACGTGAGCAAATTATTTGAAGAGCAGTGTGTATTTTGGATACAAAAGGTCAGTAGTATAATGTCTAAAAGTTGGACTAAATTTTGAAAGAGAACAATTTTGAACTTCCACATCTCTTTTATAGGACTATATATGTTTTTGAAATTAGTTGATAGATTAAGAAAAAAAAAATCTCTAAGTTGCTTTGTGATTTGTGAGAGGAGGTTGTCTTGGAGGTAGGGGTTAAACTAAAAATATGATATCTTTAATATATTACTTCAAATTGTGTTGTACTTGTAATTAAAAACTTTTTTATATTGTAGAAAAATACCCTGTATTTTTAAATGGCCTTATGCAGCTCACCACATAGACTTGATGCTGAAAGCAACCCAAATACTTTGATTGGTTAACCAATTTTGGATAAAGAAAACTGCTCAACTACGTACATCTCTGATCATCCATGTATCCTCAACTTGATGGGGGAACGCACTGAAAAAAATAACTTGGTTGGCATGCCATCACTACCTGTGAAAAATTTCATTTTCTTGCATGTTAGTTTTGAGAATGGGAAAATTTAAAAACAAATTTTTCATCAAAGGGTGGACAACTTCCTTCCAGACCAGGAAAATATATGGCATTACTGTTGTTGAGCATGTATTGCAAGAAGTATTTTGGAGGACAACTCATGAAACAATGAAAATGTGAGAGCCTTAGGTTAAGTTTCTTCATCTGAGGGATGGGATAAACTTCCCAGGCCTATATTTATGAGGGCATAGATATGGCCAAGTATAGGAAATTAAAGTTCTATATCAGGGCAGTGAGGACAAACAGCATGCTATACATCTGGCAGTCCATGTGAAAATGTTACCATATGGGAAGATCTAAGACAAAATCCATGTTTGATAGTATAAGAGTGTAGAAGGTTGTAAAATGCAGGTCACCCTTCACGTCTTGTAGCAACTCGTCTTTATCACCACGCTTCATAAAGCTTTTTTCTTTCCACAATTCAATATTGTGATGTCCATCAACCAGATAGCAACGTAAATCAGACAAACACATTGTATTATTGGCATACCCATCTTCTACATTGGCATTGTCCATGTACTGTGTTGTTCTCAGGAAATATCAATATTATATGAAGTTTCTATGATATGAGGGCATCCCTAGAACATCAAGAAAGTTTCAGGTTATTTTTAGGAAATGTGGGCATTAAAACATTAAAAATATTAAATTTATCTTTTAAGATGAAACACAAACTATAAATTCAATATATGCGAATCACCATCATATCATTCCTTTAAAAATAGTATAGATATCTAGTTCTACTTGTAACTTTTCATTCTCATCATTTGATATTAATTTATAATTAAAAATTAAAAAATATAACAAATATTTAAATATAATGAGTTTTGAACTATCAATCACATTTTAAAGCTGATATTCATGAGATTGAAATTGAAGGTTAAAACAAAATAGAAGCGATAAAATCTGAAGATTAATATCATATCATATATGCCCATTAAAGTCATAAATCGTATAAATAATTTAAATCCCAGAATCAAAGTACTAAGAAATCCTTCCTATATTCTAATAATAAAAAATGTAAGAGCTCTGCAAGTAACCAAAAAGCATGGAGCACACCTGAAAATTGATAATTTAATAAAACCAATATTTAAATACAACGAGCCATCATATCACTATTTAAAAATTGACATAATATTATATATGTTCATTGTTAATTGAATGGTAAATCATAAAAGATAATTCAAATCCCTCACATCAGTTAGTAATAAATCCAGTCTAAATACTAATAATCAGCAAAAATGTCAAGTCCTCCAAATAACCAAAGAACATAGAACACGGTTGGCTCTTGTATTTTCTATCATAGTAGTATTACATTTACTTTATATTGATAGAGTAAATAAAAAGTATAAGTAGAATTTAGTTACTTAGAATTATATTGGGGAAAACTAGGGGAAAATTGGCAAACTAAAAGACACTGTAATTACCATGTCCCCTAATAAATGATTGACAAATGTTAAAAAATATTAATTATTTTATATGAACCTTCCCATTCATTTATATAAATAATTAATATTTACATGTATTATGGTTAAAAGGCATGTCTTTTAATTACATGTATTTTTGTTTAACACCGTAAATAGTCTTAACTATTACGGGATTTTTAACCAACTTGGTGTTAATAAAAGAATGGGCACCAGAGATGGAGATATATCGGATTTTATACAAAAGCAATGTCTGGGGTGAAGGTTGATTATCTGTGAGATATCAAGCCTATGAATGATTTCCTTTCGCCAGCCATAACTGGCCTATTGGAACTGTGAATCAAGGAGTAGTCTACGGCGTGAGTGTTGATGATATTATTGTCACACGTATTCATACATACAAACTGGAGAAAGACTATAAGAAGTTTGGCAGGGAGGCACGCTAATTCCATTCCTCACGGAGACTACCCGAAACCTAGCGGAAAGGCACACAAATTCTATTCTTCCCATCGTGTCAAAGAAACCCGATATCGGGTGTAGTTATTAATACGAACTCTTGTTCGTTTCACGTGAGACAGAGACCAGACTTTGGGTGTATTCCCGTCTTGACCCTGCAATCATGAAAGTCCCATTAGAGTAGCAGAAGTAACGTAAATGGTGGTGTAGCAGAAGTATCCTGCCGAAGTATCCCTGCCCATGGTGTAGCGGAGTTGAACTAACAGGAGTATCATTATCCAGAAAACCCGATATCGGGTCTACCTTTGCTCGCCACTGTAATCACGAAGAACATAGTTGTGCGTAGCATATACCATGGAGAAGGTGTGATCCAGGTTCATCACATGAACCGTTATTCCGTGAGGCTAAGTGCAGAACGCATTCATACATGGAAGACCTTCTATTACGATCAACCGGTGCATTCATGAAGACCTCCCGATAGCAGACAGCCACGTTATTGGCATCAACAGCCACTGCAACTTCAACAGGTGCATCATGACTTTTACGATATTGAATGCTGTAAATACTGTTTAGAAATTGTTATGTTTATTCACAAACATGAAATATAATTAGAGACTGCACGGGTTATACTTCAAAAGACATTCATAGGCCCTCAATGATCAACCGGCTAATTAAATACTATATAAACTGGAAATATATCTATTTGCAGTCAGTCCTAGTAAGGAACTTTACAGTGGTATCAGAGCTCTTGAATCCTGCCAGCCTGTAGGGTGTTTGAAACTTCATGAAAATTTAATGCACAGTTGAGTATGCACCAGGGAAATTATAATTTCCGAAGTACTAGGGCCGGTCAAAACAGATTTCAAAACTCTCCTTTAGCATAGAGTAGTTCATCTATTCCGTTTGAAATTGAGGATAGCCACACCGAAACAGACGAGGAATTTATTTTTGAAACCAACATGGGAGACCCGGATAACAATAGGGACCTATTGGCTGCATTAATCAGAAGTCAGCAAGATATGCAAGATAATGTTAATAGAATGACCAACTTGATGACCCAATTTATGGCTAATAATATAAATCAGCACCAAAATAATGGAAGACAGAATAATCAACATCAAAATAATGGGGGAAACAATGGGGGTAGAGATGAACAGTCTGTCAATAATCAGCCAGAAAGAATAGGAACAGCTAGACCATTTATGCCTACATTTACTGCTAGAAACCAGCCGCCTGAAAATGAACCTACAATAAGAGAAATACAGGAAGAAATACATCAGGATTGGTTAGGCTCTGGAGAAGAATTAAGATCAACAATGACATTTAGAGAATATTTAGATGTCAGAATGAAACATAGGCCAAGAGGGCAGAGAGGAAACAACAGTGAATTGCAACGGAAAATTGGGAAAATGTCTATTCCTTATTTTGATGGAACAAGTAAAACAACTGCTCGAGCATGGGTGCAAAAATTAGACACATACTTCCAATTAAATCCTATGTTGGAAGATGAGGCAATTAAATATGCCACATTACATCTTGATGGTGTAGCACATGAATGGTGGCATCATGGGCAAGTAACCTTGGGTCATAATTTGATAAGTACTTATGTTGAGTTCACTGAGAAACTTATTGACAGGTTTGATTCTAAAGATCCTGAATTACATCTTAAAGATTTGACTCAGCTTAAGCAAACTGGAACCGTTGAGCAATATATTTCTGAATTTGAAAAATTAGCAGTTTTAGTTACTGAAATTTCAAAAAGACACAAGATTGTAATATTTATAGATGGATTGTCTGATTCCCTCAAAGGTTGGGTTAAGTCCTTAAATCCTCTTACCTTACAAACAACTGTCAAAAGAGCAAGAGAATTAGAACCATCTTCCAAAGGAAATTTTTTTAATAAAGGACCACCTCCTAAACCAGAAAAAGATAAACAACCTTTCAATAAAGATAATTTCCCTAAAAACAGGTTAGATAAAGAGGAAAGGGAAGAGTTGAGAAGGAAAAAACTATGTTTCAGTTGTAGGGAAACATGGCAGCCTGGACATAGATGTTTAGGGAAGGGAAAAATTCATTATATTGAGGTTATGTCTGACAGTGAGGATGAAGAGAATGTTGATCCTAACATAGAACAAGCATCACAGAACACAGAGTCAGAAACAGGTACTAAACAAGGAGAAGGAGTAATAGCACCTATGACAGGAACTCCCCATTATAATATTTTCAGAGTTAGAGGAGTTTTGAATGGACAGCGTGTGATTGTTATGCTTGATAGTGGTTCTACACATAATTTTATAGATGCATCACTTGTGGAAAGACGTGGTTTGCAGACTGAAAAACATGAAGGATTTGATGTTAGAGTAGCCAGTGGAACTAATTTATCTAGTACTCATAAAGTTCCTAAATTGAATATTACCCTTGGCAATTACACTGTTACTGATGATTTTTATGTGATTGATTTGGCTGACACTAATGTTGATTTGGCTGGCATTAGATGAATATACACAGAGTTTTAAAAGAATGGAATTCTCTTTTAAAATTGATGATAATAGGGTAGTCCTTCGTGGTATGTCTAACAGTGGTCCTAGAATCGTTAGTGCTAAAAGAATGGAGGCTATTTTCAGACATGGAGATGTGGCATGGTCAGCACAATGTTTAATCTCCAACAAGGTATCAGGCTTTGAATCTAAATCTTATCAAGATGATTTGTTAAAAGTATTAGATTCACATCATTTGGTTTTTAGTGATATTCCTCCAGGAGGAATACCTGATAGAGGATTTGAACATACTATTGAATTAGAAGAAGGTGCTAAACCAGTTATCACAACTTCTTATAGACACCCTAAAACATTCAGGGATGAAATAGAAAAGGCAATTAAGGAATTATTGAATATGGGGCATATCAGACCTAGTTCTAGTCCTTTTGCATCATCTGTATTGTTGGTAAAAAAGAAGGATGGAACTCTTCGTATGTGTATTGATTACAAAGCACTTAACAAGAAAACAATCAAAAACAGAAATCCAATTCCTCGAATAGATGAATTGTTAGATGGATCGCATGGTGTTGTTTATTTTTCTAAAATTGATTTGAGATCAGGATATCATCAAATTAAGTTAAGAGATCAAGATATTCATAAAACTGCTTTTTACTGTCATTATGGTCATTATGAATTCTTGGTTATGCCGTTTGGTCTAACAAATGCTCCGGCAACATTTCAGTCCTGTATGAATCATATCTTTAACAAACAGTTAAGGAAATTTTTGCTAGTTTTCTTTGATGATATATTGATTTATAGCAAAACTTGGGAGGAGCATTTGAAACATATTGATATAGTTCTTGGTATTATGGAATCTCAATCACTATATGCAAAAGCTTCTAAATGTGAATTTGGAATGATTGAAATCTTGTATTTAGGGCATATGATCAGTGCAACAGGGGTACAGGTTCATCAAGAAAAGATAAGAGCTATCTTGGATTGGCCACCACCATGGAATCTTACAGAATTAAGGGGATTCCTTGGATTATGCAGTTATTACAGAAGGTTTGTCAAAGGTTTTTCACAGCTAGGGGCACCGTTGACAGATCTTACCAAAAAGGGGGCATTCCATTGGACCGAAGAGGCACAACAAGCTTTCGAGAAACTGAAAGAGGTAACGAGCTCTTGTCCAGTACTTGCACTCCCAGATTTTAATCAGCCTTTTGTCTTGGAATGTGATGCATCTGGTGAAGGAATAGGAGCAGTTTTAATGCAAAATAAACATCCTATAGCATATGAAAGCAGGAAACTTAATAATCTAGAGAGATTGTATTCTATCTATGACATAGAAATGTTGGCAATCATGCACGCATTGGCAAAATTTAGGCAGTATTTGGTTGGTGACAAATTTGTAGTAAAAACTGACCATAACAGTTTGAGATATTTTTTGGGACAGAAAGACTTGAATGACAGGCAACAAAAATGGATGAGTAAGATCCAAGCTTATGATTTCGAAATTGAATATGTAAAAGGTAAAAACAATGTTGTTGCAGATGCACTATCCAGAAGACCTGAAATAAATGCATTATCTGTAATAACAGCTGATTGGAAATCTTTATTACTGGTGGAACATTCTAAGGATTCTTTTGCTTGTGATTTGTTAGATGGTAATACACAAGATGATAAATATAGGGTTGTAAATGATGTTATCTATTACAAAGACAAAATTTATTTGATTCCAGGATCGAAGTTGAAAGAGAAAATCCTCCAATCAGTGCATGATGTTCCTTTAGCAGGGCATCCAGGCTACTTCAAAACTTACCAGTAGATAAGAGAAAGATTCACTTGGAAAGGACTAAAGAATGATGTCCTTCGCTATGTCAAAGAATGCATCACTTGTCAACAAAATAAAGTAGAGCATACTTATCCTACGGGTCTATTGCAGCCTTTGCCTATACCGGAACAGAAATGGGAAAGTATATCTATGGATTTTATTACGGGCTTACCACGATCTCAAGGTAAAGATTGCACTTTTGTCGTGGTTGATAGATTAACTAAATTTGCACGTTTCTTATCTATCACTACAGAATTCACAGCTGTTTAGCTCGCGGAACTATTCTTTCGAGAGGTGTTCCATCTACATGGTTTACCAAAAAATATCATCAGTGACCATGATAGCAGATTTTTTAGTATATTTTGGGGGGGACTTTTCAGATTGACAGGTACCGAGTTAAATCACAACACAAGTTACCACCCTCAAACCGATGGACAGACAGAAATAGTAGACAAGTGGATTGAGGGATACCTTCGCAATTATGTGTCTGGTCATCAGAAAGCATGGGTTCGTTGGCTATATTTGGGTGAATACTGCTATAACACTACATACCATATATCTATCGGTATGACTCCTTTCAAAGCATTGTATGGGTATGATGCACTATCTTTCATTGACCTTGCTTTCGATCAGAGTAATGTACCCAAATCTCGTGATATACTCCAAGAATGCCAAGATATAATGAAAGCACTTAAGGAAAATTTGCAATGTACACAGAATCAACAAAAAATGTATGCCGATAAAAAGCGTGTTGAGCGTCACTTTGAGATAGGAGATTTGGTGTATCTCAGACTACAACCCTATAGGCAATCATCTCTCAAGCGTAGTGGGGCTGAGAAATTGAAGCCTCGATTTTATGGGCCATACCAGGTAATTCGAAAAGTTGGTGCAGTGGCATATGAATTAGAGTTACCGGCCGAAAGCAGAATACATAATGAGTTCCACGTATCGTGTCTCAAAAGACCTTTGGGTCAACTAGTGAAAATTTCAGAAAATCTACCGCCACTGGATGAGGAAGGGAAATTAGCAATGATACCTGAAGTGATTTTGGAGACCCGCGACAGGCATTTGCGGAATAGGACAATTAGGGAATATCTCATTAAATGGCAGAATTTACCATTAGATGATGCTACTTGGGAAAATGAGTAGGTTCTTCAACATCCGAAGCTACAATTGCTTGTGGGAAAGCAACATTTGGGCAGGGGCGACTGTCATGTCCCCTAATAAATGATTGACGAATGTTAAAAAATATTAATTATTTTATATGAACCTTCCCATTCATTTATATAAATAATTAATATTTACATGTATTATGGTTAAAAGGCATGTCTTTTAATTACATGTATTTTTGTTTAACACTGTAAATAGTCTTAACTATTACGGGATTTTTAACCAACTTGGTGTTAATAAAAGAATGGGCACCAGAGATGGAGATATATCGGATTTTATACAAAAGCAATGTCTGGGGTGAAGCTTGATTATCTGTGAGATATCAAGCCTATGAATGATTTCCTTTCGCCAGCCATAACTGGACTATTGGAACTGTGAATCAAGGAGTAGTCTACGGCATGAATGTTGATGATATTATTGTCACACGTATTCATACATACAAACTGGAGAAAGACTATCAGAAGTTTGGCAGGGAGGCGCGCTAATTCCATTCCTCACAGAGGCTACTCGAAACCTAGCGGAAAGGCACACAAATTCTATTCTTCCCATCGTGTCAGAGAAACCCGATATCGGGTGTAGTTATTAATACGAACTCTTGTTCGTTTCACGTGAGACAGAGACCAGACTTCGGGTGTATTCCCGTCTTGACCCTGCAATCACAAAGGTCCCAGCAGAGTAGCAGAAGTAACGTAAATGGTGGTGTAGCGGAAGTAACCCGCCAAAGTATCCCTGCCCGTGGTGTAGCGGAGTTGAACTAACAAGAGTATCATTATCCAAAAAACCCAATATCGGGTCTACCTTTGCTCGCCCCTATAATCACGAAGAACATAGTTGTGCGTAGCATATATCGTGGAGAAGGTGTGATCCAAGTTCATCACATGAACCGTTGTTCCGTGAGGCTAAGTGCAGAACGCATTCATACATGGAAGACCTTTTATTACGGTCAACCGGTGCATTCATGAAGACCTCCCGATAGCAGACAACCACGTGATTGGCATCAACAGCCACTGCAACTTCAACAGGTGCATCATGACTTTTATGATATTGAATGTTGTAAATACTGTTTAGAAATTGCTATGTTTATTCACAAACATGAAGTATAATTAGAGACTGCACGGGTTATACTTCAAAAGTCATTCATAGGCCCTCAATGATCAATCGGCTAACTAAATACTATATAAACTGGAAATATATCTATTTGCAGTCAATCCTAGTAAGGAACTTTACAGTAATATTCATAATAATAAGGAAAAAGACATTGTTTTGTTATCTCATGTCAAATAAAGTGTGTATACATAGAAAGTGACTTAAACATATAAGCCTAAGAAATGAAAATGGAATTTGTTTATTAATTTTGACAATTACTATGTAAACTATCTCGAAATTTGAAGTTCAAACCAAGACTATAAATTACAACTTAGTAACATCCATATTAGAATATTATATTTAAAAGTAAGAAAACAAAGCCTATGAGGCTACAATCCACTACAAGGCTACAAAATGTAACAAAGTTGAATGTTCTCTAAGGATAGGAATCCTCACCATCCTTTTTGGAAATAAATTATTATTCATATCTAGAGATCCAACTTCTCTAATGGAGAAAGGAGCACTTGCAAGACATGAGATTCACTCATGGACATGCAATTTTCCTACCTTGTCCTTGGTGACCGCATCCACAACAAACTATGCAGGAGAATATAACTATTCCTCAGGCACATCTTTACATTAGGCTACATTTTGCAACTATACATTCATAATAGGCCATGGCCACTCCACATTAAAATCTTACAACTCTCCTAGAGACTACAAGGATACAAAGCCTCTGTAACTTCATTGCGATGGCTAAACTCTTGGTCTCACTAGGCTAGATTGGTATAATGCCAAATGATATCCACAGTGTTCCTTAGTAGCACTTAGCGCATGCCTAAAAACACTACAATATTTTGTGCTACCAAACCACTTCATCTAGCAATGTTCTTTTAGATTGTGAATGTTCTACTTTTGTGCATTGTTCTGCATATTAGTTCTTTCACATAGAGACCAACTTCTCTTGAAAAGGCAACATGGATTCCACAACACCCTCTCCTTTTAGTGCTAGAGCATAGGGACTAGCTTTCCTTGACATCAAAAACCATAAATAGTTAGGACCACAATTTAGTTTGCAACCACACCAACATAATCAATACCTTCACCAGGATTTGGTTAGAAGTACAATTGCTTCGAACCTCCACTAGTTTCTTGGTAGGATTAATTGTTTTTTGGTTTCACATCTACAAATCATTAGTAGATAAGGACACTAAGTTGTGCCCTACATGCAACTTTTCCCATCTTCTATATCAGCACCTCTAAGTTTTCCCAACATAATGAGGACTCCATTAGATAGGAAAAGATGTAAGATTTGACTATAGAGGTATCCACGCAAGATCTAGAGGCCTAATGGAGAGCACAAAGAACACATAAGATAAATAGGACAAGAATAAATTGTATTCTTGTCAAAGAATGCAAATAGAATATGAACAATATACATGAATGAAAAACCCTTCGTTTCCAAGGTGAGATATAGGATAACATAAGATTATGATAAGTGTCTTAATCTTATGATATGAGACATATAATGAAAATGCCCTAAAAGTGTCCTAAGTAAGCTTAAGTGGTAAGGTGTCAAAAGGACCCAATAGTGGAACTAGTTAGGGAAATAATACTATTCACACCAACAACCTTCTTAAGTGCAACTTAAGAGGATAAAGAATACATGAAAACATGTAAATGTGGGTCTCACCTATGATGATTGATGAGGTACTCATATACAAATGAATCTTTCACAAATAGAGAAAACAAGAAAAGCCATTAGATAAAATTCCTCTCCAAAAGAAGGAAAAACATGAGAAATATTATCTACAAGCTAAGGGTGAAACCCCATGTCAAGAATAAGCCCCCCCTATAAGAGAGAATGAATGAAGAAGGTTAGGTAACCCCCCTTTAAGAAATGTCTCGCACCCCCAAGAGAGATCACAAATGATGATACTCTCAAAGGATTTGGTGAAGATATTTGCAACCTACTTTATTGTAGGACAATACTGCAAATCAATGACCTACTCCTGACTCAACTCCCTTATGTAATGTATGTGGATCTTAATGTGTTTAGTCTGTTGATGTTGAATTAAGTCCTTCAGGATATGGATGGTACTTAGGTCATCACAAAAGAGGATAGGTGATTGAGAAAAAGTGATGCCAAACTTAGTCAAAATATTTTGAAGCCAAATAGCTTTAGTTCTAGTATTAACAACTCCTTGATACTCTACCTCAACTAAAGAAAGAGCAATCATATGCTACGTATTCCTTTTCCAATGAATGGGGCTTGAACCAAGATGAAAGTTGTAGTTTAATATGAACTTATGATCATCAAGATTGCTAGCCCAATCAAAATCTATATATCCAACTAAGTCCAGTCTTGTACCTACTACATAGTGAATCCCATGTTGATGAATGCCCTATATGTAATTTAAGATGCGTTTGGCTGCTTTCCAATGAAGCTCATGTGGTTTCTACATAAGTGTGAAACCATGCCAACCACAAAAGAAAATTAGAGTGAGTGTGAGTCAAATAGATGAGATTCCCAGCAAACTAACGATACAAAGTGGTATTAACTAGTAAAGTAGAACATTTCACCTCAAGCTTGACTCTTGATAGAAAGGGAGTTGGTGTAGCTTTATAATCAACCATTCAGATTTGAGTTAGTAGATCAAGAACCTACTTGGGCTGGTGGAGAGTGATCCTAGAAGAGGACTAAGTGATCTTGATCCTAAGAAAGTAGTGCGAAAAGCCCAAGTCAGTCATAGCAAATTTGTCATGCAAATAAAATTTGACTTTGCTAATCATGGATGATGAACTCCTTGTAATGATCATTTTATCAACATAAAGAACAAGAAGCAAATGAGAGTCATCTTGTTGCAATATATAGATATTTTGATCTGAGGGCGTTAGGAAAATCCAACTAAGAGAAGAAAGGAGTTGATCTTCACATACCAAATCTGAAGGGCTTGTTTGAGGCCGGCCACATATATAGACTTCCTCAACTTGCAAACCAACAAAGAATATCTGGCTGCTCCACGTAAATCTTCTCTTGAAGATCCTCATGAAGCAATGCACTATCCACATCCATTTGATGTATAGCCCATCCATGAGTTATAGCAATAGCAAGATTTAGGTGAATGGAATTCACCTTTGTGACAAAGGCAAAGGTCTCACTATAGTCAACACCAAGAACCTACAAAAAAACTTTGGCGACAAGCTGTGCTTTGAACTTATCAGTTCGATCTGTTGTGAATTTAGTTTGATAGATCCACTCATTGAACCATTTTTCTTCCCTTAGGAAGAGGGGCAAGGCCCCATGTGTGGTTCCTCATCAAGGAAATATACTCTTCCTCAATTGCTCAATTCCACTCAACAATGCTTGATGCTTTCTTAAATGATTGTCGATTAGAAACAGAGTCAATTTATAGATGTTGAAGATGATAATGCTATGACCGATTCTTGCAAGTATTTGAAGGATCCCCAACAAATGTGCCTATTGGTTGTAGAGTCTATTGAGGGAATGAAGAAGACAGGGATGAATGACAAGAATCCTTAGCCTTAGAATGTGAACCCAATGAAGGTGCAAACTTGTGAGTTCGAAGTGAGGTGGACTCCTCTAAGTCATTGTCCTCTAAGCCCATTATGGAGGAAGGATGAGGAGGATGAGAGGACAAGTTACAAGAGCTTTCTGTTAAGTAAACACTCCTCTCAATGAAGACTTCATGTATCTTTGGATCCAATAGTTGATAACTTGATACCCCTTGACAGCATCAGGATGACCAACAAATATGCAAGGCTGACTTTGAGGTTCTAAAGCCTTGCATTTCTCTAAAGAAGTGTGTGCCTAAGTAGGGGAGCCAAACACTTGAAAATGCCTCACAAGTAATTTCCTTCCACACCAAGCTTCAAAAGGAGTCATATCTTTCAAATCTTTTTGGGGCACACGAAACTAAATGGGTGCAACATAATTAATGGCTTTAGCCCAACGTTTTTGAGAAAGAGAATAGACATGAATCATGCCCTTTTAGCAACTCCATTTTGTTGTGATGTGTATGCAATTGAAGGTTGAAGGTCAATTTGTTGAAAAGTGCAAAATTGTTGAATGAGCCTTAAAATATTCAAATTTATCAAAGATTTCATCATTTTGGTGAAGAAAGTAGATGTGTATATTTGGAATAGTCATCAATGAAGGTGAGTACATAGTTGGCCTTAATATAAGACAAGGTAGGAAAGGGACTTGCTAGATCATTTTGAACCAATTGAAAGACTTGTGAAACACTTTAAGACTTCACTTTGTCGAACTTGTCCTCTGGATGCTTGCCCATAGCACAACTTGAACAAAAACCATCTAAAAAACAGATACGATGAAGTCTCATGACCATATCTTGCAAACTATGCTCCTGAAGATAGCAGTCGTTAAGATGGCCAAACCACTCATGACATAGATTACTCATTGAGTTTGAATAGGCGAATAAAGCTATAGAAGAAGATTGTGGCACAAAATGGGAGGATGCATATAGTAGAAACTCATGGTCATCCTTCCTCATGATCTATAATCACAACTAAATCATGAGAAAAAAACTTTCTTACCATTACCAAGATGAGTGTTTTGGTAGATAGAAAGAAGATTGGCACACAAGTTAGGAACACAAAGAACATTCTTAAATAATCCATCATCCATGTCAACCAAACCTTATCCAACAACTTCCATGTAATGTCCCCATTTTTGGAGAGAAATTAATTAATTAATTTAATTAATTAAGTTGTCCAAATTATTGATATATTTTATGGATAGCTTGATTAATTATTTTAATTAATAATATTAAGTTAATTATTTATAAAGTTATCAAATAAATTAAAAAAAATTAAAGATGACTTTATATTTAATTAATTTAATAAAGTGACAATTTAAATATTATTTCATAAAGTCACTTCTAGAAGCTTTTGGATGTTGGGGTTAAAAATTATTTAAGGAGATCGAGATGAAGCTTCAAGGCAGATTTGGATTATGGATTTGATGAACTGTTTGATGCTTTGCATTAGTTGAATCTCTGAGAACGCAAACCTTCAGCAGATTGATAGAAGGGCTGGACGAAACCCTAGTTCTTCTTCTTGGGAGTGGATTCATGACGGAATCTACATCAGCACCTAATTTGTGAAGTCTTCTTTCAAAGACAAATTTGCAGCTGAGAGTGGAAGATACTCAGTCTTCCATATATAGCTCTTATTGTGTTGCTACATTATCATGGTGGTTGGAGTTCATGTAGTTTTCAGACTTATCCTAGTGGAACCCAAGCCCATCAATTTCTATTGAAGGAGGAAGCTAATCTTATTGAAGATAGAAGTGTTGTTTTGGGTAAGTGCTGATCAGTTGTCAGACCTGAGACAAAATCGTAGTTCTCTCCACACCCACAACTTGGCTCATGTCTCGTCACTAAGGCCACAAATCATACTCAAGAAAGTAGCGATAGCATTAATGGAGGGAGGCGATGCTTTGGAGTGTTTTGGAAGTGGAATTAGGGGAAGGTCGAAACAAATTGCAGTTTATTTTCAGATCAGGGGTTTACCATCCAAACCCACGATTTTATTTCTATATCAGCATTGAAGCATCCTAATTTGCATTGGAGGACAGCGATATTATCTAGGAACAAGGGCAATTCTTCTAAGAGCAGTTTGGGAAAGTTTTGAGTGAAGATCAATGCCCAATTAATTTCTGAAGCAAATTGTACCATTCTGAATTATTTTACAATTTTGTTCATTGACTCTCATTGTGGCATCGATTATTACATTTGAGATTGGTGATCTTCTTGAGGGAGAATAGTGATTCATTTGGCATAGTGGAGAGGGGTTTAGCATTCCAAATTATTCATTCTCAGACCCCATGCGAGCAGCAGGGGCGATTTTGGGAGTCAGTTCGATTTGGCAAATAAGAGGCTCTTAAAATCAGAACATTGCTTTCTACTTCTACCACAAGACACGGCAACTATATCAGGTTTCTTTTGGCATTATTCTCTTTGTAATTTCATGTTGGCTACCATGTAACCGCAGAAATTCTGAGTATTAGTTGATAAGTGTCCAGTCATTGTTGAAGTTATTTGTATGAGTTATCTGATCATCATCTATTGCAATAAAGGAAAACAAGGTTGCATTCCAATTATGTGTGTGTCTGAAGATTAAATGACAATTGTATGATGAAATGTCAGCTAGCTGTTAATATGTGTTTATGTGTCCAAACATGTCTTGTATTAGTTCATAATCATCCTAAGTGGTTATTCTATCAATTAGAAGTTGTTGATAGTCATTTGTTGGTGCGAATGTATGGTTCCTATCAAAAATGTAAAAATCTTAATCGGCAATAAAACTTTTGGCCGAAAATTTTTTAAAAATTGGGAATCGGAAAAAAATCGGCAAATTTATCGAACATTTGAAAATATATAATTTCTTAAAATATTCTAAAAAACACACATATACACTAAATTTATAAACGTTATTTTAGAGTCTATGCTTTGTGACATTTATATTTGTTCAACAAAATGGAGATTATTCTAGCTTTATATAAATTTGAGTTTTTAAAAAAATATAAATAATATATCCACAAAATTCTTGAAATAAATAATATTTAATTTAATTTTTTAATTTAAAATTCATTTCATTTAATTTAATTTAAATTTTAAATATATTAATCGATATTTATTAATAATTAAATATTCCTAAATATTAAAATTGTAATTTATTAAATGTTAATAGTAAAAAATAAAAGTAAAACAACAAAATTATATTATATTATACTAATTATCTAATATAGTTAATATCGTGCAACTGCAGATTATAGGGCATGAAATCGCTTTTTAAGCGAGCCTACAAAACCCCTCTCGAATTTCATAGAACGTGAACATTTCTGCCATCTCAAACTCGACATTTCTTGCGGTGACAACCTACAAAACATTTCCGGCAAGGTGTAAGGTTAAATCACCGACGGATTTCCCACCCCACGGCCACTATTGACTGTTTCACCGACGGATCTCGAAATCGCTTTTAAAAACGCGATTTTTCTGCATTTCTCGGGATTTAAACGCGATTTTCACACAAAAAGCTCGCGATTTTTTTTTAAAATCACCTGCGATTTTAATGGAGATTAAATTGTTTGCCCTATTGACTCGCGAAAAATCAATTTTGATGATTTTTTCACGATTTTTTCATCTATGGTTTATATCTCTTGAATAAGTCTGCAAACTTCTGAGACACCAAACAGCATAACACGCAATTTCCCAGAACAGCATAACACAGTTTGGACACCAAATTCTTCCTTGTTCTCAGTCATTATAGGACAGGGGATATTACATTCCACTTGTCTATCATCACCTATAAGAATGTGTGGCATCAAACAAGGCTCCAATGAAGAAAACTATTCTTGATCAAAACCCTACCATTAAGATTTTGTTGCTGCAACAAGAGCCTATCCTTTCCCTTCCTTTGATTTGGAAGAAGTGGAAGTGGATGCTTCTTATGTGTAGGAAGATGGCAAATTGATGTGATTTTTCTAAATAATGTTTGTCAACTCATCAATTTGTTTTCTTAGAAAAGGATGGAGATTCTCCTTGCAAAGGAAAGGATGATTGTGCTCTATCTTTTCGTGGCTTGAAATTTGATTGCTTTTGTTTCTTATTGGACCCTTTCTTATTATGTGGATAACCAACCATCAAAGCATGTGACTTGGATGGCTTGAGAATACCCATTGAGATAAACTTTCCCTATTAAAGCATCAACATTTTTGTGAATGAATCAAATGATGGCATAGTATAGGCCTTTCCCACAGTCAATCAATGAGTCTGGAAACTCAAAACAAATACTGCATATTTTGAAGGAAGCTTGCTTAATATATTGAAAACCAATTGTGCATCCTTCTTGTCCATACGACAGTCCTTGAGTTGTTCTCTTAATTCATTGAAATTAGTTACATAATCTTGGATATTGTCAAAACATTTTGGATCAAGATTATCAATTTGATATCTTGTAACTTCATCAATTTGACCATACAATTGTGCAAGTTTATTTCAAACCTCCTTAGGTGATGTACACTTATCAATATGACAAAGAAGGTCAAGAGAAAAAAATGTACATATTTATCCAAGTTCCAGAATACTTTTAGTGAGCCATTCCATCTTTTCTTTAGCAGCTGTTGGTTTTAGAATAGATCCATCAATGTAGAGAGTTAATCTTTTGAATATCAAAGCACTCCATGCATGTGATTTCCAAGTTGCATAGTTATGTGGAGTTAAATGAGGGAACTTAGGATAACCCATGGCCAAGATTATAAGAGTACATGTGAGAATTCAAAGAGGAAATGACCACAACCACACAACACCCCCTTTCAAAATGACTCAATCAAAGAACCCCCCCAAGAAAATATGCTTTGACACTTAGTGCTATACAATTGACACTTGCTAAAAAACACGAAATGATCTTTGATCTTAGGGCAGGTCCCCATGTTGCTGCTTAGCTTATTTTTGCTAGCAGCCACTGCTCAATATTTTTAGGAGCAATTTATGTAGCTAGTGGCCCCCTGAATATTAAATTTTGCTACTTATGTTTTAAGAAATTATCTTACATTCTATTTTTAGATGAAATCCTTAATAATAATTTCTACAATAAATTTAGGAGAAAATATTGGAGCAATATAAAAAGGAGGGAAAGATATTTGTGGAGCCACATATCACTTTTTTTAATAAGCCGTTGCTGCTTATTTCCAGCCCCCCATTTTTTTTCAAAGCTTATTTTTAATTTCTAAGCAGTAGTTGCTCCACTAAAATAGGGAGAGATTCCAATTTATCCTTTTCCTGTAAATATAAATTTGCATGGGGACACATCAGCTGCTTAAATTAAAGCAGCCGCATGGGGACATTGGGTTAATGCTTTACAATTGCCAAAATAAGGCTATTATGTTAAAAATACAAATTTTTATCACAATAAATACAAAATTATAGTACCACTATAAAGTACACAACAAATTATGCACTTAAAAACATGCACTAGAGGAGGAGCCATTATGAGATTGAATGGAGCCTTGGAAGTTCTCAAAATGAGAACTCTTTAGCAACACTTGTGAAGTTGTGACATTGTAAATTTTGGAAAATATGTACATCAAAATTTGAAACTGTTTGCACCATTGTGTAACCACGAAAAAATATCCCAAATAAAACAATCGCTTTGAGAAAGGAGTTCATGAATCCAAGACATCAGCCTTCAAAATTGAACTACAAATTTGAAAAATTACAATGGTGAAGGGGCATAAATTGAAAAATTCATTTTTGGCGTCAACATTGTTGATTTTCGTGATCAGATTAACAATAATGAGCAGGAAATAATAATGCAGTCACAAGAATCAAAGCACACAAATAGAAAGGGCACACAACACAAGTTTACCCTAGGAAAACCTCCCTCTTGGAGGTGAAAAACCCAGCAACAAGATCCAAGTTTATATTAGACAATATCAACATACAACTTTGCTTACTGCACTTGAAGCAACATATAAATAAGAACAGCAGACTGAAGATTCCAAACTAGGGCACAAGGAATAGCTTTATAGACTTATCTGCACTATCGAGATTTGTTGTTTGCTGTCATGCATATCATTCACAGAGCATAGGAGTGAATTTGCTGACTGTGGATATGATTCGCTGCCACTGAGACAATTCGTTGTTCCTAGGAATGAATCGCTAACACAAGAAGATAGTTCGCTACTCTTTAAGGCTGATTCACATAAGGCTAGCGATGAATAATATATATATCTATTGTGTAGAATGAATCTTGTTTATATACAAGATTCATGTTTAAGTCTTCTAAGTCGGCTTTAACCAATTCTTTATTTTACATATTCTACTTTGCACTTTGGCGCCCAATTTGGGGCCTACATAACTTGCAAATTGTGCCACGTTACCTTTTGGACCCAGCCCTATTGCTTGTCCACACGTTACATTTGGGAATAGGACCCAACCCTATAGACATCAATTGCTTAATCTACACGTTACATGGGAATAGGACCCAGCTGAGTCTCCACGTTACATCAAGAAGAAGGGCCTAGCCCTATAAGGA
Source organism: Cryptomeria japonica (assembly GCF_030272615.1). Lineage (NCBI taxonomy): Eukaryota > Viridiplantae > Streptophyta > Pinopsida > Cupressales > Cupressaceae > Cryptomeria > Cryptomeria japonica. Next base: position 530,482,565 of record NC_081406.1, on the reverse strand, counting down.
TTTGAATCCTTATTTATTTTCCTCACTAAGTTACAATAAACTAACACTCCCTCTTAACTAGGGAGGAAAATAAATACATAACCATATTCACATGGACAATCCGGAACGAATAATTACAATGTTTAAGATTAGGGCCCAGCTAAATAGTACAATCAATATACAATTCGTGATTTGATCACACAATTATATTACATTGAACCTTTACAGGATCTTCTCTTGCAATGCCTGCAGAAGATGAAACCAACGCTTCATAACTCTACACTGCATGTAACACCATGATCTTTCATCATGCACATCCGCAGAGGATGATAGAGACCTTTCCATATGCACACCTGCAATAATTAATACTCAAAGATTTGTATAACCATACAACATAAATCATGCACAACCGTAGAGGATACATAAGCTTCTTCACTGAGAAGAACAACCTGTCACCTTGCACACCGCAGAGGGTGAACTCACCTTGCACTCCGCAGAGGGTGATAAATAACCGCCACCTTGCACTCCGCAGAGGGTGGAAAGAATGGAGAGAACTGCCACCTTCCACTCCACAAAGGGTGGACTCACCTTGCACTCTGCAGAGGGTGGAGAGAACTGCCACCTTGCACTCCGCAGAGGGTGAGAGAGAACTGCCACCTTGCACTCCGCAGAGGCTCTGACAAAGATTCCAAGGCAAATTCTAATTGATGGGAAAGTAATTCAGGAGAACAAAGCTTATGACTTTCCCCAATGGTTCTACGTCGTTTGCTCAGGAAAGAACACCTTCGATAAATTCAGCATGGAGTCCTTAAGTTTGAAAGACTCGATCAGAGGGGTGCACGAGGAAGTCATCAATGCAATTGAGGCACTGTTTGTAAGGAAACCCAATGACAGTGGAATACCAGTGAACTCCCTAAAATCTCAGTTGCACGAGCTCTTCTTCGTAGGTTCATTCCCTAAGGAACATTTTTCAAATGTTTCTTCATTTTCCAGTATAATGAAGAAGACACAGGAAATCATGATGGAATGGGAAAGCTTCTTTTCCAAGAGCGAGGAGGAAATTGCCTTGATGGAATTCGATATTGAAAATGTGCCAAGTGTCTCCATTGAAGAGCTAGAAGCAATCGTCAACAAATTCATTGTATACGCAATAAATGAATGGAATAATGGTCGTCCATTCTTGGACGAGAATCTTTTAGTTGAATAGTGGTGGTGTATTTACTGCTGGGATATTTTTGACTAAGTGGTGGTCCGGTCAATGCATGTTGAATGCATGAGGAATCTTCTTGCATGCAGCCGCCTTATTAATGATTCTATGACAGATTCTCCGCACATGTCGCAATCGCATGAGGGATGATGGGCATTTATTTCGTGCATGGGAGTGTTTATTGTATTTTGGGCATGTTTGATGTAATGGGGTGCATTTAAAGCACTAGTGGGTGCCATTTTGGGGCTCTTCGAATAATTGTATATGGACTTTATAGGGTACGTATTGCTGATTCCCACCTTGTTGCATCTTGAGTGGGGAATCTTCTAGGGTGAAACCCTAATTAGTGTTTGAATGACCTGACGCCTATATAAAGGGGTGCCCCCCTCATTTGTAAGGGAGGAGAGATTATTATCTGAGATTGTTGCATCAGGATTGTTGAAGTAGCCAACTCAATACCTTATTCGATTTTGATGGTGTATTCTTGTTCTATTTTAGCAATCTGCATGGTCTTGCTCTCTTCATAGATTAGATTTACTTACATGTTGTTATGAGAACTGGATTTGAAAGGATTACTTGTTGCAGAATCTGAGCTCATTCTTTTGGTGTGCAGCTGATTGTTGCATATTGTGCAAAGTTAGCCTGAGCCCTTTGTTATGTGTGTATGCTTAACTTCGATTATCAGTGGAGATTGTTCGATTTGATGGTCTACATTGGTGATCTAGAGAAAAACTTCTACACATCCTTTGAAGATTGCACCGCCTTCGCATAGTTGTGCTCTGTTGGCGAAGCGAAGCGTGGTTTGATTATGCATGAGTGATCCCGTCTCTTGTTCTTAGGATTACTTTAGCTTTAGCATAGTTCTCTCTACCCTATTCTCATTTACTTTCAGCACATTTCGAAACTCCAAAAATCCAAAGTTAGGGCTTTCAGTGCAAATCATTCACATAGAAATCCTTGAACTTGCATGAGTTTGTTATCTTCTTGAATTGAACATGTAAGGCCCCTTGGGTTAACAGCAAACCCATCAATTAACTGAGTCACGTCTACGCACTGAAGGAACCTTGGAGTTAGCCGTTTGAACATTTTTGTGCAATGTTAGCATACGGACTAATTTTGATCAAGAGAGAGTAAGGTGACCGTTGGTAACTTTATTCTGTGTTCGACACTGTCATAAAAAACACATCAACAGGTCCCGTCCTCCCGAAGGTCATAGAGTGAATTCACCTCTTGAGTCTTGTCTTTGCAAAGGTTCATCTTGATCTTGTCCTTTCAAAGGACATTGAGTGAGTTTCTCTTAATCTTGTACTCACTAAGAACATTGAGCGAAATTGCTTGTAGTTTTCTCCTTGCTGATGGTTGACCGAACTTGAGTATGTCTCTTGGAACGAGTTTTGTCATGTCTTTAGAAGAGTATAAGAGCGAAATGCATTGTGAGCCTTGTCCTTAGGAAGGTTGGTGAGCGAAATCTATATCAAGGGCTTGGAGCGAGTTTTTTCACTCAATCATACCTTGCCCTCACCATGGTCATAGAGCAAATTGACCTCTTAAAGCTTGTCCTTAAGAAGGTCTTAGAGCGAAATTTTTATAGGTCCCGTCCTTCCGAAGGTCTCTGACTGAATTTCTTATGGAGGTGTTTTTTAGAGGCTGAATAGATGTTGCTTTCAAATTGATGAAGTAGTAAGTTTCAAGTCATGTTTTTGCAATGATCATAAGCCAAGTTGCCAAATCTCCTCATTTAGGTCTGTCCCTAGAGAGGTCACATAGCGAATTTTGCCTATCTTGACCCTATCCTCATCAAGGACATTGAGCGAACTATGTTTTAAAACTTGTCCTTGGGCTGGTCATGAAGCGATTTGAGCTTGTCTTTGGGAAGGTCGGTGAGAGAATTTTATCTTTCGGTCTTCTCCTCACAAAGGACATAAAGCGAAATTGAATTTGGGTCTTGTTGTTGAGAAGGACATAAAGCGAGCTTCTTAATTTCGGATTTGTCTTCTTAAATGGGCAAATTCAAGGTATAAGTTTTGTCCCTGGAAAGGACATGGAACGGGTTTGATTATAATACTTGTCCTTAAGCCGGTCCTAGAGAAAACCATTTCTTGAGAGTTGTCCTCACAAAGAACATGGAGCGAATTTTGAATATAGGTCCTATCCTTCAAGAGGACCATGAGCGAATTTTGGATTTAGGTCCTGCTCCTGGGCTGGTTAGAGAGCGAACTGATTGCTTTAAACCTTGATCGATCAAATCAAATGATGCAATTTAATCTCGGTCTTGTTCTTAGGAAGAGCGAATTAATTATAGGGCTTGTCCCTAGGGAGGAGCGAATTTCACATCTTGACCTGTCCTTACCAAGGACAGTGAGCGAACTTTCCCATATAGGTCTTGTCCCTAGCAAGGACATAAAGCGAATTTTCCAAGGACATGTACTTCACAAGCAAGTCAAAGCAAATTTCAAAGATGTACCTTGCAAGAGTTTTAGAATGAATTTTGTATTTCAAATTCCAAGAAGAGAAGTTCAAGGTAAGAAGTCTGCTATCATAAAGAAGCTTTTTGTTATTTATTTTACCAAGTCGGCCTATTACTCCCAAGGACATGTCTCTTACCCTAAATCGCATATAAAGGGAAGGTCAAATCAATTGTTCCAAGCATCAATTCAAACATTTTTTCTTTGCATCAGTGGCAGGTCAGCGAATTACTCCAGCAGGACAATGAATTTGAGAATTTCATCCAGCATATAGACGAAATTTATTATTGAGGATGCGGGTCTGATGTCTTGAGAAGGCGAATTTATCATCTAAGTATTGAGGAAAAGCGAATTTTCTCAGCTAGGAAGCCTATCAACCAGCAAATTCGTCTTTAGACAGCCCAAATTTTCTCTAGGATATTCAAATTACCCAATGAACTTACTAATTGCAATCATTCAAAGTCAGAAATTATGTCAAGTTAAGAGATTATATAGGCTACATATCATATGAGTTTGATACTATACTTACTTGTTTTGCGGGTATAAAAGGGAAGATCATGCAACCACCATAAGGCAAGAGACACAAGCAAGGATGGAGGGATGACTCGATCATGACAAACACTTCCTATCATCACTATGCAAGACCAAGGACAAGATACAAGGGGACTACTTCAAGAAGCTTCATCAACATCAAGAACACCTCAAGTGCATGAAGAAAACTTAAAGTACTAAGCACCTATAAGCAATAGCGGGTTATCTTCAAGGTTTTCATTCTATCACATCGACATGGAGAGATCATAAGATGGCGAAGGAGAGATCGTGCAATCACTCGAAGAAACACAAGCGAGGATGAAAGAATGACTTAGCTATATCAATACTTCCCATCACCACTACTTTGGGCGGGATAGATAATGTTGAGTATCAAGAGATATCTCTCAACATACCTTCATGGTGACAAGTCAACTCTACAAATGCAAGTTGAAGCGGTGTCCTAGTCATCATCCCAGTCATCCCCTCCACCAATCAGAGAAGTTCCACATCAGCATGTCTAGATGCAATGTACCCGACTCACCAGTAATGGCACAAACTCCGATGTACCTACCCCTAACATCTATTGGTCCACTTTCTGAATGTAATTTTCTCATTGGCTAAGGAAAAGTTTGATGTAACAAACCCTAATTAGGATTTTCATTGTAGAATCCTGGCCATTGATGGAGAATCAATCATGGCCATTCGTTGTAGATGAGCTCTCTATAAAATCTCAGACTCTTCATTTGTAAAGGTTAATAGTTGGAGAATAGTTAATAGCTAATAGTTAATAGTTAATAGTTGGAGAATACTTAATAGCTAATAGTTAATAGTTAATAGTAAATAGTTGGAGAATTAGAATAGCAATTAGAATAGAAGTAGTTTAGGAGAGGGAAGAATTGTTGGTATGACTTGTAAATGAGATACTCTTTTCATTGAAGTTATGGTGAAATTTGTTATTTCAACAAGCCTCATGGTTCTACTTCTCAATTTATTTTGATGTTGATTAGATTGAATGGAAGAAATTGTCGAATGTATTTATGTGGAATCCACTTAGTCCATGCCACTAGCCCCTTGCTGATTGTGAGAGTGCCTTGTGTGGTCAACTGGAATAACATGAGCTTAATCTCGAATCGTCCTACACTCATTGTTTATGCATTAACTTGAATGATGATCAATGTTTGGCAGTATTGGTTCGAACATCTTTGTAACGTCCTTAGAAGATTGTACTGAGCTTGTGTCGAATTGTTCAAGTTGATGGTGAGACCTAGCTTAGTAGGATTCCACCTATTCATTTATCTATCTTCTTACATTCTTAGGATTAGAATAGACTCTCTCAAACCCTACCTCTTTTGCTCTTTTTTATCTTCCAATTGAGTAGATAGGACTTAAGTTCCAGCAAATCAAGTATTCAGGCATTCGAATGTAATTCCCCTTGTGATTCCAGCATAATCACATCAAACCAACAGAGCTTATCCACACGTAGTGACCCTACATTCATGAACCTTGGAGTCTTTTTTGGGTGATCCTTAAGCGAATCTTCAGCATCCAAAAGATTTTGTTCAAGAGAGGATAAGATACTCTTGGGTATTTTATTCTGTGTTCGCATGTGCATAAAAAACACATCAACAATTACTTCCTACTAAGAAGGGGACATTACAACTTGTCAAGTTTCACCTAGGCTTTGGGGCACCGCCTTTGTGTCAAGTCTTTGTGCAGACTAACGTTGTTTGCCTTGTCAGCATGAATAAGCTGAATTAAAGGACCGTTTTGAAAGACGAAGTAAATACAACATTTAAGGCATGTCACATTGCTCAAGTACACAGACGGGTTGCCGGATGATTTTTGAACCAGCCTTCATTTTTGAGTTTTCACAAGGTGCATTACCTAGCTTGTGTCCATGCAGAGTATGATACAAAATCACTGGGCAGGCGTGCGAGACATGGAAGTAGAGCAATTGAACTTAGAAACTTTTCTGTAAGAGCTTGAAGGAAGCGAGAGAACTACACTACGGGAGAGAATTTTTCAGTGTGGCCATGCTTTCGCAGCTAGTTTTCTGTCTGTTGTTCCCTGTGCAGATTTAATTGTTGCATGCTCTAAAAGATACGACCCTGGGACACAAGAAATCCGAATGGAGGGTGGTAGGGTTGTTGCACAAATTAATTCCAAAAGCGTCTCCTGCACTTTGTGCCTTCCTGAGAGAGAAGTCTCTGAAAACATGTATGTTCTAGCTGGCAAAGAGTATTTCCGGACGCGTGGGGACTGGTGTATGAACTGCATTGTCAGGACTTGGTTAAAGTCCAAAAAGGGAGGTAAGTCTCAATTGCCCGCCAAATTAAAAAGGATGCACTTTAAGGACGAAGTTGCAGAAATTATAGCCCTCTTCCACCATGTTGTAGGAAATGCTTGCATTGACTCTTTTGAGTTTTGGATGTGTCATTTCATTCTGGTAATTTGTGCTCTTGAGAGTTTTATTGGCTGGGCCTCTATTATTAGCTATCACTTGAATGAACAATTGCGGAATTTATGTCAGCCCCTGGTTTTTCATGTGTTCATATCTGATTTTCATCCTAGCTAGTCAAGAGTCTGCTTGGTCGAGTCTAGAATTGCATCATCCTCTCCTTGCATTCACACCTGTCTACCAGAAATTCCCCCAGCTCACCATGCAAAAGGGTATGCAAGTTTTTTTCCCATGTCAATGATGTGTTCTCAATGAGTATGGTTAGGAAATTAGAAGGAAACCCTGACCTACGGATTTCCCATGAATCTACTACCTTTGTGACAAAATTTGGGAGTTTCTACGATGGGCCAATTCAAAGATAATTATCAGAAGAACGTCAAAGATCCTCAAAACATCTCCTTGGAATCCTTTAAAGGATTGTGTCACCTGCAAATGCATACCACTGCATTGAAATGCACAAGAACATAGCCACTACCGATGGGTTAATTTCGAAATGGAGAACGAGACTGCGCATCACGGCAATGCCAGAGGACCCGAACATGGAGCCGATTATGAATAGGTATCATGAGTACGGGCAAAGAATCAAAAGCCCAGGAAGCGGCACGTGCTGGACAGGAGGTGGAGATCATGGGTGATAACGAACCGGGAGCAAAGTAGGCGGTGGCAGTTTTATAATTTTACTATTTTATTACTTTTCTTAATTATTGGCTGGGAAGCCTAAAGACTTATTTTAAATAACGGTTCTCTTCAAGAAACCGCTACTTTAATGTTTTAAATAGTTGGACTTAGTTTCATTTCAAGATCTTTCGGGCAAACTTTGTTTTACTCTTAAGAACATAAACTTCTTTAAGCATATTTCTGTTTTACTGTTTTGAATGTTGATGCCTTATGTTCTTTTGAATGGTTATCAGTGGATGAATTTATATTTGAGATGGTGAACGGTTTAAATTTTCTGTTGCTGCAAGAATATTATCTGTGAATGATATTTTATGGTAATCTGGTTGATTCAAAATCTGAACAAATCTAAAAAATAGTGTCTTGTATTTGTGCGTGCCTTTGCAAAGCTTTACGGTTAAAAGATCTATCCTTACCTGCTTTCGGGTTAAAAGCATTGTGGTTAATTCTTTATTCATTGAATATTATATGAAGGTAGCTGCCACCTTATAAAATAAGCAGAGAATCAATCAATAGATAGTTTGTTTATACTGGTTCAACTGTGGTTACATTTGTCACGTTTGTGGGCGTGAGACTATAGAGTTGCATGATAATTCTATTAACCAGCAAAGATCTTCCAAAAGACTAACCAAAGGCACTCAAAAAGCTTTAATATCATGCAATATTTGGCAATGGAAATAGGCACCCAAGATTTGGAGGCCTAATGGAAAGTAAAAAGAACTCAAAAGATCAGTATGACAAGAATAAGTTATATTTATATCAAAGAATGCAAATAGAATATAAAAAAAATATAAACAATGTACATGAATGACAAACCCTTATTACATAAGCCAAGGTGAGACATAGAACAACATAAGATTATGACAATTTTCTTAATCTTATGATATGACATAATGTAATATCCCAGTTATTTTTTTTTGTTTTTAGGCCAATAACAATCATCCACAACAAATAACCCATTAAGGTTAGAAAGCATAAACTGAAAACTTGTTGAAGATTGCAACCCTTCCACTTTCTGATCACCAAGTGCCCAATGTGGGAAGGTGAGAGCATACGATGAATAGGGGATCGTTAGATCTCAAACTGCTGAAAGATGAAATGAAATACAATACTGGGCGGCAAGCTAGTCCCTTCTGCTTATCCAGCGGGAATGCAAGAAACTTGGCGGTGAACCAGCCAAGAGAAACACACAAGGCACAAATCACTCGACAGCAATATTTCAGAGGGAGGACTGAAATTACAAAACAAACTCAACTCAACTCAACCGCTTATGCAGCGGGAGGACCATTACAATCAGACATCACTCGACCACTTATGCAGTGGGAGGACTGAATTACAATTTACTTCAAAATAGGCGGCAAGCCAGCCTCTTCCACTTTTCAATGGGGTGAGATTTACAAGGCAGAATTGGTTAGTAGTACTACTACTTAACCTTACAATAATCAAGATAATGTGAGAAGAGAGTAATGCTGAACATCCAATTAAGAACATGAAATTTTTGCTAACATCAAAAATCTGCAGGCTGGAATTGCAAAACCAGCAGCCTGTGGATTCACTAAAACACTCATAACTCTCTCATTACTCACCCAATTCACCCAAAATCTGTTCTAAACAATTGCTATACCCGCCACAATGAGAACAAACCCAAGGAAAGCCATCGAAACACCCATGTTTTTTTTGCACGCTTCCCAATGCATTAACTAAACCCCACGCCTAACCTAGGAAGTTCGATTTTCAATATAAAAATCCACACTCAAAATAAGATGCTAAAAACTTACAATATGCATTGCCAGTGGTAGGAAGGAAGGATGAGCCGGTACCCAAAATGATTGAATCGCCTGGCCAAGAGGAGCGAGCAAAATACACTTTCAGCAGTCCTGTGACCAGCAACCAAAAAACACTCCAATCTCAATCAAAACACTCCACAATCTGCAACTCACTCACCAACAGCACTGGGAATACATGAACACAGCTAGGTACTATCTTGCAAGTACGAAACTGAGATTTAGCTAGGAAGCCACACTTAGAAGCTCAGATTTTTCAATCGCCAAGTCAGCAGCATAACGATGCAAATTCATTTCATGCCAAATGAGAAGCCCAACACTCTCATTTATAGATTTTCAGGGCTCAAATTCAAATTCACAATCCCTCCAAATGAACGCCAAATTCAAATGCACATTCACTTCACATTATTTTGAAATTACATTTCATTTCTCCTTTCTCCAAATCGACCTTCTCATAGGAGCAAATATTCTTTATAAAAATGACAATAAAATCATAATGTAGCATCCAAGGTAGATAAGTGAAATATATTATAAAATTAACTTATTTCTCCATAAGACGTCCATCTTGCCGTATTAATATTTCACTTTATAAAGTATTTTTCCTCAACAATAAATCACCCAATATATAATTAAGAAAATGACTTATATATCAATATAACTTAAGCAACCCCTTTTAAATAAATCATCCAACCTTTGCCTTAAGTTATAATTTAATTTAAAACACCATTTTTCATCAAATACTGAACCTGCCAAAACAAGCTCCAAGGATATCTGGAAACAAGTTGAGAAAATTGCCCTGCCAGAAATAGTCACTGAACTGAGCTGAGGAACCTGTTGTGACGTTTTCACACATCGCCCCATTGCAAATGGGGACCCATGTTTTTTTGCTTTTTAGGGTTTGTTTTCTGGGTCTTTTAGGGTTTTGTTAGTTAGCCTTTGCATTTTGAGTGTTGTCGGGGAGATCAATAGGATAGCAAGTCCGGCTTGAGTGATGTCCTGATCCTGAAAATTTGGCTAAGTCTGAAAGTCTTGATCCTGAAATTTGGCTAAGTTTAGAATGTCCTGATCCTGAAATTTGACTAAGTCTGGAAATTGAAAAACCTCAAAAAACTAGATTTTGCAATATAACTCCTGGAGGTCTGAAACCACTCTCAAACATCCTGAAAGTATATATGGAATATAACTTAAAGTTTCTTATACTTAAATGTTATATTCCATAAAAATTATCCTGATAGAGAGTTCGAAAAGTCAAAATTCGCTTCTGTCCTTCACTGAGGATCCAGAGCGAATTTCGCTCTTGTCCCTCTCCAAGGGACCAAGACGAAGCGCTCCTGTCCCTCACCAAGGGTCCAGGGCGAAATGGCTTATTTGAGTCATTCCTGACCTTGTTTGGTCAAATTGAAACATCAAAGACACAATGAAGGACGAAATGAGCATGATAGAGCATCCAGACTTGACAATGAAATGATGAAATTTTTTGCCTAGAAGGTCAAATTTGCTCCTGTCCCTCACTGAAGGACCAGAGCGCTTTTCTTTATATGCACAATTTTAGACCTTTTTTGGACATTAACTTTTATTCATAGCATGAAGTAAGGTGAAATCTTCCCTAGCAAAGGAAATTTGAGATGAAAATTGTAGTGATTTGGCCTTGAGGATAAAAATCGCTCCTGTCCCTCACTGAAGGACCGAAGCTTGATTTTCAAATTTGCACTGTTCTTGCAGGATCAGGACAATTTTATGATTGGAAGAGATCAAGGAGGGCATGTTTTGTCCATTGAATATAATTTAAGCAGTCTACAAAGGAGTAAATCAACCCAAATGACAAAAAGTGCTCCCGTCCCTCACTGAAGGACCGTGCCACTTTTTCAAGTTTCTCCTATTTGTTTGATATTTTATGGCAAAACTTGACTTGGATGGGAAGGACGAAGGATGTTTTATGCCTTGGATGCAATTGAGAGATTTAAAGAACAAAAGGGTATGCCAAGATGTCAAAAGTGCTCCCGTCCCTCACTGAAGGACCGTCCCACTTTTCCAAAAGTGCTCCCGTCCCTCACTGAAGGACCGTCCCTCTTTTCTAAAAATACAAATTTCTTGCAAAGGCAAGGCAAGTTGCGTGATTGAAATGAATGAAAGAGGGCAAGATTCATCCATTGAAGATAATTTGGAAGACTAGCAAAGGACGAATTGGCTTAAAAATGAAAAAGTGCTCCCGTCCCTCACTGAAGGACCGGAGCTTGAATTCCAAATTTGCATTATCCTTGCAAGATTTAAGTGATTTCGCGATCAAGGGAAATGTGTTTTATTCGTTGAATATAACTTGAGTGGCCTACAAAGGAGAGAATCAACCCAAGTTGCAATAGGCGCTCCTGTCCCTCTCCAAGGGACCAGAGCGAAAGTTATCAAAATTCATTATTTTTTTGCCTTATTTTAGCAAATCGCACTAGATGCCAAGTTCGCCCAAAACTTCGAAATATTTTAAAAAATTTTAATTAAATTGGCATTTAATGAAAGGCGCATAACATTTAATAATTAATTTTGGAGCCTTGGAAAATCGTTTTTTAAATTAATTGAGGCATTTCGAAATTAATCATTATTAAATTAAAGTTAAAAGAAGAGCGCTTGAGTTATCCTTTTTATTGCTTAATTAAGTCGGCCTTATTCTTTTATTAATTTTTGTTTATTTTGGCCTATTTTCACCAAGTTGGCCTATGGGAGATGTAGAAGGTGAGCGCTCTATATATTGGAGGTGTTGTTTCACAATTCAAATCATTCAATCATCCTTTCAAGTGCGAAATTGGAGAGCAATTTGAGGAGCGAAATCCAGAAGCTAAGGAAGGCGAAATTCATCTTGAAGGCTATTGGAGAGGCGTATTTCTTGCTAGATTGGAGGATAATTTCCAGATTTTTGAAGACATTTGAAGGCGAATTTCCAGATCTTGAAGAGGCTAGTGGAAGATGGAGTTCTTTTCCAAGCTAAAGGGGGCGCATTTTGCTAAAGGGAGTCTTGATCTACACTTTGCCTAGCAAAATTCATCTATTTTTACATCATTTCTTAGAGTTTAAAACTCAAGAGGAGGTATGGCGAAATCATCTTGACACCCTTATTCAAGGTTTGATTTTTTTTTTTTAGACATTTTTTGGAAAAATCTAAGTATTACATGGTTAATTAGGAAATGATAACTCAAGATTTATCATGAAGTTTCCTAATTAAAATCTTGAATCTTCCTTTTAAAGTTTAATTTTTAGATTTCAAGATATATTACTAATTTTAATATTTTGTGTAGGCATCAAATGGAGATCCCGGAGTTGTAAAATCAAGTCAGATCAAGGACGGTCTCCTCCAAGGACGATCAAGCAAGGACAAGGGCAACCTCCTCCAGCCTAGCATAGACAAGGACGGCCTTCTTTGGACTAACGTCATCAAGGGCGACTTCTCCAGTATTCCAAGGCGAGGTACATCAATCCTCCTGCAAATCAAGGACACAAGAAGTCAGAACAAGGGTTCGTTGAAGAAGCAGATAGTTCCAAATGAATTAATTAAAGCTAGCTTCTCAACAACATCAAGTTGAATATCTACCAAGTTACAAGTGTCGGACGAGGTGGCATCCTAGTCATCGCTCATCCAGTCAATGTGGTCCACCTCAGCATTTCCAGATTCAATGTACCTAACTCATGGAAGGTGGCACAAACTTCTATGTACCTACCCCGGCTATTCATTGGTCGAATTTTTTAGAGAGGACATGTGTCCAAGCAATACAATTTTATCATTGGTCAAGCATTAAATGTTATGTAATGGTTGTAACAAACCCTAATTAGGGTTTTCATTGTAAAATCTTGGCCATTGATCTCGAATCGATCTAAGCCATCGAATTGTATTGTGGGCACTATATAAGCCCTGGCATTTCATTTTGTAAAGGCAATTAGAGAGAGTTAGAATAGTTAGTAAGCAGTTGGAAGTATTAGAATAGCAATTAGAGTAGAGTAGAGAGAGAAGGCAAAGATTGTTGCCAAGATGTTGTTGTAAAAGACTTGTAACTTCATTGAAGAAATGGTGAAATTTATGGGTCGATTCGACAATTTGCATGGTCTTTATACTTCTCATATTTGATTTCATGTTAATAAATGAGTGGAAGAAATGTGCTTGATTGATGGTGGAATTCGTATATCCATACTACTAGCAGTTTGTTGATTGCAGACTTGCCTTGTGTAGTCAACTGGAATCATTCAGCTTAAGCTTAACTTCAATTGTCGCTTCTTCATTGATATGCATCAACCTGATGGTGTCTATGCCTGCAGTGATGATTTGAACATCATAAACCTTTCCTTCGAAGATCGCACTAACCTTGTGGAGATGTTCCTGTGATGTCAAAACGAGACTTAGTTAGGATTCCATCAAAGATCATTCATTGCTCTTACATTCTTAGTATTAGGATTAGATCCTCTCCTCGCCCTCGTCTTTTTTTCTTTTTTCAAATCAAAACTAGCAAGAGCCTGTGTTCCAGCAATATTCAAAGCAGATCAGACGTTCAATCATCAAATGTAAGTCCCCTTGTGATTCCAGCAAATCACATCATACCACAGAGAGCTTATCCACACGTAGAGACCCTACATACAAGAACCTTGAAGTCATCCTGATTGATCCTTTTTCGCGATATCTTCAGCAATCAGAGGCTTTACTCAAGAGAGGATAAGGTACCTTTAGGTATTTTATTCTGTGTTTGATAGTGTACAAAATACATGTCAACAGAACCCTTGCCAAGAATAGCACCAAAAAATGAGGGAAGAACAACTGCTCAAACTAACCTGTCAGAAATAGCCATCTGAACAAGCCTGCTGACATTCTGCTAAAAATAGAATTGCTAAAAATAGTACTTACTAAAAATAGCATACTGCTAAAAATAGTAAGTGTTTCCAAAGTGATTTTAACCACATTCTGAGCAATCGTCCTACTTACTAAAAATAGTAAGTCTGGAAAAAATCACCTGATGCAGATGCATGTCGAACCATCCTAAAGCTCTCTGAAAACCCAAAAGGAATCCAGAATCCAAACTGTCAAACTCCCACATATAGGCCCTGAAATCACCAAAGAATCCTCCTAGAAAATAGGAAACCCTAATTTCTACCCCCGACTAGCCTACGGGCCTTCGAACTAGGCTAACGGCCAATAGAACTAATCACTGCGGAGAAGGGGACATTACAATCCACCCTTCCCAAAATTGCTTGTCCTCAAGCAATGCCACCACAATTCCAAAAAAATTTAAACTAATCCACACCCAAGCAAGTATGAGCCCAAGGTCCCATGTCCGTCTCAAGAAGAACCTACCATGCTAATGTTGCACCACTCCGATCACATCAGTAAAAACATCACGCCAAAACTGCACTAACCTCCCTTGTAACTCCAAAATGTTGCCATCAATGATACTCAAACTGAAAATCCCTGAAGGATTGAAATCAATATCATGCAACATCTCATGCCCATAAGGCTCTAAGTAATCAATGTCAACAGTGCC